>NW_028277056.1:12845178-13452857 GCF_059951505.1 Python bivittatus | reverse complement strand
GCCCCCAGGCCTTCTGGCACAGCCAGGATTTCATCCCTTTCCTGAAGGCCATAAGAGTGGGGATTAGGAATAAAAGGGAATGCAGTGTGAACTAGTTTGATCAGATGATGCAAACATACCCTTGTTAAGCCTGAAGGAATGTGAATCTAAAAGAAGGGAGATAATTACGGGGGGGGGGGGTGTCTAGCCAGTAAATCAACTGAGATGCTAGAATTATGTGCACTATCTAATGAGATCCGGGGCTCAACTCCCATCCTCTCCATCTTTACTATTAAATGATAGCTAAGCATTCATTTCTGCTCTGAGTCAGTTGGGCATATGTCCATAGGTTTATTGTATGCCATTTCCATATCTCTCTAGGGAAAAATTGCATTATTTTTAAAGCGATTTTTTAAGACATTATTTTTTGTCCATTGGGGCCCTCTGACTTCTGCTGATGTTGCCCTAAGGATCATCGAAGGATGATGATTTTATAAAATATACTGGATCAAAATGTTTTAGCACAAGGTGCTTGAATACTGTATCCCAAAGTTGTTGGGCAATTAAATCATTTCAACAGAGGGGCTGAAAAATGTTCTTCCACTACATTTGAAAGTAGTAGACTACTTTAGGACAACATGGGAGGGTTGTCGTACACATAGCTCTATATTCCACTGCTCCCCCATGACAAGAATCCACAACCAGACAGGTGCTCCATTCTGCCAAACAGTAGGACCTGGCTGTCAAAACATCAATTTACATTAGATTTTACAGAGCAATCTATTTTTATATTGTTAATTTTCTGCAGACTCAGCATCTAGTTTTAGACTTCACCATTAATGTTATGGGCTTTCCCCCTTTCTGACCTGATTTTAACTTTCAGTTTTTAGTCTTAGTTTTAATACAGTGCAATGCTGTATTATTTTATTTGCACTAAGAAGTTTTATATCTGCGTGGCTGAATTTTGTTCCACTTTGTTTCAAGCTGGTCATTGACTAAAATAAAGCTGTTTTTATTTTATAGAGTATTTCTGCTGAGATAAACACACACAAACACACAAAATATGAATCAACCTTGAATTCTTTGGTAACATTTTACGTTTATGCTATTAATGTCTGATCTATCCTCAGGTTCTTTTCCTCATACTCTTCAGAGATTTTTTAAATGGCCCTTACTGATCCACATGACATTGATATAACCATCTTAAGACTCATGAAGAATTTTAATATTCACAAGACATCTCCTTTCAGCTGAAAAATTATATACCCCAAGGCCCAAAGGAGGCACAAGGGCATTCACATCTATCAGCTACGTTTCACTCAATATTAAGAAGAACAGAAAATGTTTCCACATATTTGACAATGCCATAGTTCAAGGGTTCTCAAATTAGGCTCACCAATTGCTTTTGGGGTGTTTGTTCCAGTTCCATACGGTAGTCCTGTTTGAGTCTTGCAGCCTTGGAGAAGGCTCTATCTTGGAAATTGTTGAGTTTATATTCATATCGCTCAGGAGATGGATGAAATGCCAATAGGATTAAGTATCTATTAGCTTAATAAGGTCTTGAATCAATGCTTTTGCAGTATTCCATGCTAAGGAGAATGATATTATTCCATCCTTTTAATATGAAAAATTCTACCAACTTCTGTTCCATCTTTTGAATGAAATATTTTTCATTCAACAAAGATATATTCAGGGGCTATTTAAAAGATGTGTTTATATTATTGTCAAATAAAGCTCTTGATTGTACAGAGTTGTTGTCTAAAGAATTTCCGCATCTGTATCTCATGTTTTACATTCTAGAATATCTATTTCATTTCCATCTCTGCCACATTTGGAGTTTTCCTGCCATAAGTAGAAATGGTTCTCCTCAGTCTTCAATTAGTCTGTCTCAGCATTTTTCCACTCCTTGGGTTTTTTTCCCTAAATATTTTCTATCTCTTCAAACGCTGAGGTTTTTCCAACCCAGTTATGAACTTTTCCTACAGAAATATTCACCCTTGTCAAATGAGTTCAGCTTAAGTAAATATCAATTTTCTATAATGTGTTCCTTTCCTGATGTACTGGAAATTCAACACCCAGAATTTTCAGCCGGGTTATATAAGGCTAGTCTAAACTCTTCCTGGAGGATAGGACTGAGGGTCCCAAAAGCAGAAGTTGAGCAGTAAGAACAATTTCTATATCTGATAACTGTATAATATTATTTTCTGAAACTTCATTCATCAGTCAGAATGATAACTTTCTAATGATTGTGCAAGTAACAATCTGCACTTTATAAATGAAGCTTAGGTTAAATTTCTTCAGAAAGATTCATGTCTGAATTTTGGAAAGTCAACATGAATGTATATCTGTCTATTCTCCCATAAGGGATGGGATCTTAAATTATGCATAGTTTTTGTGTGAGTAGAAATCAGGGTTATCAGCAACCAGAATATAAGGAGCCATTCCATGAGTAAACCTATGGTTTGCATGTGTATCTTTGTGGAAGTGCATGGATGAAGGTTGGTATAGGATCTGTATTTCATTTCATTTCATTTCATTTCATTTCAAAAACCAAAAATAAAAATTTTAAAAATATCCTCGAGATACTTAGTCCTCCATGTTCCTTTATCTTGCCCATAAAGCATCCATTAATTGACTTCTTTTTTTTAGCTGAGTAAAATTGTGAATAATAGAGTTGTATGGGCAAGTGTCATGTTCTTGTATTTTCATTTTAAAATATCCTTCCTCTGCATCCCCTTTTGGCTGTACTGATAGGGAGGATGGGAGCAGAGTTCAAGCAGTTGGACTAGTAAACATGGGAGCCCATTAGGGGACAAAGTGGTCACAACATCAGCATGCAAAAGACATAAATTATGGCATTGGGCAATGATATTGTGATATACATGATGTTATCATAGCTTCTACCAGATGCCTATGAAGGATTGCTTGGAGGGTGAGAATGCTGCAGGGAATTGCTGCAGTCTAAAGATCTTGTAAGTTGAAACCACCGACATTAATTACTAGGAAATTTGGTTTATCCCCTTGTAATCATTTAGCTTTTCATCTTATACTTGTGAAAAACAAAAACATTAATAAACTGTATTTTAAAGAATGATATACATATCAATATTCCATAGGCTGATTTCTTTGAAATGTGGCAGGCTTCATCTTCTAAGGTTCTAACAACATCCATTAAATGTTATCATATTCTGATGAAAAATTAGTTATGATGCTCTGTGGGAGGGGATAGTGCCATCTACCTTGAAAAAGGCAGTGATATGCCCCTCCCTAAAGAATGTATTACTGGACTCAACAATTCTGGATACCTTTTGTCCTGTTTCCAGGAAGATTATTCAGAATGTGGCTGGATTGTGGCTTCACAAAGCCCTGGATGATGTGAATTATCTGGAACCCCTCCAGTCAGATTTCAGGCCAAGATATAGTATGGAGACAGCTTTAATTGTATTTGTGAATAAGCTGGGATGAGGAGGAACAAGCATAAACTCAACCTTGACAATCCCCTAAGTGTGGGGTTTTGCTTTCCCAGTAACAGGGATCTACCATCTTTGCTTCTGGATGGGGTTGCACTTCCCCAGAGAGAACCAGCACACAATTCTGGGGACTTCCTGGATTCAACTGTGGTCAAGAAGACTTTTGCCCAGATTTGTCTGGTGCACCAATTGACACTTTCCTGGACTTGGACTCCCTTCTCACAGTCACTCATGCCTTAATCAACCCATGTTTGTACAGGAATGCACTGTACATGTAAACAATAATGAAACTAGGCTTTACATCACCAGCTATGATACTATGAAAATGTTTTAAGTTGCTTGTAAAAAAATACAAGCATAGACACTATCAATCTGGATATATATCAAGGAGCATAAAAAGAACCAATTATCAATTATTTGGTTATTTTGAACTGGAATCACAAACCATAGCACAAAGTTCTTAGAACATTACCTACCTGGCCTGAGGGAAGAACTTTTCTAGTAAATTCTACAAATAGAGTTGCTTACCTAAGGATCTTAGTTACTCCAAGTTAAAATTCTAGATACTGATTTCTGACTTAAGAACATTTTGATTAAATACATCATTTTGTAAACTGTTGACTTTTTCCCCCTTTCATATTATTCTGTAAATAACTTTTGAGTGTGGTTTAATTGTCATTCAGTACAGAGATCTATAAGGCCATCTTATGGAGAACAATAACGGCCCTGCTCTTCATTTCAATAGCTCTAAGTCAGTTCTGATGAATAGAATAGAATGCAATAACAACGATTCCCTGTATTGTATTTTCTAATCTGGATATATAAGTGCTTCAACTCATTATACTTACATAAATGAAATTTGACAGACTTACAATGTAGTTAGTGCAGAAACAATTTATTTCTTCTTTGCAGGAGATAATCTTCCAGAATACATCCTTTTATTAAGGCATCTCCTAGCATGTTTTAAGGAATAACATTTGAGGAAGTATAAGTCAAAGATGCTTCTGAAGCAAAAAGAGACACAGAGAGAGAGTCATGTGTCATTCAGCTTCACTTTACAGCAGATGCAGGTGCAGGCACTTAAAATGGAAAACCAAAAATGTGTCAGATTTTCACAAACTATATAATTTATAGCAGAGAATGGTCATATACCTGAATACGATGAAGAGAAGGTATGATGTTTTAAACACTGCAGCAAAAAAGTGTGGAAGTTACATACACCTAGTCCTATTATACTGTTTGAAAACTTACCATAATAAAGAGGGTGATCTCAAGCAATGGTCATGAAAAATAGAGCAAATGCAGTCAATCACACATACATGCTAACATTTGCAGCTACGCTGCAGCAAGAAGAGTGGCAAAGCTAGCTGAGGTCTCCATGGTTCTTGCATCTACAGATTCTCAACTAGTGGCTCTCTGTAGGGTAGCCCATTTCTTGTTGTGAAGGAACAAGTAGGACAATATTGCAGCTGGACACTGTGACAAGTTTGTGTGATTCTTTACAGGAAAAAAAAATTCATTATTGTTTGGGTTAAATGCCACTTGGACAGAGTCTAGTGGGATGACTTGGGGAATGTCTTCTCCTAATCATCACAGACACTCCTCTGACCTTGTAGAAATGGATGAAGTGGATAGAGGTCTTGGTAGATTGAGTTCCTCTACCTGTAGGCTGTATCCATGCCCCTCCCAGCTCCTATTGGTACCTGGGGGTGTGAGTGGTGGGATTCAAGTGCTTTTCTGAGAAAAGTCTAGAAAAAGGTGATGGTGTGCACTGTCTTGATGAAACTATCTCTTAATGCAGCGATACTAGATTAGTGCCCTAAACTTGCAATCTTCCCTTTTTGGAGAAGATTGTTGAGAAGGATGATGAAGTGGATTATCTAGATCCTTTCCAGTCAGGATTCAGGTCCATTCATGTGATGGGATGAATAAGACCTTCATCTTTTTAGGGCTCTCAGTGCCTTCTAATATGCCAACAGAAACAAAGCAAAAAACACCTCAAATCATAATGTGATGTAAGCAGTCACAGGGGCATTCACTCTTAATTTAGTTCAAGTAATTATAATCTGATTTATCTATTTATCTATTTATCTATTTATCTATTTATCTATTTATCTATTTATCTATTTATCTATTTATTTATTTATTTATTTATTTATTTAATACATCACATTTATATAGCCACCCATCTCACAAAGCAATTCTGGGTGGCGTACAACAATTAAAATAAAATAACAAATAAAAAGCATTACAAAAAGATAAAAAGCTATCAGAATAAAAACAATCTGCTTTATATTTATTTTCTTATTCTCATCTGTTACATTTGCATTTACACTACTGGGAGTTCTGAGTGTATTAACAGGCACTATGGTGTCTTATTTCAACACTCTGTATTAAATTATGATTTCAGTTACATGAACTATGTTGCTTTGGACTTTGTGAGTAGTTAAAATCTGAGGCCACTGAGGAAGTATTCAAAACCTGTCTGGTCTACTCAGTTTCTTTTGCATTTTGAATCCATTTTTCATCTCCTTCACGCTATATTTTACAACCACCCTCATTCAAGAGGACAGAACTTCAGTCATGTACAATATTTCAGTCATGTACAGTTACAAGCAATTTAACTCATGGGACTGTATTTCATATGGACACTTTATGGAAGTAATAACTTTTCTATAGTGTATAATTTGCTTTATGTTCCACTACAGCTAATAAGGAGTTAACATGATCCTTGTTTTGTCTTTTTGATACCATGAACCATGGTTTCCTGATGGACCACCTGTGAAAGTTGGAAGTAGGAGACAATGTTTCTGCAATAGTCTTACCTTAGTGGAGTAATTCTAGTCATTAGAGGAGGAGCAGTCCAACCAAAGATTGCTGTAATGGAGGGTGCAAAATTCTTCATACTACAATTTAGCATCTATATGTGGTAGCCTTCATCCAGCTTAGCCTGACATGCTAGTCGTGGCCCTATTTAGACCATGAAACCCTCATTACCATATACTTGCACTAAGATAACACACTCTACATCAGGTTGCCTTTGAAAAAGACTCAGGAACTGCAACTGGTATAAAATATAGCAGTCAGGATGTTTAATGACTACATTAAAACTTTAATTCTCTAAGGGTCTGGCTTTCAAATCCTTTCAAGAAGGATTTTAAGGTAGATTTTTAATTTAGTTTATTTGGCCCAGCTGCCACTTTATTTGGTGTTGTTTTTAATATGTTTTTTAGTACATTTTGATTACTTGGTTGATCATTTAACTTTTGGTTTTAACTTCCCACTCAGAAGCTACATCTGGTCCAGTACATATGTATGTATATACAGTATTTCAACTTAGATGCTACCCAACTCCAATCAACTCACAGCATAAAAACAAAATAACAAGTATACAATCAAACTAGAACATAAAACAGTAACCAAGATGGAAAATCTAGTCAACGATAACAAACACATCGTATACCCAGAAAGGGGCTCCAGCCACCCTAGCCCAGAGCCTGGGAGAAGAGCTGGGTCCTTAAGACCCTCCAGAATGCCATTAGAGTGGGAGTCACCCAGATATCAGGGGAAACATCATTCCAGAGAGCAGGCACCGCAATAGAAAAGGTGTACTTCCTGGGTCCCACAGATGGTGCTGCTTAATCAAAGGAACCTGGGTCCATCAACCCTGTCAGATCAAACTGGCCAGGCTGACACCAGAGGAGATAGGTGATTCCTCAAGTAACCAGCTCCTTTGCCATGTAGGGCTTTATAGGACATAACCAGCACCTTGAAACACATCCAGAAGCCAAATGGCAGCCATTGACAGAAGTGTCAGATGGGTATACCAAGGCATGTCCATCACTGCCCATGCCACTGCCTTCTGGATCAGTTAAAGCTTCTGAGTGGTCTTCAAGGGCAGCCCCATTTACAGCACACTGCAGTGGTTGAGCCATAAGGTGACTACAGAATGAGTGACTGTCTGAAGGCCCCCCCAATCTAGGAAAGAGGGCAACTGATGCATCAAATGAAACTGTGCAAAGGCTTCTGGCCACAGTTGCCACCTGTTCATTGGAGCTGTGAGTCCAAGAAGGCTCCTAAATTGCACACCACTCTTGAATGGGGAAGTGCTACCCCATCCAAGGTTAAAGAGGGACTCTCCCCAGAACTAGGTGGTCCTAACATTAGAATGTGACAATATGAGCAATGATAGACATGCCTTGCTGTGTCCACATAACATCCCTGGTATGTGAGCCAGATGGCTTCTGGGTGCAATTCAATACCTATAAAGCTACACGTGGTATATTGCCTGGCTATGTGAAAGACTACCTATCCCCCATAATATCTACCTGTCCTCTGCATTCTGACAGGGTTGGCTTGCTTTTGGTCCCCTCAATTTAGCAATATCATCTAGTGAAACCCAGGAGGCAAGCCTTCCCTGTTGTGGCAACTTCCTTTTGGAACTCCACAGGGCTCCCATCTTGCCCGTCTTCAAGAGCTGTTTAAAAACTTGGCTTTAATTCCATGCCCTGAGTTAGGTGGATGGGTAGGCTCCAAAAGTTGTAAGGAATTGATAAGAGTTTTTTGTTCCCCAAACAGGCGCTGTTTTTAATTGCTGGAGTCATTTTGTATTTATTGCTGTTTTAATCTAGGTAAGATTATCCAGAGTCATCTGCAATAGGGCAGGCTGTAAATTAAATAAACAAATACCTTGTAAACTGCCAGGAGTTCTGGGAGCTAGTTGGCAAATAAATGAATAAATCAGGGACCATTGCAGAAGCAACTGAAACACGCCAAGTATTACTTCTGTAATCAGTCACAAAAAGAATGGAGAAAATAGGTTCTTCATAGACTAGCAAATCTTTCAACAGTGCAATAGCACATGGAGAAGATACTGTATGGAAAATCAGCTTCCACATTTCTGCTGTAGAATACCTTTTTCTAAATCAAAGAGAGATCATAGCATAAAAAACATTGCAAAACTATTGTTGCCAAGAAGAACTAACTCACTCACTAAGTGATGTCACTGAGGGCCCGGAAGGCAGAAGAGAATGAGAAGTGCCACTGAACAAAGAGGCACCTGCTTAGGTAGAAAACTGGAAGGAATTGAAGATTTTGGGGGAAGCCAATAACACATGTAAATAATATGCATAAAAATATAGTGAGAGGGCCTAGAAACCAATTTTTACAAAGTATGAAAAAGCTCTGTTGTCTTAACTTGAACATGAACATTGGACATAACAATGATCTTCAGATAACTGAAAGGCTGTCCTGCAAACTAGAAGAGATGTGTTCTCTGTTCTTCCAGAGTCTGGGACCATAACACATGGATGAAAATTGCAAGAAAGCCACAAGTTGGCTAAATATTAGAAGGAACTACCTAAGCTAGTGAACTAGCTTGGTGTAGTGGTTAAGGCACCAGGCTAGAAACCAGGAGACCATGAGTTCTAGTCCTGCTTTAGGCATGAAACCAGCTGGATGACCTTGGGCCAGTCATTCTCTCTCAACCCTAGGAAGGAGGCAATGGCAAGCTACTTCTGAAATCTTGCTAAGGAACCTGCAGGGACTAGTCCAGGAAGTCATCAAGAGTCAAAACTGACTCAAAGGTGTGCGCACATACACACACACACACACAAACCCTAAATTAGTATTGTTGTTCCATGTACTGTATATAAGGAAAGGTTTAGTTGCATGCTATGTTGCAGATCCCAGATTACGAGGATGTTGCAGTTGATGATCTTCATCCCTTTCCAGCTCTCTCATTTCATTATTGCAATAGAGTGGCCACAGAAACAGTGTGTGTGTGTGTGTCTGTGTGTCTGTGTGTGTGTGTGTGTGTGTACTAAGGTTCTGTGTCACAAGAAACAGAAAGGGATATTCCCTTTTGTTTGGGGGATAAAACTACTACCATGTAGTCTTCTTTTTTTTTAACTGAACAAGTCTAACCAGAGTACAGAATAAGTCAGCTTGTCTAAATCATCTTATACGACCAAAGAAGTTTCAACTCACATAAAGTAATTATACACAACATAAATTGTTACAGATTGATCCTCAACTTGTGTGCTGAAATATTTAATCCCATTCTCTTCAGATAAAGTATGCCACAACAAACATTTCAAAAGTTTGACACTGTGGTAATGTGTATATAAATCCAAGGAGAGGAAAAGGAAATGGCATTACTATCAGAGGAGTAAAAGCATTTGTGAACCAGAGAAATGAAACTCCACTGAATTTCTGGTCAAAATATTCCCAGGCATATACATTTTTCATAGTCTTCCCCTAGAGGTATGACTAGATATGGAAACAGCACTGATTCCACAACATCTGCATGAACTAAAATTGACAGAAGGAACAACACATGCTCTCAAAACAAAATTGTCAGTGAAATGAAATGTTTGCAAATGTACTGCAGATGCTTAAAGGCCAGGTTGATGAATCCTTCTAAGAGAACCGTTTTGTCAATTTAGCAGAAGAACTGAATCATTCCTCTATAAGACACTTGCTAAAGTCAAGTATCCTATGCAAAAATCTGATTTCTGATCATAATATTAATCTGCTAGTCTAATTCGAATAAAATAGTACTCCATTCTTAACGGTTCTACTTCCTGTTATGTCATACATGCCTACATGTCAGGATCAGAAATAGGGGCATTATTTGTTCAATATGTTGTGCATACTGCAGTGTGAAACAATGTATTTTTTGCTCACCCCCCAACTCTGCATCCTGAGGGTGTCAATACACTCTATATGCCTCTGATCTGGTGAGATATAGAAAATAATATGTTGGCTTGCAAAGTAGTCTCTAGATCAGTGTTTCTCAACCTCAACAACTTTAAGATGTGTGGACGTCAACTCCCAAACTTCCCCAGCCAGCCATTCCCCCTTCTCTATCTTATTAAAAATTATTACGTGAAAGCTTTGACTAACCAAACCCATAATGAGTCGATATGTCTATCTGGTGATGACCACAGCATATAAAAAATAGCAACTTTTGTTCATTGTTCTTTCCTAATGTTTCAATGTTGTATTCCATCATCAGAGTCATGATGGAATCAGTGGCCTTATAAACCAAATAAATACATCAATAAATGCAAGAGGCATGAATAATAAAGAATGTGAATTAATTAAAGAAATGAAGAAAATTAGATATGTTTCATGTCTGTGAAACTAAGAAAGGAGAAAGATCTAAATGAAGAGAAAGTGATCTGTTCTTGTGGAGTAGAATTGAGGGATACTTGCCTGGAAGGAACGGTATAGGTTTAATTATAAATGAAAGGGCTAAAAATATATGTCAGAAAGTATGCACAGATGCAATCTAGGTTGTTCTGGGTATATATGAAAGTAGAAATCCAGAGGTTAATTATACTAGCATACCATGGTCTAGTAAATAGTGATAATGGAAGGGCGCTTTTTTTTTTAATTTTGAGAAAACTGTGAAATATAATAAATAAAATTGGGGCTGGAGTGAAGGGAATTGTTAGGACATGACTTGATGGAGATGGAGAGCATAGAAAAGTAATTGGGCTATTTGGAGACCCTGAAATGAATGACAATGGTGACTGGTGAATTGCTCCTTAGAAAAAGATATGTTGTTTCACATATGTGATTTAAGTGCAAATCTATTTATATCTACATAAAGGGATTGTTTATTCTGAAAAATTGAGAGAATTAATGAAGGCTGATCAAAACTTCTGAATGTGGGACAGAGCATTTTTGGGTAGTATCAAGAGTGAATCTTGAAAATGGACATGGAATTAAGGGGAAAAAATGAAAGAAATGAAATTAAAAGTAGACTACTGGAAGAGAACGTTTATGCAAATCCTGCATAAACAAGAATTCAAAGAGAGGTTAATCTCCCAACAGAATGAATGAAACATGAATATAAGGAAAGAGAATGTGGAAGATTCATGGAACAGAATGAAAATAATTATATTACAGGGTGGTAGGGAAATGGGGGGAGTTACAGTAGCAATAAGTTTGAAAAAGGAAGTGAAAGAAGTTGTGGACAAGAAAAATGCATATAAAAGAATGATTATGAACAATATGGGTGAAATAAACATAATTGTATAATGCTTACACTTTGCTCTACATATACACAAAAGCATATAGTTGCAAAGAATATAATCAAACAGCAAGGAATGTTTCAAAGAGACCCAGAAAATGCAGTGATTTTAAAAGAAATCATTATTGCTCTTAATTAATTAATTAAATGTAATATAGCCCCCCGCTCCATTGGACTCTGGGTTGCTTACAAAATATATTACTAGGTTAAAACAATTAAAAACATAAACAAAACAAAACAAGACAGGCCAGACTAAAAACAGCCATTAAAACAAAGCACAACAGCTCCCCCAGCCACCCCTACAACAGACTAACTTCAGGCCTTGGACCAAAGCCAGGTTTTAAGGGCTTTTCAGAACCCCGGGAAAAAGGGCACCATCTGTGTCTCTGGGGGAATGCTCTTCCAGAGGGTGGAGGCTGCGACACAGAGGGCACTCTTCCTTGGTCCCACAAGATGACAGAAGGGACCTGGAGCACACCCAGTCTGCCTGAACATACCAGGTAGCCAGAAACAATGGGAGAAAGGGAGCTCCTCAGGTAACCAGGTCCTGTGCCATGAAAGGCTTTAAGCATAACAACCAACACCTTGACTTGCACCTGGAAGCCAACTGGCAGCCAATGCACTCGTATAGCAGTGGTGGCACATGGGCACAATGAGAAGTGCCCATTACTGCTTGTGCCACTGCATTTTGAACCAGCTGTACCTTCCAGAAGGTCTTCAAGGGTAGACCCATGTAGAACACATTGCAGTAGTGCAATTGTGAGATGACCAGGGTGTGAGTGACTGTCTGCAGAGCCTCCTGTTTGAGGAAACAGGCTGGAACTGGTGCATAAGATGTACCTATGCAAAGGCTACAGTAGCTGTGAGTCCCCAGCTTGGGCACACCCCATCCGAGCCCAATGATGGAGATGTGCTCAACTCCGGGGGTGCCAACAGCCACTGCCACTCAGTCTTGTCAGGACTGAGCCAATGTCTTTCCTCCCCATCCAGACCCGAACAGTCTCCAGACACTGGGTCAGGACCTCAACAGCTTCACTTGTGCAGCCCAGGGTAGAGATGTAAAGCTGGACTTACCCAGATCTGTTATACATGCCAGATCAGCTGTTTCGACCATGATCAAGTTGTAGTGCAAACCAATAAGGTATTTGATAGCAACAATCAGAGACCAGGACTGCCAAGATTACAGTGGCCTAATATTGGGGTGAATACTGAAAGGCTGGAAGGCCAGTCAATCGAGTCCCCAACTTGTACACAAGTCTTGAATGAGGAAGTGCAGCACACCCTCCAAGCCACTGCCACCCCTGGCTGCTCCTGCACTTGGCACTCAGCAGCCAAAAGGACCACGCTGAGTGGGTGAACCAACTACACACACTAATAACCACTCATTAATAAATCCCTCCCCCCCAGAACAGACCTCATATTAAATTCACGGTAGGCAGTCAGTGGGCAAGTCCACCTTTGGCTGATGGCAAATAAGTCCAATGGAACAATTTTAAAGAATCCAGACCAGAAATATGTAGTTAAAGGGTTTGGGCTGATAACAAATATGTCCCTTGGCCCAGCCTTGCCCCCACTGCCACAATTCCACCCTGCCATCATCATCAAGTCTTTGCCATATTTCTCCACCAAAAAGCCAGCTCTGCCACCATTCTATCCACCCTGTCATATTCCTAAGAATGAGAAAACTTCAGCTGCACCACTCCTCCACCACCATCTGCTAAGCTGCTGCAAATCAGGCTGAGGCCAGGTTAAAGTTTCATTCCCAACTGAATGGTGGAGTATTCACCACCAATATTTCAGTATTCACCCCCAATATTAAGTCACTGTAGTCTTGGCAGTCCTGGTCTCCGATTGTTGCTATCAAATACCTGATTGGTTTGCACTACAACTTGATCATAGTCAAAACAGCTGATCTGGCATGTATAACTGAGATCTGGGTAAGTCCAGCTTTACATCTCTACCAGAAGGTGCGGGATCGCAGCAGGCCAGTCAGCTGGACCATGTCCACAGTTCTGCATTCCCAAAAGGTAAGATTCTCTGCAACAGCCTCTGTTCTGACATCAAAGCTCACAGGTACCCTCCATCACCAAAAATTGGACCAGGGAGCAGCACAAACCACTCCAGTAATCTGTTCCCCTCTAGTCAAAACTTTATAACCCCAATCTCCTACTAAACACATCGCTGCAGGTGCCATCTTTAATGTTTCACCACCAGAATCTCATGATCCTTGACTTTCGATGGCATCCGTACACCCTTTTTCAACATAGTGGATAAGGTCACTGGCTTTCCAGAATCCTCATGGATATCTCTTCTTCCTGAAAACATTTTGCTTGATCAAATATCAAGCTACTATTTGTAGCAAAAGGCAAATTATGCTGCAGATTGCAGTAAAAAAGGTGTTCTGCATTGGGTTGTGTGAATTGGGCAAACAGCTCATCAGCACTCAAGAGAATTTTAAATTATTTTGATGCTCTATGCTTGACTGTAGTTATAAGCCTCTTTATATCATGAATCCCATCGTGGGATATTGAGATGTTGCAGAAACATGTTTAAAAAATCAGATGGGTATCCTTTTCCAGATGGTTTTATAAATCCCCTCTCCAATGCAAAATATAAGGTTTTGAATATAGCTTCCCAATATTTTACCTGGGTTTCTATTTCAACAAAATAAAATAATAAGATGTTGAAAAATAACATACTGTTTTGGGTAAGCGAGATCTGACCTGGAGCCTGTAAGCAGTTATTATTTCTAAACAAGAAACAAACATAAATTTAACAAATATAAATTTAACTCGGAATCCAGTCCTAGAAATAAGATGTGTTCTGCATAAATGAAACTCTGGCCTGATGCACTTAAATGATGTTTGAAAATAAATTGTTGTTCTAGATAAAAGGACAGTTTAATTTCAGCTCGGAAGCAAGTTCTGAAAATAAAATGCTGTTTTGGACTGCGGCAGTGGAACCATTTTTGAAATGTTGTAGATAAGTAAACAGTTTGCTTTTTTTTTTTTAATTTTTTATCCTGCTTTTTTTATTTTTATAAATAACTCAAGGTGGCAAACGTGCCTAATACTCCTTCCTCCTCCTATTTTCCTCACAACAACCCTGTGAGGTGAGTTAGGCTGAGAGAGAGGGACTGGCCCAAAGTCACCCAGCTGGCTTTCATGCCTAAGGTGGGACTAGAACTCACAGTCTCCTGCTTTCTAGCCTGGTGCCTTCACCACTAGACCAAACTGGCTCTTACTTTTGGGTGAGAAGCAAGTCTTAAAAATGAGGTACTGTTCTGGATAAGAAATGTCCTCATTTGGAACACTTAAATAATGTACTGAATATATTTTTTAAAATTCTTGATTTTAATTCAAGGAAGAGGAAGAGGAAGAAGAAGAAGAAGAAGAAGAAGAAGAAGAAGAAGAAGAAGAAGAAGAAGAAGAAGAAGAAGAAGAAGAAGAAGAAGAAGAAGAAGAAGAAGAAGAAGAAGAAGAAGAAGAAGAAGACGCCCTTGACCGGAGGCAACTTTTAAGCCCTGCCATCCAAACCTTGAAGTGCTCCATCCATTCAGATCTCTGGGGGCCAGCTGTTTCAATACATCTGCTGGCCCTTCCCAGCCTCTCTTCCCTGTTGCCTCCCATCCTGTCACAAATAGCTTTTCTGACTGTCTCTTGTATGCTCCCAAGCAAGGACAGGAGGACAGAACAACCCAGCAAGATGCAGTACCCACCACCTTGTGCCAACTACTGGCCAAATAGAGAGACACAGGCAGACACAGGATTTAAACTGGTTGTGGCAGCTGTAGCAGTATCAGGGTGGTGGTGATGCCAGTGCTGAAGTGGGAACAATTTCTCTTTGCTTCAGGTCTTCCTGCTGAATAAACTAGGATTTTCCAGGGCAGAATTTTTGGGTTTCTTTCTTTCTTTCTTTCTTTCTTTCTTTCTTTCTTTCTTTCTTTCTTTCTTTCTTTCTTTCTTTCTTTCTTTCTTTCTTTCTTTCTTTCTTTTTGCAACTAGATTGTCTGCTGACCCTGACTGTCCCAGCCAAATGGGGAGAATTGGCAGTTCCCAGCACTGATGGGGAGGCAATTCACAAGCCTTCTACTGGATAAAAGAGAAAAAGGCAGTGGGCTACAGGAAATTATAACAGTCAAAAAAGAATAAAGCAGTCCCTGTGAGTCTATAGTCATGAACCCTGCAGATCTTAATTGGCCTTATTTTATGGTCAGCAAGTTCCCCTCACTTTTACTCAATAAGAAGCAGGTAAGAAAAAGTATCAGAACTGTCTTCACAAAGACATTCCCCCCCGCCAGGAAAGTGGAGGTGCAAAGCCTTAAAACGGACTTTCCTTGGAGTCTTGTTTTCTGATGCTCTTTCTTAATGCTTTTTCTCCAACTGGGACACGTCCTTGAAAGGCCTTAATTGGTACTCTTCAAATTGGAATACAAAGTGGGAAGATTATGACAGTTTGAACTTAGCTTTTAAGAAAAGTTGATGGAAAAGAAATCGAAGTATTCTCCCCCCCCCCAAGACCCTCTTTTATTTTCAGATATGTAAGCTTGCAGAAAGAAGCAAAATAAATAGGTCACAGTACTAGCTTCTATAATTTTGCTGAGAAACATCTGGGTTTGTCCAGCTAAGTAAATAGAAGCTGAAGTGCATATCTCATTGCCTGGATCACCAGATTGCATGGAGCTCAGAGGATAAATTTGGTGTAATAATAATAGAGTTCTGAAAATAAAAGACTTGATGATATTCACTTTCACTTTTCTAGCAGATCTTGATTTCTCTTTCTAATTCATTTTATGGATCCCCGGTGTGCCAGTCCTTACGTTATTCCATTTTTGTTTGTGTTCTAACTCAGTACCAATTAACATTTTTTATTTTTATTTTTTGAGATCCTATTCAATCTACATGGGTGCTTTCCTATCTTGAAAGCTGTGATTGGATACTGGACCAAGGCTAATTTTCTTTCCTAGAATAAATGGCAAATATGGTGGGACAACAGCCTGCCTACAGACTTCTCTAATTGTGTTGATGTCAGGATTGTCCACAAGGTTTGGTAAAAAAAAAAACTGTGTGACTGAAGCTCCACCTGTTTTCTATATGCATGCATTAAAAAAATAGGTGGAGTTTTGATTGTATCACTGCTATGTTGACTTTTTGTCCCCTTGAAGAAGGAGGAGGAGGAGGAGGAGGAGGGTGGTGGAGGAGGTGGTGAAGGAGAACTATGAAAAAGAAAAGTTATCTTATGGCAAAGACTGATAAATAGGCAGGCCAACGTACAATTCAACAATATTTGTCACTTTAAAGCAATGGTCCAAATAAATTTTAAATTGGTACCATTTAAAAAATAACTGTTTCATTGCATGAAATACTAGCCCAGAAAGGGAATCTAAATTTATACATTAGGCACAGCTACAAAAATTGCTTTTTACAAGCCAAACCCTACCACAATTGGTACTACTCTAGATATTTACCACCTTTGATTTTCATACTAGAAAGCACTTTTTTTGCAAATAGGTAACCGCTTGCTAATTAAGACCTTCATTTAATAAAAGACATCACCTTTTGCTTGTGACGGTGTTCTGTTTTTGAAGCATCCTTCCATGTTTCACAACCAACAACTTACTAGCTTTTTCGTTTCTTGCTGACATCACAGAGAGTGACATCATCATGTCAGTGAATGTAGTGGCAGCTATAGCTAGTTAAAATAGCAGTGTATCCTTACCCAAAGGAAGATCGGTGTAGCAGTGCAATACCTAGATTACATCTGGTAGTAATTTATGTCATAAATGATATGAATTAATTCAGAACTGGCACAATCTGCTGCCCTCAGTTTTGAGGGTCCCAGAACTGGGCATGCTGATGGGGATTTCAAATTAATACAGTCCATCATATTAAGAGGGACTGAGAGAGCTAACAGAGTTATTACTTAACTGAATCATGATGACATTCTTGGTTTAAAATACAGACTAAAGGTTTGAGCTGATCATAAGAATAATTACCGGTAGAAGACATGTTCACCAGTGGCAAATATTAGGAACTTTCCGCTCAGTCTTAGTTTAAATCAAAAAGTGGGCAAGTGTATTTCTGCATCTATTATACTTTATTTTAACTTATCTCTATGCTAATCCACCTAACATACGAAATCAATAAATATGCATGCAAGGAATGCAATTATACCCTTATAATTCCATTACTCAGGCTGTTATATTTTAATCATTTGCTCTGGAAGAGTCCCACCAAAGTCAAGTACAGCTCATTTAGCAGCCCTTAGAGGTATAAAATCATGAGTTACTCCTATCCAAAGCTACCTTTCAGCCAATTAGTTCTAGCAAATGCGAGTGACAGAGCAAATCTGATCCCATTGATTTTAATGCTACCAAGTTTTTATCAACGTCTGCAAAGGTCAAATGGGACAGCTTAAGAGATCTGGATCAAGCTGTCAAACATTTGTGAAAAATGTCAGACACACTTTGAACATTTGTGGGGTGTTGCTCAAAATATAAGGCAATCAATCACAGCTCAGATATGTTGGATATGTAAGTTCCTTTTGTTGTTGCTGGGTTTCTCCCAAGTATGAATTACTCACAGCTCTCAGCCTGTTGATAGAACCTCACAAGCAAAGAGAATTTGCTACCCCCCTGCACAGTATCTGACTCCTTAAACCCAAGCTATCACACAGCTTTGTATTCTACACACTGTCTTTACAATGACATCATGCTGACCAAACATACAATCCTGCTATTACAGTTGGGATCATTGGAAATCCCCTGCTGAGAAGATGTAAAGACCGGTATGGAGTGAAATCTTTCTAAGAGAGGCTGGTCTTTGTGGACATTGGTGAATTATTGATGTGGTTATAACTCTGTGTTTGCAAAGAGAATATAAATGGCCTCAAACTGTATCCAAGGGAAAACACAGTTCTTTTGCTTAATGCAATAGCATCTCACATCAAAAACCCAACATATAACTCATAAGAACAAAACAAAATTGTCAGGAAAATCTATGGGTCAGTCTCATGCTGCCTGGAAGTGGTGATGAACAGAACTGATCTTCACAAGAGACCAAAAGATCTTGCATGTCTGTGGCAAGACACCAGTCTCAAAAGCTAGCTAAGCAGTTTTGAGTCTTTCCAGTCCATTCGCTCTAACAAGATCTCTGTGAGCTAATGAAGGGCTGATCAGCTTCCCAGCTTTTAGATAAGAATTGAAGCCATGCTCAAAAACTTGATTTAAAAGATATAAAACATCTCTTGCAGCAAAACTCAGAATAGTCTCTAGGATTCTATTTCTTGCAGTAGTATTCATTATAGCCATTACATATAATGGTTCCATTTAGCATTGGAAGGATTATGGATCTTCTCCAGGGAGCCTTGCTGTTTTTAGTAACACTGGGCAGCAGAGAGTGTCCAACCACTAGGAGAGATCTATGTCCTCCTAAAGTGGGGAACTTAGAGCCCTGAAGATGTTGGCAGGCTCCAGTTACTAAGAGCCACAGTTAGCACGGCTGTGGGTTGGGAATAAAATCCAACAACATCAGGATTGGTTGGAGTAAAAGCCATCAAACACAATCTAAATCTGTGGGACTACAACTCTGGGATGCTGATCTGGATTCTAGAAGTTGCAATCCTAACACAATTGGAAGGTGCTATGTTGAGACTATAGTTTTAGGCTAAAACCAGAAAAACACACGATCAAGTGTACCCTTAGCCATACAAAATCGAGGGGAGCGGGGTGGGCCCGGTACTTTCTCTCAGCCAACCTACTTCACAGGGAATAAAATGAAATGGGATCTCCTAACTTAAAATGATTTTCACAGGAATCTTGGGCAGGACATTTGAAGGAGCATCTCTTTTTTTCCCATAAAACCCTGGCCATGCACTGGGATTATTTTTACAGGCCCTGGGGAAGAGATTTAGGCATTTTGGCCTGTTATCTTTACACACATTCCCAAACATTTTTCCTCACACATGTGTCCACACAGATGTTGTTCCAAAATTCACTGCCTGCTTTATCTGGACTCCTGGTTTTATATGTTTTTCCTCTGTACTCTCTTCATCCACCTACATCTAGAAAGGGTTTTTTTCTTTCTTTCTGTCCTATGTTGTATCTGTATTCCCACTACCTTTAGAAATTCATTTGAACTTTAATTTCAGGATGCCAGGCTCTCTTATGGCAAGACCAACTATTTTCTGTTTTCTGTAGTTTAACAGCAACCTGATGATACCTCCTGACTGGCAATAGCTTCCCAAAGTGCAGGGCTTCAGTCTGAAAAAAATATTGTAACAGTATAAGTAATCTGATATTATTCAGAAAAGTGGTACACTTAGGGTTATTAAATGTGTCCAAAGGCTAGACAGCCATCTCTCTGAAACATTTCAATTTGGATTTCTACACTGAGCAGGGGTTGCATTTGATGGGTTAAATTGTTTCTTCCAATTCTGTGATTCTGCAATGCGTTCTGACTTCCTTCTCGGGGAATGATTTGAAAGGACCTGTTTCTCATGCAAAGCTTAATACCTAATGTTTTCAGTCTGAGACGGAAAAATAAATCTTAATATGCACTGTACTGAGCAGAGGGTTGTAGTAGATGGCCGAAATGCCTCCTTAAAATTCTATGATTAGATGGAATTGAAAGAGTAAAAATTGCTGGAGAATTTCTCTGTCCATTACTATGTGTAGAAACTTTCCCAAATACAGTTGTACATACAAAGATTCTTCCCTAAAGGGCTTGTATGATAGAGAGCCAGGATAAAATTGTCAGCTTCTTGGCACAGCTTTGCTCCTAGTTGCCATTTTGAAGTACAGTAACTACTTTTAATAATCCTCACTATGGCTTTTCTGTATTATACATTGTCTGACTTGTAAACAGAGAGCAACAGATAATGCATCATAGGTAAAATAATTGGTATTTGTTTACACTCAGAATGTTAATTGCTACTGAGAATTTTAGCTATCAATTTTGCACTGGCCTATGTATTTATCAATGTCTTCTTGGATGTAAAATGTGTTTGTTCAGAACTACTAAGGGAAAAATAAACCTAATTTTTCTTTCCTATAACAGCTCCTCCTCCTCCTTCTTTGCCAGTTCCATTCTAGATACTTAGCTACAGTCTTCCTTTTCATATTTCCTAAAATTCTTAGGGAAATGTTATTGAAAAATGTTACATAAAGTTGTATTTCAGTCAGTGACTCCAAATGCTGAATCTTTTGCAAATATCTTCCCACAAAATTTAAATTATTCAATTTTATGATTCTGCATGAATCAACAAATGAACAAACAATAAAACCTCCTTTTTCCTCTTTCACATTTTAATTATTTTGTAACTTAGTAACAGTGAAAATTGATAGATTTTTTTTAAAAAAAATGCTGTTTATATCTCCCTCTATTTACTTAAAAATTATGAGCATGTTTCAATTAGCTGGCCCTAATTTGACTAGCCCATGCTTGAAGTTTCTTAATTAGCACATGCTTGAAGTTTCTTCTGTTGAAATTATAAGGTGTAAGGCCATATATCAATCAATAGAATGAAATAGTGAAATTTTTTCCTGGGTTATATCACTTCAAGATGCAGTTAAAGGGTTACTTAATTCAATATTCTCCAGCTTATGTAGCTTATGATTTCATCCAGCTTTCAAACATGCCCTCTTCCATTTGCAATGGCTTATTTCACTAAATCACATCCCATTGTACCTAATTTGATTTTATAAAGGCATAAAAAGACCCATTCATTCAAAGATCTCACAGTGGCCAACCAGATGCATCTGGGAAACTCCCAAGTACCAAGAGGAGTGCAACATCTGTCTTCCACTGTTGCTCTCCAAGAGTGATCATTTAAGGTATACAGCCTATGACTCAGGAATATACAGCTAGAAGGACTAGAAGCAACTGCTAGCCCTCTCCTCCATGACTTCCCTTCTAATACCATCTTCACTGGTGGGCATCCCCACCTTCTAAGGCAGTGGATTCTATTGTTTAATGGTCTTAGTCTAGTCTTTGTGATGGGGCTGAGGTATCATAAGGCAATCAGTCACCGAAGTAGTCCATCAGCAATTTCCATGGCCACAGATACCATTTTCTCCGGATCTCTTTTTGCCTTACGATTGACATGTAAGAAAGACTGTAAATTCTAGAGGGCTGGATTCTAACTAGGCTGGTGTCTTATATACACATATCTAAATACACGCAAACAAGAAATATACTTACTTCCACACCAGTGCTATAAAGTAGCAAGATTTACAGATTATAGGAAATAAGAATAGATAGTTCCATAAACAGCTGTGATGGTATTTGAGGAAATTGTCCTACATACATACAAAAACATTTCCTGTCATCTCCATGTTGAATGCCAGTGACATTAAAGACAAAACGCTGATATAACTCAGCATTTAGTAGGAGAATATCAAGCCCTTTATACATGCATTTACTTAAGCATCCTCAAATATAAAATATGTATAACAGAGTATTTCAAAAAGAGAGTTTCGGCTATTTTACTTCCCCGCTCTCAAAAACAAAAGTCCTTTAGATATGTCAGGTACATTTTGAAGCTTAGCTAAGGTTTGAATGTTATTTTAAAATTTCCAATCCAAATTGGTGTGTATATGCATAGACATTGCTGTATGTATTAAATATTACATGTAATACAATACATATCTTATATGGTTAAATCAGGCTTAAATTATCCTATTTCAGACACATTATGCAAAGACCCAGCTCTCTGGAGAAATCTATAATGCTGGGAAAGGTAGAAGGAAAGAGAAGAAGAGGACGATCAGCAGCAAGATGGACCAACTCAGTTACAGTGGCAATGACTATACCACTGGGAGACTTGAAAGAACAGGTTAGGGATAGATCATAATGGAGAATATCTATATGATCACTAGAAGTCAAAAACTACTTGATGGCACATAATCAATCAATCAATACCAAGATACACAGTAACTGCTAGTTGACTGCTAGTGACCACATAGATAGACTTTCTCCAGGATGATCTGTTCCCAACTTGACCTTGCAGGTCTCCCAAGTACTAGTCTGAGGCATATTTCTTGACTGCTGGTTTCTTTATTGTTGATTCTCAATCCTAAAAGGCAGAAGCTATCTATCACTTCGGTATCTTCAGTGTGAATTCTAAGCCTGGTTGCTGTTGGTCTTCTTTATAACTGTAGTCCCATTTTTTCACTGTGCTCCTTGTGTTCCTAGAACTTGCAGATCATTTGCATTTTCAGTATCAGTGTCATCAGTATAGCAGAGATTATTGATGTTTCTTCCCCAGTTGTGAAGCCACACTCATGTTCTTCCAATCTAGCCTCCCTCAGTATACGTTCAGCTGAATAGTTGAGATAAGCTCCTTTGCTTATCTGGAGCTAATTTGTTTCACCATGTTTTTTTCTGGACAGTGACTACCTGTCCTGTGAATAGATTTTGCAGGGATTCCCATTTTCCTAATGACGTTCCACAGCTTGCCATGATCAATAAAATCAAAGGCCTTTCTATAATCAATGAAGCACATAATGACTTCTTTTTGATATTCTTTGGCTTTCTCAATTATCCACCACGCCTCAACAAAAGTCTTTGCTTCCTTATTTTTTTAAAAAAATATTCAATCCCTTTTTGTGCAGGATTCTAATCTGTGTTGGATTATCCTAAGCATTGTTTTGCTAGCATGTGAAATTTAGGATACTGTTCAATAGTTTGCAACGCTATTAAATCTCCTTTCTTAGGTATGGTATGTAGACTGATCTGTTCCAAACTACTGGCTACTGTGTCATTCTCATTTGCTGGCATATTTTGTTTCAAACCTTTACTGATTCATCTTCTTTTGTTTGCTATATTTCTCTAGATACTCCATCATTTCCAGTAACTTTCTGATTTGGTAATGACACTGTGCTGATCTAATTTTATCTTCTAATACTAGAAGTTCTTGTAAATAGGGAATATCTTCTAAGGTATCTTGGATGTTGACATCCCTGCTGCACAGAATTTCAGTATACTCCTTTCATCTCTGCTTGATCTTCTTTGAATTAGTTCCTGGCATCCTTTAGCAGTGGAAAGGTTGAGGTTGGAACCTCCTGAGTTCAAAGAGCTTTTCTTCTTCTTTTTCCTTGTTTTTCCTGCTTGTTTCCATCTTTAATGTCTTTACAAATGTCATTGTAATTTTGTTTCTTGTCTCTTTCAACAGGTCTCTCAAATTCTTTGTTAAGTTCCTTCCTAATATCTTTGCCTTTCTTGATATGGCTTCTCATATCCTCTTGTAAATTTCCACCATTTGTTCTGACATCTAGCTTGTTTTCTTCTGTTTTTGGTCTTTTCACATTCATGCTTAACAACTTATTTGACTCCTATCCACAGTTTCTCTGGTTCTCTTTCAATGAGGTTCAGGACTTCAAAGTGACTTCTGATGTTCAACTTGAAAAATGGCTCAAGTTCATATCATGGAAATTGGATGGCTTTCTTCTTCCACTTTAGCTTGACTTGGAAATTGCACATAAGCAATACTTGATCAGCCCCTGCCTATATCTTTACTGTTAAAAGTACTGAGTTCTTTGATATAGTCAGTTTGATTTCTTTGTGTGTCATCTCGTAATATCTAGGCATATGGGCATTACTTTGGTTCTTTGAAGAAGCAATGAACAAATCATTGGATTAGCAGAAATTGATAAGACATTCTCCTGCTTCATTTCTGTTTTCTAGCCCGTACGGTCCAGCTACATTTTCCTTCTTACTTTTTTCAACTTTGGCATTCTAGTCTCCAACCACAAGCAGCACATCTTGTTTGCATGTTCTATTGAACTTGTACATAATCCTCATCACTCTCCTCTGTACTGCGTCAGTGACTAGAGCATAAACTTAGATAATTATCATATCAAAGGGCTGTCTGTAAAGTCTGGTTAATATTGTAGAATCCTTGGTGCTCTCTGAGCTTGGTTGTTTGCTTGCAGACATTTCATTACCCAACTAGGTAACATCATCAGTGTTAGTGAGTGTGGGGTTTGCTCCCTGTTTATACACAGTAGCTTGCCCTTCCAGTGTTGGTGGGGGTGTGGTTTCCTGTTTGGTAGTTCCTTCATTGTTTTCTGCTTGATTGTTTATCTGGTGTTAATCCCTGCTTATCTGGGTGTGAGCTGCTGTAGAGGATGTGTTCTGGTCTTTTGTTTCCTTCTTAGCCTTTTTATTGTCTCTTTTGAATGGTGTGTAAATGTGGTTTATTTCTATGTGTCTATTGATGACTGATTTGTCTGAATGCCAAGCTTCCAGGAATTCCTTAGGGTTTTTGGATTTAGCCTGGTCTAGGATGCTCCATTTCCCAGTTGAAACTATGGTTGAGTCTGTCCACGTGTTGTGAAAATAGTGAGTTTTCATCATGTCTTCTGACTGCTAGTTGGTCATGGATGGACTCTGCTAGTCTTCTGCCTTTCTGTCCTACATAATGGCTATTACAGCCCTTACACTGTATGTTGTAGATGACTCCTGTTTTTTCTTCTTGGGCTACTGGGTCTTTTGGCTTACTTAAGATGTTTTGGGGGGCTTTAGTTGCTTGTGTGCTACGGTGATGCTGTGTAGTTGTAATTGTTTCTGAGATGTCTTTGATGTATGGTATTGTTATCCTTTTCATAGCTTGTGTTGGTTGTGCTGTAGTGGGTTGAGTGGTCAGGCACTTTTTAATAAAGTTGTGTGGGTATCCATTTTGTTGGAAGATGTTGTATTGGCAGCCTATTTCCTTTTTCTGGTGTTCTGAGTTGCTGCAGTGTGTTTATACTCATCTGAATAATCTTACACAGCTCCTCTTGTAGGAGGTTGGGTTGTTGGTTTGGTAATGGAGCACTTGGTTAGTGTGGGTTGTTTTTGATAGACTTGTGTTTCTAAAGTGCTGTCATTTCCTCTGCTGAAACATATCCAGGAAGGACAGTGTGTTGTTGTTTTCTTCTTCCCTTGTGAATTTTATTCCTCTGAAGATGTTGATTGTTTCATGTGTCTTCCCTAGTTGTTCCTTTTTTATTATGATGAAGGTGTCATCTACATACCAGATTCTTACTTTTGGTTGCATGTGTGGGAGTGCTATAGTTTCTACATCCTGCATTACAGTCTCTGCTATGACTCCTGAGAGTGGTGACCCCATGGGTGTTCCTCTGATTTGTTGGTATATTTGTCCATCAGACTGAAAGTAGGTAGTGAGGCAGAGATTGATGAGGTCCATGATTCTGGGTATTTCAATCTTAGTATATTTGGCTAGGTCAGGTGTGTTCTGTAGTACTGCTGCCAGGGATTCTTTCGCTAGTTCTGGATCTATGGGCATGAAGAGTGCTGTGACTTCAAATGAAATGGTTTCATTCAATCATACTGTTTATGTTTCAGTCATAATCACCTATAATACTTGAGAGATCCTCAGTTCTTCTTCAACAGCACTTTGAGTGCCATCTGACCTGAGGGGCCCTTCATCCAGTACTATACTGTCAATTACTTTATATTACCTATCCATGTGGTTTCCTTGGTAAAATACAGGAGTGGTTTATCATTGCTTTCTCCCACAATGCCTTTGCCATCTCCACCATCTTTCTATATCACTGCTGTTTGATATAGGTGCCTGCTTGGTTTGGTTGGGTAGTTGAGATGTCCTTTACATCTTGGGTGACTCTGCTGGGAATATATTCGCTTGGTGTACACACCCAGAGTTTTTCATTCAACCCTCCTAGGAACACTGTCCTCCCGCAATGAGGGAGAATGTCAGGAGTTGACAAGGACGTATGAGTATTCTGATTACAATTTTACCCCAGAAAGATATAAGACATCTAGAGTCTATAACTGGGGTGGCATATAAATGACATTAAATAACCAAATAAACAATTAGATAGGCTTTTAATATTCAATTTTAATATTTAAACCACCATTCTCTATTGCTGATAGATAGATAGATAAGGTGTACTTTTCACACCTATTCACTTTTATGTCCAGTGCACATTAATCTTCAGTGTTATAACACAAAACAAAACAAACCCCCCTGCATGAACATTCAGAATCCTTTCTTTGAATAAGATTTATGATCTACATATGTTAGACTTGCTTAACTCAAGACAAGCATTGTTCATAATTCATACTGGTACGTCTTTGAGCCCAGAAATATATGGTGATATTTGGGATGATGATGATGATTTATTAAATTTATATGCTACCCAACTCCCAGAGACTCTTATACAAATTAGTATGGATTGATGTTTTCTTATGTGCATTTAACATTACGTGTGGACCACATCAGGTTTCTACATGCCCAACCCCCCAAAATGGAACTGGTGAAGATCAACTTCCTCAAACATTTCTACTAATACAAACTAGCAGTGTCAATGACTTAAGTGACTTTATGTTGTCTTCAAATTCACATTTGATCTTCTTCGATACCAAGGAATCCCCCCCCCATTACATTCCTAGCACCATTAAATCTTGACTGCTCATCTTGTTCAAGTATTACTCCATAATCTCGCCCAATCTTAAAATGAATGAGATAATTCCATAATGATACTTCAGACTTCATCTAGGAGGAGCTCTCCCATTAGCATCTATGGGGCAATGGGGGAGGGGGTAAGTAATGTGAGGATGCAAATATGAAAGGCCAGGGTTTGCTCTCTGATGTTGCAACAGTTTCATTACTTTTGAGTCCTTATAGTTTGTACCAGATGCCTGTGAGCTCTCCATGCACATTTATAGGATTAAATCAATGAAGATTGCCACCAAGTTCTTGTTGAAGTCCAATTTATCACAAATGATAAACTTTTGATTCCCAGAACTTTCTCCATCCCCAGCTGCTCTTTCTGCCATTGCTTCCTGCTTATCTGCCTTAGCCCAGGAGAACACAGTACACAAGCAGTGGAAGAAGTAGAAGAGAAGCAGCTACTACTACTGGCTAACCCATAAATCTTGGGCAATGGAGAAAGTTGGAGAGTAAGAGGGTAATTACAGGAAAAAGGAGTGAGGTGTCCACTTGAGCATTTATCCTGCTTTGCTATTTTGTTGATTGCAAGTGGTCACATTAACATTTATATCCACTCTGGTTGGATTGTATCCATTGACACTGTTTTATATTTTTATGTATTTTCATTCCTCCCTCTTTCTTTATAACCACTGAGGGAGAGAAGGATGGACAGACATACTTATAAGCCTGAATTCAGGTGTTACAGAAAAGGACATATCACATACATAAAAATTCATTTCTATCTTTGAAGCTTGGCTTTCTCTATAGTAAATTCCAATAGAGTTGTATCATGTAGTTATATCGATGCGGAAAATAGTTCTCCATTTCCAGTTTTTGCTATAGACTGCTATTAACTTGTCTTAATACCCCCATGTACAATGTATGCAAATGCACACATTCATGCATGTTATTTTGTACATATGTTCCAAATTTAATTCCATGTTCTTTCTGCTCTAATCTGTAATTATTATTTTTTAAAAAATGTGTGTACATACTCCACACATAAATGTGAGGCATTTCAATCTGGTTCTTTTTTTCTTGAGTTAAACATGAAGGAAATTTAGAGAAATGCAAACTGTGAAGAATAGTTACCTTCCAACATCTACACTAGTCCTAAAGATACAAATTAAATCAAGTTTGGTTGAAATCCACTATGCACTGTTGCATTCATGTACAAGCGAGACTATTTTTCTATGGACTTTCCTAGATGGCTGAGCAATTTCATAGCACTTATTTTTTTTTAAAAGAAGTGTGAAAAATATCTGGAAATAGCATCTTCCTTCTGCATTTTCAGTTCCTACTCCTATTTCTCACTGTGTGTAAAAAGTGATGAGCATTCTAAATCATATCTAGGATTGATCTGAGTTGGTTGTATTAAATAAACAATCTTCCTGGAGTTAAATATATTGGATGGAGACAATTGTGGTGCTTCAATACCCATCTAGTCCTCATAGATAATCCTTTTACTTGGTTCAAACTATATTGACCACTTCCATCATTCAGAAGAGCTTCTTATCGAAATTTCGTTTTTTCTGTGCACTTGTTCCAGACTTAAAATAATGACTATAGTAGCAAAAAACCTTTGCCTGATACTTCTAGGATGTTCATTTTTTGCTCCTTACATATAGACTTGGCAAAATAAAATTTAAAATGAGCTATTCTTTTTTAACTAAGAATTGTTAAATGTATAACTATATACTATCATTTCACTAAATTCAACACAGCAGCATATTCCCAGTTAAGCAGATATAAGTACTCCCAGCAAAATAGCCACATCTATCTCACATAAATATCACAAGCAGAGGAGGAAAATGAAAACAATCAGAACTCAACTGCGTAGATAAGCTGGAGAAATAAAACATATCCTGAAGAGGTTATACAAAGATGGGAGAAATCTCACAGTTTGTCTTCTAATAAATGAAAGTTTTGTGTGGTGATGCCTAGAAGGGTAACCATTTCCGTGATAAAGAAATCACCCCCCAGGCAGCCATTTTGTGAAAGTATTTACCACATGTTTTCAAAACTCCAAATCTGTCCCTGGCCCCCCAAAAGCCGTCTATCCTTGATGGACAATTATTTTGACTGATAGCCACGAATAGCCAGAGAAAGTCTTCTTGTTTTAAGTAAAATAGAAAATGCAGCAACCTCTGTTCACACCACTTTTACAACTTGCACAGGAGAAAAAAACTAAGCAGGTTCTTCCCTTTCAGAAAATGATGTCTGCCATCCTCCTCACTCTTTGGTGGATAATGGCTGCAGAGCAAAACTGACCACGCACAGTGGAACTTAGGTCCTGCCTTGCTAACTGAACTAGCCCTTCTATTCTGCACACCTGCAAATGCCAAAATAAATAAATATTGCATTAGGGGAGGGGGGCATTGTGCCTGCCAGGTTTCTTCATTTCCTCTTTTGTTTGGAGTCAGATTCTGCTTTAGGGCTTAGCTTGTCTGGCCTCAGGAAGAATCATAAACTGATTTCAGATGTTCACCAGTGTATTCTAAGAGAGTTGGGATGAAGTTAATAAAACTGGCTCAAAGCGCCATCTCCTGGATCCAGAAAAACAGAAGATACGCATTAAACTTCCAAACCTTCAATAGTTATATAGTCACATACACTGACCCAGTGACTCCTTTTTCAGGGAATGCAGAGCTGACTTCTTTACATTCTGCAGATTAAAACCATGCCAGTTATTATTCCCAAGAAGCAATATCTTAATGTTGCTGTAAAGAAATGGAAATATGTTATTATTATTAATTTATAGAGAACCATTAATGAAATAGCCGACATTAGCTGACCTTCAGAAGTTAAAGAGAGTCAGACCTGGTTGATCATTGTATGGGAGACTACCTGATGGAGAGTCAAGGAAGCATCCTGGAAAAGAAATAAAGGCAAAACCTCTGTATTATTACCAAGAAAACAACATGTCCATCCAGTCACTATAGGCTAGACACAAAGGAGACTTTACATTACCATATAAAGGGATAAAGCTGGCCCAAATTGTAATGAGTTCTGGAACATAACAAAGGAAGAAGGATAATATATTTATCATCAAGATGTAAAAACAACATTCTTACAGTACCTGTTGCGAGAAAAAAAAAAGTCTGTAGGAAATTATGGGGTTATGACATGGCCAGAGGCACACTAAATACTTCCTCCTCTTCCTCAAAGGTGGTCTAAAGGTGAGGATACAACCCAGTGGAACTACCAAGATCAGAGAGAGTGGAAGATGACATAGTCCAGATTTCTGTATCTCCTACAAATATATCAGCTTGGTCCCTTGATCCAGAGCCATTGCCCATGATCCCTAAATGCAATTGTGATTGAACAATAGAAGAATAGATGCTTGAGTTGGGGCAGTTCAAGACTAAGGGAGCAAGTATCTTGGGAGAGAGATCCGCCTTCACCTTAATAATCACCAAATATCTCCAGTTAAGGCTAGGGAAACCATATATTCTAGCCTCTTATGCTGGAAACTATGATCTACTCAGTCCTGTGCCTGCCCTGTAGATTGTACTTCTTGTCTTACAGATCTCTGCTTTCTTGTTTTTGACTTAGACCTTATTGTTGCCAGGATATACTGTAATAGATTGTGCATCCTATGTAGGTTCTTATACAGGGAGGAGCACTGTGCATGTGTACGTGTAGACGAAAGCACAGGAAGTGAAAACACGATCTCTTTGCACCAAAGGCCACATGATCCCCTTCATGTGTTATCTCAAAGTTCCTGGAACTTGTACTTTATTAGATTTGAAGCCCCCTCCCAGCCTCTAAGATATTATCTCATTTCACCAGGAGTATAAAGGAGGGGTTCATATTACAAACAGCATTCAGAATCCCAGCTCTCTTCAGTCCAGCAATATCCATAGCATCCAAATTGTTCTTGAGAATATAATTTTAAATGAAGCTCGCATAAATCAAATGACGCTCACACAAATTTATTTAGTAAATTATTTGGTAACTGGATGGATGGATGGATGGATGGATGGATGGATGGATGGATGGATGGATGGATGGATCTTTAAAACTTTTATCTGCTTTACATCACTGTTAATAACTGTTCCCATTCTTGCATTTATTAGATGTCCTGATACATTCTTGAATTTAAAGAGGAGTCATACAGCACAAACAGTAAAGTGAGAAATTATTTAACAGTGACACATGGAAAGTATTAAGAGAAGAACTCAACAAAACATCTCAGCTCCCCTGATCCCCAATTATTTGCTTTTTTTACAGTAGTTTTTCTGTGCTTGATCTCTCAAAGGACCTAATCAAATTCTTTCGTGTATGTTTCTGATAAAACAAGATGAATCACAACTTTTTTATTCATTTCCTGGTGAGAGAGAAACTATCATAACTTAACTTGAACAAATATGCTATTCTGTACTCTGTTTCACTCTGAAACAGTGTGCATATGTAGAAAAGGGGATAGGGAGGAGGCAGGAATCAAAATGAAGGTATCTGAAATGCCCATTTTTACTAAAAGGCCATTGATTAACAGAAGTTGTCTTATTGATTAAATAGTTCATCATGACTCTTCACATCAGAAAGCTTTACAGTTGGATATCATTATTACCACAGTCATCATGGGTTCATCAAGCTTAGCATCACCTACACCAGTGTTTCCCAACTGGTGGTATCTATAGTAATGATATATTAAGAAACAGTTTAGGTGGGATACAAGGTCTTTCCACATCTAAATGCACACCATGAAAGATGGGACAAAGTGATGCATCTTCTTGTCACCTCTAATGTGGTCTTTCTGCTCACATATTGCAACTATTTTGGGTTTAAGAGAAGCTGCTTGTCTGATTTATCTATTTGTTATTTCACCTAAAGCACCAAAGGGATGACTTTGAAACATTTTTCCTAAAAAAGATGATGATGATGATGATGATGATGATGATGATGATGATGATGATGATTTAACACCATACTTGCATACTATAAACAGATAATTCTCTGGGAAAAAAGGGTGTTTTTTCCCCATCACGATAGGACCAAACTAACTGATGGAGTAATTTGTTGAAAACCATGGACCGACTTTCAGTTGCTTTCCAAAATTCCAGACAGGAGTTTTTTTTCCAGCTCTGTGTGGAAACATTATGCATTAACTTGGGAATTTGCTGTCATATTGTTCCCCAAGAAGGAAGTCACAACAGATCACAGAGTCTTAAAATCATAGAGTTAGAAGGAAGCATTTAGGTCACCAAGTGCAGTTCCCTTCCCAGGATAGGAATCCCAGTTAAAGCCTCCCAGACAGATGGTTATCTCACCTCCACTAGAAAACATCCAAAGAAAGAGACCTTACCATCTTTCAGGGAACTGGTTCCACTGTTGAACTGCTCTTATGTTAGGAAGCTTTTTCTAACATTCACTTATGCCCTCGTGAGCTCTCATCTGGATTATTGCAATGCGCTGTACATGGGGCTGCCCTTGAAGAGCATTTGAAAGCTTCAGAATGCAGCAGCTTGGGTAGTAAATGGTCCTGGTTACTCAGCACATGTAACACCGCTACTCTGTGAGCTGCATTGGATGCCAATGTGCTTCTGGGTGCAATTCAAGATGCTGGTTGTCACCTTCAAAGCCCTTCATGGCTTATGACTGGGTTACTTGAGGGACTATCTCTCCCCAGTTGTTTCTTCCCATCTGATCTGATCTGATCAGGCAGGATGTTGTTTTTTCACAAGTACCATTACCAAGGAAGGTATCCTCATCCTATGCCTATACATTTTAATTTTTTTTCCAAAGTATATAATTTAATACTTGTCTCTGAAAAATGTTACTCTTTTATGTTCAGTCCATTTTTAACATATCAAACTTAATTTGAATTTTATTTCTATCTTTAACTATCCCAATTAAATATCATCTGCAGGTCTGATGATCATTCTATTCACCTCTTTATCTAAGTCAGTAGATAAAATTTGAAGAGATTTATCTTTGTGGATTCATCTTTGTGTCATCCAACTCAATGCCTTTACCTGCTTTGCTGAATAACCATTGAAGAGCCTTCTCTGAGTATGATTTTGGAGCCAGCTACATGGTCACCTAATTGTAATACCATTCAGCCTATACTTAACTAGCTTACTAATCAGCTTGCCAGGTTTATTTTGTCAAATACTTTGCAGAAGTCAAGATATACTGTATTATATCTACAGCATGTTCATAATTTATTAAGAAAATTAACCATTTAAAAATAAGATAAAATTAATCTTAAAATCCATATTGATTTCTGCATTTATTATTATGTTATAATTTGTTTGTTATTATGTTATAATTAACAATGCAATTACTGCATTGTTTTCAGGGTACTTACTGACAGATCTTCAGCTCTATAATCCTGATGACATAGATGTCATCTGTAATTTGTTGGATCTTTTCCCCCTCCTTTTAGAAGATAGAAAACTTTTGCTCTCCTCCAGTGATCTGACATTTCATCAAATCTCCAAGATTTCTTAAGGATTTGGAAACCTTCCAAGGATTTGGAAATGTCAGGTCATTCTTAGCTTTCATTTCCCCAGTGGCAGCTCCATACTTCTGGACTATAGCTTTGGACTATAGTTCTAGACTTTGTTACCTGGTCCTTTTTCCATTTCCTATGCGGGTCCTTTTTTGTTTTCAAATGTTCTTGAAGGTTTTTGTATAGTCCTATTGGCTTATTTTGCAGTCTTCCTTTTTCCCCCTCCTCCTTATTGGAATAGTGTGAAATTGTGCTTTTAGTATCTCCTTCTTTAGGAATTCCATCTTGTGTGTGTGTTTTAGATTCTCCTGCTGTGACTTCTTATTCACCATTGCTCTGAATTAATTAAAATCTGCTGTTTTGAAGTCCAAGATATGAACTTGCCAAAATTCAGTCTATGTTTGGTTTCAATTTCCCCTAAAATTAAAAATTCCAAATTTATTATTGATTAAATTTAAAGGCCACCCAACCCTGGAAGGATCACACTTTTAAAAGTGAATAACAGTAGATTAGAAGAAAATAATCATGTGCATCCAGGGGAAAAAAAAAACAAAGAAAAAACAACAGGGACTCAACAACTACCCTACCTCAGAGCTTGGGAGAACAACCAGATTTTTAAGGACTTTCAGATTATCAGCATGGTGTGAACCATATACAGTACATCTCTTCTGCAACTGAGAAGAAGTGCTTTCTAGGTCCCAATAGATGACACTGCTTAATCAAAACAGGGTTGCTTCTCCCAATGTCCTTGCCACTTCCACTTCCTCAGCTAAGCCTTTCCTATTGATTAATATGTAAGTCAGGGATAACTGATCATCTTGTGCCTTCTTCCACTCTCTGAAGGAAAGTGTTGTCAACCAGACAAACAATTTCCTGGAAAAACCATACTTGGAACAGTTTGTCTACCATCAAATTTCAATATAATTTCAGTATACCCAAATCCACCATCATTCACACCTCTTTGAATGATCTGTGGCTTACTTTGGGATACATCATCCACATCTTCTTGGATAGGCAGGTGATTAATTAAGTGATCCTCAATTGTTCTCTTCTTTGGTTTAACAAATGTGATCCTTATTTGTTTCATAATTTTCTTCTCTCACTTTAACATTAGGGTCTGTTTTGTGTGGGGTGTGAGAACTTAATCCATGATTTTTTTATGTTAAATGCAGTCTAGGAGACCTTTGCATATTCTCAAATAAAAGAATTCCATCTTATTTTTCCAGATTAAACCTGCAAAACTGAATACACGTGCCTGGGATTAAATTACATGGAATAGCTGAATCCTAAATATCACTTTAAAACAAACTGAAATGTCAAATGAAAACTCTTCTTTTAGATCTTTCTCTCTGACTCATTTTCAACTAAGCATTCTAAGCATACTAAATTTGCCAGTTTAAAAAGGATCGTGCCTTGCATATACAGGTAGTCCCCATGTTAAAAATGTCCAGTTTAAGGACAACCCATAGTAAAGAATGGAGCCTGTTGTAGCAGACTTTTAGTCAAATACACAATGATTCAAGTTCATTACACAATACTACTTATACAGTAATACTTGATACTGTTCCAGCTTACATTCAAATTTGATTGTACTCATTTCTTTTTTCAAACTAAATCTAATTCTACTTTTTTTTCCTACTCTCATCTGTACCCTTTACAGTTCCTTTTCAGCAATGTACTTACTCCACAAATGTGAGACCATCCAATTTACCACCATCTCTGAATTCAGTTAACATGCTTCCCTTGTCATTTTCAAATAAAATGAAGTTGTTAAATAAATGAGAATGTGCATGATTTGGCCCATTTTTCTTGGAATAAACTGAGCTTTTATGGGCAATTCATTTCAGCAAAGACCCAAGGAGCTGCCATAAATACCTTTGGTGTATTGCACTAGCATTCTCTTAATTCTAAAGAAAGTGAACTTTCAGATGTTGCTGTTCACATTTTATTGGGTTTTCTGAAATGATTCTAGCTATCTGATTCATCTAGGCCAATGCTGCTATTTACTTATACTGGAGGTATCTTCTCTGAGATAGCATTGCACTTCTTTCTCATCTCTGCTACTTGATTTCCTTCCAGTGGAATCCCAGAGATTAATGTTAAACCCTCTACAGCAATATTTTCAGGTCCCAGACACCATCATGCAAACTCACATTATGCTGCAGGGACCAAAAAAGAAAAAAAATTAATTGGAAAAAAAATCAAAATGGCTGAAATCTCATGAGATGTTGGTGACCTTACCATCACAATTGCTGTCGAGTGCTACGTAGCTGGGCAAGAGCAAGGAAGCAAGAATTACACAGGCTTCAATAGGGCATCTGTAATGCTAGAATTAGAGGTACATAGAGAATCTTGAAAATGCAAGAGGAATTTCCAAGTCTTATTTATTTGTAAATTTGTTAAGGCAAAGACTTTCAGAATGTTTTGAACTATCTCCTCCCAGATTTCTTCCTACCTGGACTTAGTTGGTATTTATGAGGTAAGCTAACAACTGATAACATTCTTTCCATTACTCTCCCAGCCTCCCAATATAAGAGTTGAGGCTCAGGAGTCCATGAACACAATGGCAAGCATGGACTTGATCCAGATTGTTGACAGCCTGACACACAGCAGGAGTCACACTTTGGACTTGGTTTTTCCCTCAGACATAGATGATGTATCCATCCTGGCCCTCCTAGATCTCTCAATGGCTTTTGATACCATCACCAGGATAACCTTCTAGTCTGGCTTGGAGGGGTTGGGATTGGGGAGAACTGTTATTCAGTAGTTGTCCTCCTTCTTCTAGGGCTAATTCAGTCAGTGCTGGTCGGGGGAGGAGTCTAGCTCTAGGCTCCTCCCACTCCTATTTAATACCTTTGTGGAACCACTGGGTGAGGTCATCCATTGGCACGTGGTAAAATACCATCAATGTACTGATGATACTCAGCTTTATATTTCCATCCCTGGATGTCAAGTTTCTTACCCAATGCCTTGAGGCTGTGAAGATCTGGATAGGGGAAAACAGGCTGCAGCTAACTCTAGCAAGGCCAAGTGGCTTTGGGGTTTGGGGCTCCCTGAATCCAGTGATTTTTCACCTTTAATTCTTGATGACATAGTACTCCCCCAGACAGAGTTGGTGTACAATCTGGGGGTCCTCCTGAACTCATGGCTCTTGCTAAAAGAGTTCAAAGAACAGATGGCAGCTGTGGCCAGGGGGACATTAGTATGGATTTGTCTTGTGTATCAGTTGCTTCCCTTCCCAGACTGGAAGGCTCTGCTCACTGTCATTCATGCATTACTCACTTTGCAGTTGGATTACCTCAATGTACTCTAAAATGAAGCTGTCCTTGAAGAACACTCAAAAGCTGTAGCTGATACAGAATGCAGCAGCGCAGGCAGTTTTGGGTCCTGAGCACAGCAGCAAATATGCTCTTGGCTGTTTCAAATTTCACCCATACAACACCACTGCTCCATGAGCTGCACTGGCTTCCACTATGCTTCCTGGTATGATCCAAAGTACTAGTTATCATTTTTAAAGCCCTACATGGCATGGAGCCAGGGTACTTGCTGTGCCATCTATCTCCAAGGTTTCTGTTCCGCCAGATAGGTTTTCTAAAAGTAGTTAACTCAGTGTTGTCCAAACTTGGCCACTTTAAGATGAGTGGACTTCAACTCCCAGAATTCCCCAGCCAGCATGGCTGGCTGGGGAATTCTGGGAGTTGAAGTCCACTCATCTTAAAGTGGCCAAGTTTGGACAACACTGAGTTAAATAAATAAATACTGTATCATGAAATAAACCCAATCTTCCTTAGGTGTTGCAATAATAGCTCTATAGTGAAGGGTGAAAAAATGCTACCAGAGTTCAATCCCTCTAGATAATAGGCCAAGTCCAGCAAACCTGGGACTCAAACTCTAACCAGCCAATCAGGGACAGGAAATTTTTCTTTCTTTCTCAGATGTATTTTTAACAAGTAAGAGAGCCACTCTCTTTTCCCTTTATCCTTTATCTTCCATCCCAAAAAGGAACCTATCCTGGCTCTCTTCTGCAAACTAAGGACTGACCGCCCTAATCCTAGAATGAGGATTGATGAACCAAAATAAATGAATCATCCTAGGAAAACATGGATCTAAATGCAATTAGAAATCTTTTGTTACTCTGTATTATGGATTGATCTGAGCTGTTCTTTATGTCCTTGCCACAATTTTATTCTACTTGTGTGTGTCTATAGGATCCTTGCTCCTGCAACAATCCTGATCTCCATTTTTCTTTCTCCATTGTCCTATTGACACAAACTGTTTCCTTAACGGTTAATATGCATAATGAATGGCTCCATCTTCTCATTATATTGGTACATTCATTCTGCCAGAAAAACAGCCTAACATAACCTGCAGCTAACATAACCTGCAAAAAAGATAGAAGGAACAAAAGCAGAAAAATCTTTCAATTTTTTATGTCCAGGGTAAAGCACATTGTCCCTGAATGAAAGCAATGGTGGCAGTCTACAGAAAGATCATCCCGCAGATCAGGGGAAGTTGCAACAGTAGGACTTTTGAGGGAAGGACTTAGGGATCTCTCTGGAAGGAGCCAAAAGGGCTAACCCACCACATCCCTGTGTGTCAGTGTACAAGCAACGCACCATTACAAACTGATACTGTTGCTCCCATAACAGTGAACATCAGTTTAACATTTGCAATAAGGGCTTTTGAATCTCACTTCTATGCCAAATCCAGGGAAGGATTCATTAATAAATGAACTGGGTTGTCACCAAAAGGAAACTTCTTAATTAATCCAAATTAGAAAGTGGCGGGGGGGGGGGATCCCATCTATACAAATAGCCTTGATTTAAAAATAACATGACTAACCTGCTGATAAAAATCAATATATTCAGATTATAGATGAACAAGGTTATGCCCAAACCAATCACTACTTGTATACCTTTTAAGTGGCATTAAAAGAAAAATAAATGACTCCTTTTCGGGATGATGTTTCAGCAGTGCTTGGTTCAGTTAAATTGTTCCCTCCGTAACATCAATATTTCATTCAAGGTGATTGGTTATCCAATGGGATTACATCATCTCATATATTATTTGTTCCCTGGGTGGCCAGGAGCATCCATTGTGACCAATCAGAAAGGAGAAAAGCAGGTATTTCCTTGGAACGTAAGATGATCTAAATCACGAAAGAGACACGAGAGTGTATATAAATGCTACTCCCCTGTCTGGCTGTTAGCAGAAAGTACTTATAAATCTCAATTCATTTAGGAATTCCAATTTGTCAGTCAAAACTCCTTCCCTCAAACAAATGTAAGAGCCATTATCAAGATGAAAAGAGATGAAGCACACGCCGCTGCATGGAATGCTTGATGCACTAAGGAGGAAAACGAACACCTATTTGTCCTGTTCAGGCATTCTTTCCCCATGAGAATAGGGAGGGCATTATTCCCCTGGCAAGCCCTGTAGCATGTTACATTTCCCATGTTTGCGAATGGGTTGTGGGGAACCTTCTTGAGGTGGTTTCTCATGTGGATCCAAAACCTAGTTGTGCAATGTTTTTAATTCTGTGGGGACCTTCTTTATAGAGAACCTTGCTCTGCAATTTTCAGAGTGTCACAAACGAGAAGGCGGTAAGATACCACAGACAACAGAGCTTTCCAGAGCATTTCTCCTTACCTCCACATGCAGAAAGAGAACATTCAGGTCTGAAGCACTTCATGTAATCTGTTACATCTCCTTTCATACCAATTACATATCTTTGGTGACCTCTTTTGAGAGTTTTTAATGGAACTTATTTTAGGAGCCCACTTTCTGCTAACAGCCAGACAGGGGAGAGGCTAAGGGACTTAATTTATTTATTTATGGAGGAACAGAAAACACAAAGCAATAGAACAAGGCATTTCAGGGACCCTGGAGAATCAAATGGTTATCTCTGCATTTAACAGATACATAATTTTCATGGGGGATTTGGGGTTCTTTTTGGTTTGTTTCAACACACCTGTCAAGTTATGCTAAAGAAAAGACGTTGAACTAAAAGTACTCTGATCTCTGATGATTCCATCCTTTTCCTTTCATGACCTAGCATTGATCAGAATTGATTTGCAAAGTCTGGTAGGGAGCAGTTTTACGCCAGGGTGGACCATGGAGAACCTGGATGGGGAAGCTGTGGCCTTTCAAAACTTGCTGAATGTCAGCCTTCAGTAGCCTGAGCCACCATAGTCAATAGTGAGAGATGTTGGGAGTTAAAATTCTGCAACATCATATCACTCACACCTGACCTATCTATTAGAGCCTGTTCTGACTTGCAGTGGCTATGCACAGTCAGCAGACTACAGATCCAGGTAGTAGTCAAACAAAAGAGAGCAGGCTTACAATGAGGGGGTCCTAGACTCGTAGTGCCTATGGAGACAATGTGCATTGCACAGCTTCAACTAGTGTGCCAGATGCAGTTTTACATGGAACAGGGTGCACTGAAAGTGGTTGCTCATGCCCTTGTCATCTCTCAATTAGATTGCTGTAATTTGCTTGACCTGGAGCTGTGGTTGAAGATCTCCCAGAAACTTCAGCTGATCCAGAACACAGCAGCACAAGTGTTCAGTGTTCAGTTGCAGTCCTGCCACATTACACCTCTGCTTTAAGAGTTGTATTTGTTACCAGTAGGTTCTGAGTGCAATTCAAGGGGCTAGTTGCCCCCTTTAAAGCCTGTATGACTTGAGGCCTAGGTATTTTAGGGAACTGCCTTTCCCCAATACTTCATAACATACAAAATTAAAGCCTCCCCCTAAGGTTCAGGGTACCTCAACTCTGTTGGCCTTTCAGAAGGCTTTAAAAACATGGCTCTTTCCTCAGGCCTTAGGGCCAGGATGTTAATGGAGCCTAGTTTGTGTTTGGTCTGCTTGATTTAGGAGTTTTTACCTGACATCTCTACTATTTTTATCATTTTTCTATTGGTTTTATGTCTTATCACCCAGAGTTATGAGCGGTCACACATTTGCATACTAAATACTTAATATGTGGAATCATTACTACAAGAAATAGTGATGACCACTAATTTTGAACATTTTGAAATAGGATTGGAAAAAGTTATAGAGTTCAGGTCTCTCAAGAGCTATTCATCTTGAAAACTCAGTGTTACCTTTAAGTTGGTGACAGGATGTCTTCAAATGCTAGTTGTAGGGGAATAATGGCAAGAGAAGGGTGTATCTCCAACTCCTGCTAATAAGCACCCCAGAGAGATCTAGTGGCTACTATGAAAAACAAATTGCTGGACTAAGATGGACTTTGGTCTAAAGCAGTAAGGTTATTCTAATGTGAGGCTGAATGTGTTGTTATTTTGATCTGCCAGCCCATTTATTATTGGCAATATGCTTGCTAAATTATAAATGATTGTCCATCCCTGGTTTAAGCTTTATTTATTGAAAAATTGCTTAATTAAGCTCCACAATGGAAACAATGAGTGAACCAGATGGTCTATTTTGGGGGGATTTTCATCAGTTCATTTCTTGATCATTGTCGCTATTTTTACAATTATTAGAAGAACTCTGCTAGAACAAACCAGAAGTACATCCAACACATGTCAGTGTCAGGTTTCTGACTCTGACCAGGTGGATGACTCCAAGAAGTCCAAAAATAGGCTATATAGGTCTTTTGATCCTGATATTATTAAGAAACCCAATTCAAATTCCATAGAATTAATTCTAAACAAGAAGTGGTAAGGTTGCAGCTTTGTGAAATATTTTCACCATCTTCTTTTTCTATCTCAGATTTTTTTTTTAATTATAAGCCTCATTGGTTTTAAAATGAAGCTGAATACATTTATGAGCATGATATAAGTTTAAAAAAGATCTACCACCATCTTGGTAATGTCCTATAGAACTCAGGAGATGAAGCCCACAAACAGCAATGATTGCAACCAGAAAAATCTGCATACACAGCACAATAATTTGATATCTCCATAAATCAAACAATGGGGAATGAGAAAGACATATGCTATTGTAAAGCTTAGAGCCAACAAAAAACTTCTTTTATAATGTCAGTCAAAAGGTTTCCAAAATAGTCATTTTGCTTTAGCTCTGCAGCACTAATTATGGATAATCACATTACAGTAGCAGCAGGAACTTGGTCAAGAAAAGTCTATAAAAAATATTTTCTCCATCTTTAATTTTCATGGATACATGCACCTAGCGAGGCCTCTGTAGTAACAGGTTTTGCCATCAGATTCACAGATTTGGCAACTGGCATCTTTAATAACCATGTTTGTTGACATTGTCCTGTCCTTTTGCTCAAGCACAGAGAGGATCAGTAGGCCAAGTCCAGAACTGCCTAAGCAATTAGGCTTGGTTGCTGAAATCGAATCTAATGGTATGAGATCAGCTAAACATGAATGAAAATGCACACAGATGTTCTTGAAAAATGAAATGCTTTTGGTTTTCTCCCTCCTGCCCAAAAGTACTGTGCCAGATAGAGGCCTCAGGAAGGAGAAAATGCACTTATTCTCTGCTCAGGGAGAGACAGACTGGATAGAAGAGTCTTCTATCACCTTTAAGGAGCAAGTCATTCACACAGTGTATCCTATGCCCCTACCCCAGTGTTTCTCAACTTCAGCAAGTTTAAGATGTATGGACTTCAATATATCTTAATACATCTTCAATACATCTTAATGCATCTTTACATCTTCAACTCTTCCAGGAGTTAAAGTCCACATATCTTAAACTCGCTGAGGTTGAGAAACGCTGTCATGCCCTATTTCCACACTGTTAAAGACATGTTAAATGAAGGTCTTTGTTTTTGAGGAACAGATAACTAAAGCCAGGAAAAATGGCTGACAATGGCTGGTGTACATCCACATGATGTATGTGGAACACAAGCCTAAGATGGGTAGATGAAGCATGTGACTGAGACTCACCTCTGCTCCTCATCAAAGATGCATCACATTGGGAAGACTGACTTTCTTGTTCATGGCATTTCTGTGGCTCTTCCCCCATAAGTAAGTTTCATCCTATTTTAATATTATTCTGAAGGTATTTTTAATTCAAACCAACTCTTGCATTTTCATACCTATTTTTAAATCTATTCACTCTCAAACACACACATTTCTAAATGAATTCACTCTCAAATTCACACTCTAGATTTTCCTCTCCAAATGTGCCTTGTAAATTCTACTTGAAATATGTTGTTGAGAAAAGAATCATGTTGGAACATTCAGGAAGGATAAAACTGGGTAGATAATTTAGTTCCAATCTGTATTTGAGTCTCAGAAGTGCAGTTCATGTCAGTTGCATTCATGTACCTTTAACCAGCACATAAAATGTTAAGTTAGTTGACATAAAAGACACTGGGGAGCATTGTTTGCTGATCGTTCCTCTGTTTATATCTACTGCACATTAAGAAAGTCTAGCTAGATGGCAGTGCCTTGCTTATTTGGCTGATCATGGAAAGCTTGGCAGGATCAGATGGTTATTGTCTGGCTGGGAAACTACTAGGAAATCCCAGGGCTGGGAAGTCAAACAAAATCCCAGAAGAAAGCAATATCAAACTCACTGCTGTACTGCAACCAAGAAAACAATATTGGCGTATTCATGAAGTCGCCAAGAGTCACACTCAATTTAAAAACTTTACTTTTTGTATTAAGAAAACCACCTCATCTTTCACACATCTTGTGTATGCTGCAGACACAATGGAACCTGATGCAGTTATAGCAAATATGACAACATAAGAAAAGCTCCTGAACCATCCCAGCCAAATGGAAACTCATCAGAATTCATCTGAAGGGTTTTGATTCTAGACACGAAGCTACACAATATCTTCTTGAATATCTTAGAGATGGGAAATAAAAAGATGAATGTAGCAGCAGGTGCTGGAAAAGCTAAGCAGTCCAAGTGGGGGCCCAAGGGTGGGATAACACAGATTGTAGAATGTGCAATGGCCCTTTAGCAGGATTTACTGACCTGGAAGGGGAAGATTGAGACTGCAAACAGCTATACAGTTAATAAAACTCAAATCAGGGTACAACCTTGCCAGCCAGCTCTCTCATTTTATGGTGGCACAAAAGTTTATTGAACTATGTTCTATAATTAAGAAAACCGTTCATGAAAAGATGAATCTAGCACATGAACTATAGTCATCACTATAGCCACCATGGCAGCCCTGGGCCTGTTCCAAGTCATCCAGAGCCCAACACATAATAGTGATAATATACCTGACCTGGTTTTTCTGTCAAACTAGTGGCAAAGTGTTCTGGATTTGGGGGAGATATTGGTTTCTCCCCTGTCATAGTCACATCACTCCCTGGTGAGCCTCTAATTCTCTGGTGCCACCTCCCTCTGCAGGGAGGCTGGGCCTGTTAAATTGGCCCACCCCAGGCAACTAATGGACCTGAATGGGTTCCAGAGGGAGCTTGGGGTTGTTCTGGAAAGTCTGCTACTCAGTCCAACTGAAATCTTGGTGGCTGCCTGGGATGGTAGAGCAGCTGTGGCTTTGATTGGATCATGCCTGAGTAGCCTCTCCATGCCCATGGCTCCTGACACACTCCGTGGTATACAGAAGAGATGAAGGAACTTAAAAGGGCTAAGAAACACTAGAGCGCCGCTGGCGAAAGATGAGGAGCGAAGACGACTGAACACGAGCTAGAGCCGCTATTAGAGTGGCAGTAAGGTCTCGTGGCAGTAAGGTCAGCAAAACGTAATTCTTTCTCTGACCTTATGCGTCTGAGGATAGTCACCCAGTGGCCCTATTTCAGGTGACTCAGTCCCTCCTTGGAGGGAATTATACTGAGGTTCACCTACAGGGTCGCTATGAGGAATATGCTGTACATCTAGCAGATAGTTGCTCATATTTGCTCTACGCTGGACTCCAGCCTTAAGGCAGAGTCTGTGGAGGTTACGGGGGCCAGGTCTTGTATGGTTATCTGGGGGGAGTTTGAGCCATTGAACCTGAGAATGTGGATAGGGCCCTTGCAGCTGCTAGTTTGGCCACTTGTGTGTTAGATCTATGTCCCTCCTGGTTTGTTAAAGCTGCATGGGAGGGGAAACGTGATTTGGTCTGGGTGGTGGTGAATTTCTCTTTGAGAGAGGGAGTGGTCCCACCAGCTGTTAAGGAGGTGGTGGTGTGCCCCTCCTCAAGGGTCCATCACTCGACCCAACCAACCTGGACAATTTTTGTCCAGTTTCCAACCTTGTTATACGCCACCCAGAGATAGGCAGCTATATAAATAAATAAATAAACAAACAAACAAACAAACAAACTTCCCTTTTTAGGGAAGGTTATGGAGAAAGTGGTTATATGGCAGCTTCAAAGGATTCTGGATGAAGCGGATTATCTGGATCTCTTTCAGTCAGGTTTCAAGCCAGGTTTGGGGACTGAGATGGCACTTGGATGACCTCTTGTGGGAGTGGGAGGGGGGTGGTACATCCATCCTTGCTCTTCTTTACCTCTCAGCAGCTTTCGATACCACTGATCATGGTATCCTTCTGGAACAGCTTCGGGAGTTGGGGGTGGCCGGCACTGTGTTGCTCTGGTTCTCCCCTTCCCTCTTTGGTCAGTTCCAATTGGTGGAACTTTGTGGCATGTCTCAGGGCTTGGATGTCTCTCCTCTCCTGAGGAGAGGAGAGGCCACTGGGTAAGGTGATCTGTCAATGCCTTCTCTGCTGTAGCCCCTGCCCTTTGGAACATCCTCCATTTGAGATTAGGATGGCCCTAACCCTGTTGGCTTTTCATAAGGCTTTAAAGACTTAGCTATGTGCCCTGGCCTGGGGCCCTGTGTTAAGGGCCTCATCTTCTGGCTATGCAACTATTTTCCTAATCAGGAGGGATGAAATGCAGGATATTTGTTTATGTAGATAAAATGATGGACTGTACCACTGAACAAAAATGCTTTTAGTTTAGTGAACCAGATTTAACACTACAAAATTGGCTATTTTTAGTTCACCTATGCTTTTCTGGCTTAACCTTCTGTATGCCTGAGTGTGACATAATTAGCACTTGTAGCTAAGTATAAGACATTTTCAGAATCTGATCTAAAGTGACACTAAACCAGATTGGAAGGAAGAAAGCTTAGTAAATAACATAATTGAAATAAATAGATTGGAGAAGACAGAGAAGGATGAAAAACAACTACCAAGAAATTAGTCGTACTTCTCCCATTATCTTCAGGAAAGACTGTTCCCCATGTCTCTTGCAGCAACAACATAGACAAGGAGAGAGTAACCACTTTGTTTTTAATGCAATATTTGAAATATATTCTGAGCTGCTTACAATGGACCAGAGTAGAAGGGAAGGGAGGAGTGTGTGTGTGGTGGGATGTATTAGCCTTACGAGGTAGTCCAGACAAGAAGCACAACCAGGAGTGTTAGCTCTATCTTTATTGTAAGTTTACATTAACAGAATCTTCCAAGTCTGAAAGTACCCCTCCCATCCTTGGCTTTTACTCTCCCAAAAATTAGGAAGGGTCCCTTCTGAGATGCTTTCTCCACCCTTACCCCTCCTTCAGACTCAGATTTCATTTATCAGACCATTGTCTAGGCTGCAGCTTTTCCTCCTGTCTCCCAGGGTCATTCCCACACACCATTACAGAATGGATGCTTACTCTGGGAGGTGGATGCAAGAGGTGGGAGGGATCAAAGGGAGAAAAGGTGGGGGGCAAGAGCATTGGAACTCTAATGAGGAGGGTGAGATACAGTGGGATCTGGGGAGAGGGGGGAGAGGTCACACTAAGACGTAGTGCTCACTGGCTAAGAGCCATCCCAATGTTGAGGTCACGACATTGCGCTGGTTGATGACCTGTGACAAAGCCAGGATGTGGGTGGTGTGTCTATCCTGATGCTTCTTGATCTCTCAGCAACTTTTAATACCATTTGACCACAGTAACCTATGAGGCTGGCTTCGAGGGTTGGGAGTGGGAAGCAGTTTTATGGTGGTTCTCCTCCTTTCTCTGTGGTCAGTGTTGACAGGGAGAGGTCAAACCCACGACTCCTCACTTGTGGGGTGCCACCATTCTCTCTCCCCTTTTGTTTTACATCTACCAAAAAAGTAAGGACATGCATGGGTTTGAGGTCAGGTATCATCAATATGAGCCAGTTTAGTGTAGTGGTTAAGGCACTGGGTTAGAAACCGGGAGGCCATGAGTTTTAGTCCCACCTTAGGCACAAAGTCGACTGGGTGACCTTGGGCTGGTCATACCCTCTCAGCCCTAGGAAGCAGGCAATGGCAAACCACTTCCAAAATCTTGCCAAGAAAACTCAGGGACTAGTCCAGGCAGTTGCCAGGAGTCAACAACAACTCAAAGGGGCAAAAAAACCCCATCAATATGCTGATGATACCCATTTTTGCATCTTGACCCCAAGCGACCTTGTCAAAGTCCTGACCCAGTGCCTGGAGGCTGTGCAGACCTGGATGGGAAGGAACAGACTCAGGCTTAATCCTAACAAGACTGAGTGGCTTTTTTTGCTTAGCCCCCTGGTTCTGGGGACATTCCATCTTTAGTCTTTAAAAGGGTTACCTTTCCCCTTGTGAGACTAATGTGCAGTCCGGGGGTCCTCTTGGATTCAAAGCTCCTGCTCAAATAGCATGAGACTGCCACGGCCAAGGGGACCTTTGCGTATGTTCATTTAGTGCACCAGTTGCAACCATTCCTGGACCAGGAGGCCTTTCACACCATCACTCATGTCTTGGTCACCTCACAATTGGATTACTCTAATGCACTTTACATGGGGCTGCCCTTGAAAACCACTCAAAAGCTACAACTGATCTGGAATGCAGAGGCACGGGCAGTGATGGGCATTTTGCATGTGTTCCTGCTGCTATGTGAGCTGCACTGGCTGCCAGTTGGCTTCTGGGTATAATTCAAGGTGCTGGATATCATCTATAAAGTCCTTCATAGCATAGTGCCTGGCTACTTGAGGAACTGCCTGTCTCAGCATGTTTCCACCTATCTGATGAAGTCAGCTAGAGTGAGTCCCATCAATTAAGCAATGTCACCTTGCGGGAACTAAGAAGCTGCCTTCTCAGTGATGGCCTCTGCCTTGTGGAATGACATTCCCCTGGAGATCTGTCTTGCTCCTATCCTTCTGATATTTTGCAAATTGTTAAAGACCTGGTGGTTCTCCCAGGCGTTGGGTTAGGAAGGTGGTTTTTGTATCACTATCTTTTTTTTAAAAAAAGACAGAACTGCACTCATACACCATCTGTATCTTGCCAGAATACATGTATTTATTCTTTGTCAGATTTAAATCTCAATAATTCAGAAATTCACAGTGACATACATAGTGCTCCAGACTTCTATTTTTCCCCACAAAAACCAGCCTGTGAGAGTGAAAGAGGTCCAAAGTCACCCAGTGAATTTCAACTCCTTTGAGTAGCTCTTGAGTCTTCCTGCTCTTGATCCAACACCTTAACCACTATACCACAATGACTTTCAATATTACTTAAGCGTAATATTATTGTCATCCTTTTCAACATCGTTATTATCTTGTATTTTTTAATTTTTTATATTATTCCTTTGATAAGCAGGTTTGATGTTTGTGCTAACCTAACAAATCTTTCTGCTTTTCAATAGTAAATATTGAAATATATCTCCATTATTTGGACATATAGCTGAAATTTGTCTGTTCCATATATGAATACCAACTGATCTTATTCATATGTCTTGTGCTAATATGCAAATCAAAGTAAAATCTCCTTTTTCCCCATACTTTTCCAAATGCCGTGAAGCAAAATCAAAACACTGTGTGCTAAAATGCACACATTCATGGAAAGTCATGCTAAAATGTAAACAACTTTTGGTTGGCTTGAAAATGCATATACATTTTGATGCAGATCCTTTTATAAAATAAGAAACAGATATGGAAATCTAAGAAAGAAATGTGACTGTAATAGAAAGTAGTTCATTTGGCCATCACTACCTGCAGCTAACTTTACTGTTTAGAATATATTGATCACATCTAAATTTCCACCTCCCATTTTTAATTTTCTTAATTGCAAAATAATTATGGAATAATTGAGGCCATTGTGTTCATGAAAGGAAAGCATTACCCTTCCCCTTCCCCACTCTCTTTTTTAAGAAAATAATCACTCATTCCTTTTTTTTTTTTTTTAAACATCCATTTATGACACTGGAAGTTTTTAAAAAAAAACTTCATGCAAGTTGAGGAAGAAATACTTATCAAACAGGTGGCAGGAGGGTAGATCCAAGGGATAGTAGTTCAGATGCAGACTGGGCCACCATTCTTCTGTATTAAAGACTAAGAAAAAAAATGTAGGATGGGAAAGACCAACCTATTACACCTGGGGAAGAAAGGCCGGCTATAAGTATGTATGTATGTGTGCATGCATGTTTAAATAAAAAACATTAAAATATACACAAGCACTAGGACCAGCTAAACATGTTACAGAAGATTTGGTTTTCTATTTGAGGGAAAAAATGCTTGGGTCGAGTGGATGAATTTCAGCAAACTGATTTTCAAATGAAAGCACATTTTGTGATCCAGAAGTCTATCCTTCTGATTTTTATCAACTTCTTATGGTGAACATCAGGAGCGAAGAATGCACTGTGTTATGGACTTTTATCCATCTTGTCCTTACTGCCAAATGATCGCTTCTATTACATAACCTTGAGTTTTAATTTTATGAAAGAGAAAAACCTGGGGGAGGGAACCTTCAATCCTGTTTCTCTCCAAGCAGTTCCAGGGTTAAGGCACAGAGTTTTTCAAATTAAGCCCCTCCCCCAAACAATAAAGATAATACAAAGCTCATGAGGAAACCAGATGTGAGTCAGTACTATGTTCATGTTTTACAGTTTTTGTTCAATCTACAGCTATGTTTCAGTAGAGAATGGTACAGTATTTTCTAATACTTGCTTTGATCATGTTCAAACTATACTTCAGTGAAGACTACTCTAACCACACTATATCTTCCATCAATATAGAGGTTACAGAAAGAATTTTGGCATGTTAGCAATTACAGTATATACTTACAGGTAGTCCTCAACTTATGACCATTCATTTAATGACCATTCAAAGTTACGAGAGCACTGAAAAAAGTGACTTACAACCAGTCCTTGCACTTATGACTGTTGCTGCATCTCTGCGGTCACGTGATCAAAATTCAGGCACTTGGCAACCAGCATGTATATATGACAGTTGCAGCATCCTGGGGTCACATGATCACCATTTTCAACCTTCCCAGCTGGCCTCTGACAAGCAAAATCAATGAGGAATTATGTGATTCACTTAACAACAATGTCATAAAATCAGGTGCGGTCACGTGACACCTTGCTTAATGACCATACCACTTAACAATGAATTTTCTGGTCCCTATTATGGTCATAAGTTGAGGACTACCTGTATAATGCAAATTTATCAGTGGTTTTAATCACTGACATCATAAAAGTAAACAAACCCACAGGTCACATCGATACAATGTGTTACCTAATCCCATCAGGAAAGGCTGCTTGCAAGCCCTAAAGTCAATGATTAACACAATCCTCCCCAGGATTATATGGACCTCTGATTACCTTAGGCCTTGACTGTACTGAAAACCTGTATTTTTCCAGCAAACCCTATTTTAACCAGTGCTGAAATAAATAAAAAAAAGTTTTATTTTTGTTGAGTTTTAAAATCAGCACCTTAAATGCAGGAAATAAGTTTTCAAGTTACAGCCTGCTGTTTTTGTCTTTTCTGAAAGATGAAGACACATATTTTTGTGGAGTTTAACAACAAATAACACAGAGAGACAAACAACCCCCCCTCCCCACACACACACACATCCAAACTTCCAGCAAGCAATGAAAAATGAATATAGCACACAAACCCTATTTTGACTCTTTCTGAAGAAAAATAAAAGCTAGTTTAAAAAAAAACTTAAACACCTGTGTGTAAAAGTTTAACTATAGTTTGCTACTGGGCAGAATGACACATCCTCACATGACTGTGGAGATCCACAAAGCATGTCCTACAAAGGAAAATCAGTACATGTCCTATTCCTGAAGTACGTTGAAAACGTGTTACCGAGCAATATGGATGTGTTGTGGGGTCGTAATCTAGAGGTAGTGTTAAGAACAGAGAAGAGGACAGTTTTAAAAAGTTAAGCACTGTGTTCTTAGGCAAATCCTTGATAAAAAAAAAAACAACATCTACCAGGACTTCTAAACCCCATTGGTTTTTATTGGTAACTTTGATGATGTCACTGATTAAAATCACTAGTGAGCTTCCATTATTAGTCAGCATACACTATGACTATTTCTGTTATTTGACACAATAAGAAAAAAATACCCTTTCTTTTCCTCAGCCTGTACTCTAATTCACTCTACCATTGGAAAGGCCATCTTGATCACAACACCCTTTTGTTAATTTCTATCTTTGTGTTGTTGTGTTCCCCCCCCCCCCCAGTCATCGAGGGAACAATTAAAAATGGATGAATTTTAGAAAACAGCCAAAATTTCTCTTTCAGTCAGTACAACCTCAGAAATGTATTTTCTGAATTGTTCACAGGACTCCATACAGTTCAGAGGTTTTATTCTTTTCTGATTGTGGAGTCTCAGAAGACAAGATAGGGCTTTTCTTAATCATTGGTTGTGAAATCAAAGAGTCTGTCCCTTTGTTTTCCAGGGACAATCCTGGGTGTTAATGACCACCCTGCCTCCCGTCAAAAAATGTCAGTCACTCAGTAAAAAAGAAATAACAGCCCCCAAGAACATGGGGTAAAATTAATATTTAATCTGTAGTTGTGGAGACTGATTTTCTTCAGACTAACAACTTCCCCTGTGAGTCACACCTGCAAAATTTAGCAGATTTCAACTATATTTATTCAAATGCTTGCTGAGACCATTATATGCGTCGAGAACATTCTCCACACTCTGAGCTTGTTTACATCATGAAAGGTGGCGAGGTGGACAAATCAAGGTTGCTCGTCCACAAAGGGGCTGTCAAAGTACACCTGCTATATTTCTCACTGTGACTTTAAAGTGCATTACAAAAAAGCTGGGGGGGTTCACCCCAAAATGCAAATCTTCTGTAGCTCTTTGGGCAGGTTCCAGAGCTTATGAGTATATTAATATTTATTTGCTTATTTATATATACATGCAATTTATATCCTCCCTTTCTCCCTAGGTGAACTGTACAATGACTCATGCTAACAATTCAGTATTTAGGAATTGTTAGGCTGAGCAGCATACATACTGAATAAAAAAACATTGTTTTAAGCTTCCAACTTTTTGGTAACCTACTTAGAGTGATTATTGTTTTTAATAAATAAGGATTTTCTTGAGGGTGTATTCCCATGCTCATTGGAAGCCCAATTTAACTCAGTGGGACTTATTTCATGTATAAAATTTCATTGCTAGTTCTGTTTTTTGTTTTTATCCCAGGGTAGGCAATGTTGTCCCCAGGGGCTACAATGTCCCCTTAGACTTTTGCTTCAAGTCCTAGCAAGAACCTATTTTTAAAGATTCTTGTAAATTAACAAAAAAAGATGGGGTAGTAGAAAAGCTGGCAAGAACAGTGTTATGGATTCTTTGGGGGAAATGGTACGGACCATAAGCAAATGGTGAAGGTTTTTTTCTCCCTTTGTTGCAGAGGAGGTAACATTAGATCCAGCGTGATGACTCACTGAATCCAGCATCATCTATCTTTATTCTGAAACTCATCTTAGCTCTATAATCAGTCAATGAAATAAAAATGTAGCTGCAGTAAGCAAGGGCAACAGAAAATACAGCCTTCCCAGTTGAGCCTTAATAGGTTGCTATTTTGTGACTAGATATGCCCATCATGGTGGCAGCCATTTTCTGAATAAGCAAATCCTCAGCATGGCAGCCATTTTATGAAAATGATGTCAACATGCATTCAGCAACCCAAAATTTCTGTTCCTACCTTATCCTGTTCTGTTATTTATTTATTTGGTTGGTTTGGTGTTTGCATTTAATTATTGCAATCAGTTTGTTCCCAGTAACTTGTATACCTATTATGTTGCCTTCTATATTTACCACATACAAAGAGAAGGTTTTTTATCTCAATACAGCCTAAACATGTTCAAAGGGCAAAACTCCATACTAAGCCGAGTGGAATATTGGGTGAACAAAGCTAGGAAAGTTTCATCAAATGGAGCTTGTAACATTATAATTACTCGTATAATCTATGTTTTTGTGAGTATATGTCTATATTTTTAGTTTATTTAATCAATGTTTTTATTGTACATTACCTTGGTGTCTGGGGAGCAACTTACAAAACAATATGGTAAGTAATTCACAAATCAATATAATCAATAAATATCTGATAAATATTCAGTATGCTTTTGGAAATCCCCCCCCCATCATTCAGAAAAACTTTGTTCTTTGATTTCTGCTAGGAGAAGAAAAGAAGCAATCACTCTGGCATTAAGAATATTCAAAAATTCTCCATGAAAACATACCCAAAGAGCAATGAAATCTGCACATTGTCGCTCTTTTCTTTTCTTTTTTTCCCTTGCTTGTTTGCAGTAAGTATAAATGTCAGGTCATCTCTTGTGAAAATAAAATGTAAAAGAATTTGTCTGCTTTATGAATATGTTCCCTGTCTTTTTCTTTCTTCAGGGTTCAAATTACACTTTCAGTCCAAACCTCTACAGTGCTCTGTTGGGTTGAATTCCTGTTACGAGTGTTCTGGCTTTCAGGTCAAAATTTACAAAGGGTCTGACAGGTGTTGTGGGTAGTCAAAGATGCTAGATGTAGGTTTCCCAAGTCTTCAGAGTTTCAGTAACATATCAAGTTGTGCTGAGAAAAACTGGAATAAAGATGATGTGTATGTGTGTGTGTGTTTATTGTATTAGTTTTTTTGTGTTATTATAATTAAATCTAGCTATACAAGAAAGAATATTGTTCTGCATAGAGGGAACTTTGTTCATTCTTCTGAAGATTGCAACAGAGAAAAGCAAAAGGTATGTGCACAAATTGTATCCTTTCTGATAGAAATTGGTCCTTCATTGTCAGAGGCCAATCATATTTCCAGGCATATTTTGTTTGAAGGGTTGTCAGAACCAAGTCCAATATGAAGAAAGGCAGAAGAGAACCCATCAGCAGTGCAAATCTGAAGAATACACCAAATGGACAAACACAGAGAATTTGGCTTGAATCTGTAATTCATTCCTTATCTTTTGAGAAATGGTGATGGTTGGAGCTAACGGGTCAGAGCAAAATGGAAGAAATTCAGTATAAAATAGAAAAAAAGGGGAAAGATTTGTGAACTGAGGATTTAGAAATGCATTTCCACGTTAAAGGACAAAACAGAGGAGAAGCAAAATTAAAAATGTGATGGATCTTTATAGATATACATTTCGGTTCCTTTTATAGTATAGTATTAACAATCCATATTTCATCAGATTATGTGGAAAAAGATATACAGTATTTATAAATTAAAGTGTGGGAATGATTGAGAATTATTCTCAGAATCTTATTCTGATTTTCTGAGAAAAGCTAAAATACCAACTCTTAAAACACTTTAGGAAACAAATGCTACAGGATTATTTAACTAAGAAAGAAACAGAACACAGAGAGGTTCTGTTAAAATTGCTATACATGGAATAACCACCTTGTTTAAAAATAGAGTAAAAAATGGAAAGGAGCTTTTTCCCTTTTCCTTTTACAAGTTATATATTCCAAATAAACTGCAGAGCTAAATGTAATCATTGTGTAAAATAGATATCTGATTTCATTGAGGTAGCAGATGTTAGACTATTTAGAGATAAGAACATGGATGTGAAAACAGCAGGACAGAAAAGTCATCCTGTGAAGTATCAGTGTTAAGAAATATTTTAAACTCTAGATTTTACTTATTCATCAGTTTAATTATGCAAAAGAGAAGTTCTTGGGTAGGCTTTGATTTCTGAAAACTTTGTCCTGACCCAACTGTAATTTATTGTAAGAACAAACTACAGTGAGTTTTTTGGTCTCTCTCTGGTCTTTTTTTTTTTTTTTTTTTTAGCAGTAAGGCAAGCATAGCATTAAAAATTGTATCCTAATTAAAAGTTATATGCACAATTTGCATAGAGATATGCATCTGTGTTTCAACTCCTCTTTAGGCTTAATCTTCTCCAAATGAAAGGCATATTCCCATAAGACAACTTGGAAGAGCAGCTAGAACATAAAATTGCAGCTTGAAGCTGATTGTGACATCAGAGAATATTCTTGAAAGAGTTCAGCTCTTCAGGACCAGAGAGATGATAGCCTGGGCCACTGAAGGAACTTCCTGATGGCCTATCTAGACCTCTGTCTAGCATCTCTGAGAAATCCTGGGGAATATTTCAAATGAGAAGATGCTAGAGCAAATGATCAATCTGAATGCACTTTGGAAACAGTGCAATGATTATCAGAAATAAGCATGGATTTATGAATGGTAAAAGGTAATGTTAAAAGTCATCCTCAAGTCCTGGACCATAAATATGTCAATTTCAATTTTTTGGCAACTCTATGGAAGTTGTTAGCCATTGTCTTCCTCTGGCCAATATTTTTTTTCGTACTTGGGAGTCCTGTGATTTCCTGTTCGTTTTCACTCTACGCTGATGAACTAAACCTACTTAACTTTTTCAGGATCAGCCAGGTTCAGATAGGTGAAGCATCTTCTCAGAAATCTTCCTAAACCCCTTGTATTGTTACTGTTGTTGTTGTTGTTGTTGTTGTTAAATGCTGAGAAATGTATAGGGAGACAAAGGAGGTGGAATTGATGGGACACAATCTCCATCCTCAGCACTCACAGCTAAAACATGTTTTAGAGATAAGGAAACCCTACTGAATTAGTAGGTTTAGTACACTGGATTGAGACAGAAAGGATCACTTCCACTGACTGAATTTCTGCTCCATCTTGTTCTTTAAAAAATCCCCCTCTCAGTCTTCTGCTCACACTACAGCCCAGCCCAATCAACAAGGGGCCATGACTCTTAGAAGTCAATCTGTGGGTGGCTTCACAGATTGATCCGGGAGAAGTGGTTTAGAAACTCATTTTTCACCAGCTCTTGCTCAGTGTGCATTTTTCTGGACTCAGTCCATACATTTCAATGTAAAGTTTGTTATTCCTCATATTTGAATGAAATGCCAGGAGAAAGGTGCATAAGTTAGGTTTCTTATGTTTATTGATTTAAAAGCAAGCTTCCCTTATTTCCAGTGGAAGTCATCCTTCAATGTTAACTTTTTGTTTGTTTTTTTGCAGAACACAAACGTCTTATTTAAACGTTGAGCAGATAAACTATGGAATTATTGCCATCACGTTTTATGTGGCCATCCATTTAGATGGTAGTCTTGATGGATGGATAACACCTTCTAAATCATGGACTATATTTCTGAAATACCAACTGCTAAGGCACAGGAGAGGGAAAGTCTGGTTTGTTCACATGGCAACTCCATCTAAGTGGCCACTGTGTGGCACTGAATGTGAAATTGAATGAGCCCTTGGCCTAAATCAGTGGTGTTGTTCTTAATGTTACAAACACAAGACATGGAAGAAGTAGTTTCTCATTTGACAGGCTGCCCTGCTTCTTTGCTCAATAACCCACTTTATACATTCAAGAATGGTAGAAATCAATTGGTCAGGGAAAGGAGGGTAGAATTCATGCCCCTCATAAACTGAAGATTGCATTTGCACTATGGCCTACACATTTATGCTTCTCAGTTCTACAAAACAAGAACTGCAAAAGATATGGCCCTCTGTATGTGACCATGAATGCATAGAGAGCAAGGTGGACTATCAGGCATGATGTTATAGGAGGCCAGTGGCACTCACACACCCCTCGATTGTCAGTATGGGACTGTTTTCATTTTTCTTTTGAGTTCCAGGACAGTTTCACTTTCAGTAAACCAACCTGCTTTTCTTATCACCAGCAAATCTTTGCCTCTCCTTTCAAAACCACAAATGCTAAATTAGTAGCTTTCCTTTTTCAATCACGATTCAATGTTGTTGTTTTTTCCTGACAAGGTAGATGATTTGTAAATGCCTTTGATTTACAACCTGCATCAACCCCTCCCATTAATTTCCATCCCACTAATTTCCAGTTCTGGCTTTTGCCCAATTTCTTGTAACAAAGTTGTGAAGAGATGATTGTTTTATTTGGAGATAGTTATTCTTCCTTAATGCTGTTTCTACTTTTCAGCTTTTACATGATGGATACTGCTGTCAAAAATACCTGGGCCTGATCCCAGTGATACAGCTTTCTAATACCAATTACATATGAAAGCTGTTTCAAATCACCTTTGTAAAGTGCACCATATGCCAGTTCACATTCATTACCAGCTACACTGAAACAAAATGGAGGCCATAATTAAAAAGGAAACTGAACTTCCTAAGTTACCTTATTCAGAAGGCAGCTTTCCATAAAATACAGATGAACATTGCCTTCAACTAAAAATTAGCTAGACGTAATCAATAACATAAATAAAGCAACAGAATGTTCAACGTATGAATGGGATCATTAATTTTACCTGTTTCAAAATCTGAAGCCAATATGGCTATTCGTTTTCATGCAAAATACTTTGCATGAATGTATGGCATCATGAAATCATAGGACCGTACAGCAGGAAAGGACCACAGAATGTATACAAAATCCTCCATGAGACAATCTGCCAATATGGAGCCTACACAGAACAGAAAACATAAGAGAACTGAGTATGTGCTTTCATGCATTCTCAGGGACCCACATCGGCTGCTTTTAGGAACTATTCTAACACCTACCTAATGCATTGTCTTATACCAAGAATAACCAGTCAACTCTTTGGTTGTGAGCCACTTTGAAGAGCCACATATATTTGGCATAACAAGGTAATTGGCCCAGGTAGTGAGTTGGGAGGATAAGAAATGGAGGTGTGATTCCAACTTTCCACTTATGTCTGGCCACCATTGGAAGTGAATGCCTTATTTAACTTCTTGTAGGGATGTCAGCTGTTATGTAGAGGCAGAATGAAAATATATACTATTCAAATGAAAATTGAATATAAATGTATATTCAAATGAAAATTGTCCTATATTGCTATATAAGTTAACCTTCCAGCTTGATTCCTAGTGTTTGTGGACATATTCATGCAGTTTTCTTGGCAGCATTACAGATTGGTTTGCCATTGCCTTCTTCTTCTGATTGTATTTTTTTTTTGGGGGGGGTTCCCAAAATGTAGCCTACTGCCTTGGAAATTCCTAAAGGTCTCCCATCAAAATACTAAGCATGTCAAACCCTGCTTAGTTTTTGGGAATCAGTCAAAGTTGGCTAAAAACTGCCATATACTATTGGTGCTACTATATAACAAGTCTGAACTTTTCCCATGAATATGCCAATAACAAGAATTCACTAAGTCTAAAATTTGAACCCTATAGCACCCTATTCCATGATTTTACTTCTTTTGATAGCCAATAGCATGAAAGTCACGGATACATTTTTTAAAACATTGTACAGTGTAACTTTTGATTTAATTTTTCCTAGGATTTCCACATAAAGCAATAGAGGAACAAATCAGGAATGTAGCATATCTCAAACTTTGAAAGAACAATATCAGACCAATACCTCATTCTGCTTTTTCCTGCCAGAGGTTTTCAAGAAAAAAAGCAATCATAAATAATACAATAGGGAAATAGAGAACATGAAAGATTGAGATACACAGATGTTGTGAACAGAACTTGAACCCAACTATTACTTGTGCTCTTGGTTATTAAAACCATAACAACAAAATTCTAAATTTGTGGTATTGCTGAATAGATGTTTGTATATTATTATCAAAGATATTGGACACATAGGAAAAATATCTATATGCAGAGGAGAAACAGTTTCAGTTGAATTTCTTATTTGGTATGCAAGAGATAACAAATCTACATCAACATTTGCAAAGATTATGGAGAAAAAAGAACCCACAGTATACAATCCAAGTTGTTTGTGTTGTCTTTTCTTTAAAATCACTTCTAAGGTATAGTTCGAATAATGTATTGTAAGGTCAAAGGTAAGCATGGTAAATGGACATAGGTTTGTGGCTCAGAAAATCCATTATCAAGACAATCCATTGCTAATTACCATGAGGGAGAAATAGAAACCAAATTGTAAATTATGCCTGATGATATTTAAAGAAGCTTATTGCCCAATATCCATGTGCCTATTACCCAGATATTATGAGATTTGCTGGAGCCAATCAAAAGGATATTACAGTAATCAAGAGATTTACTCTCATATCCTTTAAGCCTATAGATTCTTCCTTCAGCTATAGTTCCCTCTATATCTGAGAACACACAATGCTCAGAATGAGTGGTTGAAGTCTAGAATAGAAAAAGAAAGAGCACATGCTTATGCAATTAAAATCACAGAACATCAGGCCTACCCTATTTTATAGGCCTGATGTTGTGTGACTTGGGCAACTAATATCAGCCTATTACTTTGTAAAACTCTCCTTGTTGCTAATTCCTTTGGAAATTAACCTAGAATAATTCCAGATAAAAAGAGTTCTCCCTCCCCTTCTTTTTTCTCTTCCTTCAAGCTGTTAAACAATATGGAAAGACACAACAATGCTAAAATTTTCACACTGCCATGGACACTTTGAATTTCCCATTAAAAAGTTGGTGTTCCAATTACCTCCAGCCAAAATTCTAACAACATTAATGCAATGCTATTCAAACCTCTGTAGCAGAAAAACCTACGTCTTGCCTTCCTTAATAAATAGTAGCTTGTAATATCTGATAGAGACTACAAGATAAAACTTGGCTAGTTGTCAGTAATATAAGTCATTTTAAAAAAATCTCAGTAGTCATATTTTTAAAACATACCCTTTTCTTTCCATTTTTTTGAACAAAATAAAAGAAAAATTATAGATATAGGCATACTGTAAATATAGATAGATACATACACAGTTTGGGCTACTTCGTGTCAGATACTCTGAATGGAAATGATTTGGAAAGCTGTCACAAAACATAGAAGCTTAATTTTTAAAGTATTTCTCTCCCCTTTCCCATAGGTTATTGAAAAACAGTCTAATTAAATTCCTCTTCAGCTATTCTTATATCTTATACCTGTATCGTTATCTGTTCTCTCACTTTCTTCCTGTGCTAACTGGACTATCTGTGTCCACTGTAACTATTTGCGTTCATGATATCTCCTTCCATTGGGCATAAGAGTTAAACCTTCTTATTTTCCCCCTCTCTTTATTCCCTCCTCCCCCCCCCAAAATAGTTTTTATACAGATAAATCTATTCATTAGGTCATATATCAGATCTAATGCCAAGCTTTCCAACCCAAGTAAGCCCTCCAGCTTGGCAGCTTCCTGCTACAGGATGCCTCAAGTTAAATCTTTTAATTGGTAGTCACAAGTTGAAGACATCTAAGGGGTTGGAAAGCACTTCTGTGTGAACACTAAGGTCCCCTTTCTAGTCCTCTGTCATGAGCCCTCCGGAGACTTAGATGACAAAATAGAAGCCCTGGGAGCCTCTATTAAAAAAAGCAATGTTGGAAATGCTGCCTCCAGGATGTCGAGGCATTTGATTAGAGGATGAACCTCCATTAAGTCCTTGAGAATGCAGCTATCTGAGGGTTATTACTTCTCTATCACAGTGCCTGTCCTTTGGAAAGCATACTCCTGGAGATTCAGATGCCCTCAATCCTGTTGATCTCTCATAAGACCTGGGTTTCCCCCCAAGCACAGGGCCAGGGTGCTGAATGAGCCCATCTCTAACAGTTGGAATATTGAATTATTGTGGTTTGGCCTAAGTTTATGTTAGGGTCTGTTTCATATTTGGTTTGGTTTTTTTTATCTTGTTGCTTCTGGTTTTAGTTTTAATCCTATGTTAGCCATCCAGAGTCAAAATCTGTGAGTTGGACAGCCATGAATGAATGAAGTCAAAGCTATACAACAAAGTTGTAGCCATCAATAAAACTTGGAGTTTGCAGCAAACTGGTGCTGGAACAATGTAGGCAATTGACTTTTGTTTAGTGTTTTGATTCCTCAAAATCCCAACTGTCAATCACTAATGCTTGACTCTAGAACTGTTTCTGGAAGCATATTTCTCACAGATGCTCTTGTTTACTGTAATTTTCCCAGCGATTCCCGTGTTGTACCCCAACAAATGAAAAATGCTAGCAAAGAATAGCAGACTTTGCACTTTACTCCCATAATTGTCCAATATATCTTGGAATGATGTCTTGGGTTGCAACTTTGTATGTAGTCATCTATCAATGAATGTTCTTTCAAATAAATATGCACAAGTCTGAGCTGTTTATCCTGGTCTCAGATGTTCCAATACTGCACATTATAGTGCCAATTTAGAAGTGGCACTCAAATTTTATTTCTATTATTTCATTACTTTTGTTGCCAATAAAGTCTCCTTCAGGTCAAGTTTGAATCCTGGTAACTTCACAGGTGCCTCTGTGCAGTGTTCTAGGTAGCAGTATGAAAGTTTTTGCCACTGCCTACTTCCAGGTTGTGGGTTCTTCTCCTTTTTTCTTTTTCTGCTTCCCAATTTAGCCTATATCCCTGGAATTTCCTAGTGGCATCCCAAACAGCTACTAACTAGGTCAGCCTCTGCTTTGCTTTTCAAGGTGCTTAGCGAGGTGCATGAGAGGAATGTGCTTCACAGGAAGTGCAAAGGAATTTATTTGTTTATTGCTTACTATAAAGAAGAAAAATTCAGTAGCTATAAAGAAGAAAAATTCAATAGCCTGATCTTGGATTCTATATAACTATATTTATATCTATTGGATTATATGGATTATAATATTATATATGTAAATATATATAATTATTATAAAATATAGCACTATATTTTTATATCATAACAGCACATTATGATGTATGAAGAAAGGAGTAACCTTAATTTCCATTTCATTGGGTACACAATATATTGTTAAATAATCTACCTTAGTATTGATGTTAGCATTTTATGGACCACCACTAAGTATTTTTGTTTTGCTTTAGTATTGTTCTTCATATTATATCTTCTTTTCTTTCTTCTAGGGAGGAACTTAATTTTTTCCCCCATTTTATTTTATCCGGTTAAATAAGCTCTTCATTTTCCCCTCAGAATCCCTATCATAATACATTCGTACATGTTAGAATGCTTTTGAATGCTGTCTTGCAGGAGAAATGTTGCTACTGTTACAAATTCATCCTGAAATTCAATAATATGGTTCCTAGAGAGTTACTTCTCAATTGTTATTTTACTTTTCCAATCAGAAAAAGGACAATAAGCTGATTTTGGCCAATTTCAAAATGATAAAGGACAAAACTTAATCCTAGGTGAGTATGCTATGCAACCCTAATTTTGAAATACTTCTTTTTCCACAAAGACCATACTGCCTTTTTTCAGTTTTAGGTGGTGATGCTGATGCTCATACTGTTCTGCTTGTCGTTTTTATTTATTATTATTATTATTAATATTATTATTTTCCTTAGAGCCCAGCAGCATCTATTAGGGGGAAGCAGTCAAACAAGTGAAGATGTTGGTCACAACCACCAAGTCAATGCCCTCCCTCTTTGTTCATGAAGACAATATTGATGCACGTGCAAAAGGAAGGGGATTCGATTCTGCGGTCATGGCTGCCATCTTGATTTTTTTTACTGCTTCCTGTGGACACTCCTGTTAAGGCCTTCCCTCTCATTAAGGAACTTGCTAAGGTAATAGAAGTTAGAGATACAGAGCAATAGCAATCTGTTGCGGTATAGAGTTCAGTGAATCAGTGTGCCCCAGTCTTCAATATTATTCCCTCAAGTAGATTTCTAGGTTTTAATACAATACATTTTTCTGCCACCAATACTGAAGTAATATTTAAGTGACAGATCAATCACAGTCTGCAGAGTGACAGTGAGAGAGGGGATGACATTTTAGAGAGTTAAGGCACCGGCCTTAATGGTTTTATTCAATAAGATTGAGCATTGATATTAAAACATATCTATCATAAACCTGATAGATTAACCAGTGGAATCATATTTAAAATCACTCCAGAATACTTATTTGTCACAGAAGGAATGACTGAGGGCACTTTGGTCAAATTGCCATTCAGTTGTTGCTTTTGTGTTTGAAACATTAAGCCCACCAACTGCAGGTAATCCGAATAGCATACTGTATTAGATTTATCTGTGTTTATCCCCATCTTCTCGCTACAGCACTTCTTCTCATTGAAATAGCAGCTCCTGATAGAATCATTCAATTAGATAACTCTCTTGATGAATCTGCCTGTGTAGACCAGTTATTGTACCTTATAAAGAAGATCCAATTTACCATGAGCTAACACTGAATGCTATCATTCAGCTTTTTGGAGCCATCAGAGAGCATTAGCATTTTTACCTAGACTTCATCTGAACTATCTACATTTAACTTATCCTCCCTGTTATCTTTTTCTTTTCCAGTTCCATCTTGTTAATGTTCAATAAATTAAGATTGATCAGTAAACATCAGCACTGATGTTGATGGCTTGGGGAGGATTAGTTGTATGACTAGTACATAAATGGGCATGTAGAAAACCCTTTTGCTTTAATCTGTGCTACGTTGGACTAAATCAATCAATTACTAGGCAGAAAAGAAACCCCGGAAAATTCATTTAGAATTCAGTAGCTGGAGCACACTTTTGAAACATGTGCTCCACCATATTCAAGCTATCACATAATAAGCAGTAGTTGAACAAGCACAACATGGAAAATAGATTTGATTCACACTGCAAAATGTTCTGAGGAGGGAGACTAACATGCTAAATGGCAATCCAGCACCACAAAGAAGCGTAATACAAACTCAGAGCCTAAGCCAAGGCCTTAGAACTGTACAAGTTATTAAACCCAGTGGAGGAGTCTTTTGTTGTAACAAAAGCTAGAGCTCTGCAATTATCACAGCAGTAGGGTAGATCCTGAGTTATGACCACAACATGGTCTCCAGAACCTCTTGTTGAATACAACCAAAAGAATCCAATAATTGGTGGTACATGAAGTTGGAAAGAGGAGGAGGTGATGGTTAGGTTACCATGGTCCATGTTCCCATAATTATCTGTGTCTGAAGTTTCAATGATAATTTACTATATGAACAATAGAATCTGTTGTCCAAAGACCATGCATTCAGAAATCTGGTTATCTTCTAACAAGGGATAACTTGGCCATTTTTTTCCAGTAATATAAAAGAGAAAATATTTGAGAAGATTTGGAAAGGCCTTGGAGAAGCAATATCTATCGCCCCCCATTAAATGTAAGGGAAACTATCTTCATATATCTCATAGCTGCCAGAAGATCTCAAAATTATATATGTATCTAGCTTTACTTTCTGGCAGTTTGTACTTTTTATAATTCTATGGGCAGGATGTCATAACTCATCTCAGTCCCTCTCCAATAAAGATGAAGAAATGTGGTCCATCAAAATGTTTAAAAATGTAGTAAAACCTCACTGTAATGGACCCACTTTTGTTGGATTTCACATGCAACAGGCAACAACTTTGTGTGGACATTCATCTGAAATAGTGGACATGTCTGTAGTTTTCATTAGGTAGTTAAATTTATGTTAAATTTATCTTCAGTTTGCCACATTTGCAGCAATTTATATCATTTGCATAGCAATATCATCATGTAAATGGTGTAAATTGACATAAATGACATACTTTCAAATTGATCTGACATTCAGAAATATCAGGCACTTCTTCTCCCAGTAAGCTTGTAAACTCAAGTCAAAGATATATAGAAACCAGAACACTTGTCCATATCAAAATCTGTTTCTCCCATAATTAAGCAAGAAGCCTTCCAACACAAAACATGCACACAAAAATGCACATATTAAGAATAAAAGACTACAAGCTATATTTTTCTACAGAAAAATTATACACACTACAAAAATGGACTGGCTACATCTTTCATCTCATCTGGCAGAGGTATTATTTTCTTAAATTATTTTAACATTATTTCTTCTCTCCAAAGTATCTTAGCAACATTGCTCCTAAAGGAGAATTTATCAACATCTCACCAAGTACTATTGCAAAATCCTTTGGAGGGGACTATGATGCTTACCTTAGTATAAAATTGGTATAAAACCAGTATAGGTTTGTAGCATGTGGATATAAATCACTGACTTTTAACTATGTTCATTGAAGAGATTATTCAAGTATTTATAGCTCCTTGTGCCCAAACTAAATTATCGTTTTGCTTGCTGTGCATTTTAATTACAACACGAGGTGAATTAATATTTTTTTCAACAATCCCTTTAAAGTATTTTTGAGCTGGCAACCTATTGATAGGCATTGTTACGTGGTTACTTGTAGAGTTTGGGGATGGAAAATGTTCATTTCTCTAGAAGTAATTTCTAAGAGATGCTGACAAATTGAGTGTGGGGCGGGATGCAAAGAAGATGAACTCAGATGAGAGGGATAGGCAGAGAAGGATGAGTTTTGAGGAAAGATTAAGCTAAATAAATATGTGTAGCTTTGCCAAATAATGATTAAAAGGGGGGTAACAATACACTGCACTGCCTGAAGACTGTTGACCTACACAGGTTGAGTGGTAGGAGTGGAGATAATTCAGCACAGAAGGTGAAATTATAACTAGAAATAGAAGGAGAAAATGGGGAAAAAATGAAGTTGAACACTTAAGGCACTTGAATAGTGAGATGTCTTCCATCACAATATTGATTTCCAAAGTATTTGAGTGAAACCATTTCCTTCCTTCCTTCCTTCCTTCCTTCCTTCCTTCCTTCCTTCCTTCCTTCCTTCCTTCCTTCCTTCCTTCCTTCCTTCCTTCCTTCCTTCCTGTGGCACACCTTGAAGCTAGTTTCAACAAAATCTGGTTTGGACAGGGCACTGACTCTTCTTTTTTTTCTCTCCTTATGATAGAAGATTAGTTATCAGGTTTGGTAGCAGAAAGTGTAAAAACGTTGACAAATAAAATTCTAGTTCATTTATAACAAGGAAATTGCTGAACATGCTGTGCACCTAAGTTTATTTAAAAACAGCCACAGGACATGTCAGCCCTAGCTGACCTTAGCTGATTCTGAAAGAAGCTAAACAAGTCAGAGCTGACAAACATTCAGAAGGAAACCAACAGAGATCCCAGAGCTAAACCAGGAAGTCTTTAAAGAAGTCCTGGAAAAAGACAATGTCAAACCACTTAGATTCTGTGGCCAATAAAATTACATGGATATGTCCATAAAGTCACCCAGAATTGAGCATGACTTCAGAAAGGGCCTTCCATTACACATACCTAAAGATATGTTATGGTTTGATAGTACCCTTCTTCAAGCTTTCTCCTGAATATGTGAGGGTTCAAAAATAGATAGAGGATGGAGTCCTGCCCCAACTCATTGCACTGAAAGGACTTGACAGGAGTTGTACTTCAATGTGAATACAGCTCTGTCCTGGATCTGGAACTCTAATAATGCAGGTATAGCTCTCCATCCCTTCAACTGAACGTGTGAAGGAAACAGGAACATCAGGTTCAATACGTCCTCTATCTTGAAGCTCTCATATATTCACACAATTGCTGGAAAAGGTCTAGTGCAATTTTACATATAATAATGAGGTCCAAAATCCACAGTGGCCAGCTATCAAGCCAACAGAAGATTTCAAGCTGGACTGCAAGCTTTTGAGCCAGGCAAGTTGGTTAGGGAAAAAGGGAAACAAGAAGAAAAATGTGTCTGATCTTAGAGCCAGGTCTTAGAGCCCCAGAGTTTCAAAAATGGTTTTTTAATCTCTTCCAATCTTATAGGCATCAATGACTTTTTTATGGAGATCTTTAGAAATGTATTGATGTGCCTTGCAGTCTGTGTGGGACAGCAGCATTTGTGGGGGGCAAATGGGCTAGACTGATGCAAAAAGCACTGTAATATAAGCCCCACCTCTTGTTGCAACATTACACACACACTCTTAAAAGGGGTGAAAGTACTACAATGATGCAGTGCTGCTTCCACCACTCATTGCTGGTACAATGAGAACTTCAACAATATGAGAGAACCCAAACCTCATGAGATGTAAACAGGGAGGGCTAGTCCAAATCAGCTCTGACTGTTTAAGGAACTACATACAGAAGTTCTGGTTCTGTTTGTCCCTTTAAATGAATTGATTGAACTAGAGAGGTGATTACTTCTTCCAGACACTATATGTTGGGTGATTTTGCTGTTATCTGTTTCCTTGGACTTCCTTTATATATCCATAGGGCCCACCTGAAACTTAGACAACATTCAGTGGCAAAAATATGCAAACATTCAGAAAATCAAAAAGGGGATGAAGACTGTTTCACAGCTGAGTTCAAACATCCATTGTGTGGATTTTTTTCCCATATTATTTCTCATTTATCTGCTCATTACATGTTGTTCATATGGTTACAGATTGAATTTCTTACTGGGTCACTATGTTTCTTCTACTTATCCTTGACTACAACAGACAAGAAAGGATCATTCACTCATCCCCATGCTAATTTTTCAGTGAAGCTTTATCAGATGTTGTTTTAAGTTTTGTAAGAGGGGATTAAAAACAAAAGACCCAAAAACATACAGCATAGCAGGTATAACTATGAAAGAAACATTCATTCACAGTATGTCAGCATTCTAAATCTGTAAACAGATTGCATTTATGTATGTTATATAAATAATGTGCCTGGTCTTTCAAGTATTTCATTATTCAATCATTTTCTTTGGGAATGTGTGATATGATGCAAAGCAGCTTTGAGTCAAATAGCTGTAGTGTGTGAAATCTTTCCAAATAGCAATCTGGTTCTTTTAAAGAAATATGCTGTTTATTCATATAAAAGAGAAAAAGGGCCTTTTCACAGCACTTTGACCAATGTTTTTTAAACATGTTGATAGTTAACCTAGAGACAGAATAGAAAAAGCTTGATTTGGTGAATCAGTTTTGCATCACAAATTAGAAGTCTTTAATACTTAACCATTTCTCCCAATAGATTTATTATTTCAAGTACCTCTTCTACATTCTCTGATCAAAGGGTCCTTGAGCAGGTCAAGGTCCTTGAGCAGATTAGCAAACAGCAGGTCTTTGAGCACATAGATAAGAATTCATTCATTAACAAGAGCCATCATGGGTTTATGCCAAGCGTGCCATGCCAGACTAACTTAACAGATCTTCCTTTATGATAGATTTACTAGCCTAGTTGATTGGGGAAATGCCCTGGATATAGTATATCTTGACTTCAACAAGGTTTTTGACAAAATCTCTCATAGCACCCTTATTAACAAAATGGTCAGATATGGGTTTGACAACTCAACCATTAGATGAATCCATAGTTGGCTCAAGGATTGGACTCAAAAGGTAGTTATAAATGATAACAAATCTATCTGGAGAGACATCTTGAGTGGGTTCTGTCTTGGGCCTATTGTTCAATGTTTTTATAAATAATATGGATGAAGGAATGCTTACCAAATTTGCAGATGATACGAAGCTAGGAGCAGTGGCTACTACTTGGGAGGAAAGGGGAAAAAATCAAAATGACTTAGGTTAGAATTGTGGGCAGAAACATATAGAATGAAATTTAACAGGGAGAAATGTAAAGACCTGCATCTAGGCAAGAAACATGTAAGAAACATGTACAGGATGGGTAAATCTGGCTCAAGAGCAGCACATGTGAGAATGACTTGGGTGAACTAGTGGATCACAAGCTCAACAAGACCCAACAGTCTAATGCAGCTGCAAAGAAAGCCAACAACATCTTGAGAAGCATCAAGAGAAGCACAGAGTCCAGATCACAGGAAGTAATTACCCCCTTCTACTCTGCCTTGGCTAGGCCTCACTTAGAGTATTGTGTTCAGTTCTGTGCACCTAAGTTTAAAAAATACATTGATAAATTAGAGCAAATCCAGGGAAGTGATACCAAGATGATGAAAGGACCAAGTCCTATGAAGGAGACTTAGGGATGCTCAGCGTGCAGAAGAGAAAGTTGAGAGGGGACATGATAGCTGTCTTCAAATATCTGAAGGGCTGTCGTATCATGGAGGTTTCAAACTTATTCTTACTTGCTCCAGAAGGTAAGACTAGAGCTAATGGGATGAAACTCCAGTGACATAGATTCAGATTAGACATTAGGAAGAACTTCTTGACATAAGAACAATGAAATAGGTTACTACCATGGAGTGATTTTTTCCCTTCACTGGAGGTTTTCAAAAAAAGAAATCTGGATAGTCATCTATCGGGGATGGTGTAGTGAATCTGGCAGTGGGTGGGGAATTGGATTTGATTACTTCTTTGATCCCTCCCAATTCTCTGATTCTATGAAAAAAAACTTCTACAGGGGTTTAGAAGTAACAATGATTAAATAGTTCCTGATCTCAGACTTCTGTCTGAGAGGTAAGGCACACAAAGAAATAGGGAAGGAGAAGGGGGGTGGGGGGGAAGAATCAGGGTAAGGCACTGGTTCTTAATGAGTAGGTTGTATACAATTATGTACACAATTATGGTAGTCCAGTGGTCTAGGTCATTGGCTAGGGGACATCTGCGATTTTATCTCCTAGCAAAAGCAAAGAAAGACTAATATTACTTCTCACCTCTCCTACTGCTCACCAGCCTGAAGAAATAGGAAGAAAACATTATTCTTGCACAAGCTTTGCATCTAGGGTGCTATCAATGCTAATGCTGCCATAATATGTTGTCACATATATTTTGTTTTTACTTCTATTTTGTGGTTTTAAAGGTTCTCTGTACCTTGCCCACCCAAGCTGCAGTTAAATAAATAACACTCGACACCACCATATTTTAATCAGAAGATGGGCCAAGGTTTTGCCTTTGTTTCCAAAACTATGGAAAACTTCATTCGCATCAGTCTGTACAGAAAGCCGAGGGAAAAAAGTAGAATAGAAAATTCCTAACTCATTGATTCTGTTTCAGAAGTAACCCTGTGTTGTTTGAAGTTCAAAACTCAAAGCAGTTGGATTTGCCAGAGGATGGGGAGGGATTTTTCTAACATTTCTCATAGATATTACCTCACAGCAGAAATAGGTCACTCCAGTTCTAAGTCTTTTATTTAACCAATATTGAAAAGGGAACCAAGAGATCGTTACTTGTTGAATTTCACTTCTGGATGTTTTAAAGCATTACCTCTAACAATCCCTATTTAGAGGTCACAATGAAACCCATCATAAGAAGCAGAGATGTACCAAAAGGATAACATAAACACTGGGAGCAAAGCAGACCGGAGGAAGAAATAAAGGCTATTTTTTATTTATTGGAAAGTCTACTGCTGATTACATGTGTAAGGCAATCTTGCTATTGTACAAATAACCCCACTATTCCTGACTTTCATTCATGAAAGGAAGTACGGCTAGAGTTAAACTGAATCACAGAACACTACACTTGAGTGAAATAGTTCCTAAATTGCTCTTCTTTTTTTTTTGGCTGGAAATGAATTGTATAGTTTTGCTACAGCCTTAGTAGTAGTTTGCCATCCAGTTCTATGTTTCACTTGCCAGTGTGCTCAACCATGTTTGGACTGCTTAACTGCTTTAATAAAAGCGATGATGGTGGTGGTAATGACTGGTAACCAACAATGGAAACTAAAACCCAAGCAAGAACGACAAAGCAGTGAGAAAAGCAGACATATAGCCTATTTCATTGGGCCTCAGGAATACAATATGTTTCCTTTAACAACAGGTATTTACCTTGTTTGGTGGCTATTGACAGAACTATATTCCCCTGCTGTAGTTCGCTATACTAGCTTCCTATATATTGATTTTTTTATGAATTACACTCTGCTTTATAATTGTCATATGCACTGTATGTCTTAGCCCATTTTACAAAGGTTAAGATGTATGCCACTCAGCTTCCATTGGAGTGGTTTATAAGCCCACATCCATAAATTAATAAACTTTAGAATTAGGCCTGGTTTGGTATTCATTCTTCATTGTATTTTGTTTTTTGAAAAAACAGTTGTTCTCCAGACTTCCCCAAGGGTGCTCCAACTGATTTAGAAACATTATCAAACACTGATCAAACCCTATTCAAATGTAAAGTTACAGTGATGAACTTCAGTCTAGGTTCAAGTTGAGCATGTTTCAAAGTTTTCCCCAAAACAACAGTGCACAGATGGATTAAGATGTATATACCAAACCAAAATGCACCTTGCAAGCCTCAGTTCTGCTGTTTTCATGATATTTTGAATATTTTGATTGGGGGAATGAGGGGGATGCCAAATCACATACATTTTAAATATGCCTTTAAGCCTTTTAGAAACTTCTTTCATTACTGGAGAACCAGTTAAATTTGTTATCAGACAAGAAACTATATAGGTGCAGTTTAGTTCATTTACCCAGAATATTAGTCTGTTAATTTGCCATTTATAGGCAATAATGCAGCTGTGCTAAGCGTTTGCCAATTGCTATTTGTGGATTAAAAAAAAAGAAGAAGAAGAATGTATGTGCTCAGAGCTCTAAGGATTAAACTGTCCCAAATCTCATATAACTACGTATTCTAAATGACCATGGCAATTATCCAGCAACGCAAACCCACTGATTTAATTTATTATTTTATATTAAAATTGCCTAATTTATCTTTCTAAGCAAAATGCCCATTCAAGAAGACTTCTAATGACTTAAATCAGCCTGCCTCAAGGTGGGGTACTCGAGAAGATTTGCCATTCAACTCCTGAAATTCCTGTGGCTTCATCAGGTTCTACATCTTCTTTGAAAAATGGAAAAACCTGACCTCTCTAGAGGCCAGACAAAGACCACTTTCTAAGTTATTTTTATTTCCTTGTTAGTCTTCATTTCTCAGGTATTTGATATTCAAAAGTGTTCAGAGTCCATTTAATTATTGGTCACTTTTCCAGTTTGTCTTTGAAATAGAGAAATAGACAGTAGAACATAGAAAAGGGTCACAAAAAATGATGGAATAAAATATATTGTCTACAGTATGGCAGTATGGACTAAAAATCTGGAAGAGCAACAGCAGGTTATCTTACAGTTGAAACAGATGACATACACAGACAGCGTATGGGAACTATGTAGAGATAGTAAGATTACCTTGTTTTCACAGAAAGCAGCAGATTTTTTCCTGTCCTTGACAAATGTCTCCCCCACCCACACAGACCTTTGGTTAAGGTGATGAATGGAATTTTGCCAAGAAATGCAATTAATTCTCAAGAAGGGCCAAAGGCATATTAAAATAGGAAGACCTTCAAACCCTTTCAAAATACCTGAAAGGATGGAGCTGCACATATTTCTGGTGGGAGCTTATTCCATTGCATGAGGCCATTACTCAAAAGCTGTGTTGTCTAGCCCAAACTCCATGTATCTCATGAGGAGACAGTACTGTCAGCATACTTTCTGTAGATTTACAGAATACACTGTATACTCCTGTATTTTACCAAGAAAACCACATGGATTGAAAATATGGACTTTGAAAAAGTAAGATAGAAAGAATATTAATGCTTTTGAACTTTGGTGTTGGAGAAAATGTCTGAGAATATCATGGATAGCCAAGAAAACAAACAAATGGATCACAGAACAAATCAACTCAGAGTTCTCACTTGAGGCACAAATGATCAGGTTCAAAGTATCCTACTTCAGACTCATTGTGGGAAAACCTAGCTCTCTGGACATTTCCATAACGCTGGGGAAAGTGGAAGGGAAAAAAAGAGGAGGACCGGGAGTAAGGTCGATGGACTCAATTACAACAGCATAGGTGTATCATTGGAAGACCTGATACAAGTTGGGAACAGAACCTTCTGGAAAAAATGTATGTGGTTGCTAAAAGTAAACACCAACTTGATGCCACATAATCAAAATCACAAAAAGCAAACCTCCAATAAAACCCAAGATAGGCACCCACAGACAGTCAGCTGAGACTGAAAGTGTGTTGAAACAAAACAATTTTAGTCTCTTTCCAGAATTGCAGCAAGGTAGGAGCTGTATGTCCTTCTGGGGGCAGGGAAGCTATTTCATAAGAAGAGGGTTACACTGCTCTGCTATCTCACCCGTGCCCCACAGATATGCCCTGCAGAAGTTTGAGAAGAGCAAACATTCAGCACAACATCACTCATTGACCAGACTGGATGGGAAGATTAAATTCTGGCAAGATATTGCCTGGTGTATATTGATGCTATGCTGTATGGAGATTCAAAGGTACAGTAACTAGACAACCCAAGACCCACTGGGTCATAGTTTCAGAGATATTTCCTTACCTAAACAGAGAAACAGGGCAAAAAAGTAGTGGAGAATGAGTGACTTACGACTTGCTGCTGGCTTCCCCATTGACTATGCTTGTGGGATGTTGGCAGGAAGCTTCCGAAATCCATCCTTCCTTCCTTCCTTCCTTCCTTCCTTCCTTCCTTCCTTCCTTCCTTCCTTCCTTCCTTCCTTCCTTCCTTCCTTCCTTCCTTCCCTCTAGCCCATTTCAGGTACATTGGCTGAAAAATTGTTGCCCTGTGACAGACAGTTTCGCACAGTTGAAGGTTACAGACACAAGAGTTTTAGTAGTATATAGATGACTAGACCTTTGAAGTGGGCTGGAAGCATTCTGGCAACCAAGGTAAGAACTATAGATGTAATTCTAAGTTGGTGGGGCTGTTCTTGCCACTATATTTTGTAGCAACTGCAGCTTTTGGGTTTTGTCCAAAGACAGCCCCATGTAAAGCACATTGAGTTTAGCTGAGTGATGATCAAGGCATAGGTTATGGAAGTCAGAAGACTACTGGCAGCCAATGCAATGATTGGAGTTAAATAATTAAAAGTGGAGTTATCCTGCAATAGCATTTGACCCATAAGTACTTTGGCTGCTTCATACGGTGCCAGTTGCAGATTCTGGGTCATCTCTAAAGACAGCCCCACATGTAGTACATTAAATAAAATCGGCTGGCTGCAGAGCAATCACAGGGTGAATTGCTACTGCCAGGACACTCTCACTCTGCTACAGTAGATGCATTATGTAGTAGTGCTATAGTGGGAGCTATGGAAGGTGCACTTCATAGTAGATGCACTCTTATGGCTATAACTGATGCACCAGCCAATGCTGGACTTAAGGCTAAGCCATTCACCTACTGTTCAGGCAGGAGGTTTGAGTCCAGAAGAACCCCAAGTCATTGACCAGTTCTTTGGGGGAAGTGTGACCTCATAAATAATAGCTAACGGAACCAATGTCATAGCATTGCCCAGATGTTTATTGATGAACCACATCTCTCTGTTAGTAGAATTTAACATGAGTGGTTTGCTCAATCCTGACAGCTTCCAAGCATCAGTTCAGAATTTTTACAACATCTCCAGCTCAACTGATATACCATTCGATTTCATCAGTATACTGATGGAACCTCACCCCAAACCAATAGATGACCTCTCAGTGGCTACATGTAGATGTTAAATAAAGTGGGAGAGAGTAGTGAGCCACACTAGAGCAGCCAAAGGCTCAAGCATTCCACTTCCCATATGACCACTGACTGAAACAACCCACTCAGGTAGAAACATCACCAACTCCCAACCCTTGCAGGAAGTCCAGTAAAATACCATGATTGAATGCTGAAGCTCAAGAAGTCTAATAGGACTAATAAGAATGCATACCCCAATTGAAGTCCCAGTTAAGGTCATCCAGGAGAAGTAGCAGGGTTCTTGCCATCCCATGCCAGGGCCTGAATCTTGACTAAAAGGGATTCAGACAATCCATTTCTTCTAAGATTCTCTGTAGATTGGTCTAGACCCCCTTCTTAACAACCTTCTTCAGAAAGTTATCAAATACAAGCAGAATGTGAGAGAGATTTTTTCAAGAAAGGGCTTTCTTTAGGTCAGGTAACACTATCTACAGTATATAGAGAAATACTAACCACTTCTCAAGTCCAGCTGAGCGCTCTCTCTCTCTCTCTCTCTCTCTCATACACATAAACACACACTCACACACACACCCCTGCCTGAATTATCCAGCAAGGGCTAGCCCACAGTTCATATTACAAGAAAGGCTTTCCACTTCCTCATAACTAACTTTGGTTCCACCTTAATCACAGTATGAACCATGCCCCAGGTGTAGTAAACCTAACTGTGCATGACATACATATGGGGCTACTGAATGAGCAAGGCTTGAGAAACTGGAATACCACATTCAGTACAAATACAAATATGCAATTGTATATTCTTGTTTTCAGTGGCAGAAAGGTAATGTGGATGTCATCAAGGAATTCCCTTATCTTTTTTCTTTTCTTTTTTTTCTTTGTATGTGTGTGTTTGTTTTGAATGACATCTCTCCTTTTATTCATTCTTCCTCTTTTTATGAATGCCCATGCATGTGCTGGACATTTTCTCCTAAAGTATTTCTGCCTTTAGTATTTGCATGCCACCTCTTACAAACTTGACAACAAATCCAACATGAAGAATATGCTTTTGCACATATGATAAGAAGGTTTTTTGTTCCATCCTTCTCTAATTCTCTGATCCATTAAATCTGGGGGAAAGGATAGGCATTTCTCAGTGTTTTTCTTTTATTGCACTCCAGAGCCTGTTTGTGATCAGTGGTGTACTGGCTCCATGATCAGCTCAGCAGGTTGCTTTGTTACAGGGAAGCACCTCTGTGCCACAGAAGGCACAATCAAGGACAGGAGCTTTGTAAGGAATCTAGCTTTCTAATTGATGATCAGGCCTTTATTTCCTTCAACTATAGTTTATTTGTTTTCTGAAGGGATGTATCTCTTGTGAAAGATGCTAGGTTAATTACATTGCCTGGAGATAGAAGTCTTCTGTTTATTCACAGTACAGACCTGTTGCAGAGAATAAGAGGACAGAACCAGTTTATTTATTTTTTATTTTATTTATTATTAATTTTGTATGCCACCCTTCTCCCCCCAACGGGTGAGTCTGGGCAGCTCACGGTTAAAATCAGAAACCCCATCAACAGTTAAAAATCCCTCATAAATAGTTAAAATAAATAATCCATTAAAATCAAATCTAAACAACAAACCCTGTACATAAATACTAAAAACATTCAAGATGATGGGGGGGCAAGGTCAATCACTCCATAAGCCACCTCCACTGGTGTGAGCCCCCATCCGGCCCCCAGGCCTTCTGGCACAGCCAGGATTTCACCCCTTTCCTGAAGGCCAAGAGAGTGGGGGTACTCCGGACCTTGGGAGGCAGATTGTTCCATAGGGTGGGGGCCACAGCAGAAAAGGCCCTCTGCCTAAATCCCACCAGTTAAAATTACTTGACCGGTGGGGTCTGCAACATGCCCCTTCTGCCAGGCCGAGTGGGGCAGGCTGAAGTAACCGGGGCGAGACGGCTCCTCAGATAACCTGGCCTTGTCCCATGAAGGGCTTTAAAGGTGATGACCAACACGTTGAATTGGGCCTGGAAGCAGACTGGCAACGAATGCAGCTCATGTAACAGTGGTGTTATATGTGCCCTCCTAGGGGCATTCAGAACTGTCTGCGCCACTGCATTCTGCACCAGCTGTAGCTTCCGGATACTCTTCAAGGGTAGCCCCATATAGAGCGCGTTGCAGTAGTCCAACTGGGAGGTGACCAGGGCATGAGTGACCATGCGGAGGGCCTCCTGATCGAGGAAGGGGCATAATTGCTGCACAACACAAAGTTGCACAAAGGCCCTCCTAGCCACGGCTGCCACCTGCTCTTAGAATAGGGGTCATGAGTCCAGAGGACCCCAGATTACTCACCAGGTCTGTCTGGGGTTGTGCGACCCCATCCAGAACCAAAGATGATAAACTCCAGGATCTTGAGGCTCCCCGTATCCACAGCCACTCTGTATTACCAGGGTTCACTGGAAGCCTGTTGGCCCCCATCCAGGCCCCTACAGCCTCCAGGCACCACGAGAGGGTAGTCACAGCATCACTTAGGTCACCTGGGATGGAGATGTATAATTGGGTATCTGTGATGGAATGGAATTATGAAGGCCAGACTCCGGGAGAAAAACATTTTCTTTCATCTCCTGAGGCGAGAAGGAGAGGTAAGAGGATGAGACTAGCACCTCCCTGAGGAATTCACAAAGTTGTGGCTGGCATTACTTGGGAACTGGGGTTTGAGTCTGGGAAGATTGATGTCAGGCCTAGCCCAAGGAACTCAAAGAGACCATGTAAATTCAGTCCAGGAGTGTTTATTAGCTACAACCTCTAGCAAGAATCTTCCCAGACTGAAACCTCAGTTCCCAAGTAATGCCAGCCACAACACTGTGAATTCCTCAGGGAGGTGCCAGTCTCATCCTCTTATCTCTCCCTCTCACCTCAGGAGATGAAAGAAAATGTTTTTCTCCCTGAGTCTGGCCTTCATAATTCCATTCCATCACAGTATCATCAGCATACTGATGATACCTCATCCCATGGTGCCGGATGATCTCACCCAACAGTTTCATGTAGATGTTAAATAGGAGCAGCGAAAGCACTGAACCCTCAGGCACCCCACAGAGTAGGAGCCATGGGTTGGACCTCTTGCTCCCTATCAACACCAACTGGGTTCGGCCTTGGAGAAAGGAGCTGAACCAGCACAACACTGTGCCACCCAGCCCCAACTCCTGCAGCCAATCCAAAAGGATACCATGGTTGATGGTATCGAAAGCCACCGAGAGGTCAAGAAGAGCAAGAATGGATACCCTTCCCCCATCCCGGTCTCACCAGAGATCATCCAAAAGTGTGACCAATGCTGTTTCTGTCCCATAACCGGGCCTGAACCCTGATTGATAGGGGTCCAGATAATCTGTTTCCTCCAGGATCCTCTGAAGCTGCTGTGCGGCCACCTTTTCTACCACCTTTCCTAGAAAGGGAAGGTGGGAGACTGGACGAAAATTGTCCAGAAAGGTGTGATCTAGTGATGGTTCTTGAGGAGAGGGCAGACCAAAGCCTCCTTGAAAGGCTTTGGGAACACCCCCTCCTGCAAGCATGAATTGACCGTCAGTATCCACCCTAAGGGTCCTTAGTGGCTTTAACCAGGAGGGACAAGGATCTAAAATATAGGTAGCTGCACTAACAGCCCCAAGGACCCTGTCCACTTCCTCAGGGCCAACAGGATCAAACCGTTCCCAGATAACTGGGTAAGAACATTCCCTAGGCAACTCCACTGGACCCGCCACATGCTTGGCCTCCAACTGAGAACCAATCTGAGCTATTTTATCTGTCAGGTGTTCAGCAAATTCCTCTGCACAGCCCTGTAAATAGTCCTCTGAGCCCCCCCTACCCGGGATGGACCGAGTGACCCTAAACAGGGCTGATGGGTGACACTCTGAGGATGCAATAAGAGCAGAGAAATACTGGCATTTCGCTGCCCTTACCGCCACTAGGTAGGCCTTAATAGCGGCTGTAACCCGTGTTCAGTCGGACTCGTCTTTAGTTTTCCACCAGCGGTGCTCTAGACATCTCTTAGCCCCTTTCAGCTCCCTTAACTCCTCCATAAACCACAGGGAGTGCTGGGGATGATGGGCCAAGAGAGGCTGCACAGGCACAATCCTGTCCAAGGCCCCAGCCACCTCCTTATTCCAGGCTGCAGCCAGGGCCTCTGCTGGACCGTGCAGCAAGGCCTCAGGAACAACCCCCAGGTCCCTTTGGAACCCATGCAGGTCCATCAGTCGCCAGGGGCAGACCGTTTGAATAGGTCCCGCCTCTCTGTGGAGGGGGGCAGCATAGGAGAATCTCACGGCCACCAGGGAGTGAGGGGATAATATAAAATCCCGCACCAGATCACGCTGCCACTGCTCCGACAAGAAAAGTTGGTTGATCTCTTTGGTTGAGGGTGTCATAGGGACCCCTTTTCCCTTTTCCCCAAGCAACTTGTTATGGTACTTTTTGGTAGAACAATAATAAAAGGATAGAAGAAATACCCAATTCCAGAAGCTAAAACAAGCCAGCAACTGGCCCATCCAAAGTGACTTGTTCATATTTACACATTTTCCTGTTCCTGTTCCTGTTCCAGTCAACTCAAGATTTTCTTCGGAGGGAATATGTACAAAGAACATCCATGGAAATCTCCTTGTCAAAACAAGAAGCCAAGTGGCAAACCATATAACCCCAAAGTTAAGTCAACAGCAGATTCGGGGACAATAAAAGGAAATACCTCTTTGTACAACAAAAGACAACACAAAGGCAAACGTGGTCAGCACCCCTGTTGACCTGCAGATTATTTGGAAAAAAGAGACATTGCCATGAATCTTCAAAGAATTAGCTAAGGGAGCATCGTTAGGCAGGAAATGACATGATAGCGCTGTGTTGAAATGTAGGAGAGCAAAATTCTGGATCTCCTTTTCAATAGGTATGATGATGTCCAATGGAGGAACACCAGAATAAATCATGACTCCTGTTTTGACAATTGGAGGAGATAATAACACCACTTTCAAGTTGACAAATATTGTTTATCAGTAATTTCCAATAGAAAAAGTCAAAAATTGAGGAAAATAATGAAACTGCGATGTATATTTTCCCAGTGGCAGCCACAAACACAGAAGAAAGGGGCAAAGGCCTGGATTACAACACTGCAGCCACCACTTGCAGATTTTGACAAGGACACACTTTTTTTCCTTTATTTAAATGGTATTCAGAAATGTATTGGAAATGTAAGGGGAGCAAAGCAGCATTTGGCAGGGAATTTGGGAAAGGAATCATATTGCTATGGAAATTACAGATATATATTACATATAATATAAAGTACAAATAATACAATATTATCTTATATTACAGCATGCAGGACTTGTTCAGCTTAGAGAAAAGGTAAGGAAGGAACCATGACATATAAAATAGTGCATGATGTGGAAAAATGTGGCTAGACAGATATTTTTCTCCCTCTGTCATGCCAACAAGGAACTCAGGGTCATCCCTTAAAACTAAATACAGAGAGATTCAGGGGCAATAAAAGAAAACACTTCTTTGTAAAACACAAAGTTTGAAACTGGGATTAGTGTGTTTGTGGGGGCCCTGTCATATTTTTTCACCGTTGTGATTGTTTTCTTGTCTAGGCTGTCATGTTTTGTGGTTGTGTGTTTAACTGTTGATTTATTGTATATTTGGTACATTGTAAGTTGGCCAGAGTCTTTTGGAGTAGGCAGGTATAATAAATCTGAGGAGGAGGAGGAGGTGGAGGGGGGGGGCGGGAACACCTCTGTGTTTTCTGTGGGATTAACTCAAAAGTGATAGGACTGCTTCAATGCTTTGTGAAATACACAGATATCTCAAGAGAAATTCTCCTTGATTATGATTTAAGATTAAAGGCTTCATGGTGAACTAACTACCCTGTGAAATGTACTACTACACTAATACCTCAAAAGGAAAGTTACTCAAAATATTACTATAATATTGAATGACACACCAAAAATTTGAAACTTAAGTGTGTGAAGAGCTGGGCATTTAGTATCTAAACAGAGTATTCTACTTCAATGAAAAGACACTTCCATACCTGATTTAAATTCTTGGAGTGATTGTATGTGTTCACTATCTACGTGTTTATACTATCGAAGAAAAATAGTCATTTTCATGCATTTGCATCTTTTCATGTACTCAAGATTTAATTTGTTGTTTAAAATATGAGTTACGTTCTCAAGTGTTTTTTATTGTGTACATTCTTTTTTTTCTTCTACTTTTTCTTTGCATGAATTTTTATTTTTGTTTTTGTTATCCTTTGGTCGTTCTTTGTTTCTGACTTTTAATTTTCCATATGTAATATTCTACTAAAAGTATTAAAGTAAAACAGAAAAAACCAAGGGTAAAGCGCAACCCTTTTTAAGCTATGCTTCTAAGCTAGCAAATGGTCCCCATATCTCATAGAAGACTTACTTTTCATTAAAGAATTTTACTTAAAAAAACAAAAAACAAACTTTTTTGTTCCTTTCCTTTATTTCTTATAATCTTGGTAATAATGAATTCATTTGCCCTAAAAGCAGACATTACTGGTTGACAAAGAAATGCCCCCTTTCTGTGGCAAGTCTGTTTTATGTATTGACAGAAAATGACATTACTGTTTCAGTCCCACCTCTTTTTTTTACCTTTCCATTTTGAAATTATGAGTTGGAGAGATTACATTTTGTTTGGGTTTTCTTGGGTTATTGATCCAAAGTTAATAAACATGGATAACAGCAGGCTGAATCTTAAATCCCTTTTCTCTAAAGGTGAAAGGTTATTGGGTGACTCTACAAAAGATTGCAGCTGACTTTGGGGAGACAAGCTTTCATAAGCCCTTCCTGTGACAGCTTTTGCTCCCAATCTATCAGCTATAGGATTTCAGCTTCAATAATTTTCAATGCCCTCATTTTATTTCTTCTTAGAATTTAAGCACAATGCTTGCTCTATTATCAGTTGTTAAGAACTTTCAGAACCAACAAAATCCACAAGGAATTAGATGCATGTATTCACATCTGCTAGAATATAAATAGGAAAATTAAAATGGATATATTCATCAGGATTTGACAAAGAGCTCTAGCAGGAAAAAAAAAATTAATGCACTACAGCATACTGAAAAAATAAATTATTAAGCAAGTGTTTTTTCTTGAAAACTGCTGTTTTTTAATTTATATAAATAAAGAAATGTTTCACACTTCACCTTCAGAAACACTCTTTTTTATAAATAAATAACTAGAAATATGAAAATCCTGTGAAATGGAATTGGAAAAATACTTACAGCAATAGAAAAATGCAATTAATGTTTGCTTGCTTCCTTCTTTTTCTTCTTCTATATAGCTCTACTGAATTGTACCTGGTAAAAACATAATTTTAAAAAAAATAAACAATAAAAAGTAAGGATATGTAACAAATATACATTTACAAATATTCCAGTAAAAACAATCTGTATGTAAAACTCTGAATTTTAGGTTTTCCAGACCCCCCCCCAACCTTGTATTTTCCAAATCTATATAATAAATGCTTAAATGAATTCATATAATTTCTGAGTAACCTTATTTCAAATGTGTGCGGATATTCAATTGCCATAACCATAGGCATATCTATTTTTCCAAGTTAAAGCATGTAAAAAGTCCACCAATCTGTGTTCTCCTAAGTTGCCTCTCTATACAGAAGTTTTTATTGAGATCACAGACCAGTACATAATAGAACTCAATAGTATAAAACAGGTTACATTTATAAAAAGAACAAATCATAAAATTAACTGGGCATATCAGGCAACTGGCTGCACATTTTCCATTTGACATAGCAGAATTTAGCTACATTTAGAGTAACGAAGTCATGAATATCTACAAGTAAAAACTGTAAGAAAGATCAGAAATGACTGGGAAATGTGCTTAAATGTACAGTTATCAACTCTGACCATGGGCCACCATAAAATGGACAATATAATAAAATATGTTTTACAGTTTTGATAGTCCCTTCATCACATGGAGAAAACCTTAGCCCAAATCTATCCCCCTTCTAGGACTGCAGTAGGAAGGGCAGCACATCAAACCAAGGAGAATTCCCTCCTATATTTAGGAATTGTAACTTGACGTAAGGATACAGCAGATCTAAGGACAGTGAATGAGCTGGTTAGGAGTATATTCTTGGAAAGAGATGCCACTTCTAATTCAGTATCAGTATCTTTAATCCACGCCTCAACATGGCTATCGTAAACTTATATTTGAATGTGCAAAGTTGGGTTAATGAAAATCCAAGGAGCTCCAATTTTTTGCCTATAGCTTTAGACCAGGATGATGCAAAGTTATCAATAAGGATCTGAGATGCCAGACCTATAGGGGCAAAGTATATTTTGGTCCAGTATGTGATAATGTATAACCAGACGTTGGTCTTAATCCTACTGATGAGGCCTCATGGGAAGAAGAAAGAGACACAGTAGGGAACTTGAGATATGTTCCTAAGAAATTTGGTCTGGACTCTTTCTGAAAGACCTGAATGGGCCTAACTGGGCACCAAATTACAACTGTGCTCTTACTTTAGCTGAGTACACTCAGAACGCAGCAGGGATGAATAGATAGTACTGTATGTTGTCCTAAAAAACAATTAAAATACTATCAGCCCCAGTGCAAATTATTTCAACCAAAACAACTCAGAGTATACCTGCTGAATAAAATCATAGTGCAGTGATATTTGGTCACATCTGAACAAAAGAAGTGTTTTACCAGCAATATGTTATACTCTAATTCAAAGCAAATTACCGATTTTCAGTTGCTTATCCCTTACAATGCTTTTAAAGCAATTGGCTTAAAATTTGAAGCACTTATCTCTGAATTTCACACTTACAGTATATCAATTGAAGCTCGGTGGAATTTGTTTCAGTTATTTAATTTAAATTTCAGCACTGCAAAAGCATGAAATGTAGAAAAGATGTGGTAACTTACCACTAAGAGTTCTGAGCCTAAATATATAAGGCAAGGTACTTTTTTGTTATTTGCGTCTTTGATTTTTTTTCCCCTTGCTTTTTGTAGAATGAAGGTTTTACCTGTATGGGGTCCTTATCTGTTTAAATTCCTTGTGTTCTTGCTTTTTTCTAGCAGTTTGAATCTTTTAAAGTAATCCCAGTGGAATTAATGGTGCAGCATGTAGTAAACAAAACATTATTGATCACACATGTTGTTTAAGGGCTGGTTGATTCAAAAGAAAGTTACACTTTGGGGAAACTAATGCCCGCTTTTGTATCTATGAAAGCGTCATCAATCATCAGACCATAAAGCCATCCTTTCATTTTTCCAATGCAATAGCACTGCTAATAAATTCCTGTTGTTTTGATATAACCTCCCTTTTTCTTAATCATATTTCTCAATATATATGGAATGATGTGGGTATATAATGGGCAAAGAAATCTGTGGTGATGAAAATATTCATGGTATCTCCACCTACTTACAGAATCCCTTGCATTAACTTTGGCTTGGTCCCCAAAGTTTTACCGGACCCTCTGTCCTGACTGGATTTGGTTCATCCTGAAGAGGACACAAAGTGAAGGGGTGGGAATCAGGAGGAGAACCTCTACTCTGTGGAACAGCATTTCCCTTGAGATGTATGGAGTCCCCAACTGGTTAATCTTCCCGTTCTAATGGTTATTTGGTAAACAGTGAGAGAGGCTAAGCTGCCTTTTTTAACAGAATTTCAATAGAATAAGTTTCTGATTAGGGTTGGTTCATTTTGTCTTGGTAGGTTGTGATTGTCTATGTGGAAATGGTTTTTCACTTTTCTTCACTTTTTTTAACAAACTTTAACTTCAAAATCTTTATAATTAACATTTCTTTTTAAAAACCTAGTAATATGTGATAATATATAAAATTAATAGCAATATATATACTTATATTACTGTTATATGAAAAAACTATATCATTTAAAAAAGAAATTGAACCTGTTATATTAAAAAAAGCTATATGGTGAAGAGAGAAAAACAAAACCCAGGTGCTCATCTACCTAGAAAACAAAAACAAAGAGCAAATAGGGGGAAAAAATATATACGTCCACACAGAGAGACACTAAACTAAAAGCTTTTTAAAAAACAACACATAAATAATATCTATATCTTTATTTCATGCCTACATCTATGTCCATTTAAAAATAGATAATCAGACTATTAAAATTATATGACTTTCTTTGACTTTTCAGTGTTGTGATTCAATTTTTAAATAATGAATTGAACCTAGACCATACAGAATCATATTGTTTAGTATTGCTTTTCTGTTGGTACAAAGCTGAGAGTTATAGGTTGGGAGTTAACATGCTAATCCAGAATTTAGAATCTGGGATATAAGCATTCTTCCATGGGTACATGATCACCTTTTTCACCACAGTCCAAGTGTGACATACCCAAAGTTCTTCATAGAATGAAAGATTCCAAATTTTTGGAATACAATTTGACAAAACATTGTCATATTTAACCATGGGGATCATTTTCGTACATGATTTTTTATATCTATTATAGATCACATTAAGATGTGGAAATAGGTGAGAAAGAAAGAAAGAAAGAAAGAAAGAAAGAAAGAAAGAAAGAAAGAAAGAAAGAAAGAAAGAAAGAAAGAAAGAAAGAAAGAAAGAAAGAAAGGAGTGAGTGAGTGAGTGAGTGAGTGAGTGAGTGAGTGAGTGAGTGAGTTCTCAGATTTCACATTCATGGAATATTCTATTAACTATAACACTTTTAACTGCTGGCACTGATATCAACCTTCTGTTCCTAACCGAAACTCCATAGTTCTGTTTTTATGTACAAGATTAGGAGTGACAGCACCATTAGGGGCAAACTCATAAGATAAATGAAATGGAGTTCTTACTGAAATTAATTACCACTAAATGAATATCATCTTGCTTTTCAGGTAAAAGAGATTTCTGAAATATAACATTCTTGGATATTTGGGGTTTACTGTGGTTAATAACAGTTCAAGGCTGTCTTCCCTAGCTAGTACATTCTTAATTAGCTTCCCTTCTGAACATATTTCCTTAACTTTCATCCCAGCTAATGTTTCATGCAAAGAAACAGATTTCGCATTTATTTTGTATTTAGTCTTTGAATTGTTTTATGAACTGCATGCCTTATATTTCTAACTTCACAGCACCTTTGACAAAGTTTCTTAACATAAAACTCAGAAAGCTAGGGACAAGCAGATCTTCAGCCCAATGAAATCCTATTTATAGATCTCCATCACTGTATTTCCTACTCACACTTTCCTTTTTAAGTTGCTTGTACCAGATCACCGCACATGCGTACTAACAATCAGTAACTGGACTGGAGACCTGTTCATCATTATCAAGTGGGAGTGAAGAAACAGGGTCAGAAGCAGTGAGCAGATTCTGGCCAGTTGACAGGGAATGCAAATGGGAGTGGTACACCACAGACCACAGTTTGAGAATCACCGCATAAAACTCAGTCTATTTCTTCTTACACTGGTCAAGAGTCAAGACCATCTACCAGTTCATGCAGCAAGCAGCAACCACACTAAAAGCTAATTGCCTGTAAAACACAGTCAGTGTTTCAGTTCAAGGAAATTAAGATCGTATTTCGGGAGGAAAGATATTGACACTGTTCAACATGGAATACAAACAAGAACCTTCATTAATGATTTTCTTTTTGTCTTATTCTTAGAAATAAATAGCATTGCAGGCACCAGTACAAAAGATAAGATTAGCTGAAAAGCTGAGCTTTCAGTAATTTGATATCAGTAACCAAAGAAGAGAAACAAACGTATATATTCCTTCAGCTTGGGGCTAGTCAATTAAAAATACATGCTTTATCGAAAAATATGAACAGCAATATACATTAAAAATAGAAATGTCACTGACATTCATAATTCCTGGTTTGAAAATGTAATGGGAGTGGGGCTACCATCGAATATGCTGAGTTAAAAAATGTAGGATGCAATACAATCCTATCAATCTCGTATTTTAAAAGTGGGATAAAATATAGCATTCTTCTATGTTTCTCTAGCCATCTTCTAAAGCCCTTCCACCCATCCAGTTTTATAAACCTTTTTTATATGAGTGCTATCATTCTGCCTATAATTAAGAATAAGTGCCTAAAAAATCAAATGGCCCCTTTTTTATACTTCAAAGTTATGTAAGAATGGAACTAAGAATACAATGGCAAACTATTTTTACAGTGCTGCCAAGAATCCCTCAGTCATGCAATCATCAGAAACTGAGTTCAACTCAAAGGTGTTTTTATCTTTTTTTAGCACCATGCAGAAAAGTTCTCCTTGTTTTTCTCCCTGTTCTTGTTCAGCTTGATGAAAGACAATTTACTATGGTGATTTCTTTCAAAGAAGAGACTACAGTGAAATTCCATGGATAGAGTATGGTGTCTTCTACTTAGTTACAAAGTAGATAAGAGTAAAAAGGTCCTATCTTCCACTATACCAGTGTTTCTCAACCTTGGCAACATGCTAGCTGGGGAATTCTGGGAGTTGAAGTCCACACATCTTCAAGTTGCCAAGGTTGAGAAACACTGCACTATACAATTATCTTTCCATTGGTTTGTAATCTTCTCCCTTTCCAGTAAATCCTCCCACTTGGCTTGTTCATAAGGTGTAGATAGCTAGTGAAGCTTCAGAATGATGGAAAGTTATGCAACAGAAAACATGCATCACCCCAAAAATACCCTTTGCCACCCCTACCTCAAAAACAGCAAATGTCCTGAGAATACAGTAGAAAAACAGAAGCTTATCTTGCTGGGAAAGATAATGTTTGGGAAATTGCAATGCAGATTTCATTATATGTTTAAATCTGTGGATGCTTCCAGGACTTGTACTCCTCTACTGTATATTTGGAAATGAATTCTTTGAGGAACTAGATTTGGGTTACACTTATTTTTGAGATATCATCCCATGGAAAATTCTCCCAGGACATGCTCTTAGGGAACATTCTATCTGACCCTGTTCATTCAGTGATGTGAAGCTGAGCCAACGCTACCCAATGGGGTTGCCATTGAACATGGCATCTTCATAGCAAATATAGCATGTCATCCTGTTTTTAGAAACTGGTAGTTGCAGAAGTACAAAAACTAGGGATATAACCCCCCAAACCCCCAAAAAATAATCTCAAGAAAAATCTCAGTAGATTTATGGAAACCTTTTGGCTGTGGATATAGAAACTTCTCTCAACATCCCTCAGATCTTTATTAACATTTCAGTTCTATTGATTAAATGGTAACCCAGAGCATCTGCCTGCAGCTTTCTTTTGGATCCTGTTCTCCAACCACTGAAAATTCTTTCTCCGAACTGTCATCCCATCAGAGACAAGAATATGGCCAGGGAGGGCCAGCTGTTAGGTCTCTATGAAGAACATCTGTTGAGGCAGCCAGCTATTATTCTGTCCTTTATAGCCTACTGGGTAGTTCCAGATTGTGCCAACCCACAGAGACGTCTCTACTTTGTTATACCCCTAATGGATTGTCAATATGGGCAGAAAATAAAGATGGCTTTCCCCAAGTTTTTTTAGAGGCATCATCCCAATTCTACCATTGTTCATAACTGCAGCATACTTATCCAGATTATTTCCAAGCCTGGCTTCAAATCCCTATCTCGTGGGGATGCTGGATGTTTTGGTTTACCTTGGGACCAAGATAATTAAATAGTCTATCAATTGGGCAAGATTTGTGGGGTAAGGATGCTTCCCTTATTGTTTTGACCTTAGTTTCCTGGATGGTCCCTTCAAAAAATGATGGATATGATTAGCTTGAATCATTCCTCAATGTTCTGAGCATCTATTTTGACCCAGAGATGAGAAGATCTATAATATTTATATACTTGGAATTTTGCAATCTCCCCCTCAGTGGAACAATGTGCATTTAAGTATGGATGCTTAAAGGAATACAGTTTTTTAAAAAAGATCATGAATATGTCTGCCTTCTGCTCTGCCCCTTTCTTTCTGATGTTTCAAAGATATACAAAGAACATGATATAGCTGCTAAAAAAGCAAATGTTATTTTAGAATGTATTAATAAGAACGAAGAATCCAGATCACGGAAAGTATGTATATAAAATATATAAAAATATATTTATTTAGGATTATTTTTATATTATATTTTAATTAATTTTATCTTTTCTGTAAACCGCCTGTAAGTCTGTAAAGACTTCTGTAAGTCACTTTTTAATGAGATGGGTGGTGACAAATTTGACATATAAACAAACAAACAAATAAATAACTGTCCTCCCCTAATTTGTCTTAGTCAGACCCCACTTGGAACATCGTCTCCCATTTTGGGCACTACAGTCTAGAAAAGATATCAACATACCAAAGCAAGTTCAGAGGAAGGTCTACTTATATGATGAAGGGGACTGGAAACCATGTCCTAGGGATGCAGAAGGGGAGACATCAGAGCAGTCTTCAGCTATCCAAAGGCTTGTTGTACAAAGGAGGGAGTGGACTTGTTCTCTATTGCCCTGAAGGCAAGACCAGAGCAAAGGGCTGAACCTATGGGAAGGAGAGTCAGATTGAGATACTAGGAGGAATATCTTGACAATAACAGTTGTCAACTTGTGGAATAGATTGCCTTATGAAGTGGTATGTTTCCCTTCACTGGAGGTCTTTCAACAGAGGCTGGATAGTCATCTCTCCAAAATGCTTAAGCAGATCCTACACAGAGCAGGGTGTTGGATTAGATGACTTTTGGGGTCACTTCCAATTATATGATTTTAAGACATTTGTACACAAGTTTCTGAGACAAAATTAAAAAAAACTATTTTTTCACATGGAAAATATATGTAAAAGAAAAATTCTGAGGTAACTCTACTAGCTGCAACAAAATGTTTCAGTTGACTGCCCTCAGAAGAAAAGAGTGTAGATATTTTGGTTCCCCATGGCTGTGGGGAAAGTGATACCTGTGATGTAATGCTGATGTACCTGATTGGCTGAAGTACTGTCCTGCACTGGACTTTTGGTCTGTAGTGGAGAATCAGTCGCACTACAGGCAACACTCCCACACAAGATCAAAACAGGGTGTTTAAAAAAAAACATGTTATGGTGTCAGAAGTGGAGGACTCTTAAAATAGTCCCAGGAGCTACCAAGAATATGGGAGAAGAAACCCAGGCAATCTGAGTTTGTCTTCTGAAACAGACCACAAGGAGACTTTGGAGAAGTGGAGCATTTTAAAACTCCCCCAGAACTTCTGTTAACAGTGAACCTAGGGGAAAATTGGCACAGATAGGAACAGAAATTACAGCTCTAACTGACTGTAACCAAAGCACACAAGGACACTGAAAATAGGAATATTGCTGTCATGCTGCGGACCATGATAGGTGGTTAGAAATCTGTAAGAATATGCAGAATGTACAGAGAGACATGAACAGGAAAACTCTGGTGGGGACTCTGCTGCATTTAGAAACTACTGTGAACCGAAAAATCTGATGCTTGAAAGGTAACAATTCTGGTTCCACAAGCTGGATAGGAGTGCAGGTATTGATAAAATTGTAACAATATTAAAACAGAAAGTCATAGATTGTAAATCTGGAAACATAGAAGTCTTGATGTTGTATGATAAAACTGTGTTCAATGACATTGGACAGCAGATTGAGGAAAAAGCTTCTGGAAAATCACATGTTCACATTCAGCCAAAACATGCAGAACCATGCAAGTCCCATCAGGAGATTCCCTTGCCTGAGGCTACTGCCAAACTGCTACACAAAACTTTATGCATGAGGCTGCCACCAAATTTTCCACATGCCATGGAAAAAGTGAAATATTTTGCTGAGGCAGCCACCAAAATCATGGGTTGCCCTGCTAGTAATCTCAAGGTTTAAGATGTACTGTATGTGTAAAGGTGAACTCACATATGACTTTGTGGACAAATGGACCAACCAGTGAATGCCCAGTTTATGGCATTATACATAGGAAATATAAAGATCCAAACCACTTAATCAGAGAACACAGGTCAAAATTTCCAGTCCAAACTGAGAACATAACACAAACTATGGACTCGCTGTTTATGGGCACGGTAGCTTGATGGCAGCATGAACTCTCAAAAATGCAGATCAGTGATACCTGATCTGAAGACATCAAAACTGAAGATAAAATGATGTCAAGCTCTGGGGCAACTGCCTGAAACTGAAAATTATTTCCAAGCGTGATTATTGCAGAATTCTCTTTAGCAAGATCTACTGAGAAAAAATGAGTTATAAGAGCTGAACTATTAGAACTATTTTTTCTCTTATACTTTAGGGTGGAGAGTTGTTGACATGGAGTTGACCAATGTACTCAAAGAGGATGAAGTATGGGGTTGCCTATGGACTTTCATATGGGTCAGCAATAAAGGTTGAGATCCATCAAGGGTTTATGCTAGTTACCACTGGCCTTGCCCTGAAAGTAGCATCTAAAGATAGAATCGATGAGAGAGAGAGAGAGAGAGAGAGAGAGAGAGAGAGAGAGAGAGAGAGAGAGAGAGCGAAGATGATAGATGATATATTTGGACAATTGGGCTTCAGAGCAGAAAACGGGTGTGACGGATGGATTTTACTGCATCATTAACAAACTGGCTGCAGTCATTTTTTGCATTCAGGCTCAGCTAACTGTCCAGCAAATCGTTGTTTGTGTTGTTGTTGTAGTTTACTTATCTCTAATCTGGAGTGGTTCTGATTTAAATGTCTACAGACCAACACCCCAACATAAGGTCAGAACAGGTTGTTTCATAGGCAATGTGTCAATGCCTAAAGTCAGAAAAGGATATATTTCTCCATAGGGAATATAAGGAACAAAGTCCTTATCTCTTTGCCCACATTTAACTTGATGTATTTGTTTGAAATTAGTTTGTGAGTCTTAAATGGACTCATTCACATGCCACAGGGGTGGATTATTTATGACACTGCCTGTCTCCTATAGTTTCTGCTTGTCCTACCTCAACCAACCGAGTGGGACATGCATTGGGTCTCTTCTTTGAAGCAGTGCCATCTAGTGGGACCCAGGAGAAATTCTATCTCTGTCTTAACACCTGCCCTATCAAACACCATCCCTCCCAGAGACTCATACGGTCCCTACCTTGCCCGCCTTCAAGTGATCTTTAAAAAACTGGCTTTTTTCTCAGGCCTTGGGTTAGGATGTTTAGGCAGGTAATGATGTGGAAAGATGGTATATGGTTCCCTTGGTCAAGTGTGTATGTGTGTGTGTGTGTGTATGTGTGTTTCTTTTAACTTTATGAAGTCACCCAGAATTGTTTTGGATTTGGATGGCCTAGAAATTTGATAGATAGATAGATAGATAGATAGATAGATAGATAGATAGATAGACAGACAGACAGACAGACAGACAGACAGACAGACAGACAGACAGACAGACAGACAGATAGATAGATAGATAGATAGATAGATAGATAGATAGATAGATAGATATTTGGGTATTGCCTCAGGCATTGGGGCAGGTTATTACAGGTTGCAAGTTTCTTGAGGACCACAGCTGTGCTGTATTAATATTATCATGGTGGCTATTTTTCTAAATTTGGGGGGGGGGTATTTTAATTTATTGTTAGCCACTAACAGAGTTGTAGAAGCAAGATGGGCGGCCATATAAATTGTTCAAAGAAGGGAGGGTGGCACCATGTTTATTACTAGGAATAACACCCAAGTATTGACTTCTATCACAGGTCAGTTGAGAAGATAAATAAATACTTCTGGCCAACAGAATCTTGCCAATTGTCTCCTTTGTTTCTGTTGTTGATGTTGCTAACAGCAATAACCAGGTTGTTGTTAGGTTTCCTGAGAAATATATCTGATGTGCTTTCTGGGAATGATGAATAAAATAGTAAATAATAACTAGCATTGTCTCTTCATTTCCTAAAATAATTTGCAAATATTGCAATTGGTTTCTCAGACTGCCCTTGCTAAAACAGTATTGTTACATCACATTACATTTTGGCGTGCTAAGCTTGGTCTCTGTTTTTCCCAGATCACAGAGTTGCAAAGGGCCATTTAGACCATCAAATTAAACCATCTGTTCAGCTCAGGAATCCAAATTACAGCATCTCTGACAGATTACTGTCTAGCCTCCCCTTGAATATATTCAGTGAAGGAGAACCCACTTCTCCCTAGATAACTGCTTCATGCCATCACCATTAGGAAACTGTTGTTAACATTCAGTTAGAATCTGCCTTTCTGCAGTTCATAACTATAATTCCATATCCTGTACTCTAGGTAGTCATAGCTTTCTATATGACTCACTTCAAGTCCTTGAAAAGTGTTATCATATCCCACTTACTTTTCTTAAGGCTAAACATGTCTCCTTGTACGATTTAGTTTCCAGGCCCCTGATTATCCTTGGCCATCTTTTTGAGGCCATTCCACTTTGTCCAAATTCTTCTTAAGGTGTGGTCAGGACCTGGACCCAATAATAAGAGGACAGCCTGATAACTTTTTATCTTGTACATGTTTCTCATCTAAAATCGAAATTTCCTTTGCTTATGGAAAGAATCAAAACTATCCTACAGAGCCTACAGTCTAGAGAGCAGCCAGCAATGTTATGTAATATTACTGTAGATGTATAAAATATATTACAACACTTTATGGTTGCTTGGTACAGATACCAAGCATCCTTAAACTGTGATATTAAACTAAAAGTGTGACTTTATCATGCTGTTTGTATTGGTACCCCTGGGGAGAGTAAATTATGTACAAATAAATGTATTTTTCAAAATGTCATTAAATGATTCATATTTTGAAACAAAAGCTGAAAGTCAGTATTCAGATATCTGACCTATTCTGCACAGGTGTCTTGAAAATCCTCCTTTTTCCCCTCTTGGAAAGGCTTTATGATGCTAAGTAACAAGTAGTTTCTAAGATCACTGTTAAGTAGCAAGGAAAAGAAAATCATGGACTTTTGTTTACTCTGTGCATTTGTCAGCAGTTTAAAGGTTTGGTTTTTTGGGGAGTTTTTTGTTATTTACTTCCTCAATTTCTGTCTGACTGAAAGGATTCCTTAAAAACATCACCCACACAAAAAAGCTTTTATCCCTTAAATTCCCCTACATAATGCATTAGTTTGTCAACTGTTGCAAATCTAAGGCAATGAAGACAATTGGGCTGTTCACATATGCACATACATATACACATGTACACACAAACACACACACACACACTTTCCTACATGTTTTCCCAGCAAGGATTTGAAAACTTTGCTGTTCCTTTAAATTATTCTAGCATTCTCTGTGGCTACCCTTTATGACTTGTGCCTATCTTTCAAACACTTAAGCCAGCTATATTCTTTAAGGCCTGGAGTCACTGATTTATTCATTTGGGATATTCCAACTCTTTATTCCAGAGTTCTTGTAAATAACTCAACTCCATCTTGCTGGTCATTGACTGTGAATAAATGAAATAAATAAAAACTAAAATCCATCTTTGCAATAACCCTTTATTGTTTATTAAAAAATACTGTACATTTAGAATTATCTAAAGACATTCCAAAGCTGATAGTGCGGGTAATTGGGGAGGCTTCAATTCTGCTAGTGCATCTGGACCTTGTTGTGAAATCAAGAGATGCTTTTTGTACTTTTAGGCAACACAAAACTCTTCTTGCAATAGCTCAAACCGTTTAAAAATGTGATTGGCAATAAACTAATCTAAAGTATTAATATTTCTACTTGACTTCCCCCACCCACCCACCCAGCCCCCAAAAGATTTACCTGCTATTTTCAAATTGACATTATGCTGAAGGGTAAGCTTATCACGAGCGCAAGGATCAAAATCATAGTTCCATTCCAACAACTTTCAAATATTGCACCCTTTCATACAGGAAAGCTATAGCTAAAAATGCAGCAGGGAGATTGCAATAAGGTCAAAAGAGTCACATTGTAACTTTCAAATCGTGCCCATAGTTTTTTTTTCTTTTCTAACTTAAGTGCTTGCATCAATCCTTAAAGAATTTGAAGTGAAAATATACAGCATAGACCCTGATAAAGCATATGTAGAGGACCCCACATGCACACCAAAAAAAAAAAAGTAATCCAATGTAACTATTAAATGCATTTAAAGCTTACATACAGTTGGAGATATACCAAAATCCTTACATGGATTTTGAAGGGGATTTCGGCTTGCTTTGTTAAGGATATAAAAATGCAGCCCGTTAGCATCCCTTTTTGCCAGCAGCATTCCCAAAACGTTTCTAAGAATGGATGGGGCCCAATTTTTCAGCTCCTTCCTCTCTTCACAGCTTTTCTTTTATCATATCCAGGGACTTTTGTTATAAATTCTAAAAATACTTGTGCTGCAGTTGTTCAAGTGAAAATAGTTTACTGTTCTTCCTATGTGAATTTTTACCAGCCACGTGTGTAGACTACATTTTTCCTGCTCCTTATTTTTCCCTCTTCCCCATCAGCAGTTTCATAGATAATTTAAAGACATTAATCGCAGGGCTGTGCAGCAATCCAGATTCAAAGGAGGAAAAGTGATGTGGTGCCTACATATATATTCCAAATTACTTTTCCCTTCTGAATCTGGGTGGTTGCACAGCCCTAATTAATTCAGAACAGTGTTTCTGAACCTTAGCAACTTTAAGATATGTGGACTGAAGTCCACATATCTTAAAGTTGCTAAGGTTCAGAAACACTAATTTAAAAAATTGCAGTTCTGCAAACTTTGGCACAAATTTTACTATCAATGTCTTACAAATGTCAGATAACCTATGACACCACTACCCCTTTTCTGGGCCACCCCTCAACCTTGTATGCTGTGTGCTTGCTCCTACCTGACAGATGACTAATTTGCAAGGATTTCCACATTTTTAGATGGCATAAATCAGGAAGGGTCACGAGGTCACAGCCTTGCCATTTCCCATCATAAATGCAGAAACCAGCCATGTGTATAGACTACATTTTTCCTGCTCCTTATTCCTCCCTCTTCCCCATCAGCAGTTTCATAGATAACACTCCAGTTATTTTTGCATATGTCAAAGTAAACTGGGAATACACATCCCTTCCCCATAAAACAGAGTTTACTGCTCTGTATTGGTCTGAAATATGGTTCTGCTCCTTGAATCTGGGCAAATGATGTTCTAAATTATCTAACCTGGCAGAGATCTCTTGGCATCAACTTTATATTTGCCTTGCACATAGCAACAAGTCTCACATTTGGGACAGTGTTGATGACTATAGGCAATGAATCTGTGAATTTCAGTATATAAATACATCCTTTGCCCCCCCCCCAACCCTCAGTTTTAATTTAAGGTGCAACTATGCTCTATTTTTTAATAACAATGGCCTTGCTTTGTAATACATAATCAATAAATTAATTTCTAAAAAGCTTTATCTGATTAATGAGCCCAGACCAATTTTCATTAATGAGGGCAAGCATGAATTGGCTGGGCAGCACTGTAAGAACTCAGTGATTGTTTTTTCAGGCAACTGTTGTTCAGGCAATTGTTCTCTGTTTTAATAAAAAATAAAAAGCTACTATTAAAAGACATTTCTGTTCTAACAGTAAGTGGTAGATGTGATTATTAAAATATAAACTCTCATCTTTCCTTCAAAGGCACTAATTCTCATCCCTGCTGATTAAAATTTGGCCCTTTTACTTAACCTGAGCACGGCAGCATCAGGGCTAGGAGAGCTTGCAGATAGAAGAGTCTGTTTCCGTATTATCTCTATACTATATATTGTTTTGCATAATTCTCTCAAGCACTTATTCAGATTGGAGGCAGAAAGCAGAATGACATCTGTAGGTAGAAAAGAGCTCTTAGATGTTTTGTCCAACATGAGACAGCCTGTAACAGCATCCTTAGAAAGCAGGATGCTGGGAGTTGCAATTCAGCAAGATCTGGAGTACTATAGGTTTCCTACACCTGATTACTCAAAGTAGAGTCAATTTTCTCTAGAGCTGATCTGTGATCTTCTAAGAGTTCTTATCTATTCTAGTCTCCTCACAGACATGACTCCAAGCCTTTCTCAGCACAGTGTCATCAGCCAAGACTCCTAACAAGACAAAGATAATGCTTGGAGCCTTCATGATTTAGAGAGGAGTGATTGAGTGAATACTGAATTACCAAGCATCTCATTAATACCAATTTATTTAATCATTACTTTAAGCGAAAGGGAGTGGGAGATGTGTGGATAGCATCATTATGTAGTTTAAGCATTAAGTGGCCCTGAATTTAGTGGTATCAAGAAGATGTTGTCGTTCTGTTTTTTTCCAGAGGGAGATAATCCAGTTCTTGTCTAACTTTCAAACTGATATGTCCTCAAAGATTCCATGCATTCTGGCAGACAATGATCCAACTGAGATTATCCAGGAATATTCAAGCCTCAGGAAAGGGCAAAATTATGTGTTTTAGATGTATTTATAGTTTTAATGTTTTTTGTAAGTTGCCCAGAGTCCCCTATTGTGGGGGAGATGGGCAGGGGAGAAATCCAATAAAATAAAAATAAAATAAAAATAAATAAAAAAATAAAAAAATAAAATCTCAGAGTTGCTGGGAGTTCGGCAGCATATTATTATCATTATTATTTTCTAATAATAGATATGTTTTCCTTTTTTTTCAATGTAAAAACAAAGAAGAACCATGTATAATTTACTAGGTAAGACACACACACACACACACACAAAGGTAAAAGATAGAAATCCCTAAAAACAAATAAAAACTTACCCCACCTGCTTGCATGATGAACTAATGTCATTATCTCAACCCTGAAAATATAATGCCATTCCTAGAGCTCAAAATCTTGCCATCTTGGCATTACGTTGTAAAAGGAGTGAGAGTTTTCCTTACAACCTAGGAAGCTTCATGAAGTGAGGACATGACAAGACATGCCCATGTGATCAGGATCATCCCCATGACACAAACATTAATACGGTGCAAAACACAAATGCACCCCACAAGCCTGGCCTTGACAAATGAAAGGATCTGGATCGACTTAGCATGCAGTTTGGAAGCTGGTGTGGTTGATAGTTTGCTTATTTGCAATTTCTTTGCACGGTACAAAACCTGGAGGAGTGGCAGGGAAAGGTCAAGGCAGACAAAGCATGGCAGGTGATTTGTATCATCCTATCTCCCTGTAGAGTACTGAGGTGGTCCTAAAGATCAGAGTGGGAAGATCAGGAGTTTTAGATCAGCTTCAGTCACAGCAGCCCTAGTCTGTCTTCCATCTTGGAGATCACACCCTGGAACACTATCCAGTGATGCTTGATATTTCAAAATAGTAAATAATACATGCACTGACGTTTTCTGGATGAAAATGGGCAAAGTGCCATTACCTTTCATGAATGCACTGCTTCGCTTAGAAGTACCTAGTTTGGGGATTTCAAGAGGACAAAGGCTAAAGGGGTCAAGAAGGAAGGTAGTAATAAAGCTTTAAAGAGAGTCTCTTGGATATACTTGAACTGAAATACCATTACCTTCTCCCTACAGAAATATATTTTGCAGTGTTATTAATGCAGAATTAATTGCAAAGGAAATTAATGTAAAATTAATGACCAAACTGTTAGTTAGGTCATTTACACTGTAATCCAATTCATATTATTAGGGAATGAGTTCCACTGAAATAATTGGGATTTAATAAGTGTGCTTTGAATGGTATTATTCCAAGCATACTTCTACTATTTTATAATAATTGGATGTGGTCTGAAAAATGGTGGAGGCATGTGGGCAGGATTGTAATTCAGACTACTTGGACCAAAAGACATCATCAGCCTGTGATTAGCTTTGAATCTTATATCACTTTGGAACAATGTAGGAAATAATAGTGGCTGAACTCGCTTTTGGTTTGATGATTAATCTTGTAATGGAAGGCATCTGCGAGGAGGAGGCTGGTATGGGAGATCAAGGCTGTCAGGAGGGAGGTACTGCATTCTGGAGAGGGGGATGAAGCAAGCGCCTTCTCCACAGCAAGACTGTGAGAGGAAGAAGAGGTTTAGACTAGCCCCTCCCTAGAGTATCATGGGGTATATCCACTAATTGTTGTAGGGTAGAGTTAGCCTGGCGAGATTCTGTCTAAAGGGTGTAAGCAAATAAAGGAACTGTACTGGACTGAACTGTTTCATCATCATTCTTAGGCTGGACCTGATATCTTCTTCCACTTGGTAATAAAGTTTAAGTGGTGGGCAAGCTTCCACAACTCCAGTTAAAATAGGTGGAAGGTACCAGCTTTATTTAAAATAAAAATCATCAAATAAAGCCTGCTGTTGTTCTTATCAGCACTGTGTACACCAGGTTTCTCAACCTTGACAATGTTAAGATGTGTGGATACTGGAGCAGCCAGCAGAAACTTTCCTATTTTTTACAGGGCAAGAACCTGTGTATCACCAGTAAGACTGCACTCTTTATATCAAAAGCAGTTATAAAGAGGGCAGATTATTTAGATCAGATTGGTGTTGACTGCAGGGGTGATGGCTTGACATGAACTTGTATCATAGTTTTAGTTATATTTATATTTTTATTAATTCTTACTTATATGTTTACAATGGCATTTATTTTATTTTATTTCCTTTATACTTGATATGGTCAGTAGACTAAATCAATAAAGTTGAAGGTCTGAAGGTCTACATTTTTTGAATCGAGTCACATGATTGTGATTTCTGGTCAGCTTCCCACGAGCAAAGTCAATGCAGAAGCCAGCAGGAAGTCGGAAGTCACTCCCACTCCCACTGCTTTTTTGCCCGCCTGTGGTCATTCTGTTCGTCTGTTTAGGCAAGTAAATATTGACTTATTATTGAAGTTCATTTGCCATTACAATTATTTTTCTATTTATGATATATAGTCTTCTTAGATGATCACGGGATTATCCAACATTGGGGTAAAAATATGGTCAGCCTAAAATTTAATGTTCATTCTGGTCACATCAGATCGCACTACCTTTTTCTCAAATGGGTCACAGGATTGTCTAGTTAATTATAAGCTTAAGAACTTAAAAATTTGAAATAAACAGCAAAAAGCTAAATAAGATTTTAATCCAAGAAAGTTATAAATGGATTAAGGGTCCAGATAAATTTGGAATATTGACTTTTACTATAAGAATTTGGAATTAACTATATAAAATAAACAGCTTCTCATGGGAACCAGATTTATTTTGGCTATCCTGGCTATTGTAAGTCATAACAAAGATAAGTTACTTTATGATTTTAAAAACTGGATACCAGAGGGGACTAAAGATTCTAAGCGGAAAGAAAAAAAAATACAAGCCTGCTTTTGGGGTCAGTTAGTACTGGGACTTACAAAATGACACAAAACATCATAAAATTGGAAATATTAGTTTTCTTCCAGATAAGGAAGATCTAACTTAGCATGAGACAATGTTGAATGTTGTTACTCAGCCTCCTGGTACTCACAGGCTACCTTTTTTTTAAAGGTCCACCCTGTTGACTTTATATTAAGATATTTCAACAGGTTGCAGCTTGGTTTCTAATCAGGTTCTGATAGGTTTTGTCATCTGCTATGTGCCATTTCTCATACATCATCTACATAAATGTGTATTGTATGTAATGAGATTGAAAATGACATGGAGTCATCAGAAGTTGAGTTCCCCTTAAGTGTAGGAGTTAGAACATGAACAGAACACTTTCAGGTAAGTTGGATCATGGAAAAGAGGTTTTGGTTTGTATCTCACCTCTGCAGAAACATACCAGGTAAATTAGTCAATTTTTTTATCAACGTCTCTGGCTTTCCCCTCCCTTCTTTTTCCCAATATCTCCAATACAGGGGATAATAACAGTGTCCTAACATAACATTTGGACTGAGAAATATATGATGATACATTATATAAAAGTTAGGCAATATCATTATCCTAGTTAAGAGCTTTGGGGGTGGTTAATATTAAAAGGCCTGAAGTGTTATTTCTACTGTAACAGTTACTAATCTTGTGTTATATTCCAAGCTGAAATGCAACTTGTGGGTAAAATGACTTCTTATTTCTTGTACAAGTGAACATTGCTACGAGACAAATTTATATTCCAAGTTACAGGTGCATCTGGGGAGGGAGTCAAAACAGTCAAGATGGTAGCCTCAGCTACATAACTGAAGCCCCAATCCCTTTCTTACATGCATTGCACATATGTTGCATGTAAAAAAAAAAGGGTGGTGCTTCACTTGGCTGTGTCTGCCATCTTGACCTTTTTGATCCACCACCACAGAGCCCCAGCCAAGTTAGGAACTTCAGTGAGATGGGTGGGAAAATAATATATGGTATCAGATAGCACCAATGGGTGTCTCTTGGCCCAAAAACCTTACAATAAGGCATGGTGAAGCTTTTCACTTGAACGAGGAAGGGAATTTTCAACAGCTTTTTGGAGGCAGAAGAAATTTTGAGATTTTTGGTTGGGTTTGGTTGAGTTGGTTTATCTTAATTTTATAGATAGAATGAAGTGGTCATTTACTCTAGCACTTAACAAAAAATTAAGCAGTATTATGCTATTCCAGAAAGTATATTGTAACAATCTCTAGAATGTTGGCCTGTGATCAATACCCATGAACATGTAAAGGCTTGTTTCTAAGGGAAAAAAAATACTTAAGATCACACAGCAAATATTATAAATCCTTAAAATTCTATTCTGTGTAAGCTAATAATAGAATCCAAGCATCTAGGAGTTGTGCATTTTAAGCACTCATTTTTCCAGCCGAAACATCAGAGGTACGAGCCACAAGCTATCAGTGATTACAGCTAATCTTTGATAATAATATATTCATATTCCCAAGTAAACAAAGCATAGCAAGATCTAATTATGGTGTTTGTTAGCTTAGATCCACTTCACGAGTTTTTCCTGCTGCATATCTCTTTCATTAATTTTCTCCCCTCAAATATTTAAAGCAAACATTAAGCACACCAAAAAAATGAACGTCCATAGACTGCTGATTCCTACACCTCTAGGAATAGACAGTCGATTACAGGAAATCAAGCATTCATTACATAATTGAAAATTCTCATTTGTAAATAAGGCAGTATAATGTATTAGAGGGAGAGATGAGAAAGCTAATCTCACCTCTGCCCAGCGGTGCAGCAGATAGCGACCTGTTGCATTGCTTGATAGACTTCAGAGGAAGCCAGTGACTCAATGAAGAGTCATAACCACACTAGACGGAGCTAAAATGGGGATGGGCAGTTTACAGTTTGGAGATTATGGAAACATGGTTTTAGGGCCTTCTCTGAATCAGGCTACCACCTAACCTGTAAGGTGGTTTATTTGGACAAATGGCAGGCAAGATGGTGTCACCGTGTCGTAATCCAAGTCACGCTCTTTTGTACATGTTTTGATGTCAGGGTTCCGATCACAAAATTGCAACCACTATCCTGACTATTTTGCCACTGCTGGACATCAACTATTATGTGAATACGGTGATTGTACGGGGCTTAGGGTTTAGCCTGTTGTGTGAACCCAGCTAATCATTAGAAATACATGAGGAAGGACCTGACCCACTCCACTGGACTAATTCAATCTTTTCCAATCAGATGCCTTCCAGATGTATTAGAATATTAGCTTTCAGAATTCTCAGCTGATCTGGTATTAGACCATTGATGCCACTGCAAATCCTCATTTATGAAACAATTGGAGTCTATAGTCTATTTCAACAGGATTTCAGTCACAATGTATAGCCAGAGAGATTCTGTGTTATGATACATATGTTTAAATAAATACAGTCTATAAAACTTTCCACTCTTAGCCTGGCAAATGAATAAAACCTGCAAGTTCCTTAATCAGTCCCTTCAGGGATCAAATACTTCTCCTTCCAATCACACCCTTGTGGGCACTTGCATCACTCTGAAGCTGTGATATTTTTTGGGTTTATTGCACACTAGGTACAGTCTGACTCCTTTATATACAATAACACTATCTTCTTTGATTTATATTTTGCTACTTTGACAGCTCAGTTTGCCATTTTCCCCCTGATTCTGGCACACTCTGCACTGAAAGCCATCGGGAATTCCTCAATAATAATTTGCAAATTTAATTCTAGCTCCTTGCAACATGCCCGAGTGCCTTGCCATTTGTTACTGTGTCAGAGACCTGGTGGCAGGATTCGGTTTTCAACATCTGTCTTCTAGATTAGAAAAAAGACACTGAGATGATTTAGACCCTTCCACATCTAACGCTGATGCTTCGCATGAACTGTCATATTTTCTCACTTTAATATCATACAGATAGTGATGGAGTTTCTTATCGCTTACATTCAGCAAGCCCCTGAAGATGATCTAGGAAACCAAGCTAAGTATTCTGATACCTTAAAAAGTATTAACTTCTGATAAGTCCACCCTATCTTTTAAAGTAATCTATTTTTATTCCTTCAATGGCTTTAGTATTGTGACTTCTAAACTCTGATGGATGCTATATCTGTTGCATCTCTCTTGCCAAAATTATCCTTTGCTCTCCACACATTGAGAAAGAGGATCCGAAACAGGAAAACAGCTTTATGTATTTAGAGCCCCTATACAATTTAGAAGCATGGTGGAGCAGAGTTCAAGGCTACCAGATCCTGGCTGCAGGAATCTAGATGACCACTAGATAGCACCAAAGAGATACATATGATTCTAATTATTTGCTTGCATCTAGAGGTCATCTTGTGAACTATACTCCAGCAAGAAATGAGACCAGAGGTCAAAATAGACAAGAACAACAACTAAGTAACTGGATTAAATCTGGCCAGCCACTATATCTAGGTTTACCATACCTGGACTTCAAATATCCAGATGTTAGGAAACACTGCAAATATCCAGATGTTAGGAAATGTCTGGAGTATTGTGGTCCAGATATGGTCATCAATATGCTATGTCTCTTCTGGTACTTTTTGTACTGGATGTAATATTCACACTTATACCTTTTGGCTAGCGGTTGAATGCATTAATCAGGAAATAGAGAAGAATTTTATCCAGGAAGAGTGCATGTTGAAATTGATAATAATCAAGTCATCAGTGTGATGTTACTGCAAAAAAAGACACTATTTTAGGCTGGATTGATTGATTGATTGATTGATTGATTGATTGATTGATTGATTGATTATGTGCCATCAAGTCAGTGTTGAATCTTAGCAACCACTTAGATGGATTTTTCTCCATGATGACCTATAGTATCCCTAACCTGGTCTTCCAGGTCTTCCAACAGTGCATCTATCACCACTATAACTGAGTCTGCTGGTTGTCCTCTTCTTCTCTTTCCTTTCATCTTTCCCAGCACTAGACCCTTCTCCAGAGAGCTAGGTCTTCATATAAGGTGTCCAAAGTAATATAATTGTAATAATTGAAGTGTGGTTTTAAAGTCAGAGAAGTAATTTTTTAGCCAAATCCCGCCTCAAATATGGTATCCATTCTGGGTACAAGCACATCCAGAAGCTTTGTTGCCTAATGAAAATGACAGAGGAGGCTCCTGAAATGATGCAAAGTGCCTTGAGAAGATGAATTGCATAATCGAAGCATGTTGACTAGGAGAATACCATCACTGCTATAGCAATAAGTATCCCATCAAGCCTACTAAGGAGGATTCAGACAAAACAGTTTTCAAGAAGAATGATCAGAATGCTGAGAATTAAATTCTACAAGGATAGATTGAGGAAAGTAGGCCTGCTTAGCATTGTGAAAAGACAAATCCAGGTGGGGTATGATAGCACTGTTCAAGTACCTGAAGTGGTGTCACTGGGAATAAGGCCATGACCTGTTCTCTGCCCTGCCAAAGTGCAAGAAATAGAACAATGGATTTAAATTACAGGAAGGTAGAATTTGGCTGAATGTTAGGAACAACTGCCAAATATCAAGAGCAATTTGATAATCAGTTGTAGGGCGAAAGGATGGGCTCTGCTTCACTAGATATTCTCAAGCAGAGGCAGGACAGCCATTTATTTCAAATGCTTTAATTTGGATTCCTGCACTAAGTTGGAGGTTGAACCTGGTGACTAAAATATCCCCTTCTAACCCCATCATTCTGAAGTGATAAAAAGCATCCTGCTGAGTTAGAAGTCATAGAGAAAGTAACCTTCTTTGACAGGCCACACTCATGATGCCAGATCTTTTGTTGATGAGAGAGTAACCTACAGCATGCTCTATAATTTAGAAAGCTGCTGGAGTAATAGTAGTTATGATGTTGGGACTGGTTCCATGGAGACCTAGATTCAAGCCCAACCCTCCACCCCCATGGCTTGGACCAATTCTCTCTCTCAGCCCAACCTACCACTCAGGGTTATGCTGTGGGAGAAAACAGGAAGAGGGAGTATTATCTATACTTCCTTTAGCTCCTGAGTGAAAGACAACATACAAATCTAATAAACAAATCAATGTTGCTGCTTCTGATGTCACTGCATCAGAGGGACATCTGCAGGAGATAGTCAAAAAAGTCAACGTGGTGGGCATGACTGGGCAATTGAAGCCCCGCCTTTTCTGAATGCATGACATGTCAAAAAGGGGTGCTGCAATTGCCCAGGCACAGCCACCATCTTTTTTGACACACACACATACAGCCATCCCCACACATAACATAAAGCAGCTACAGATGGCTATGCTTTTCTTCAGGTACTGCTCTCTACAAAGACAGCAGGCACCCCTTAACAATTCCTCACCTGCATCAGTGACTTCCAAGTCACCCCGGTGACCTTGTGCATTTAGAGGAGAGAAGCAGTGAAAAAATGGTAGTTGTAAGGAAGACCGTTAATTATTCCAGCAGATTAACCCTGAACTATTTTAATTATTCTGCAAGGAATCAAAGCTGCAACTGAACAGAAATGAAGTATACTGTTAAAAACGGTGGGATGTATTTTACCTACTGTAGAAGTATATGAATAGATGAGATGGGTGAACGGCATTTATGACATAATCACAGGAAATGAATTAAGCAGCATGAGTGATTTGGCTACTAGAGAAAAAAAGGACAAAGCATGCCATTTTCTAAGTGAAGCGCCTAATAATTGGAAAGAGAGGACTTTTTTATTCTTTTTAATAGAGGACAATTTGGGAGGATCTCAGAAACAAAGTAGTTCATTCTCCCACTATTTGTTGTGTATTTTAAAGATTTATTTGAACTTAGATCTGTTTCCAAATCTTAGCCGCTGTCTATGTGGATATCTGCACTGGGCTGGGAATATTCATATATTAAATTTTTATGCCATCAGACTCCCAACAACTCTGGGTGGTACACAGATAAAAACACACAGAACAACTAAATAATACAAAACAAAGAGCAAAAGATGGCAAAGTTGGCACAAACCAGACAACACCCAAAGCAAACCTGCGTTACCCAGAAAGGGGGCTTCAGTCACCCTTGCCAAAGGCCTAGGCGAATAGCTAGATCTTCAAGGCTCTCTGAAATACCAGCAGGGTGGGTACATCCATTCACATCTTGGGGAAAACTCATTCCAGAGAGCAGGCACTATGGCAGAGAAGGCACACTTCCGGGTTCCCAATAGGTGGCATTGTTTAATCAAAGGAACCCAGAATACACTGACACTGCTGGATTGAATCAACCAGGCAGATACCATGGGAGATAGGTAGTCCCTCAAGTAACCAGGCCCTATGCCATGTAGGGCTTTATAGGTATCAACCGCCACCTTAAATCACACCTGGAAGCAAACTGGCATCCACTGTAGGTTGCAGAGCAGAAGTGTTATGTAGGCACACCAAGGCATGCCCATCACTGCCTATGCCACTGCACTGTGGACCAGCTGAAGCTTCCAGGTAGTGTTCAAGAAGAGCCCCATGTAGAGTGCATTACAGTAGTCAAACCATAAGGTGAATAGGGCCTGGGTGATTAGGGTCTGAGTGACAGTTTGAAGGGCTCCCCATTCTAGGAAAAGGCACAACTGATGCACAGATGAAGCTGTACAAAGGTCTTCCTGGCCACCGGCCCATTGAGCAGAAGCTGTGAGTCCATGAAGTCCCCAAGACTGCTCACCCCCTTGAATGGGGAAGTGCTACTCCATCAAAGGTCAGAGATGGAGTATCTGGGTGACCCAAACACCCATAGCCACTCAATTTTGGTAAGATTAAGCCAGAGATGGATCCTCCCCATCCAAACCCACACAGCCTCCAGGCACTGGGACAGACCTTGACAGCCTCACTTAGCCAGCCAGGTCAAAAGATATAATTGGTGTCATACCAACCCCAAACCAATGGTTGACTTCACCCACCATTTTCATCACTGATGTTGAAAAGGAGGAGAAGGAGAATAGATCCCTGTGGCACCCCACAAAGAAGGGGCCCAGGGAGAAATCTCTCCTCCCAAATCCATACTGACTGAAACCAACCCTGGAGAAAGGAAGAGGATCACCATAAAATGGTGCCCCAATCCCCAGCCCATAGAGCTGGTTCAGGAGGATACTGTGATCAACAGTATCAAAGGGCACTGAGAGATAAAGGAGCAGAAGGATTGATGCATTACCTCCATCCCAGCTCTGCCACAGGTCATCTGCAAGTGCAACCAAGACTGTCTCAGTACTAAACCCCAGCCTGAAACCTGATTGAAAACAGGTTTTAAACAGAGTTTTTAAAAAGTGACAAATGGGAAATAACAGTGCTATGATCCAAGGGAGTCCACAGCGACATCAAAAAGTCGAGATGGTAGCAATAACCATGCAGTCAAAGCCCCACCACTGCTTTTTCACTGTCATCATCTTTGTGATATATGTAAGAAGGATGGGGTTTGATTGTGCATTCATGACTACTGTTTTGCCTTTTTAACACATCCACACACAGATGTACTGTATGCAGATACCAGCTGCTGTGATCCAACCAGATTGCTTCAAGCCACCATTTAGAGACTACCAATGCAGTATTTCTTGCAGTATAGCAAGCAATTCAAACTGCAGCTACAACCAGCCCAGCTCAGACCAAGTATAGGCACCAGCAGTGACTCCTACTGGGTAGCTAGCAGATGCCAGATGATCCACTATTGTGATGTGGGTCCTGAATCAGATGCCAGGGTACCTGCCTGTCACGGGCATTATGGCATCATTGTGCAAAAGATGCAAATTATGTCCTTGCATCATTTTCACATCTATCAGGTGCCTGTGAAGGGACAGAGCCTGATGGAGTGCCTTTAGTTACATACAGTCCTCTCTGGGAGAAGAAGAAAAAAACTTTTTTCCTACATCTGTAGTTTTATTTATTGAACATATTTCTAGGCCAGCTTTAACAGAGTGTCCGTGTGGGGTTGGTTTGGAAAAGGAAAGTCTTCCAACTTCTTTCAAATCTCACTTTGGACAATATTCAGCAGCAGCAGCAGCAGCTCCAAATTGAAAATAGTTAAACAGGTGCAGGTTAAATAGAATGTCTGCAGGGCAGCTACTTATGGTGCCATCCGATCCCCAACTTCTCTGAAGTGGTTTTAGTCCAAATTCTTCATTTCAATAGAGAGTTTGGCATATTACTGATGCTGAATTTCAGTTTGAGCAGACTCGTGTGTATGATCCCCGACACTGTAATCAACCATTATTTTCTTCCAAGCTTTCCTATATTTTCATGAGCATTGGCATGCAAATATTTATGTACTTAATTAGAATGCAGAGCCATTCAAAGGATGTTTTACATCTGACTTTCCCCATTCTTTCCTTCCAGATGTGTATGGCAAACACAAATGCCAGGTTGGCTGGGCATGCTGAAATTTCCTCCACACTCCTGGAGGAAACTGGTTTAGGGAAGACTGTTATAGGTGGTTCAGGTCATCTCTTTTATAGCAAAAAGGCAAAAATAGATTTCCTCTTGGGGCAGCTCTCATACTACCTAAACTTTCAACCTCTTCTCATATCACCAGGAAGATCCTATGTCACTTCTAAAACTTCAAGACATTCCCAAATGGTTTTGACTCGGAACCTCTCTTACCAAGTCCTTCTTCAGCTACTCTTCAAAGTCAAGACCTGTTCTCCATCATTTCCAAGATCAGAACATGGATTGATATACTGTAAATAACAGGAAAGTCAATTGTGATTGAAAATTGTGAGGAGGGGGGGATCCTTCCTAATGTAAAAGCAGTTTATCAGTGGAACCAGTTGTCCAGAGAAGTATGTCTTCCGTGCAAAAGTTAGATAGCCATCTGCTTTATTTTGGATTTCTGTACTGTGCAGGAGGTTGGAATTGATGACTTAGGTGGTATTTTCAATTCCAATTCTATCAGACTATGATTCTTGCACTTGTTTTCGGGGAGGCAGATTGCAAGAAGCAGACAAAGGTGTTCCACGTTGCAGTAAATGCTACATTGGAGGCATAAATTAAGCTTTATTTGTCCCTTCTTCACACTCTTGGCTTTGGAGAGAGAGAAAAGAGAATGCCAGAAAAAGAATTGGAGAGAGAAAAGGAGGGGTTTCAAAAAAGACAGAACAGATCATATCGGGCTTCATGATGACATTGCAAGTCATGTTGCCTTTCTGCTTTCATGCTATTACCCTGAGTAAAGTACAGGGAGTCCCCAGGTTAAGAACACCCGGGTTACAGACAACCCATAGTTAAGAACAGAGCCTGTTGTAGCAAAATTCAAGTTAAATACACAATGATTCAAGTTAAATACACAAGGGTTCGAGTTCATTACACAGTACTACTTATACAATATCATACAATAATACTGTTCTGGCCTACATACAAATTTGACTTATGGAGAGACCTTGGGAACAGAACTCACTCTTAAACTGGGGACTGCCTACAATGCACAGAAGGAAGCAGAACTCCAGGGTTGTTTTAGGAAAGGGCTCGTAGGGCTTTATAAGTTACAGCCAGGATTCGAATTGCACTCAGGAGCCTACTGAGGCTGGTGCAGCTGCTGAAGTAGTGATGTTACATGAGTGTAGTGAGGAACACCCATTACTACCTGATCCACTACATTCTGGACCAGTTGCAATTTCCAGGTGTGCTCCTATGTGTAGAGCACATTGTAGAAATCTAACCAGGAGGCGACTAAGTCAAGGGTGACCGTGAGCAGGACCTCCCAATCCAAAAATGGATGCCATTGGGACACAATATGAATATGTAATAATATAGAATAGTTGGGAAAAATTGTTTGCAAAACGTAGTATTTCAGGCAAAACCAGAAATAAAAATGTGTATGCGTGCAGAAATGTGCACCGAAGAGCAAACAATTTTTACTGCATGTTTAATGAATCAAATGAGCTCTCAGAATGATAAACAGAAAGAAACTGAACTTGACCTAGTTGCAAAAATGAAAAACAGGGAAACAGAAATCCACAGGTTAGCCATTCTTACTTCCTGCTTCTCTCTTGTCATAGGTATGCCCATGTGACAAGATAAGGCATCACATTCCAAGCTTTACCACTGCACAAAAGCTCAGTGTAATCCTTTATCATCAGTGTTGGGGGGGTGGAGGAGGACAGAATACAAGGTTAGCATATCTTTTCCAAAAATCTTGAACAGCTCTTCCATGATATGCCATTAGGTATTAGCATTTCAGCAGTCTATTGTTGAAAAAAACTTTTATCGACAAGCTAAGAATGAAGAAAGCTGGGCTTACCAAACAACTGTCTCTGCTTGAGTTAACCTTTCGTGTCAATGTCACTCTCTGGATGCAGTCATTTATTGTTCTGGCAATGAAAAAAATAAGAATGCTATAATTCATGTTTAAATTAAATGAATATAGATCAGAGTCAAGCCAAAGACAAAACTCTTTCAATTAATCTGTCAGGCTCTTTCAAGCACTTTGCAAATGGGTGATGGAGAAATCACCCAAGGTTTCCTTTTGTCTCGCAAAAATTTGTCTCTCGTTCTTGTGTCACACCATGGCTGGATTTTTCTTTTTGGAAAGCAAAACTCCTGAAAGGCGATTACAATTTTTACATACAGTATGGTCATTGCTAAAAATTAAAAAGGAATAGTGGGCAGCAGGGTGCATAATTCTTACCTTTAATTAATAATAATATAATATTTAATGAAGGATAAGCATATACTCACCATGTATTGTAACACATAAGAATGAATTTTGATGGGTAGACGGTGTAGTAACATTTCCCAGCTCCCCCATGGACACAAATAATAAATCACAACAGATGAAATATTGGATAGCATATTATAGTTTCTCCCTTCCTTGACAAAAAAGTATATTCAGAAGATCCAGTTATCAAAAGATATGGTAGAGCATTGGTTTGAGTGGGGGGAGCAGGAGCAGGATAGAGTACTTGACTTCATTCTACATTAGTGTTTCTCAGCCTTGGCAACTTTAAAATGTGTGGACTTCAACTCCCAGAATTCCCCAGCCAGCATCCCCTATGCTGGCTGGGGAATTCTAGGAGTTGAAGTCCACACATCTTAAAGTTGCCAAAGTTGAGAAATGCTGTTCTACATCTTGGGGATTTAGTTCACCCTAGCAGATGTTGTCCAGTCCATATACTCCAGTCCAAAGGATTCTTTTACATACTTAGGGAAAAGGGTTAAGTATCATTGGATTGCCTAAATTTGTTTTGAACATTGAATCTGAACAGTCTGGATGCTGAACGGAGATCTTAGCAAGGTGGGGCAAAAATCTTAACTTTCCACAAACTTCTAGAATTAACATAAGTTGCCCCAAAATGGAAAAAGATAAGGAAAGGACCACTTGTTTAGTTGCTGAGATGTTGTTTTAGGTTTCAGGTGAGGCACATACTGTTTGAATGCTTCCCAACATACAATTCACAACAAGAGCACATCAGAGGGAGAAGGAATCCTCTAATTTTTATTCTGAAATGCTAGTTTTGCATGCAGGAAGATCCTTGAGCAAAAGGAAGAGAGGTCCCTTCCGGAACTGGGTTTTCTGTGTTTCTCTTTCATTTCTTCAACAGCATATTTGGATCATGTCAATAAGAGACATTTGCTTTTTCACCTAGGTATACACTATGCAGTATTGAGAACTGATGATCAGAGACCAGACATGGCAGTCTATAAATAATGCAGGTGTTCTTCCCCTTCAGCCCCACTTTGATACTACAAGAATGATTCAGTGTCCATCAAACAAGCCCCAGAAGATAATGAACCTCCGGGCCATGCCTTTTTGACCTGCTGCTGTCCTTCCTCCATGTTACATCTCATTTCTAAAGCCATAACGAACCGGCTTCTCTCTCAGGACAATTAACTGGCCCCAGTTAGAAGTCAGCTGTTTCCACCCCACAGTCCTGCAAGGCCACAGGATAAAGAACCATCTATCAAAAATCACCGGCACTCGCATTCAGATGGCACAAGGAATGAAGTTGAATATTCAACATACGTTTAAAAGGGCATTCAAGCAGGGCCAGCAAATGCGAAGAAAGTGGCTGATAATGACCTGGTTCCATTAACAAATGCTCATTTGGATGGTAAGTGACCTGAGACAATGAGGAAATGCAATTTTGTCTGCCAATACAATAAAAAAAAATGGTCGCCATTATCATCATATAGAGGTTATAATCAATGATACTTTTTATTGGCTCAATTCAGCTGCACTGTACCCAATTAAAGCTGTGTTACAATGACAGGGAATAAAATAAAAAGAGTTTAGTATCTTCCACGGTGCCTTCCCCAATTACCTTAATTTCAGCAAGTCTTAACATGCTTCCTTAATGTCTGTAAGTCAACTCTATCACCAGACAAATGGACCTTATTTGCAATTTCCCATGCCTAACCTCAGGGTCATTAAACGGGGCTATGCTGAAGGGGGGTTTTTTTGTTGTTTTTTTACAAAAACACTTTTAAAAGAACAGAAATAGGTTTCTGTCTTTTCTTCCTAGTAGATTTCTGAGTGGTATCTAATGCGCTCAAATGATTACATCAAAGCAAAATAAGTTGGCTGTTGCAAGAAGCTCCATTGCAGATTACTCTGAAATATAATGGCATTACTTTTGTCTTCACTTCCATTTTAATCTTTTTAAATTTTAATCTTTGTTTCCAACACTCCAACTTTTTCCCAGAACTAGAATCTTCCCTTAAATTACTAATAGCCAGACCACTTCTCTTGAAAGGAAGAACCTCTCTGAAAATCTGCATTGCGTTGTTAATACCATAGTTCTTTGTTTATTGTATGATTTTCTCTACTGTCTGTTTCCATGGGACTCAGGGTGGTTTAGAAGTCAAAAAGATACAAAAACTAAAAATAGTGCAGCAAAAGCAATTCCCTTTCTAACAGGCAACCCACACATCATTAACACTTTGCTGAGCAGATAAGTCTTAAGTAGTTTGCAAAAGGTGAGGAGATTCTGGCATTTGGTATCTGAGGAGGCAAGCTGTTTCAGAGCTTAGGGCAGTCACAGAGAAGGCACATTGTTAAGCATCCTTTCCCTTAACTTTATGTGGGGCAGGGACCCTAAGAAATCTCTCCCTGCATTACACATGTACTCGGCTAGATCTTGACAGACAAGATGGTTCTGCATATGTCTGGGAGCTAAGCCATGTAGGAGTTTAAAGGCAACCACTAGGACTTTGAATGAAACATGAAAGCATTGATAGCCAGTGCAGCAACCATAGCATAGGTGTACAGGAATAAATGTGCTAACTCCAATTAGCAGATAGACCACTGCACTTCTGAACTAATTAAACCTGCTGATTTGTCTTCAAAGGCGACCCCATGTAGAGCATGTTGGAGTAGTCTAGCTATGAGGTGACAAGGGTATGAGTCACTATGGTCAGATCCAGACAAATCCACATTAGTGCACAACCACAGCTGTGAGAAGGTCCTCTGTCCAGCTGTTGAGACGGTAACAGGGATTACTTGTTGGTTTATATGTCTATCTGTAAGTATGAGGACCAAACAGAAAATATGGACACTCTTATGTTCAGATCAGCAGTAGTCAGCTAGACTGGGGAAGGATTGGAGAACTCATTGATAAGAGTACATGCTAAGAAGTTCCTCAGCTCTAACTTGGCAGACACTACCCAGACATTCAATACAAAACAGCTAGATAAGAATCCTTATTGCATAGGATAAAGGCAGTTTAAGCAGGGGTCAGTATAAGAGTGTCAGATGTCAGTATAAGAGGTAGTATAATTCTTCTTATTGCCTATAGTGCTGTAGTTTAAATCCATTGTTCCTTTTTTCCTGCCTTTCTCACAGCTTAATGAACCCCTTGCTTTGGGTTTCTCAGGCTTGGTGCTAAGTGACAAATGATGATTGTTATAATCCCCATTCCTGCTGTGGGAAATTCTGGCTTCAGTGCAACTTCGCTACCTGTTTGTCCTCTCCAGTTAGGTCTGAAAATCCACCTGAAATTCTGGAGAACTACTACCAGTCAATGTAGCCTAGAAGTCTTTTTTTTTTTTTTTAATGCTGAGTACCTAACCTCTGAGGAGCAAACCAGATATACAGAGACCAGGAAACAACAGTGGGTGGAACCAAACTGATCTGAAATAATTGGAATATAATAGATATAGAAATATATGAATTAAGTTCATATGGATACTGCCCATGTATTTAATCATTTCTTCCTTCTGCATGACCAGCAATTAAAATTCTAGAGCAACATTTTGATGAGTCTGGGAACTGCAGCCAAAGCTTGTGGGTGGGGGCCCCTGGATTGTGCACCCTTGGTATAGGATAAACTTATGGACTAAAAGTCTGGCACTATAACTTAGTTTATATTAAGGCACGAAGCTATAGGCTCCCAATAGGATACATACCTCTCACTGAATGTCCCATGTTGAGTCCCTGCCATCTGTTTGTAGAGCTAGGAATGACCTTTATCCAAGATCCTGGCCAGTTTCTGCTCTTCAGAGAAAAGTCCACACAAGGTATAGACAACCTGTAGCACTCAAATGTGGCTGAACTACTCCCCTACAATAGTATAAGTTTTACTACTTACTAGAGAAGTATTGTAATTTCAGCAACTTATGCAGTTGCTTACCCTAGTTTGCACTCTAGACAATACTAAGTAACATGGACAAATGTTGTCCAGCCTTCACATTTTTTCCCATTCAAGATATTCTGCACCTTGCATGCAAATCTAGATTGGACATCACCACATTTGTTGTTTCCTTCTTCCTAACGAAGTGATAGATCAGATTCCCTTCTCCCTCCTGTAACAATACTTAGCTTCAGTTAAAAGTACTGAAGAGGACCACAAGATTGATAGGCCAAAGCAAATAATTGCTCTAAAATTTAAATCTATGTTGATTAGATAAATGTAAAGTTTGCAAGGCAAGTAAAGTTTGCAAGTCTTCTGCATCTCTTCTATGTTCAATCATGCTCTTTTGGACAACATAGCTATAGTTTAGCTTTTTACTTGTTTGAATGGTATTTAATGGCTTTGTTTCTAATTGTTTGTTGCATTATATGTGCCACCCAGAGTCACATGTGTGAGATGGGTGGCTATATAAATTTAATAAATAAATAAAATAAACAGCATCAGGGAGCAGTCACATGGTCAACCCTAGGAGAAGAAGTGTTCATCCCAAACTAGGCTATTATTCCATGCAGTGCCTGGATGGAGAATCTGATGACCACCAAAGGAAGCACATCACATTGCTTACCCACTGTATTGTTTTTTCAAGAGCAACATTTATCCAATTGAACTTCTATACTACAAAGTAGCTGAGTGTAATTTTAGAAGAAAAAACAGAATATGGAAAGTAGCTGCCTTGGATTAGGAATTTTGTTCAACAGCTCCCAACAACTATTGCGCAGAGCTGAACTTCAAGCCTATACTTCTGTTCAACTGATTTTTAGACATTGTTACATGATTGTCCTCAAAATAGGAGACCTCATTTCATCTGCCTGTTGACCAATCACACTGAGCCTCATGCATCACATTAGAAGTCTACCATGGAGTCATCAACGGATATTCAGGCACTGTTGTCTTGAATCATATCATTGTCATTCTGATGTTCGTAACAGCAGAACAAAGAGCAGAAAATTTCAAGGATATCCTTGGCTTCGTGATAATGACCTTTTTTCCTCCCTTTCCACATAGACACAATATCATTAGAAAAGCATTGTGTTATTGCCCAAAAACTGATGGATTTTTCCCCCCAAATCTTATATTCTGTAGGACTTTGGAGAGCTGTCATTAAGTGCCTCTTTTGAAGTGGGAATGGGTGAGAGAAGGATTACATCTTCAATGGGAGTTTCAAGAGGAGCTGAAAATGATGAGGAATATTCTATTGCAGCTAGTGTCAAAGCATGACAAGTACAATCAGCCTTCCTTTTATTCACAGAAAAAAGGCAAAGTAGAGGACTGGGTAGTGGGAGACAAGTCCTTTCAGATGAAACATATTGTACAAATGAGTTCTGTCTTAAACAGGAAAAACTAAAGGAAGGTTTTCATTATTTCTTCCCACCTGGGTTCCATTCAAACAGAGAACTTTGCAAGGCTCCCCATTCCAAAAGGAACCAAAGGGGTGTTGAATTGCCCACCATTCTTGGTGCTAGAAGTACTAAGAAAGGAAGTTTTCATAATGCATAGTGAGCATTAGGATGCTGCTTTAGGACATAGGAAGGTGTACTAGTTCAGTTTAAGACCCAAGCTAAAGAATTTCAGTGAAATTTACATGCCTTCAGTGGACCATCTACATGCATTTCCTTGTGACCCTTTAGGTACGCTATAGGACAAATAGTTGCTGCAGTGAATAATTTCCTGCGCTTTGCACCTGTCTTTTGCATCTGACTCAATGCTTTGTTCATACTTATTCCACATCTGATAAGAATTGGAACTGAATTTTGCATGCACTGGATTTCGGCACCTATAACCCTCTTGACCACTAGGAACTATAGTCATAGAGACTTTTAGCAGAGGGACTCTGCAGTTCTATCCCCTTTTCTTGTCTACAAGCCTATTTTGCTTGTCTCTGTGTTACATGCCTCCTATTGGTTGAACTGATATTCCTAGGGCTTTTATCACTTCCTTCCTCTTGCAGTTCCATTCCTTTTTCTTTTCTGACTCTTACCTGTGTAGTACTTACCTGTTTCATACTATAATGAAGGAGAACACACTACAGGCTCTTAGCTATCAAAAGACTGAAGGAATTTAGGCTTTTCTTGCATTGCATTATTTCCTAAATAAAGCTTACCTACCTTTATCTTTTCTATCATGCAAGTACCAGCCTCTGGAATACTTTCATATAAAAGTTATCCTCCTAAGTTTAATGCATCTCTCTCTATGCATTCTTTCCATTAAATAAAGGTGTCTGCTACCCAATGCTACATTTCCAAAGAAAAGCATTGACTTTGTTAGACAGTTATGGAACTGTCCTGATGAAGTGCTTAGTATAAAGAAGTAGACACGGGCCAAGAGATTGTTCATCCAGCAATTCGCTTAGTACTTCCACCCTTGTTACTTGGTTGATGGATCAGTTTTATGCCTGAGGTGGGAATGGAATCAGAGCTGACATGATCACACAGCTACTGAAGACCTAGATGATCTCTTACAGCAAGGACAAGACTCTGTAGCAACTGACAGAACTTTTTAAGGAACACACTTCAGCTTATATCCAACTGCTAGACATAACATAGTTTTTATTCTTACCACATTCAGGAACGTGCTGAATGTATCAGTACTGTACAGATTCTTGGATGGCAAATAGACAGCAAAGATTGAATAATATGTATAAAAATACATACCCTTTCATATGTATATATTTTTTTAAAATCCCCTCTCCGCCTATAGGTGGTATGTGTCTTTCTCAATCTCAGGTCCTCTACCAGAGGCCTGGGAGTCTGAGGGTTCTGCACAGTATCTTAGCTGATCTCACTGTATTCTTCTGGATGAGAGCTTGGATGTTGTTCCTGGGATCTGTTGGAGCCATTCTGCCAGCTTAGGGGTGCTCCTACCACCACTGGGACCACTTTGGCCTTTACTTTCCACATACATGGACAAGAAAGAAAGAGAGAGAGTGAGAGAGAGATTTTCCTCATTTCTTCCAAACACTCTCCTTGTTCATTTTAATCTCATTCTAATGAATCTGGGTCGCCTACAAGGCATTAACAATAGAGTATTGATGCTTTTAGAAGACTGGGCATTTAATCTTTTAATATTGATCATCATTTTTCTTCCAAGTAGCCCTTATCTGCATTTGCAAGCTAGGAACTAGAACTTCAGATTTCATCAATTTTCCTGGTTTGTTTGATTAATTCTGGAATCCTATCACCTTACGTTTCCCTGGACTAGGTTCTTTTTTTCCTGACATACAATCATGTTCACTGCAATTACCTGGTCAACTGCTATGATTTTGGTTGGCTAATAAACTACGCTTACAAAAGGAGAAGTGTGTCATTTTTACTTGGACAAAGTTAAACGTTGTGCTAAAAATACAAAGAATAGGGATTCAGTCCAGTGAGAATGCCGCTGCATCTTACATTCACACATTGAATTTCACCTCTGCACAGTTCATAAATGACCTCCTGATCATGAAATTAATGGCCATGTAAACATAGTTAATATAGTCATTTTAAAACCAACTTTTCCAAAGTCTTTCTTAAATGTGCTTGATTTCCTTTCTTTTATGTTTGTGTAGACTGACAAGACAATCCCAAACTGTATAGAAAGCAGATTAGATGAGCCTGCAATATTTTTTAGGCAGGGAGTCACATCTGGTTTTGGGGTGACATGTCATGGCCATGCTCTAAAAAGCCAGCAAAGATAAGTAACTAAAACGATCAAAACCTAAATTTTATTCCATTCCATTTACATTTAATTTGAAATTAAACTACATTTCATTCATTCTGGTTAAAAGGATTATATTTAATTATTATTACTTTAGGAATAACCATCTGCCTTGTTTTTCAGTCCCAATTTCTCTTTCCCTGCTTCCTTCCATCCTGAGTGGATGATTTGCTCTTAAATTAAAGAGTTTGTCTGTATTTACTTCAGAATAGTGCTCATGATTCAGCTATAAAACCAGAAAGTATTTAAGCTCTAGTTTGGACCTGCGAAGAAGAGTTAGTAGCTATCAGCCCTTCAAGGGTGGCCAGGTCAGGAAAAAACTCCACAAGAAATACTGGAATTCAGCTGTTATGTGTTTTATTTTTGTTTTCTATTTTTCTATTGCTTATTTTATATATTTTATTTGTATTATTGTAAGCCACCTACAGTCATGTAAAAGTGAGATGGGCAGCTATATAAATCAAATAAATAAATAAATAAATATTTTTAAATTCATATAAGCTACAGCAGTTTTCTTAGTCTTTTTACTCTAGAGGAACACTTGAAATAATGTTCAGGTCTTGGGGAACCCCTGCATAAAACTCACGAAAAATATGAAAGCTTCACAATGCAATTCACTTCTAACCTACACAATCCATGTTCCACAATGTTTACAACAACAGCAAAGCAGTAGACTGACGGCTGAGTCATGTCATATAAAAATTCCCACCACCACAAGTGTGTTGCACAGTGTGTGAAGTTCAAAAAACAGTGTTTGTCTTTTTGTCAGCCATGATCTCTCAGGAACCCCTAGTGACCGCTCACAGAACCTAAGTTTCTGCAGAATCCCAGCTGAGGACCCCAGTTGGCTAGCGGAACAGAAATTTGAAAGCCTGATAGCATTTTCCTTTCCCTTCCTCTTATGCCAAAGAGGGTTAAGGTGGGGTTATTCTTAGTTTCTTTCTAATACTTTTTTTCCTCCCAAACTTAATTCATTGGTGCAGTGTTGAGGCATCAGGCTAGAAACTGGGAGACTGTCAGTTCTAGTCCTGCCTTAGGCAGGAAGCCAGCTGGGTGGCTTTGGGCCAGTCGCTCTCTCTCAGCCCCAGGAAGAGGGCAGTGGCAAACTAGTTCTAAAATCTTGCCAAGAAAACTGCAAGGATTTGTCCAGGCAGTCTCCATGATAGGCTCAACGAAGTCTTTCATATATATATGAAATTCGTATACACACACACACACAAATGACATTATGTCAAACCCCATTTGTTGTCCATGATTTTTTCTCATTATTCTCTTCCTTCTGTGCTGTCAGGTAGAAAATAACATCAACTTTTTGTATCCAATTGTACCTAATTATCTAATTGTATCTAATTTGAAATTTACCAGTGTTTACAGTTTTATCTGAACTAGCTGTTGCTCTTGCTAGGATAACTAAGCAAGTGCTTTCCAAAGTCTCCATATTGGCTGAAGACCAGGGGGCTGAGGACAGAAACATGGGGTGAGTCCACTTAATACTTCCATCCTGGTCAAAGCAGAACTGTTTATAAACATCCTTTGGTGTCAGGCACTCCACCCTTGCTCATAGTAGAAGCTTTGCAGATATAATATAACTTGCTTCATTGCAGACAAGAAAGTAGTCACATGAGTTAGAAGATCTATCCACTGCAGAACACAGGAATCAATTCCTAGGTACACATCTGTTCCAATGTTTAAAATCTAGGCCTGTCTTCTCTAGTCACTAAAATTTTGACCATTCTTTTCTTGACCTTCACAGAGATACTGTATTTGATCAAATGGTTACATAATGACTCTGTCTCACTTGAAAACTGCTGGTTGCCATCTCCTCAGCTTCAGTCCTTACACTATTTTCTCCTTGTCCTCTGACATCACTGTAATACTGATAGGGCCAAAAAGCAACAGTTAGAACCGGTTATGGAACAACCAATTGGTTCAAAATAGGGAAAGGAGTACGACAAGGCTGTATACTGTCACCCTGCTTATTTAACTTATATGCAGAGTACATCATGAGAAATGCCAGACTGGAAGAATCACAAGTCGGAATTAAGATTGCAGGGAGAAATATCAACAACCTCAGATGTGCAGACGATACCACCCTAATGGCAGAAAGTGAAAAAGAACTAAAGAGCCTCTTGATGAGGGTGAAAGAGGAGAGTGCAAAAGCTGGCTTGAAACTCAACATTAAAAAAACTAAGATCATGGCATCTGGACCCATGAATTCTTGGCAAATAGAAGGGGTAGAAATGGAAGCAGTAACAGACTTCATTCATTTGGGCTCCAAGATCACTGCAGACGGAGACTACAGCCATGAAATTAAAAGACGCTTGCTCCTTGAGAGGAAAGCTATGGCAAACCTAGACAGCATATTAAAAAGCAGAGACATCACCTTGCCAACAAAGATCCGCATAATCAAAGCTATGGTTTTTCCAGTTGCAATGTATGGCTGTGAGAGCTGGACCATAAAGAAGGCTGAGCACCAAAGAATTGGTGCCTTTGAACTGTGGTGCTGGAGAAGACTCTTAAGAGTCCCCTGGACTGCTAGGAGGTCAAACCAGTCAATCTTAAAGGAAATCAACCCTGACTGCTCATTGGAAAGATTGATAATGAGGCTCAAGCTCAGATACTTTGGTCACCTAATGCGAAGACAGGATTCTTTGGAAAAGACCCTGATGCTGGGAAAGATTGAAGGCAAAAGGAGAAGGGGACAGCAGATGATGAGATGGTTAGATAGCAACACTGAAGCAATGAACATGAAACTGAGCAAACTCAGGGAGGCAGTGAAGGACAGGAAGGCCTGGTGTGATATGGTTCATGGGGTCATGAAGAGTCAGACATGACTTAACGACTGAACAATACTCATTGCTAGTAATTTGCTATCTATTATTTAACTAAAATATTTTTAGCAAATATTTTAAAAGAGGAATATGGAAAAAGAGGTCATGGGACATGTCTACAGGAACATGGACACCCCTAGGAGCCTAGCTGGGAATTCCACAACTATAGTATTAACTTCCGTATTTGCAATTATACACTGGCTGTATGCATAGATGGAGACATAGAAGCTATAGTTTACTTTAACTATCTGGGGAAAACTAAGGGTGGGTGATTGAGTGTCTATGCAATCCAGGTTTGAAGGTCCCTAGTCTCCATTCTTAGGGTTCTGTATGTTTAAACCAGACTTGGATTGGACATCCTTTCAAAGAGGCTCCTTGCAGATCAAGAACAGCTCTCTGTAAAGAACTGTTCTGTTTCTACCAGGAAGCTGAAGTATCAAAAATTCAATGGAATGTGAAAAAGCAGACACGAGTCAAGCCTGAGAATAGATGCCACCTACCACAAAGGACTATACGCATGCTAGTTGCCTGTCCTAGAAGTGGGGCAGCAACAGAAGAATTTCTAGCTACCCCAACAGTTACATTTGCTACTGCAAGTCCTTTTTAAAACATCATGTTACAGCTTTCTTTCTTGTGTTTTCAGCCCTTTACACCTTCTAGGCAAGCAATCTCATAAGGCTGGAAGAGACAATGAAAGAACATTGCACTATGAACTGAACTGAGAACTTAAAAGTATGCCAAATATCTCCCAGAGACCTTATAAAAATGGTTTGTGACTCAAAAACAGCCTATTCATAGAACCTGAGAGTTGAGTGACCCAAGAGGGCTTTTTAAATTTTTTTTTAACAATGCTAAGGGCAAGGTCTCCTTAAAATTTATATTTATTTTGCTCTTGCCTCCCTAAACTGCAATTAATTTTTGTTAATGAGGAATCAAGCAGAAAAAAAAACTTTAAAAGCTATAGAATCCAAATCGGGCTGCTCTAGAAAGATATTCTTTTTGTAGAACCCAGTATTTCATAATCAAATATTATCAACTTTTGATCAAATATTATCAACTTTCTCTGACAAAAGTAATATTCTAAATCCATGTAACTTCAGGAATTTATTTCTGAATAGTTTGATAATCTGTTTTCAGCTTCAAAATTGAATGTGTGTGTGTGTGTATAATTTTAATAAGACTCTGGTTCTAGTACCTTTCCAAAATGTCTGTGTGTGTGTGTGTGTGTGTGTGTATTATATTTTAGCAAATATATTTTCCCATTCCCCAAAATGTGGAATTAATTGTTGCTTCCAATATTTGTCCAGGTATTGGTTAACATAGTCCTATAATTTTGCTATATTTTTTAGATACATTGTTATGGAATCTTCCTACCAATATAATCACACAAAGTCCATAGTTAATTCATAGTTTATGACTTTATCAGTTATACTGATTTCTTCACTCAAAGCATCTATTTCTTATAGATCCACCAAGTAGATTTAATGGGTCTTCTTTTGTTTTGTTTATTTTTTTTACATTCCAACAATATTTTGAAAAGTAAGATCTTTTTAAAAAATAATATTCCTTTCATTTAGAGTAAGATGTCATAGCTAGAAGAGTGTCCATGTGTGGATGTACTAAGATGGTAAATAATCTGGAAAGGACTATGAGAAAGAGTAAAAGGATTTGGGTATGTTCAGCCTACCGAAAAGAGGATTGAGGAGAAATGATAGCAGTCTTCAAATATCTGAAGGTTGCCACCAAAAGGAGTGGACCTGTTTTCCATTAAAAGGATTTATTCTCTATTGAGGAGTAGACTTAATTCTTTATCAAGGAATGGATTTATTCTATATTAAACTCCTAGGCTAAACTGTGTACCACAATATTTCATCCAAATCTAATATTCTATTTCTGTCTATTGAAAATTTTGTTCAAAAGGAAAATATTCAGATCAGACTCTTTCCATCTGAAGTGTAATGTAACCAGATAGCCAATATCTCTTAGACATGTAACAGAATTTTGGGAACTGTACACACTGTAGGTTGTACAATGCAGGCAAATCATTATGTCTCCAGGCAAAGAAATGAAGCTCCCAGATCAGCCCCATACAGTTCTTCATGAATAACAGCATTACTGTTTTGGCAGGGCTTGTCACAGCCACCATCCTGACTGATTTTACCATATCCTATGAACACTAGCAGTTTTGGTCACTAGGGTTCTTGGAGTTCATCAGAAGAAAAGAAGGAGAAGGAAAAAGGATCTTCAGGGTGAACTAAGAAGCTGATTGCCAAGGGTGTGACCTGAGAATGGCAGTGGCAAATTCAAGGGAGTAATTTCCAGTTTTGTTTGCACCCAACACACTCTCTGTCAATCTCTACATCCAGATCAGAGCAAGGCCACCTGCCACTCAGTACAGCTACCCAAAAATGGAGTTTCATGTTTAATCATTGAGCACTAGCAAACATCAAAAACAGTTATCTGGCAAGATGAGACAAAAAGCAGGCAAAAGTAGGAAGAGAGAGACATGAACAACACACAAGCTAAAGTTAAAAGCTTTGGATAGCTATTGCTCCTTAAATTGTCTAACTGTGAATGTGGACAAATCAACGGTGGTGGTATTTGGGGAGGAAAGGAAAAGACACAAATGAAGAATTCGGGAACAGATGGAAAGAGATAAATGGGCAAAGGAGTTAATAAAACAATCTACATGTAATGGTATGCGGGAATGACCTTGGGAGACAGGGGGTGGGGGGAAGAGATGCTGGCTAGGGAACGATCAGATAAGAGGGGGCATAGCCCACAGCTGCGTAGTGGGCTGAGAAAGAAACTCAGAAAGGAACCTCCCTAACATATCAGGCTATAAAAGAGACAGCAGGAGATTTGTACTTTCAGACTTGCAAGATTCTGTTAATGTAGCCTTACAATAAAGTAGAATTAGCTCATTTGGTCTCACATACTTGATTCTGGGTGGCTCACAAGGTTAAAACACAAACAATATCAAAAACCAAAAATAAGCAAACATTGAAACAATTAAAAACAATTAAAACCTACCATAAAATCCACAGGAGAGCACAATAAATTCAGGAACAATATAACCATTTTATAGGTTCCTCACCACCTCAACCTGATCCCCAGGCCAGAAGGTAAAGCCATGTCTTCAGGCCTTTCTAGAAGGCCAGCAAGGTCAGGACCAGTCTGACCTCGGGGGGCGGGGGGGGGGGGGGAGGGAATGATGTTCCATAGGGTCGGTGCAGCAGCAGAAAAGCTCTTCTCCTGGGTCACATCAGGTGGCACTCTGCCATGGATGGAACCCACAACATGCCCTTTCTGCCAGACCTTATCTATCTCTATCTCTATCTCTATCTCTATCTCTATCTCTATCTCTATCTCTATCTCTATCTCTATCTCTATCTCTATCTCTATCTCTAATCAAAAGGCACAAGATTTTCCAGAGCCACTGGAAATAATATTGTGGGCAATTAACATGAACAGTCCCAAAAGGAATGTTCTGGTTATTCCAGCTTTAACCTGGCAGCAGAATAAAAATAGAAATTAGGACACCAGGTGATTCTTCTTCTATTTTGCACCATGAAGGAAACAATTTGGTGGGAGGAGTTGGTATAGGCAACAGATAGCTGACTTCCTACAGCAGTGTTTCTCAAACTGGGCATCTTTAAGATGTGTGGACTGAGCCATGCTGGCTGAGGAATTCTGGGACTTGAAGTCCACATATCTTAAAGATGCCCAGTTTGAGAAACACTGGCCTACAGTAACTATTGCTTCCTACTGAGTAAGCAGCTTCTGCATCAGAAACTATAAGAGAAGGTAAGTCATCCAGTTCCCCAGAAAATTAGTTCAGGGTGCAAGCACAGAGAAAGCCACCAGGTATTTGATGGTCAAGGGAGATGACCCTTAAAAAAAAAATTCTATAAATTGTTTTGGACACTAACAATTACATCATTCGTTTCAGTTCTTGTCTTTAACATATCACTAACATTCTCTTTTTTATATAAGAACTTTATTAAGTTATAAAAAGCATAAGGTAAAAGCAAACAAAAACTAATAAGCAAAAAGAAGAGAACAAAAGAGTTAAAGGAATACAAACATGATGAAAATTAAAGAAAAAGGAAAAAGGAAAAATTAACAAAAAGAATGACTTATACAGCAGGTATAAATGAATCATATAGTGACCTCTGATTTTTAAACTACTTCTTAACATACATAGTTTGTATAACCTATTATTTTAACTAATCATCAAATCCATAAATCATAGTTTCATTTTTTTTTTGTCTCCTGCAAAAAGTCCAAAAGGGGACATATCACTAACATTCTCATAGAAAACTAAAATATGCCTTCCAACACTCCATTTCATCCAAATCATGTCATTATTTTATTTTTATTTCATTCACTTCGTTTATTTAGAGCTCGTGACCCACTTCCAAGAAAATATATCTAAATAACTCTGCATTTTCTTTGCATTTTCAATGTTCTTTGCTCTCTTTGAATATACTCTTTGCAATTATTTGTCTTATACACATTGCACAATCAAACAATTTATAAATTTATTTATTGTTTTGACCACTGGTCATAACAAGTAAGATAAAACCTGCACAAAAGTGGCCAAACATTAATAAAATACATTAAAATGTACAAAATCAGTAAAAATGTTGAAACGGTTTTATTACAGCAAATAAAATATTAGAAGACATTAAGAACTTTTGGTAAAATATTCTCTCTGTTTAGCAGCAGCCCGTGCAAAGCTTGCTAATTTCCATACCAGTGTTTCCTTGTCTAAATTCACTAGATATTCAATTTTATATGAATCAGACCAAAATGATTTTCTTATCAAGAGGAGCTCCAGAAATGTTCCATGTGCTGTAGAAGAAATAGGGCAGTACAATAAATAATGGATAAAATCTTCTATAATGTCCTTGAATCACAGGCAGAAGTACATATTATATGGGATATTGAGAAACCAGCTCTCTCTAGTTGCTGATGCCATTTGCTGGAACTCTAATCTCATAAGTGCCTCTCGGAGGGCTGGCATTGTTACACACCCCAGATAACAGTCGCATTCGATTTTGGTTTTATTAAGTGCGTACCAAGAGGCAATTCTATTTTGTGATAATTTAAACAAATTTCTTTGGACAAAGACATTCAGCACCCTGTTTTTAAATAATAGATTATTGTTTGCATTATTTGAATTTAAACAGAATTCTGGAGAAAAACCAGAGGTATACATATGACTGGGGGGAAAATGTAAACCGACTGGTGCAAGAAGTAGTGGAGAAATTCATTTGCTCCAGGGAGCACCACTTGACAAGTTGAGGATCAGGTAATGAGAGGGATTTAGCCCAATAATTAAATGCCCTTATAATTATTCTAGCCTTAATTGGGTATATCTACCAGTTTCTGCATAGAGAAGGGAAATAGGAGTACCATTAGGTACACCTAAAACAGTTCTGAGGAGCTTGTTTTGAAAGAATTCCATATCATAAGAGGTAGAAATTCCATAACTCTACTGCATATGAAAAGTAAGGAACTACTTTGGTTTTTTAAAAAGTTAGGATTGGAGGAATTTGTCAACCACCACTTGTATGCCAGAACCTTATTATTCCTGCCAAAGCTTTCTCAGTTTTTATTTTTTGGACATGATAGTGAGAGAGCCAACTACCTGAAGCATTAAAAAGGATGCCCAAGTATCTGTAAGAGAGAACTTGCTCTATATTATGTTCCCCAATTCTTCATTTGTGTCTTTTCCTTTCCTCCCCAGATACCACCACCTTTGATTTGTCCACATTCACAGTTAGACAATTTAAGGAGCAATAGTTATCCAAAACTTTTAACTGTTTGCACAAGCCTATCTGAGAATGAGATATAAGCAATAAATTATCTGCATAAAGTAATACGGACAAGTTCCTATTTTACGCCTTTACTGGAAAAAAAATTCTCCGCTCAGGGCTGGAACAATATCGTTAATAAACAGATTAAATAGTAAAGGTGCAAGCACACATCATTGTTACACCCCTTTAAAAGTCTTGATATTATCTGTCAGGTGCCCTACTGGGGTGAACCTAACCTGAATTTGAGTATTTGTATATAAAGCCATGATCAAAATTAATAAACTTCTATCCAAATTCAACTGATTTAGTTTAATCCATAGTTTGTTTCTATCAATAGAATCAAAAGCTGCACGAAAATCCACGAAGGCAAACATACAGTTTCCTGTGGGCATGTTTTACATACTTATCAGATGATTCAATACAAAACCATGATCAATTGTTGAATATCCTGCTCTAAACCCTGCCTGTTCCTCTGTAAGCACATTGTTATTGATGACCCAGTCCTCTAATTTATTAGCTAGATCTCTGCATAAATTTTAGCTGTGAGATTAATCAGACTAATTGGTCTATAGTTCTCTGGGTGGCTACGATCACCTTTTTTGTATGTTGAGATCACTATGCTTAGATTCCAACCCTGGGGAAGTTGGCCAGGGGAATTAATGTTATTAAAGAGTTTAGCTAAAATAGGCTTCCACCAGACAATATTAGCTTTTAATAAATCACCAGGGTTATAGTCTTCTCCTGAGGCTTTGCCTGATGGCAACGCCAGAATTCAATTTCTTTTAAAAAGACAGGGGGCCAGGGTGTAGCATCACAAACTTTTAGATTAATCCAAGAATTAACTGGAGTGGGAGGGGAGCAAACAATCTAGTATAATGGTTCTCCCATTCCTCTTTGGACACTCTAGCCTCTAAGATGCAATTTTCACCCAAATTGGCATTTACCTGTTTCCAGAATAATGTTGTGTCTTTAGAATCTATGGCGGTCAGGAGTGAGTGCCAGAGTCATTTGATATAATGTCTTCTTGTGCTTTAGGAGAAGTTCATATTCCTTTTTCTTCCTAAGCAGTTCCATAATTACCCATGGGGAACAACTATTTTTTGCTCTCCTTGCCAAATTCCTAACCATACAATGTGCTGTTCTGCATTCTATATCAAACCAGCAGCTATGTTGTTGGTGAACTGAACTTAATTTAGAGGTGTCCTGCCTAAATTCTGGTTTTAAGTTGTCAACTATTTGTTGATAATGGCTCAGGATAACTGGAGAACTTGAATCAGCATTAATCAGTTTAAGTTGAATATCTGCCAAATGGTTTGAGTGAAGTATTGCAGTGATTTTTATCAGCTAAATTAACAGACCATTAATTCTTTTTTTGGCCTGAAAGTTTTAGTGCAGGCATGTCATCATTATGTATTTTCAGCATTCCACTATCTTCAAAGCCAGTATATATTGGAATGTGATAGGTTGGTGATCACTACAGCTTCATGGAATAACCTCCATGTTTTGAAATTTTCCTATTTTGGCACAGGGGATACATACATAGTCAATTATTGTTGTTCCATTTGTCGATAAGTATGTAAAATTACTAGGAGAATCTCTGGGGCAAGAGCCTTTCAAAATTTGAAAAATCCATTTGTAAAGTAAATTTAGAAGTTTAAGCCCTGCCAGGTTTACTTTAGAGTCCTTCGAAGTATAAGGGAAAGTAAGGTAAAGTTCATCAATGTCAAGTTTCAACTGTTTTGTGTTTATCATCCCCTATTCTTGCATTAAAATCACCCACTGTGATAATAGCATCTAGTGGGAATTTGTCCTCTAGAGCATCAATTGTATTTTCAAGTGTAGCCCAGCGGTCCTGATTTTGAGATTTAGCAGCTCTGGGAGGCATATAGACATTTAATGTTATTAGGGCAATCTTATTTATCATAAATCTCACTATAAGAAAAGAGGGATTTGCACTGCCTCCAGATTCCACTTTCTATTTAACAAAATAGCCAAACTCTCAAAAGGGTGGCCCATAGAACATAATTTCCTTGCTGCAATGACCCATGATCTGAAGCCAGCTAAATAAATTGTATCAGACTGGTTTTCTGGGAACCAAGTTTCTTGCAAACGTACTATGTCATATAGTTTTAGAAACTTTATGGAATCCTTGTCAGTAGTTTGAGCCTTCCGTTCTGCTATATTCCACACTAGGATGGGTAAGCTACTTACAGATCCCTGACTTAGTTGCCATTTACAAAACCAGAAGGACATGCCTCATTTATAATTTGTGCATTATTAGTATCAGTTTGATTTAACCCATGGGCAGGTTTGTTTTTATTTATTCTTTGGCTACCAGTAATTTCGTATCTTGGGGTAGGATTCGCCATTGGATCTGGGCATGGTGTTATTTCATCTGAGATATTTAGCCTGACCACATTTGTTTACTTATTAAATCCAAGGGACAAATTTGGATCTCCTGCCTGGTAGGTACCACTGTAATTGGATCTTGGAAAATTAAATGCAGATGGATGCAGGGGTCCTAGATCTCTATGGCAAGGGGCTATATTATTTGCTGTCCCTTCAAGCAGGAAGGCATGTATATTGTTTTCTTATAAGGGGTTAATCTCCACTATTACCTGAATCTGTTTCCCTGTTGAGACTGTAAGGTCTATATTATCTTTCTGAAGAGGATGTTCATTATGTTTTTGGCTGCATTGTCCCCTGTTGCAGGCCTGACCTTTGTTCTCCTCCCCTTCTTTTATATTGGCCACTGTCTCATGGATTGACCCCTCCTTTTCAAAGCTTTTAGGGTTAAGAGGGGTTGAAGTTAAAGATAGTGACTGTATCTGTTTATTAATCAACTATTCTCTTAACCCAGACAATTTAACTATGATACAATTTTGTTCCATAGAGGGCAAATCATTAAAAGTATTTATAAGCTCTGTTTCTTCAGGTAAGAAATTCCTGCCTACTACTGGATCGAGTAAATTAGGTTTATCTAGAGGGGTTACAGAAATATTCTTAAGACATCTAGTTACTCCAAGCCCTCTTGCCTGAAGGAGGTATTTAAATTAATAAACCATTTGTGCCTTATTAACAGAGACAAAAGTTACCAGTGCTCTTGCTGTCACACCATTGTAATACAAGTACTGTATGCCACCTTTAAAATATCATCTGAAACAAGTTTAATTGGGGTGAAAGTTTGAAGCAGATGCACCAATGCAATCTTTGTTTCATCTGTGAGAGGAAGCCTCTAGGTTTGGGGAAGGTGATAAATGCCAGCTTAGCATTCATTAGTTAGCAAGTACCACCTTCTGCATGGAACTTTTTTCTTAGTCCTCAGAAGAACAAAGTTTGTTGAGCAATTTGCTGGATGGTTTTGCTCAGTAATAAAGTCCTCAATGGGTATTGAACACTGCTGGATTAGAAGACCTGTATTGGTCAATTCAACCTTATTAGAGGCTTTGCTTTCTTCACTGAGTATTTTATTTGCTTCCATCTTCTTCGTGGGTGGCTTTTTCGTTGGTCTGTTGTTTCTTTTGTTAGCTGTTCCCAAAAGTTTAGATAGATTATTATAATTCAGTTTAGAAGCCTGTTTGGGAACAGCATGCTCTTCCAGTTCTTACTTCACCTTACTTGATTTTCCATTTGTACCTTCTTGTGCCTTTTCTTGGTTTTCATCCGGGGCTTTACAGTACTTTGTTTTTTTCTCTTCTTATTTATAAAATGAGTCTTGGTTTGGGAATGGTTGTGTATTAGTGAATTATCATCAAATACTGTGTTTTTCTGTCATCCAATCTCATTTGAGACTAATTTGATAAGGGTCTTCAGTAGATAATTTGCAGTAGGTAGAAATTCTTTCAGTAGTAATAAATCAGATGACCAGTTCATGGCAAATTTGTTAAAAGCAGCATGTTCTTCTCCCAAGGCTTGTATAATCTTTTGCAACCAGGAATCCTGTGAACCCCTCAAATAATTTGCCTCATTTGCCAATAAAGATTCCCAAGCCATGTGGCTGGAAGGAGTTGAAGTTGCCTTGGTAAGGGGTTTGTTGTTACAGATTGAATTCTTATTGTACATGGTTGTGCCACGAGTATGCTGTTGTTCATGTGTTTTTCCATAGTCTCAGAGTCTAGCTGTCTCCCAGCAATAGCTATTTCCTTAACAATATTTGGAATATTGGAGGCCCTCTCATCTATGTTGTTGGTAATATCTGTCCAAGAGTGATAAGGACCAAAAGATCATTCAATGGTATGTTTTTCTTTCTCTTTTCTTCTCTTTTCTTTCGTGTCACTGCCCTGATCACCAGAATTTATTGGAGTTACACCCCTGGAGAAAAAGTCGATAATTCTTGACTGTTTTTGAGATTTTAACATACACATCAACATCTTCAGTTACTGGACATAACCCTTTTGTTTATAGCCATCTTTAGTGAGGACCATTGTTTTAGTACCTGAGCCATTCCTTCATCAGCTCAGTTTGTAAACAGCTTTCAGTAAGTGCTTGCAGAAGCTCTACAAAGAGGGGGCTATTACTTTAAAAGCATAGTTTGAATTGCAAATTCTCTCTTTGTAATACTCCCAGAACACTGTCTAGTTTAGATAGCAAATTTCACAGCCTTCCAATTTCTTTAAGTTCAGGTGCAATCTTCACCCACACATTGTGGTAGAACCTTCAGTTATGCCAGTGCAGTACCATAACTAGGTTCATTTCCAGGGCTTTCAGTTAATTTACAAGGATTTCTATTTCTTTTACTCTCTCCTCCCACTAAGCAACCCAAGATAAAGTTTCATAAATAATTAGTTTTAGAGATTATGCTCCAAAAGAGGGTAAATATAATACAATTTGAGACTCAAAAGCTCACATAATCTCTGGCTGTCTCATCCTCCACATCCCCCAGAACAATTTCACAATCCCATCCATTTATTCTCATTTTTTGCAGCAATCGTTCTCTTATATGCATATTTTTCTCATCCACACACTTTCACTTTCATCATTCCATCAAGTGTCCTTTTCATACTTCTCATTAGCTAACTCCACACACTTCTGTGACTCTCTGCAGTATAATAATTTTTATTCTTTAATATGCAATTTCTGCATCCTTTTTTCCTTAAATCCATTTTCCGATATACGTGATCTGTCTTAATCTATGCGATCTATCCCACATCCAAATTTTTATTACCTTTTTCCTTCACTCTCAATTTTTATCATAAATGATCAAATTAATCAAACTTGTATATTCATTCTTTTGTACATGTAAATAGACTAATGCTTAACTACATATTCAGTACAGACCTTTTTCTAAGCAGATACTTATCAAGTTATCACCACCAATTCATGCTTGACTATCTAAATAGCCCAATCACTTTTTCTGTATTGTATTCACACCCATCCATTCACATCACCTTATTTATTTATTTATATTCATTCATTCATTCATTCATTCATTCATTCATTCATTCATAGATTGCAACAATTAAAAAGTTGTCTAGTAAGGTAGGTGATATGTATAAATTTGGAAAAGTAAATAAAAATAAATAAATAAAAGTTGCCCTATTTTCCCCCAAATTTAGTCCTGGTTCTTCCATTATCACAACTCAAAATTTCCATCACCTTATGAATCCACAACAACCCTGATGACACCAATTCACACTTCCTGACATTCATTTTAGCCTTTTCATTGATAATTGAAATTCATCTCCACTTCCTTCCATGTGTTTATCAACTCAGCTTCACAAAATCAGGCTACCTTCATTCAGGTCTATTATACGCCTCCCTTTTCCCTTAGTTTTGTAGACATACAAGATACCTATTTTCCTTTAACTCATTTCATTTGTTATGTCCTTTAACCATTTACTCCTCTTACATTCCAAGTTGTCATCCCCCATGTGACATAGTCATTACCAAATGGACCCATAGATATTGACCGCTACCACCCATCATGCCTTTCAACAACTGAGGTTTCTATTTAGTACTTTTTAATAGGATATAGAATACAAGTAGTCCTTGTTTAGCAACTGCAATTGGGACCAGCAACTCGATTGTTAAGCACAGTGGTCGCTAAGTGAAAAGTCATGTAACCACGACTGTGTTGACAATTTTACATGGAACAACACGTACTAACTGACTGTAATGGCAAACACATGACTGAGAGAGAGATGCTGTGAAGGTCGTCAATGTGGGCATTGATCACAAAGTTACTTTTTTAGCACCGTCACAACTGAGAATGGCAGTTGCTGAGTGAGAACTATCTATACCCACACACACATACACACACACAGAGTTATCAGCCTTAATTGCACCTCAGCCAAGCATAGCATTTAAGTAATGCTACATACCAGATAGGTCTGGCACATTTTGTTCAGTGTGTCACAAGTACAACTGAAGCCCAGTTTTGTCCCAAGCATGGTCACACTCTTCTAGGCAAACTATGATCTCTAATCAAGAGACTACCTTGCAAGCCAACATACTATTTCCCACATTCCACCAACTCAGATGCACATGAAATGTTCTGATATACAAATAGGACTTCCTATTAAGAAGGTATTTGCTTATAAGGCAGAACCCCCTCCCCCCCCAGTCTACCAAAGAAGGCTCAAAGTGTCAATGAAAGATATTCCTAAACTTTAAATCATACCCCAGTCCTATCTGCCTTTAAGAGAGCCCTGATTATCGTGTGTGTGTGTATGTGTTCCCTGCAGGCACTAAACCAGGATGCTATGATGTTAGAGGCCACTTTTATTCTGTTTGAGCTTGTTATTTTCTTTTGAACTGTTGTAAACTGCCCAGGGTCATGTGCCAGTGGGCAGCTATAGAAATGGAACACATTTTTAAAAATACAAAGAAACAAACAAATACTTATTTAAACGTTATCAGCTGGCAGATCATTTGCAGCCTTTATGCAGCAGCTTCACTGAGAAGCAGAGTGTTCAGTCTAGAGAAAAGAAGATTGAGGGAAGAAAGAATGTCAATGTACAAGTACACTGAAGGGTGCCACAAGGAAGATAGGCAGAAACTATTTTCCATTCCCACAGAAACAAGGAGCAAAAATAAGGGATAAAAAACTAACTTTCATTTAAATATAAGGAAAAACTTCCTGATGGTAAGATCTATACTAGAGTAGAATATGTTGATTGTGGGTTCTCCAGCTTTGGAGGTTTCAAGAAGAGGCTGGACAGCCACCTCTCATGGATATTTTAAATAGTTTTCCTTTACATTTCAGAAAGCTGATCAAGATGTCCCTTCCAACTCAACAATTCTATGATTTTCTAATTATATCTCAATGTGATACTCTTGTCATACTAATTTTGTCATTTTACAAAACTGGGCTCCACTACAAACTTCCACTGCAGTTATTACCTGTAAAAACTGATAGAGGATTATACTGACTATGTTCAAGAACTTGATATTTCAAATGAGGTTCCAAACTTAATTCAACCTAATTGACAAGCAACTCCCCCAGAGAAAATACAAAGTTTGTAGCCTTATTCTGTGCATACAGGTGAGCTCCTCTTATTTGTTGGGAATATGTCTGCAAAGATTTGGAGCCTTAAAGTAGCCTCCCCCAAGGAAGGGAATTCCAGGGTTTGAAATTCCCGCTCATTTGAAGAGTATCAGGATAAAGGATGCTACCTTAACGGCATTCTCATAACCATCATTTGAAACATGGTACCTGTGGAGAGATTGAAGGAACTGGTGTCATCTTGCCTCAAGAAGAGAAGCCAGAGATGGGTGAGGATGTGATAGAAATCATCATGTATCTCTTTTTTTTAATAAGAACTTCATTAAGTTATAAAAAGCATAAAGATAAAAGCAAACAAGAACTAATAATCAAGAAGAGAATTAGAGAACAAGAGAGTTAAAAATAAAGAATACAAAAGTGATGGAAAGTTAAGAAAAGGGAAAAAAGGGAAAATTACAAAAAGAATGACTTCTGACTTCTTATACAGCAGATATAGATAAATCATATAATGATCTCTAAAACTACATCTTAACATACATATATTGTATAATTTAACTAATCAGATCCATATATCATAATTTCATTTTTTTCTGCCTCCTGCAAAAGGTCCATAGGGTCTTCCAATTGGCATTAAAGTTAGTCAATGTTTTTTCTCTAAGCAAAGCTGTCAATTTCGCCATCTCAGGTAACTCTACCATCTTCACCATCCATTCTTCCATTGTGGATAATGTTGAGTGTTTCCACCTTTGAGCATATAAAAGTTTAGCTGCTGTTTTTTCCAATTGTTTATCCATCAGTCTCAAAAGGAAAGTCTCTGGTTTTCACTGTATATTAACCTTCAAAATCTTCTGAATTAATTTGGGTCCAAAATTTTTTAGCCTTATCACATGTCCACCAAAGATGATAAAAAGTCCCTTCTTGTTGTTCACATTTCCAGCATGTTTGAATTCATCATGTATCTCAAGACTTTGTGACATGGAAAATGGCTACAATTTGTTCTCTTAGAATGCAAAAAATAAGATAATGGGTTTAAGCTACAGGAAGATAAATGTCAACTTTACTTTGTGAAAAACATCCTAAATGCTGTTTGATAATGAAATACACAATTCCTTTGCAGGTTAAGCATGAAGTCTCAGGCATTGGGTATGTTCAGGCATAAGCAGACAGCCACTTTTCAGAAATGTTTTAGACTGGATGTCTCCACTGAGCAGCAGGTTGGATTTAATAGCCCATTTTAATTGAGCTACACCATAATGTGTTGGATTTGGGCATTATGTGATATGGTTTGTAAAACATGATTTAATAGTTTGAGTCATGTATCAATCAGTCATTATCATTCATTCAACAAATCATGATTAAAATGCACCATGGCTTAGGCTGATGAGGGAATCCAGCCTGTGATTGTAATCCAAAATGGAGAAAATAATCCAAATCAGGAAAAGAGATCAATGACATGTAGTGTTAAGAGATGGACTAGGAGCAGGGAGATCTAAATTCTATTCTACCATCAGCCATAGAAGTTCACTAGGTGACTGAGCCAGTCACTTTCTCTCAGCCCAACTTGCATCATTCTTGTGGGGAAAAGTGGAAAGAGGGAGCACCTTGGGCTCCTGAAGGAAAGGTGAGATACAAATCTACTAAAGAAAGAAAAGACAGGGTAGCAAAATTCCTAAGGCATAGATCTGTATCATCCAAATCTTAGGCTTTCCATGAATCTCAATCAACTGAAGCTGACCCTTCCTCCTTCACACACATCCAGATTACAAAATTGTAATTCATTTTGTTCTACTTTACAAAGCTATTGTAAGCATTACTGAGAAACGCCTTGCCCCTCCTCATTACATTGTTCTATTTGGAACTAATAAAACAGGAAGAGACTTATCAAGCCTGGGGCAACAATTGTTGGAAGCGCAAGTGGTTAAAAGAAAAACAGTCCAAGTATTAGATGCCCCCCTCCCCAAAGAGGGAGAAAATGAACATCAACAATACATGCCTCCACAACCTGACCTTTAGATGTATCAAGAGAGTAATATGCATGATTACTATATAGTAGAGGTACACAGTCTCTTTGCTTGAGAGCCACATGGGAAGAAAGTTGATATTTTCTTGCTTTCTCTTGTCCCACTTGCCTTTCAGCCTAATTTCCATTAAGACGCAGCCTTCATTAGAATTGCCCCTCCCTCTTATTCTGAGACAGAAAGAGAAAGAGATGCTTTAACAGCAATCACACAATTAATGTCTTTTAGTTTGGGATCTTGTAGACATCATGGAATCCCAGCTGTCCAATGATGTCTATCCCATCCATTTCCTCAAATCTTGTCACAATCCCCATGGGCACCATGTCACAATCTTAAGGGAATGCATTTGTGAAAGCCCCTTTTGTACATGTACCAAAACTGGTGTGAGCCATGTTTTAATTGCTCCTTTCCATTTATAACTTTTAAACCTTTGCTTTAAGTACTTTTCATATTGATGTTTCATGAAAACCTCTTCTTACTGATTAATTACTACCAAGCTGAACATTGTCCAGGCAGCCCAGTACAGTGGTACCTCGGGATACGAACTTAATCCGTTCCGTGACTCTGGTTGCAACTCAAGTTGGTCTCAAGTCGAGGTAAAGTTTCCCATAGGGTTCAATGTAAATCCGGTTAATCCGTTCCGCCCTCCGAATTTGGTTGCAACCCGAGGCGAATTTCCCCATAGGGTTCAATGTAAATCCGGTTAATCCGTTCCGCCCTCCGCCCGAATTTGGTCACAACCCGAGGCAATTTCCTCTTCAGAGCCTGACTCCCGCCAAGCCTGTTCTGCATTTTCTTTGGAGCCATGCTAACACGCACACCAAAAACCTTCACAAAACACCGCAAAACACACCACAAGCCTCACCGAACATCTCCTTGCTACCGCGACCTCGCCCACAGGAAGCTGTGACTGCGTGACAGCAGGGAAAATGGCCGCGGATCCGGTTCGTAAGTAGAGGCAAGTTCATAACCCGAGGTAAAATTTTCCTGCCGAAGCTGGTCGTAACCCGAAATGTTCGTTAGTAGAGGCGTTCGTATCCCGAGGTACCACTGTACTAGAAAAGTCACTAATTGACAATCATTATAGCATCAAAAAGACTTTTGATGGAAGCTAGTGCAAAGGGTAGGGGACATGGCCTTAAACCCAACCTAGGAATATCTGTAATTGAGTTTGTTTCTAAATAGAAAGGAAATACATCTAATGTTTTCCATTGGCAGTGGATGGAGTGGACTAAAACATTAAGTAGGAAAAATTCGTAGCTCTCCTTTTTTGTGTGTATGCATGTCTGTGTGTGTGTATGTGTGTGTGTGTGTGTGTAATCCTAGCAAATTCTGAGAGTAGATGATTTTTTAAGGATGCCTGCATGTAATCATGTTATACCTACTTATCATGATTTGGTGGCAACTCCCTTTCCCCAAGTAAATCATTGTCCAGATTTCATTCTTATTTTATTTTTGTTTTTTTCCTGAGATTCTGGAAATCCCTTTTTCAAAAATAACTAGAGGAGGATGGCCTAGATTTTAACTAGGAAATGCATACATGTAATTTTTTTTTTAGTGCCTTTGAATCAATGTTGACTCTTGATGACTGCCTGGACATGTCCCTGAAGTTTTCTTGGCAAGATTTCAGAAGTGGTTTTCCATTGCCTTCTTCCTAGGGCTGAGAGAGAGGGACTGGCCCAAGGTCACCCAGCTGACTTCGTGCCTAAAGCAGGACTAGAACTGATGGTCTCCCAGTTTCTAGCCTGCTGCCTTAACCACTACACCAGACTGGTTTTCATACATGCATAAATATTTTGATTTGATTTGATTTGATTTGATTTGATTTGATTTGATTTGATTTGATTTGATTTGATTTGATTTGAATAGTCGCCCACCTCATCTAAGTGACTCTAGGCAGCTCACAACAGGTAAAACAACAATTTTCACAACAATTAAAAACAAGTTAAAAAAACAATATACAAGCATATAAAACCATCAATAATCATTTTAAAACAAAAATAACCATGATCAGTGGCAGAATCCATCATTACTTAAAGATATCATATGAGAATCCACACACAACACCCCATCACTTTTCCTGGCTGATTTTCCACATGTCCCACTGTCCTTTTTTATCTACAGCAGACATTACATATCGGTGGACAAAAGTCTTCCCCACCCCTCTAGTGTTATTTACTTTTAACATTTGTTTTAACAGATAAAATGCACAGTTTTGAAAAGCTAACATCAGTACAAGATTATAATAAAACCACTAAATCAGCAACTAAAAGCATCTGGGGCTAAAGCTATTGGCAATAAAATTCCTTAAAACACCTCCTAACAGTTAAAGTACGGGCTTCGTATAGAAGTGTGCTTCTGTTTTTTGTTGTTACTCTTAGATGGAAGTGAAAACTGGTGCATCAGGCAGATATAACAATATGTTGGATGCTGTGGAATTGGTTATTTAAGAATTCTGAGTACTAAGAAGGAAGCTAAGAAGGAAACAAAAACAGCAGAACACATCCCCTCCAGCAGCCTACACCTAGATAAGCAGGGATTAACACCAGACAAACAATCAAACAGAAAACAATACCCTAATCAAGGAGCTACCAAGGAGAAAACCACACCCCCACCAACACTGGCAGGGCAAGCTACTAAACAAGGAGCAAACCCCACACTCACTGGCACTGATGATGTTACCTACTCAGGTAATGAAACGCCTGCAAGCAAACAACCAAGCTCAGAGAGCACCAAGAACTCCACAGTTCAACTCTGAGCTACAGATATTCTCTTATATTAGAATGGTTTGTGATAAAAGAGAAGCAGGTTTTTTGGCAAGGTAGGGCCAAAAAAGTTAAGATGGTGGCTACTGTGAGAATACTATGGTGGATGTGTGTTTATATATGTATGTAGTTTTGACTACCACAGGTAACTGTAAGTTTTTCCTTCAGCATTTTGATAACTATGGATCTGCAGTTGTTTGTATTATAAAAAGTTTAACCATGTATTAACCACATATTAAAAAAAAAAAAGTCCTAAACTTTTATTCTTGGAACTATTTCATTTCTACAACAGTGCAGGTTTTCCAAATGTTCCAAATGGTTTATCAGCTGAGAGAAATTCAGCAAATCAAAGCAAATCCTGATGAAGTGCTGTGCCTAGATTTTAATTCTTTCAAGACTTCTCTGAAGTCTGTAATTTTACAACACAGAGAGTATGTGACAGCCAAAGGCAATCAGTTTCCCAATCAGTCATATTTCTTTTTGCAAGGCAAGTGGAAACACAATTATGCTGTATGCATTAAAAGACTGTGTGTGTGTGTGCACGCATACAAGCTGAACTACTCTAGTTTTATCTACAAAAGTTGTACTATCTTTCAAAGGAAATGCCTGGGGCAGGGAGAGAATCTCTACACATTGGATATTTTGCCTCAGTTATTAAACCAAGCAAGCCATTTCTGAAGTCTTAGTTGGCCACTAAAGTTTGTGAAACAAACTCCAGAACAGAATCATCTTAGTCTTGGTCACTTTCTAAATTATTTGTGGTGATGCAAAAATCATTCAGAGTTGATCTGATGACTCCATAATGGGACAAATGTAAAATCCTTAGATAAAATATCAGGCCAGAAAACACTCTATCAAATTGTGAATTTTGAGAATCCACATGTCTCTATTGGATTAATTATTTGGTTGGGAGGACTATTAGAACTTCCTGTCATCTTATCAACTCTGTACAAATGAACAAATAAATCAGAACGTTATCTATTTTTTTTTTTGTAATGTACAGATATATCCGTACCACTCAGATCACTAAGACTCCTGGGGCATTACTAGGGAAAGGATGTGAGGGTGAGTTGCTGAAAAAGTGAGGAAAAGAGGATATCGCTTATGTTCTGGTAAATAATCCATTCCATGAATGTGCTTGCATACACCTAGTTCAGGTACTCAAAAACTTCACAATATGGTTCTATCTGACTTCACGTCAGACACAATGATAGATCTCACCTCTCCAAAACTCAACCGTAAATTCAGTAATTAGCTAACAGCAAAACATAAGTTGCTTTATTGCAGACAAATCATATATACACAGATGATCTGCATGCTGCAGGACATAGGGATCAAGATAGATTTCTATACATCTATGTGTGTTTGTGTACATCTGTGTAATTCAATCTTAGGCTTTTTTCTCTGGCATTTTCCAGTCAATGGCCTTTTGGCCATTTACTCCCCAGCCTTCAGAGCTAGAGATATCTGTCCCATGTCCATAAAACAATTCTGTCTAGCCCCAGAATCTCTGATTCCTTACAGCTACGCCTTTACAGGTTAATGGGAAACCATGGATCTCTTGAGAAGAGGGATCTAATGCATCTATTGGAAATGCAAGTAGGGATCTAACCAGCTTCAATCTTATCTGTTGGTGGAACGCTGGGTTAAAAATTCCAGAAATGAACCAATAAGTAGAAGCATTATATATTCAAGAAAGGGCATACACCAAAAGAATAGTCCCTGCTTGAATGTTTATTAAAAGACCCAGAAAAACATTGGTCAAGACCTGGGATCATCTCAATTGTTTACAAGAAATCACTCTTGCAGCCCTACCCAATCTACACCCACCCCAGATCTGTGGTCTTCACTCTTAGAATTCCCATTCCACAGAATCCTGGGAACTGAAATCCATACATCCCGAAATCACTGTGGTTGGAGAAAGCAGCACTAGTAGATTAGGGTTACCAAAACTCTAAATAGTGAATAGATGTCAGAGAGTTTACAGCAGTTTTTTTCAAACATGGCAACTTTAAGATGTGTGGACTTCAATTCCCAGAATTCCCCAGCCAGCAATTCTGGGAATTGACATCCACACCTCTTAAAGTTGCCAAGTTTGAAAAACACCAGTTTACAGCATCTCTTTACTACCTGTCATCTGTATTTTGGCAGACATCTATAGCTTCACAGCCCAGATCTAGTAGCACTGTACTGGGTTATGTGGATCATCTATAGCTTCTTCTGCTGCAAGGCTCAGACATTGACCAGGGGTACTGGAAAGAGACAGAAAAATTGAGGGGTCCTCCCCCCCCAGCACAATGAAGCACAATTAAGAATTCTGGGATTAATGGAAAAGAAGTATGGGAAAAAAAACATTTCCTGGTTCATAGCCTGTACTTTTAGCTTTCCTTGTTGTTCACTCAAAGTTAAGTTTCTGGATCTTGGGAAAAGGGAAGGCAGCTAAGGACAAGGGTATATTTGGCACTTACCAGGTTTTGTAAACCTCTGCAACCTTTGCATCAAATATTCACCAGTATTCAACTGGAACTTTGGCCAAGGCTCATCTTTTGTTGGGGAGAGCATCTCAGCGCCTAAACGTCCCCAGGGGAGGCATTAATGGCCTGAGCGTTTGGAAAGTTAGCTTTGCAGAGGCCACTCTATGCTTAGTTATAGTAGCTTTATAACAGGGGATACACATATTACCCCAAATGAAGGCACTTGTTGGCTCCTTCACTAGATCTCATGGATCCTCCTGTGTAAATACAAGAAAGGAGTTATGGACAAATATTTTCCATCTTTGTTATTCTCACTGAAAAGTGCCAGAACTGTCATCAACATCCTACTTTGTTATAAAAATTCAATCAGCCAAGAACACCCCTTCAAATGATCATATGCAATTAAGAAAGCAGCAGCTGCCTGCTTTCTCACTCACTGCCACCTGCTTCAATCTACCTCCTAGGGATTTCAAAGACCAAACTCATAGCAAGGAAAGGGAGCTTTGTTTTTTAAAAGATCGCTTCACTATTCAAGTGACCTCCATCATTTTGGCTACATTTAAACAAACAGAAGGACGGGAGATGGGGGACCCTTCAGAATGACGGGTAAAGCACTTGACGAGACCTAGCACATTGTCCTTGGCAGTTGTTGAGACATCAGGATTTTGGAGATCCTAAAGAGGCCTATTTGTTTACTATTAGTCTCTAGGTGATGAAGTCTGCTGTTTGGAAATAATGCTTCATTTCCAGCATGCCAGCTTGCATTTGAAGACCAAACTGAACATGATGAGGAAAAAGGGGAGTTGGGCATATCAGTGAAACCCAGCATTTCCAAAATTTCTGTAGACCCCAAATTCCCTCCAAAAGAACCCTCCATATTGTAATTTTTAAAGTAAAAGAGGTGGGGAGCAATGATCTTAATATAATTAAACATAATTTTAATCCACTTGCAATGGAAATTAAATTAACGTAGATTCAGGTTTTATCCTAGCCCATCCAGTCAATATGATTCCAGTCTGTGCTTGTACAAATAGAGCCAATATTGAGTTCCACTCCACATGGATCTGCTACATTACGTCCCTTAGTTCCTAAAATGCACATTCACTTTCATGCTCAATAGTCCACAATATTACAGCTGGGATTTCACTACATCTCACCTTTATATCACACTGCATGGGCTGGATGGTAAGACTGTCAGTGGCAGCTTAGCTGTATTGCAGATGTGTGCATGATAGCAATGTCCACACTTGGATTCAGACGCTTCAGAGCATGGCACCGTAGATGGTTTCTTTAAATCCAGTTCTGTTCATAGTTCTGTTCATTTTGCTACAATAGATTTCCAAGGCTCTTTGAGAAGCTGACTTAAAGAAGTCATCTTCCTTGTTTTTTTTCTCTTAAATACAGTGAAACCCTGAAGAACCTTTTAGACCAAAATGTAATAATAAGATGAAGTAAAAAGTGCATAAGAACCTTCTGTCCATCCTTCCTTCCTTCCTTATTTATAAAATTATAATTTTTACAGGCTGCCTCAATCTGTATAGTCCCTGGACGACAAAGAATAATTCAGTGACACTGATCAGTTCTGATTAGCAGTTTTGGTCTGCAAGCAATGGGTAATTCTTCTAATGTCAGCAACTCCTGCTTTAAATGAGCCAAAGGATTTGGTTGTTCACTATATATTGCAAATTGGCAACATGCTATAAAAAAAGAAGTACATAAGAAGGTGAGAACAATATGTCATTAAACACCACCATAAAAACAAAAGTCAGGACAAATGAACCTAGCTGTGAATTCAGATTATTGTTGTATCTGCCTAATGGGGCTTTAATTACATCACGTATAGTCTGTTGAATAAAAATATATTACTTTCAATTATTGTGGATAGCTTCTACTTGGTAAGTATCGGCCTGGGCTGGAATCCACCCCTCCTCAGGAAGCCACCAACACAGAATGTTGTCAATTAAGTAAAATGAAGACAAATCCCTGCTTAATAAAAGCAGCTTTTTTTCTTATTAGAACGTTAAGTCAATATATTGCTATATTGATGAGTTTATTACAACGAGAAGCCGCTCTTTGAAAATCAATAGACTTATCTTCATAATGGGCTTTAAAAAGTGGCTTCATTAGAGCAAACAGGGCTGAACAGATCAATAGCCTCCCCTCCTCTAAATCTTCTTTAGGAGTCAATTGTTTCTTTCCACTGAAGCAAAGCAAACTTTTGAATGTGGTTGTGGAGAGGTTGTAAGAATGCTTTGCATGTCTTGGTTCAATTGTGTTAAGTTTCAACAGTGATCTTTATGGGGATAATACAAAACTGCCACTATCCTATTGTCTACAAACTCAAGCTCTTTATATTTTTTTTTAATCTTATAACAGCCTCCTGCAAATCTATGGTGAGGCCATGTCCAAAATACTGTGTATGCTTATAGGCAGCACATCTCTGAAAAGATATTGCAGAACAGTAATAGATAAGACAAAAGCTGAGCAACATGATCAAGGGTCTGAAATAGTTTCCATATAAGGCAGAGTAGATAATCTATAGTCAGCAGGATGCACTAATTTTGTGGCTTCCAGACCACCTCTGGAATAGATGGAACCAAAATGTTCAGCTCCATTTCAACACTTGTGTTTCCAGTATTGAGAGGTTAATGGGCAAAATGGATGCTTTTCCTATGCAGCTGAATAAGGTTAATGCTTAAATACAGGTTGGGACTTTGAGATCAAGGCTCTAAAATATATATATGAATGATCAGGGAGAGGTCCAACAGTTAGCTATGGGGACATTGGTATCTATCTTCTATCACATGCATCATGACATCATTTGTATGACATCATACATTATGTAATTCATGTCATTTGTATGACAGTGTTACAAGACATGTGGTGTCATAGCTTCCAAGGATACCTAGGTCACAACACCATTTTAGTCCTAATTTAGTCCAGAATTGTTGACAGTAACCAGCTGCCACCACCTACAGTTTTAGGCAATCTTTCCAGCCTTAGACTAGGGGTTTACCTTGATATTTTCCCCAACTTATTTATCTTTTCGCCTAAATTAAAAAAGCTTCTATAGAACCAGGGACTATATTCTAACCTTTTCAAATTGCCAGGTGCTGTAGGAGTGGGCAAGGTCATTTTGTTGTCTTATTCTAGATGGGTTTGGGGAGGATGAGTCAGCCATGGATATCCATAAAGGGGAAACAATTATATCACAGCACACATGACATCATCATGGCTTCTATAGCCATACTGACATGGCACTCACTGACATCTGTCAAAATCCTAGGACCTTCTTAAAAAAATTGAGCAAAGGAAACAACATTAGCAATGGTTTCCTCAAATCAGGAGAAAATTTATTCTGTCTCTCCCAGCTCAAAGCTCATCCCATCAACCTTCAAGAAGTTTCAACAACTGCTTCATAAATAGACCTCAATGGATGATGGGTAAAAGAAGAGGCTATCTATGTGCATCCAAAAGAGGTTCAAACAAAAGATAAGATCAGATGGGGTTTAAGTGGTCACATTAGTGTCGCATGTTTTTTAAAAAGGAGACATTAGATGTTTAGATGAACAAGAATATGCCTAGCAATTACAGACAGTAGGAGAAAAATTACATGGACCAGCAGCTTTGATAATTTTGGATATAAGGGGATTACCAGCTGGGGACTGACAGAGATATCATCTCATGTATAATACACCACAATTGGACCCATTAGGAAGGCTTTTATACTTCCTTGCGAGACATCTGGTGTTGGCCACAGCAAGAGAGGGAAGATGCCAGCTCTGGATGGACCATTTATGTGTTCCAGTATAGTAATCCTTATCCCATTTTATGCTCTGATATGCTCTTAAGCAACTACTAGAGAATATCAGTGAGATAATAGGGAAACAGGGGAGATGCTCTTTCAAATTAAAGAGTCTGCCATTTCTGCCCCCTGTTGTTTTTGCATGTGTGATTATGGGGTCTCAACTAAAGATCATGCACAATAAACAAGAGGGAATTCAAACAGTAATGCTACTAGGAGAGAGAGGAATAAAAAGATAGGTGTGTTTCCAAACCATAGCAGAATGTCATAACTGGTTCCTCCAGAGATATTGCATATATGTCAAGGTTGCAATGGGATTGGAGTGGCCACAGTTCTGTGATAGATCTCAAATTATATATACAGATTTATCTCCAATAACTCTGGGTAGGGCTGAAGAAACTCCTCCCTGAAACTGAAGGTATTTGCCACTAGGCAGCAGAAACAGTCAATAGTCTGAAATAGAAGCTGCTTCTTATGTATCTATTCCCCTTGAAAAGACCATAGTGTTGGGATAAATGGAAAGATGGAAGAAAGAAAAGAAGAGGATAACCAGCAGCAAGGTGGATGGACTTAATTACAGCAGCATGGGTGCACCATTAGAGGACCAAAGGACCAGTTTGGGGACAGACTGTCCTGCAGAAAATCTATCTATGTGGTTGCTAAGAGTGGCCATTGACTTGATGGCCCATAATCAATGTGCTTGAATCCATATTCATTGATCTGGCAGCTTAAAAATTCAGCCTTGGCAAATTCTAAGGTGAAATCTACACCTCCCAGATTAAGGTAAAGTTCCCAACAAATCTTTATGTTTTTCACTGATTCCAGAGAGATCCAAAGGATCTAAAGGCATCCAAAGAATCTAAAGCTTCCATCAAAATAATGTAAGTAGTATCATGAGATTATGATACACATTTCCACTCTTGTGTGTGCATGTGATGTCATGACACACATACTGAAGGGGCACAGTTTGCTTATTTGACTGAGCTCCATTTCATAACACACTAAAATAAAGTTTCTGAGTCAACCCCAAATCTGGGTGACTTAAGTAAGTAGAACAAGTATAGTTCTCTTCCTAACAATTTTTGCTATTATCTGATTCTGGGTTGGATTTTTGACTTTGTAGTCCAGCCTACAGCATTGGTATTTCATGGTGGTCTCATCCAAATGATATTAACCAGATCCAAATACAGGTCCAACCCTAATTAGGCTTTTTGACATCAGTCAGAGTTGGCTAGATACCACCTATTAGTACTACCCAAATGCATTTTAATATATGTTAGGTTTGAGACACATTTATGGATGCATGTAATGAAAAAAAAATGAGAAAATATATGCCAAGTACATATCTATGTATATATTCAAATGTGAGTTCACACAACTAAAAAAAGAAGAGATTAATGCAGCAATAAAACTAAATAAGTTTCGGAATGAATATATGAGCCAGAAATAGGTTGATGTGTTCCTTTGAGAAACATGGCCATTAGCTTGTTTAGGCAGCAATATCAGATGTTCTCTTCAGATAAATTTCTGGCTTCTCTTTGATTCTAAGACACTCTCCTTTTAGCTTATGTTCACATTTTTGTGTGATTCATGGTTTTATTCTTATGTTCACATTTTTGTGTGATTCATGGCTTTTTATACTCCATCAAGTCTCTTCTAACCTGACCTTAATTTAAGTTTGGAAACTTCAAACACTGTAGGAGAGTTATTCTGCATGTTTTAAGAAGGTCTCCATCTCAGACTGCCGTCAGTTTGTTGCTGACCCTGAAGAACACCAATAACATCAATAGTCACACCTGGGATAAGCTTGCTAAACTACACTACTGGAACTTCCAAAATTCATTGGGATCAACCTTCCAGCTTCAGCACCAGAACCTGCTCTGGGTTCTGCCCCCAACACAAAGGACTGTATCACCTCATTCTGCTCTACATGTATACGTACATATCAGCAATCCCAGGTGCACCCAGATTCCTTTTAGAACGATTATGTATAGAGTCACATCTTTCCATCCATCTACACACAGACTTAGATAGGTAGATTACACCTCCTTCTAAGCCTGATGTTGCTGGGTTTTAATTCCATCAAGTGCTCTGCAGTTGTCAGTCCTAATCCTTTCATCTTGTTGTTTTTCTGTGGAGGCCATTGCTCTTCCGTATTGAAAATGCCAAGCGAGCAATTTCATACTGACACGTTAACTCAACAGCTGTAAATGAATTGGGGGCCCTGCAGCTTGAATGTTCTGCAACATCAAGATGCCAAAAGCACCTATTGTGATCACCATGGCTCCCAGCAGATGGGGCAGTATAACTCAACAGCAAACTGACAGTACATAGTAGGGAACATGAAATTGATGCGATGCAAGCTGTGCTAGTCATGACCTCCAGCCTGTCCCGTTTTAGCTTGAGATATTTTTATCTTTTCATGACTCTGCGGTGTACAGTTAAATAGGCACAGCCATCTATCTGCATGGAGAAAGTAGCATTTATGGATGAAACTGCCTTATGACAAATCAGGCCAGTAGCCAGTGATCCATCTCCAGGGATTCAGGCAAAAATTCTTCCTAGCCTCAGTATAACTCAAGATTCTTTACCTGATGCTGCTGGGCTTAAAGCAGGGAGCTTCTGAGTCCATAAGATGAGACCCAACATTCAAGTCCATTATTTGTATGTCCTCTCTAAGGCAGAAGTCAGCAACTTTTTGTGGGCGGGGGCACAGATATTTAGCTGCCATTTTTTCAGCCACCAAAAGCCACAGCGCTGTGGTAACTTACATTATCATTTGTAAGTGTGATGGACATAGAGAGAGAGAGAGAGAGAGAGATGGATGCATGGATGGATGCATGGATGGATGCATGGATGGATGCATGGATGGATGCATGGATGGATGCATGGATGGATGCATGGATGGATGCATGGATGGATGCATGGATGGATGCATGGATGGATGATCAATCCTGGGAAAGTGGAAAACATGAGATAGGACTCAAAACAACTCTGTCTTGACTGGGTTAGGTATAGTTGAAGTATGGAGGGGCTTTCATGATTCTGTTATAGTACCTTAAGTGGATTGAAGTACATTCCAAGACTCCTAGCATCTTCTGTTTCCTGACCTGATCTACTTTGAAGGGCTGGCATCCTGACATCTCCCAGATGCCCCTGATAGGAGCTAATGGGACAAAGTACTAAAATTTGAAGTGACTATTTCACTGCCAAGAAAAACTAATCCACCTTGATTGTACAATCTTACCAAGTGCACAGGAGCATGAACTGGAACTCTAATTTAGATTTTCAAATAATGGGGTGTTCCTTTATGCATATCCCAGAAGGTCAGCACCAACGATTTAAAGTGATAATGCTCCTGAAAATCCAACCAATGTGAGGATCGTTCAAAAGAAAAATAGGGTACATCAAGAGTTGCATCTCAGCTAGTAAGGTCTGCCAATCCAGAGTACAATTGGATGGTTCTGTCAGAGTCAATATTCCCCATGTATTTCTGCTTTGTTTTCCTGTCTCAGGTTCTTTCCAACAATGGTTGAGAATCAATTTGCAAGTCAGGTGATTTAGTAGTGAGAAGTGAACAAATTTTCAGGATCTCATCATTTAAATTATCCCCAATGGCCTTGAAGAACATGTAAACTAATTGGCAGCTCCAAATTGCCCAGTGAGGTAGCAAGTAAGCCATTAACATGGGAAGTGGGAGAATATTTTGCTGTGGGCCTCCTGAAATTAGGATTCACCCTACTCAGGAGTCTTGGAGAAAGGGAGCTTTGAAATCCCCTGAGTTTGTCTGTAGGAGTTCTCAGAAGGTTCCCCGTTCATATGGCCTTTAGCTTACATGGAATGTTGCTATATATTCTCTGCTAGTGCAGAATCCCTGCAGAATTACACCGAATATGCTGAGCTGCAAAAGAAATTCTCAAGCAAATGGCATTCCACTTTGTGGTACTTCATAGCCTTACAAGCTCAGCAATTTTGTTATGATCTGATGTATGCAAAGTACTGCAACGTGACATATAACTGTTGTGAACCTAATGGCAGGGTCAAAAAGTGGACATCCTTTAATACAGACAAGTTTTAAGCCAGTGAAATCAATCTATCATTCTTAGATAACTCATACTAAGATATCTTCTATGCCATATATTTAATTTTTATAAGTACGAAGGTCTTTCCTGTGCTCGAATAATTGGCAAAATGATTAAACTTTCACTATGGAGCAGAGCAGAGTGTAATAGATGTTACTTAGTGGAAATGCGTGGATCCATTAAGTGAATACATCCTTTATATACCAAATCAATTTTGCTGGCATAATTGAACCTCCTCAATGAGTACTTGTGAAAGAAATAATCTAGCAATCAGTATTTAATGATTTTCCCCCCACAGTAAGGTCAAACACTCAATATATCAGTGCCTTGGCCTACAGTATTCAAAGATATAAAGAACAGAATTCATTCTAAGAGGCTGAGGTTTTCAGAAATAATAACAATAATAGCCTTTCTAGCAGTTTGAAGGATAAAAAATTTAAGTATTACTCTTCAGCGACAGCTAATTGCCTCCAGTAGAGATAATCATCCCTTATTATTGTTTTTATCACACTAGCACTGAAATCCTGATGAAGTTCAAATTCCATTACATCAGGTGCCATTAAAAAAATACAAAGTAAGGTACATTGGAAGTAGCAGCCAACTTCCTTTCATGTTTGCCCAGGAAGGAGATCAATCCTTCTGCCCATCAGACATCAGTATTGCTTCTCTGGCTGTCCCTGCTTGTAATGGCAAGGATTGTGCCTTTGAAAATGACCTCATCATTGCAGGAGGAAGAAGCCAGGAGCTGATGGTGACATCTGATTTGACACCCTCAAAACCAGTTATATCAGTACCTGCAGCATGAATTGGATATTGCTAGAATTTTTGAACCATGGTCAAACAGAGAGCTTTCCCACTGTTGGTTTGACTTCTCTACCCGTCCTTGCACTGGCAGAAAATTACACCAGTATAAGATTTGCTATCCCTTTACCAGTTTTTATCCAGTGTTTCCTGCCTCTGTTTCAAGCCTTTACAACCTCGGATATTTTATGTACTGTATCTTGAGACAGACCTTAGACAGCATTGGAAGAATAGAAGAAAATGCTGCTTGAATACCAGTCCAGCAAAGGACAACTTAAACCTGTCTCCCCTTTGTGCTAGGAATGAGATGATGGCAACATCATGGTAACACTGCAGAAAAAAAGATGTTTCCAGAGCATGTTTGTCCCCTGGTTTGGTACAAGTGGGGAAAGAGCCTTCATTCTGCATCATATGGACTTCTATTCTGTCAATCGCTATCTTACCACTGTCTGTTGACATTTTGTGGCAGGGGAAGGAAAAAAAGGAGGGGAATTCCACAAATTCCTGTCTTGATGTGACCTCTGCACCATAATTAGGGATGGCACCTATGGGCAGCATTATGCCTGTGGCAGAAAAGGATCACTAGTGTAGGCAGCAAATTTTATGCTAGTATAGTTTTTGCTGGCTCAAGGAATAGTGGATAGCGCTTCAGCTTGGTCACCCAACAAGAAGGAATGAAGTGTCCCTCAGAAAGCCAAATGTCTGTTTAGACTCTGGGGACCTATACTGTACCATTCTATTTACTTAATAATTCATATTTTATGTTTATACAAATAGTCCTGAAGAAATAAAGAGTGAGCTAATATTCCTACAAACACTCCCAGGCTATAAACTATCTTTTTTTTTTTTTTCACATCCAAGCTTATTGCTCTCTAGCACTGATAACTTAAGCACATTTTTACTCTGAACTTCCCATTAATGACATCCCAAAGCTCTGAGGTTTATTATTACGATTAAGGGTGAAGTCTAGAATTTCCTCAAAGCATTACTGCCAAGTTTCCATTTCTTGGTGAGAGAAAGTTAAGTGGAGTGGAAGCTGTTTAAAAGCATAAAATATACTGGGATTCAATTCTCTGTAACTTCCAAAACAGGCAATATTCACCACCACACGATGAGGATTTTTTTTATCTTTAATTATGACAGGCATTTGGAAATTACTCCATGATGTATGATTTTAGGCTTCAGATACAAACGAAGGCTGTTATGGTGCCCAAAGGCTGGTATTCAAGTGTGCAAAAAGACTTTGTACAGATTGGTTGCAGATGAAGATCTATTCATTGAATTTACTGTTGCACAATGCATCATGAAGATGAATTACTGGCTCCCATTTGAAAAAAAATGCCCCATTCAAAAGGCTCCATTCCTGTTAAGGCTGAAATTACTGAACTGAGGATCATAAAGCCACAGTTTGGAAGTGATGCATTATTAAATGCAATACACAGTTTTACACATACATATACACACACACACACACACACACACACACACCCAAACGTTCCTTCACTTTAAACACTGGTAATATTAAGCTGTTATTTTTATCTGTTAATTTGCTGTGATTTCAGATGTGCTACATATTATGTTAATCTGTACTTTTCTTTATTATGATTCCAAATTTAACAATGCAGGATGATGATCACGATCATAATTATATGCTGTGGGATTCTGTAATTAATTAGCATTGTTACTCCGTTATCACAGCCTGATTTGAGAATTCTATAGATAGAAAGTGAAAGGCAAAGTGTACACTTTAAAGATAAGTATAAATTAAAGCAAGCTTCTTATTGCAATCAGCCTTTAAAATGTTTAAATACATGTAAAAGAAGAATGATGCAAGGATGAAGAAATATATTCAGTGACATGGAATCGCATGCTTGACTCATTAAGATATTGGGTCAGTGTTCTGGCAGTTCCTATGTAATGTTGGGGGCAGAGACTGTCCCCCAAATTGATGTTTGACACTTTTTGGAAGTATTCTAAAATATTTGCAATTCTATAGCCCCTGGAAAGTATCTTAAGATTCAGTTAGGATCTCAACTGCAAGAGAAAGAGTGGTTCATCCTTGGAGAAGAAATCTGATACCAAATTCCACCTTAAAGGCATTAAAACTCGCCTATCTTCCCAGTAGATCAAGAATGATATTTCTGGTGTCAAGAGAGAATAAAGGAAGAGGTCCAAGAAGAGACTTCAGATCTACAGCATGACCCCAAAATGAGAAATGTATGGGGAGAGAGGAAGGAAGGAAGGAAGGAAGGAAGGAAGGAAGGAAGGAAGGAAGGAAGGAAGGAAGGAAGGAAGGAAGGAAGGAAGGAAGGAAGGAAGGAAGGAAGGAAGGAAGGAATCTATTATGAGAGCTTTCCTCCCAAAATATTTCAAAAACCAATGTCTGGCTTCCAGTCTAAGAAAAAGATAGGGATTTAAAAAAAAAATGCTAAGGGCCACAATTTCTCAGGGGAATTCTGTTGTGCCAAAAGTAATATACAGTTTCTTTCTTGTCTCCCAGCTCTCATGGCATCTGCGGGAGGTCACACTAAGAAAAGCATCACTGTGGTTTGCTTATTTGTTTGTTTGTTTGTTTGTTTGTTTATATACTGCCTGACGCCCAGCAACTCTGAGTGGTTCACAAGTTTATAAAACACAGACAATCATAAAACAATGCAATAGTAAAAAAGGAACAAATGATGGCAAAACCAGACAACCACAGGGAGCAAACCCACACTATCCTGAACAGTGCCATGACACAAGCTCCTCCCCTTTTTTGTGTGTCTTTGGTGATGTTGCACACAGGGCCGAAAGGAACAGAGCTTGTGATGTAACACTGTGACACTGCTTTTTAAAATTCTGATGAAAGCAGAATTAACCCAACTTGGCAATGGGTTCAGCCATTGGGCTGCTGGGGAAAGAAATGAGCGAAGGAGAGCGAAGGAGAAAGAGACTGGATTAGTTGCAAAGACTTTTTCCATTAGACTGTTGGCTGCAGGTCATCATCTCCAAGGTATTGTCTGCACTCAGAACAGTTTAATAATCATTTCCTTATTTTTAAAAAGTGCAAGGCTACTGCTCTCAGCAAACTGCAATACGCAAGTTGAGAGGAGACACCAGAATTAAGCCAGTTGCAATATTGATGAAAGAATATTATTCTTCAATTCAGACTTGGAGGGGGTTAAATTTTTTTGGACACTCAACTCACCTTTAGGGGCATGCAGAATGCTTTGAAGCAAAGACTAATAAACTCAGTGCCCATTTTTTTCTTTACAGGCACTGGAGAACTCTAAAGTTCAGCCAATGTGTTCCTAGCCTCTGTAACATTCCATTAACGTTGCAATTCAGAATGACTGCAAATTGAATGATCTATTTGATGCCACATGTCCTAAATATTACAGAGGCTTCTCAATAGATGGTGCTGTTATCTTGAGTAATAGCTCAAGTAAATGTTCAACATTCAAGAGAAACTTGTTTGAGGTTTACTTCAACAAATGTTTGAATATGCACTGAATCTTTTAGAGTCAGTCACTGGAAATCATCTCGCTCTGGGATACAAAGGTGTCTACCATTAATGTCTACCATTTTGAAGGACCCTACAGTGGGGCTGTAGGGTCCTTCAAAAAGGACCAGAATTTGTAATGTTTGATGCATCAAAGGGAATGTAAACAAAGAGAAAAAAGAAATATAGAAGTCATTATATTAATTGCAATTAATTAATTAAACTAAAGAAGGTAATTTTTGTCCAGGCCCATGTACATTTGGGGAGACACCCCCTCTAGCATGCCACCAAAAGGCCCTGAAATGGTTCTGCACCCCTGGCTTAGAGCATCACTAAGGACTCATCGACACACTGCCATGTTGCTCTATCACAGGTACAGGCCACCAAAACAGTTTCTGGAGCGGGAACAGAAGGCAACTTTTCCAGCTCCTCACCTGCCCACCATGAATGAACCAGAAAGAATTCTGTAATAGAAACCTGCCTGAACTCCAGTGAACAAGGGTACTCATACTGTAGAAAGACTTCAGAAAATAACAACTGCCTGGACAGGTTTACAAGGTAGCAGGCAGCATTTTAGATGTCAGGGTGTTAGAAAGTGATCCCATTAAGCTCATGGTAAGGGACATATCTCCCTTCAGAGGTGTCTCTCCATTGAATTGATCAGTCGGGAGCATCATTGTTTATACGCTTGGCTCAGAGACCTGAGCAGAAAGATTGCCTTTGGATTGCAAAGCCATTTCAAATGTAGAGTCAAAAGAAGAGTAATTCTCTGAAGCTTAACACCCAATACGCTTATCCTGCAGAAAACCTACAACTGAGCCTGGCTTTACATACTTGAAAATGTTAATAGGGCATTCTGATGTTACTCTCCTATGCGTACATTTTAGTGTGACATTAAATTGCCTGAATAACTAAAAGTTATATGGAAAAGAATCGGTCATAACTTGCAACATAAATTCAAAGCAAAGAACTGATCCTTTACACCATTCCAGGTTTTGCTCTGAAAGCTTTCAAAAATTGATGCTTTAAAAGTAAAATAAATCAAACTCATGGCTAATCCTTCCCTTCATCAATTTTCTTCTGGTACACATGCAGGTGAAACATTACATGGTGCACTGATTTATTTGAACATCTTCCATTTGTGTCCATTTAAACGTGATTTGACAGCAAAGATAAAACTGCCCATAAAAGGGTGAGTAGTTAGTTGAGATTTCGGCTTCTAATTGGTGACCTCTGTGTGCATTTGTGTGTGTATGATTTTTCCCTTTTTTTCTTTTTTTACATTCACTCATGCAAGTACAGTCCACCACATAATGTGAAGTTCTAAAAAAAAAAAAAAAAAGGAGATCTAGCCTGCAAAATTCCAAATGCCCACTAGATGGCAACAAACAGATTCAGGAAAACCCTAATTTAGTGTTTTTCAGCCTCAGCAACTTTAAGATGTGGGGACTTCAGGTCCCAGTATTTTGGGCAGCATGCTGGCTGGGGAATTCTGGGAGTTGAAGTCCACACATTTTAAAGTTGCTGAGGTTGAGAAACACTGCCCTAATTCTTTGTTTCCATCTGGTGGTCATCTGGATTTTTGCAGCTCAGTTCATGGTAGCCCTTAAAAAGAATATATTGTGTGTAGTGTGGTCTAGCTCTCTCAGCTAGCCAAACCTAGACTTCACTTATATCCACAATGCCTCTGATTCCATTTATATGGATACACTGTGGAAAACTGTAATGGGTCCTGCACCAGTCATTTGATAACATTCAATGCACTGTCACTGCTCTTTCCTGGTCATTTCTGTTCCTATATATTGCCCCTGGTTAAGTTCACTAGAACTCAACAATGAAAGAGAGGGACAACCACAGATATGCCACCAAACATTACTCTACCAACTGCATGCTGGCCCTTATTTAAGGAAGATTTTTACAAAGCTCTAAAGCTTGTTAAACCAGAATGTAGATGTCCTGGTTCTCTGAACAAAAGCTGTTTAACAAAGTGCCTTAAGCTTTGCATGATGCCACCCAGAAGCCTGCACTTCTACTACTACCTTTGAGTTCAGACAGTCTTTCCCCGTTTGCTATTCAGACCTGGTGCCTACACATTGACTTAGAAAATTGACTCAGAGTTCATTTTGTTCCTTATGATTCTTTTCTTGCTGTTAAGTTGCTTCCAATCTTTCCTTATTCATGGGCACAATTTCACCAGGACCACCTGTTAGTAACTACTTCTTGTAAGCTTATACCATCAGTGATAGTATCTAACTACCTTTTCTCCTATTGGCCTCTTTTTTGATTGCCATGGATTTTTCCAATGATTCTTGCCTTTAGGGCCAAAATATTTCAGCGTTAGCTTATTAGTGCTTCCAACAAACCATTTTATTTTTCTTCACCAAGTTCTGAATGATTACATCTGCTTGCAGTTGTTGTAAGATAACTTAATGGCTAGATAATAAAAGATTAAACAGTTGCACGGGAGAAGAAACATGAGAAGTATGCATGTGCAAGACTGTAGTAAGCTATGAGATGTTCCAAGTCAAGTTATGAAGAGTTGACAATTCTTGAAATATTTTTTTCTGATAAAATTTTTGTGCTCCCTATGATCCTGGAATGGTCATGAAAGAAAACATCTTTGATCAGATGGACAGCTACCAGGCTTTTATGAATGAATGATTGTAATAAGATTTGTGATGTAAGATAACCCAGCAATCAAACTAAGATAATCCAACATTGCTTATAAAAGAGAGCTGGCTGGAAGAGAAGTCTGAAGTTCCATCTTTGATTCTACCCAAAGAGTGCTCTAATGGGATTTTGTCTCATGGTCAACACAAGAAGATTCTTTGATACATATTATCTGAATGTTTGAGAGCGTGAAGGTGAGATGCTTATGTTGCTAAAATAAAAATTTTTAAATCTACCAGTGGTCTCCTGGAATTATTGGTGGTGTTCACTGAGTTTGCTGTGCTGCTTACAAAGGATTCCTAACAGAGGACAAGCCTTTTTGTAAGGTTCTCCAAGGTATTCTCAGCAATGTTCTCTGTATCACAATTCAAAGGTATTGAGTTTTCTTTATTCAGCCTTTCTGATGGGCCAGTTTTCATAGCCATATGTTACAGCTGGGAGAAACATGGGTCTGACAATACAAACTTTTGGTGGTAGTTCACTTTAATATTTTGCCAGGATCATAGCCTTTCTCCCAACAGAGATATCTCTATTTCATGGCTATAGTCACCATCATGTATATTTTTGAGCCTAAGAGCCTTCTCCACCATTTTGCATTGGGTTGGCATTACCTGTTGAGATTTCAAAATTCTTACCAAGTGTTAAAGAAAAAGATGCCTTTAAGTCATTGATTCCTGGTGGTTACATCCATGCAGCCTTCTTAGCAGCATTATTGAAGTAATTTGTCACTGTCATTTTCAGATATCCTTCTTTGACTTCCCAATCTAGCCTTCAGCCCTTGAATTCTAAGGTGATCCCATCTAAGTACTAACCAAGGCCGATGCTGCTGAGCTTCTATGATCAAAATGGGCCAGGTTCCTTTCTCATGACCAGGAAACATGCTTCCAAATGTCCAATGACCCACCACAGTAATCCTCTTTGCCTCTTCTCAGCATCCTGGTAAGCCTACTATTTCCACCATTCAAAGAAGGTCTGCAGCATAGTGACACAGAGCCCATGATCCACATAGATTAGACACCATGTTGAATTTCCAGCGCTTAAGAAATCCTGTCTGAAATCCTGTTGCTATTCAACAGAGATAATACTATAAGGCAGCAGCATCATTTTTCATTTTTATTATTATTCTTCAGTTTGTTGTTTTTTTTCATTTCCCATCTGAATCAGATCTATAACAAACAGTTGCAAGAAGTTCCTGCTGTGCTTGTTTGATCTATTCACAGAATAAATTCAGGGGAAAAAATCATTTAGAGGGTGAGAAAATGTTCGCTGCAAAACATTTAATGGTACTGCAGTGGCCTGTAAAAATTTTAATTGGAAACTAAGAGGAACATTTTCTGATGTCTTCAGTGGGTTTCTTTTACCTTATAAGTTTTCCATGTATCAAAACTTTGCATTTGAGAGGTAACCAAAATATCCTATTTCATTTGTTTGTGTGTATATAATAGTTTGAGCAGACTACTACCTTCTGTTCTTTAGCAGGGCATCACTACAAGTATAATACTGATTATACCTCCAGCATCCATATGGCAAATTATTTGGAGTGTCTCCCCAATGAGAAGCCAAGATCTCTAAACATTTGGGTAGCTGAAGTGATAAAAGTTCTGTTCTTTTTCCTGGAACCTCTTTCTTAGAAGCAATGATTGCTGATGAGAACCAGTGGCAAAGCACAGAGGTTCTCAGTTTGAGGCTCCAGGAAAGCTAGTAGATATGTACTCCACAAACCTCCAAAACTGATTATTAAGTTGCCATTGTGATATGAAACAACAGATAAAATTATTAAATATGTTTCAAAAGTAATCGTGTTAGTCATATTTAATCTTAATTCAAATTAAATATTAATGTAATTCAAATTAAATCACATGTTGTCCTGGTCGCCACTCACTACTTTGGAGACTATGACACCCTGCATGGCATTCAAAATCCAACCATGGCCTTTAGACTTGTAAAGCGGGGTTCAGTTCTGAGTTAGAGATTAGATCCAAGCTGAGGAGATCCAAGTTCAAACCCCCATTCAGTCCTAGAAGTCACTGAATGACAATCACTTCACATTGTTAATATGAGGATAAAATGATGGAGAACCTTTATTCTACTTTACGTTCCTTGGAGAAGAGGCAGGATAACAGGGTGGGTAACGTGTGGCCTTCCAGATCTCTTTCAATTACAGATCCCATTATCCTTCACTACTAGCTCTGTTGGCTGGGATTATAGAGGCCTGAAACTGAAAAATCTCAAGAGGATGGAGAGGGAGGGAGGGAGGGAGGGAGGGAGGGAGAGAGAGAGAGAGAGATGCATTATAAAACTGTTAAAGGAAAAGGAAAATTGTTAAGGCATTGGTTCTTGGAGAAGGGAAAGAGAAGGAAAAGAAGAACACCAAGCAGATGATCAGAGAAAGGAAAGCCATAAGACAGAAACACAATAGGTCTGAAGTGCAAAATTGGGGAACAAGTTGCCCTTGCCATAAATGAAATAATATTTCTTGTATGTGCATAAATGACTACACAAGTAGAAATACCTATGAGAAATAACCTCTGGCTATTTTAGGTCAGCCCTGCAAGTTAGAAGACTTCCCACAAAGGCAATTGTGGGCAAACATTTGAAGGCCAGAACCATACATTTTATCAGTTTGTTTCAGTCGCCAAAATGCCTCCCCATGAGTCCCTTAAACTGGGAAGCCCACATCTAGTGATTCCCTTTTCCTGGCTAATATTCATTATGTCCATAGCAGCCATTTCATCCATCTTGCTCCATTGCACTGGCTTCTCACAGAAAAGAAATAGAGATTGAACACAGAGCAGAGGACGCAACTTTGTGTCAGCCATGCCTTGGAGCTCTGAATCATGTCTTTTCAAGCTGAGGTATGAAGGAATAATTTAAAAAGAAAGTGCCTTTTGATTGGTGTCCATCAGGACCCCCAGCTATGTCAGAAATATCATAACATCATTGTGCAAATGACACAGATTATGTGATTTGCATCCGTCATGCCTTGATGCAAATGATGCAAATGGTTCATGCAATGATGTCATGTCTCATGTCACTTGCCCCTCTCTATAGATACCCATGTGCATTTGCACAAGTTCAAAGTGTTGTGTGTCACAACAGCCAGCTAACAAAAGTTTAGTATACTGTACTTGAAGGGACTTTGAGAGCATAGAGCAGGAATCCCAAATATTTGGGGTCAGCAGGTACATTTGGGCACGCATGAGGATCTTGCCTCTTCACAAAATGGTTGCCACAATGGATACAGACTGTGAAAAAGCAGCCATTTACCAGAAGACAGTTGGGTGAAGTTGATCCTTGCCCTTTCCCATTGATCGAGAATATTCACTATCAATTTCCACTTGTGCACATTTACAAACCAAGTTCTAGTGTGTAGCTACTCACAATTTTTATTTTGTAAGATTCCAAAGGGGCCTATGTGGAACCCAAGAGCATCCATCTAAATAAAAGTAACGTTGATTAATTTCCTTTGCAGCATACCAACTTCCTTTTAAAAATGTTTAAAATTAGAATCATCATTTACCTATTTTTTAAAATACAATAAAGAGAGCCTTGCAGGCATCCAGGGAGTTTATATCGGTAGGCACGTACCCACAGACGCCACATTGGTGATTCCAATCATAATGTATTATTCATCCAACTCCTCTTGTTTTTAAATCACAGAAACATAGGATTGAAAGGAACCTTGAAGGTCTTCCAATCCAAACCTCTGCACTGAGCAAGAATCCTCATATCATCCCAGACAAATGGCTGTCCTACCTGGCTTTGAAAAACTCCAGTGACGGAGCACCCATGATTCCAGGAGGCAGGCTGTTCTACTGCTCAATAGTTTGCATGTGTGATGGAATGGACTTATGAAGGCCATGCTCAGGGAGATAAGCATGTTCTTAGCCCCCAACAGGAGCGTGGGAAGTTCAAGAAGATGAGGCTGGCACCTCCCTAGGGAATTCACGGTGTGGTGGCTGGCTGGCTGGCTGGCTTGGGAACTTGGGTTCAGTTTGGTGAGATTCTGTCTTGAGGTGGAAGCTAATAAATGCAACAGAACTGTATTTGCATTGTCTTGTGGAGTTCTTTGTCTGAACCTGACAGCATGGTCAGAACGTTCCTCCTTATTTCAAGTTTTGATCTCCCTCTGTAAACCTTCTCCCCACTGGTTCTTGTCCTACCCTCAGGAGATATGGAGAATAAATCTACATCCTTTACCTGCAGCAGCACTTCAAGTACTTGAAGACCACTACTGTGTCTCCTTTAATAGGTTCTTCTTTACATTAAACACACCTAATGTAACATAATATAGTAAATCTTCATAGGATTTAGCCTATAATAATAGCCAGCAATTTAGCCTATCATAGTAGCCTTGCCATCTTTTATCTTTATCTTTTATGTTTTATTGATTTGATTGTAATTTCTTTGATCTTTGTGAGCTACCTAGACCCATTGAGAGTCAGGTGACAAGTTAAATGGATCATTATTATTATCCATCATCTTCATTATTACAATCACATAATCATTCCTATTTCTGCTTCGCTTTATGTGCACTAATCTTACAGAACCTTTCTGAAAGCATAATTCATTTCTACCTTTATTTTTTCCTAAATAAACATTTATTTATTTACCTTTTCAGGTAAAGGTAAATAAAAGCATAATTTATTTCCTTTTTGCCTACATAAACATAATTTTATTTTTATCTTTTTCAGTGATACTTTCAGATATTACAAATCTGTTTATTTCTGGGTTTTTTCCCCTCACATTAGGTCTTACATTGATCATGTGCCATTGGATAATCTATATATTTAAATCCAGCCAACCTGAATAATGAAGAAAAGAATAAAGCAATATAACTCTACACAAGGCTTCAGCTAACACAGAGAAATAGTCAGGAATTATGAGAGTTGTAGTCCATTAGCTTCTGGTAGGCCATATTCCCTACCCCTGTTTTATGTTTTAAAAGATTAAATAAGAAGGAGGCAATTGTGGCTCTCCAGATGTTGCTGAATAACATGTAACTCACATTGTATCCCTCATCATTGGATGTGTTTCCTAGGGCTGTTGGGAATAGTAGTTTGTCAACTACTCTGGAATATCATAGGTAGACTACACTTCGATTAGATAAATGTATGAAGGATAAACCTTCTGTAGCTTTCCTAATCTCTGGAATCCCTACAAATATTTTGGAATACAGCTCCCTCATCTCAAACTATTGGACACGATGGTCTGCGATGGATGGAGTCCAGCACTATCTATAGGTACCCGAGTGGGGGAGACTGGCTTGAGGAGTAAATTAAATTAAAGGTACAATAGACTGTGATGACACTCAACTGCTACCTTCATCCAACCTTGTTGGATTCCTAATGCCATTGGTGAAACATAGAGCTAAGCAAAAAGCAGATATAGACACACACACCCCAAATCTCCCTATCAGTATCAGAATGGTGCATACAGTCCTTCCCTTAAACTCTAAGAGCAGAGAGATACAGATGTCACATTACATCATGCCCCAGTGTAGGGAGTCTTATGTGACTTCCACCCTCACATTTGGAGGGGGGAAATTTCTCTATTTTTACACAGTGTATATCCTGTGTGGCATTTTGCAATTATACTGACCACCAGGAGGCGCTACATGATGAGTTTTGTCTTCACTGGGATTTCTATGACACCGCAGATGTTATTCTATGGGGTTCAAACCCTCTCCTGGGAACTGAACTCAGAGACCTTCACATTTTAGGAAACTATATAACAGTGAATTAGCTTTAGGAGTTATGCATGTCCTAGTGCTCAGTGGTTGTAGGAAGGGTTGTCTAGAAGCTGTATCATGTTCACGAGAAGCAGAGCTATTAAAATCCTTTTTCCTAACAGCCTTCCCTTACAGGTCTTCTTAGCAGCCTCTGAGTTGGCAGCCTGCCTGCTCATTGGCTTCCTCCACTGCGCATTCAGAACATAAAGTAACAGGAGGCATTATTTTACTAACATAACAGCCCTCTTATTCTGGCATTCGAAGAAAGGGAATGAAAATCCCAAGAGATGTTTTTTTCCAAGAAAGTTTGACCAAGCTCTAAAATAAAGTCCTGGGGTAGGCTTAGCGGCTCTTCAGATTCCACAGAACTCCTCTGATTTTCTCAGTAAGAAAGAGAGAAAGAGATAGAAGAAAGAATTAAAAAATATCCAGGTTGGATTATAGGTCACATAGAGCAAATTATGCTCTCAAACCTAGAAGGAGAAGAACGTCATGGGAGAAATCCAGCAAAAAGGCCCCATTGTAGGTCTTTGTTTCCTCCCTGTCAACCTCTGATTCATTTGTGGCCTAACGGTGCTTCCTAACCCCCTTCTCAGTCCCTTCCAGTGTTAAAACCGTGCATTAAAGTGAACACCCCAGCCAAACCTTCCCCGAGGCGATATTAAACACTCTCTTTTTCAGCTGAATGATTTTCTGTCAGTGAGCAGATCGGACTCGGCAGGGGTTCATTTGAAAGGAACAGTGCTCCCACTGTAATAAATTAAAGACATGTGGATCAATATAATTTGGAAGTTGTAGCAGGTTTGTGTGTGCGCGCATGTACACATGCCTGTGTGTGCACTTTCTTTAAAAGGCTAACTAGAATTCTACTACTTAACTGAAAGCAATGGCCCCTTGTCTTTATTTTTTTTTAAAGGACCATGTTGATGCTTTTTAAAAAGTTTTTTTTTTTAATTATTCCTTAAAAACAACTTTGCAAAAAGTAGAATAGGAATGGTCTAATGAGAGAAGCAAAATATAAATGCAAAATATCTGATGCCCACTCACTTAAAAGTTAGTCCTGCCAAATTTAGGGGTTGGCAAATTTAGACTCTCAAATAAGTATGAATATGGAACTGCTAACCTCAGGCCGACATTGTTCTACCTAAGGCAAACCAAAACTAGAAGACAAGAGGGTGTTGCATATAAACTGACTGAAGTGCAGGAATGGTTTGGGGGGGTGAAAAAAGTCAAGATGGCAGCTGCATCAAGGTGATCAAATCCCCACCTCTTTTAATGCAGATAAAAAGGGGCAGGGCTTCAATCCTACGGTTGTTGCTGCCATCTTTAATTTTTTTTCCAACATAATTTTATTGAAAGTTTTAAAAACAAGAGTAAAAATTAATGCAAACTAACATAGAGTAAGAAAGAAAAAAAAAGGAAGAGGTAAAAGAGAAAGCTAAAGTGCAAAAAGAAGAAAAAGAAAAAGGTAGAAGAGAAATAGAACAGAAAAAGATATAAGAAAGCGGCTTCCGGTCTTCTTTACAGCAGTTATAAGTACAATGTTGATTTACCTCTTTCCCTAAAGCTACATCATGAGTCTCTTCTTTCTATAATCTATTCCATCTAATTGTCAAAACCATAGATCATGAGTTCATTTTTTTCTGTTCTACACAAGAAGTCCATAAAGAGTTTCCAGTCAGCAGTAAACATAGATATTGTCTTTTCTCTAATCAAACAGGTCAATTTGGCCATCTCAGCAAGTTCTATCATATTCACCAACCTAACATCTTCACCGTCACCATTGTAGGATTGCCATATCTTTCCATCTTTGTCTGTACAATAATCTCACTGCGGTTATCATATATAAAAACAAAGTTCCATGACTTTTTTCCAACTGTTTATCCATCAGTCCCAAGAGGAAATGTTCTGGTTTCAGTTGTATATTAATTTTTAAAATCCTCTGAATCAGTGTATGCACTTGAACCCAAAATCTTCCAGTCTTGACTTTTTTGACCACTACCCCACAGATGCTCCGTTGCTAGTCCCACAGTATGATGTCACAATTAAAATGTAGCATTCTTTAATTGATCAAACTGTACCCATTCTAAAGTCTTTCCCAAAAGGAATTAAACTAATAGTCTCTGAACACATACTGTAGTGAATTACTGTCCATAATGACCAATTTCACCAAGTTATATTATCTATCAGAGGGAAAATATTACCTCTGGGTACCATTTATTTTTTAATCATGAAATGTCATTTAGTGATAAGAGCCATATAAATAAAAAATGGGAAAGAAATTTATTCTCCTGATGTTAAGGAATGGATTCAAGGTACATGTTCTTTGAAATGTCTTTATATTCTAAAAATGAGAAGATGGTGCAGTATGTTCCTATATGGTCTAGATAAGTTTAAATATTGAATGAATTTTATATTGATATCATATTTTTTTCATTTTTCCAAAGTTTTTTTTTCTCTTATCCTTATATTTAATTAATTTTAATCACCATAATGCAGTGTTTCTCAACCTTGGCAACTTTAAGATGGGTGGACTTCAACTCCCAGAATTCCCCAGTCAGCCATGCTGACTAGGGAATTCTGGGAGTTGAAGTCCACCCATCTTAAAGTTGCCAAGGTTGAGAAACACTGCTGTAATATATAATTTTACAACTGTATTTTTTATTATTTATTATTTTTATGTATTTGTCTATTTTTGTTTGCCTGTTCACTAATAAGATTTTTTTTAAACTGGGGGGAAAAATGACACCAAAATAATACTGTACCATGAGCACAATAACATCCTGCAAATGCTACTGTTTAAATACTTCTAATGCAGTTAGGAAAGCTGCAGCGTCCACATGATGATGTCATCATGCGTATGTCATAATTTGAACCCCTGCAGCTCCCTGACTCCAGATGGGGAGGGGGGAAAGAGAGAGAAAGCAAGATTCAAATAGCGTTGATATTAGTATCCAACTTTTCTTCTGAAACTCTGCCAGCAATTTTACATCCTCTGGAGCACATTGATAGAGACAGAGAGGGCCTTGGAATTGCTGCGCAAAATTGTGGCCTCCAATTTAGCAGTATTTAGCTGGGGTAGGCACTGCAATTTAGCAGTATTGGTAGGCACTGCCAAGCTGAAGGCTAGAATTAGAGTGGGGCTATTCTAGAGTTGGAATAATTTACCATACTTACCTGAAAGGAAGTTGACTCTGAGTTTAAGAGGATTCTCCCTGGAAGGAAAAGGAGATAGTAACATGCAGACATTGTGTCGTGCTCAGCTTCTCCACTTTTTCAACTTAGGGTTGCCAACTCTATCTTACAGATTCCACCCCTACTACATGCCCAATAAATCTATGCATACTGGGGTGGAGGGGAGGTGTTGATATATCTTCCAGAAGCTACATTCCAGTTAAAATGAATTGCCTGTCAAATAAGCCATCCCACTGACTGATGGATGAATTGATTCCTCATTTTGCATATTACCAACCATTCTCTCATACAGAGGAAACACAGAAGCTCATAACACATTCGCCTCCATCCTTTGATGATGGCGATGGGACAAGAGGAAGCACCTTCACGGGGGAGAGAAAGAAAGGAAGAAAATGGGATGCAGCTGAGATAAGAGAAAGAGGCAACTGTACAGTTGTGAATGACATTTGCTCTCATCCACTCTTTTGGGATCTCACCATCCTCCAGTCCCCAAAGTTTGCAGCTGGCAGGTCTGCAATTGCCTCTGCTAGTTCCTTCAGAATTCTAGGAGACTTGAATTTGTTTAAATTAGCTAAGTTCTCTCTTGCTTTCTCCTTGCCTCTCCTAAACTGTATTTTCTCTTTCCCCCAGGGACATAATTATGACCAGCAAGGGCTCCATTTCCCTTTTGAAAGAAAACAGACACAAAACAGGAGCTAAGAAGTTCTGCCTTCTCACCAACACCCATTACCAATTCACTATTAGCAGCAAAAGACCCGCATCCTCTCTGGCTTTCTTTTTATTTCTAATGTACTCAAAGAACCCTCTCTATTGTTGTTTGTGGTACCTCTTGCAAGCCTCATCTTATTCTGAGCTGTAGCCTTTCTGACACAGTTCCTCAGTCTCTGGGGATCATCATTTATTCTTCTCTGGTCATATGCCTCTCCTTCCATTTCCTATTTCATTCCTTTTACCTCCTTGGCATTTTAGAGAGCTCTCCATGTATCCAAGGAAATCTTTGCTAGATTTCTCGTAGTGCACAGAGGCATCAGATCCCAGAGAACGATATTATTTGCATTAGTCTATCTCAAAAATACATGCATTGGTAAAAATCTTTGAAAATTGGAAAGGTATAATAATTGGAAAGGTTTAGGTATCATCTTACCTGAAGTTATCTATTACTATCTATCCTAATATGGAACATAAATTATTGGATATGTAAATAGATTGGAAGACTGTAAGTAATCAATGAGTTATTTGGATCTCTTCAGTGGAATGGGTCATTCCTTCTTGCTCGTTTGTCTTACATAAACTGGTAAGTAGACACCTATTCAGAGCAATCTTGGCATATTAAATGATAATATGGTATATTAAAATAAAAATGAATTAAGGTTAGGTTATTTCATTATGTATATGTTATGCTAACCTATTAATGTAATCTCTTGATGCAGAGTCTGATAATGATAATATGTGCTTGCTTCTCCAACATACCTATGGCTTGAGTAAAGAAAAAAGAAAAATAGTGTATGAATCTGGTTTAAAGACAAATTACCATATGTTTCAGACCCCAAGAAACTCATATTCCAGGGAAGTTCAACAAGCTACTTCAAAAATTGCTGAATGTGTCCTGTAATTGGTAATCAAATGTCTTAACTAGAGATTTTGAGGAAAAAAAAAAATACAGAGCAATAGATCATGGAGGCCGAGCTTTAAAAACGAGGTATGTGTAATTAACTCCTTTAGGCAGGAGGTAGCTAAACAGCATCCCACAATAGTACACTACACATATATGGTCCTTTTCATGCTTGTTGAACATGTAACTGGCAGATAAATAACCAACATGGCACGAATAGGCAAAATTCTCCTTCTGCCTTGTAGATTTCAGCTAGCCAGTCTGTGCCCCTCTTGTATAAACTGATGCTGAAATGAACCTCAGGAGATATACTTTAAAACTACCTATTTTTGTACTATGCTGAACTGGCATACATAGGTCCCTAAGAATGATACAGATGCTCTATCAATCTCTGTTCCAACTAGAGACTATCCAAACAAGAAGTCTCATGGTAGCAGCCTCAGATTCCCACTCTAGAAAGTTTCCTTCTTTTTGAAGGGACAGACCACAATCCTTTCTCCTGCTGATGGGAAAACTTTCAACCTGCTGCTTGAATAAAAGCTTCTACTAATGGTACTAAATCCTAAGAAGAATTCCAGATCCATTAGCTAGGAAAGTATCCAGGCTTAAAGTTATGGAGAAGCTGCAATTCTCCCTGCCAGTTCATTTACTCACAAGTAAGCCTTCCATCCCAGCCTACAACTTCATCCTAGTTGTCCTACGATAATAATCCAGGTAACCACTAGATTGCAGGGAAGAGATAATTGCTACCGTCTAGCTGTGGTCTGGATTTTTGCAGCCCAGATATGGTAAGGAATTTCATGCAGCAGGCTGATATTCAACTGTCTATGCTACAAGGAATGCAAGACCCATTTAAAGATAGATAGATAGATAGATAGATAGATAGATAGATAGATAGATAGATAGATAGATAGATAGATAGATAGATAGATCCCCTCTCACATGGTACATGTCTTCCTCAATCTCGGGTCCTCTACCAAAGGCCTGGGAGTTTGAGGGTTCTGCGCAGTATCTGAGCTGTTCCTAGCACTGCACTCTTCTGGACAGAGAGCTCTGATGTTGTTCCTGGGATCTGTTGGAGCCAATCTCCCAGCTTAGGAGTTACACCCCAAATGTCCTACCACCTACCTCCTACCACTTTGGCCTTTACTTTCCACATCTTTTCTAGTTCCTCCTTCAGGCCCTGGTACTTCTCCAGCTTCTCATACTCCTTCTTCCTGATGCTGCTGTCACTTGGCACCACTACATCTATCACCACCACCACCACTGTCTTCTGGTCTTTATCTACTACCATAATGTCTGGTTGATTGGCCAGTACCTGCCTGTCCACCTGGATCTGGAAGTCCCACAGGATCTTAGCCCTGTTATTCTCATGCCTCATTCCCCCAAGAGACAAGAGGGTGTGTCTGTGTGTGTGTGTGTGTACATACATACATACACATATACAGACACACACAGTGTTTGTGGAGGAGCATAAATTGTCCCATCCTCTTTCTCCTGGAAAAACAAAAGATGGAAAACCATCCTATATTCAAGCATGGCCACATCCCCACCCATACCAGCATGATTAGACTTGTGGCATTGTTTTTATTACAGTCAGACAACAAACAAGATTTCCTATTCCTGATCTAATACTAGAATCCAGGGGATAGGAAATGGAATCAATCTAGTGTTGTGTGCATGAGAAAGCACACTGTTCTCCTTGAACAGAAAGAGAGAGAACAGTCATTCTGATGGCCCCATGCCTCTTTATGAATGGAGCAATTTGAACCTGAGGGATGAAACCCCAATCCTAATTCCAGGCTGGGGGTGCCAATGCCATCTAGCCCCTGACCTCAGACCAAGAAAGGTTTTCCAACCCTGTTCTGTTGGGCAACTTTGTTTAGCTTGCAGAGGTTGCACTCTTTAAAAGAGCTCCAAAGGCTACAGGGGATGTTTCTGATTTAGTGAGATCACTAGAGGGAACAAAGCTGTCTTTTTCAGCATGTTGGGGAAATCTGGGGAGTCCTGGGGGAAATTAATAGAAAATGATTGTGAAACTTAGTGGAGGTTGTACACATTTCTTTTCAACCTCATTTTTACACATACTCCCCAAAAGCTAAAATGTTAGTGATGCTTCAGGAGCTGAGAAAATGGGGCTGAGGACCTCATGGAACAATGCCTACCCTATCCTGCTTTGTTTCAATATGAATTGCTATCCCAGAATATCTTTCAAACATCTTCTTCCCCAGGTTAACATCAGATAGTGCACTGGCTCTGATATCCTTTCCAATTGACCTTGCCTCTGTACAGCAAGATCTTTTTCCTCCTTTCTCTGGATTTTTTTTTTTTTCCTTTTTAGAAAAGAGCATTTGGCTGGCCAAAACTGACAGCAAATGCTTTATCTGTGTATCTTCCCCTCTGCGAGTTCTGATCTACTGTACTTCTCTTAGGCACTGGCATTATTTATCAATGTCAATTACATTTGCTGGCTCTTTGGGTTTTTCATTACACTGAGTATCTGTAAGGTAAAAATAAAACATGTAGTTTGTAAACCTCTATTTCAGTGAGCTTTGGTAAATCTCAGAGTATGTTTCCTGGCCACAACAATGTTTTGCAACTTCTTCTTGTCTTCATGAGGTGAAAGAACTTAAATATTACAGATACCAAAATGTCATTCTTGATGGATACTTGTACATTTGTTTAGTTACCGAAGCTTGTATTTTTATTCTTTAAAAAGTTCAAGGTACATTTTTATCTACATACAGGCCATATGTCTAAAGCAGCTCTCCTGAACCTGATAATATCTAGATGGGCTGATCTACAACTTCCATCCTTCCCAGACAGTGTAAATACGTTGGTTGGGAGTTATGTGTGTGTAGCCTGACACATTTGAAGGGTACTACACAGGGGAAGGTAGAGTGAAAAATACTTGCAGAAACACTACTATAGAAGCCAAGTTGGGAAGTAATCATGACATTGCTAGAAAGATAGTGCTATCATCAAGACAAGGTTATTTTCCTCTTGAATTATGCCCCAATCGATTCAAATATCAGCAAGCTTTATGCCCAATTAATTCAGATATCAGCAAGCCAATATCCGGAAACAGGAATAAATCATAGGTTGCTAAAGGAGATAATCTCTATACACCGCAAGAGAAAATGATTCACAATCAATTGTCTTGCTTTTAGAGATATAAAAGAATTTTGTCATCCATCTTCTTGAGAATGTATTTTGGCACTAAGTTTCCTCTTAGTGGATCCATGATGAGATGAACATCAGCAGCATTAAAATTCAGCAAACATTCATCCTTCCCCGGGGGGCGGGGGGGGGGGAATGATCAGGCTCACTCTTGAAAACGTATCAGGTTGCCCTAGTTCTTGTTTTTTTCCTTTCTTTTCAGAATGAAAATGCCCCATAAGTTCACAGTAACAGATGGATCTCCTCTGAGACTGATTTTTCTTTGCAGCAGTTCCTGGAACCATCACTGTGATCATTTAAGGATTATTGAAAAGAAACAGCCTTTGAGAGAGACTCCAGTTGAAGGAGGGGCAGGTTGCATGCAGAAAAGAGTGGGAAAAGTTGCAGCAGCAGAAGAAAATCTAATCTACACACAAAGCAGAGGTTGCCAAGCTACAAGCCCAGAAATCCAGGACATAAGATGACCAGAGGAGTGTGTCTGAGGAAGACCATGACTCCATGGATCCCAACAACCTTGTGCAGGCAGAGGTCATCACAATTAAAAACTGCAGTATTCGTTTTTCAACCTTCCAGAATTCTCTGGTTTCCTTCCCCCCATTAATACTTAAGGTCAAATAAGTTCTAACTCTGCCTCTAAACTAGCAGTATTAGATTATTTGTCTCATCAACAGTCACCGCATCTTTATCTCTTACTCTTTGTCCTCACAAGACTTTTACAAATGTGGCAGGGAAGAGAATTAAGAGATCAGAATATCTCTGTTTGAACTCTAAGCCAATGCAACGTGGTTAATTCTGGCTGAATTATTTTGTTACGTATTGAACATCCAGAAGAATGTTTTTAATGCTCCGTATTAAAATAAAATAGTGATACCTTATCACATAAATGATTGGCCAGCAATTAAGTGCAGTAAGTAAGCAGGGAGGTACACAGAAAGATATTGCTGACACCTTCTGCTGAAGCTCATCAGGAAAACTGGAGAGACGTTAGTTCACCTCTTTTATGCAGAAATGCATGCAGTTGGAAATCTAATTTTAAAATCTTACAGTCTGAGGACAATTGTTACTGTGAATTCAGCCCTAAATAATAATAACAACAACAACCATTAAAAGTCATACATTTGTCAGCAAGCCTAGCTAAAAATTCTTTTGTAAGAAGAAAATTACTACACTGTGGGACATTTTATTAAGCTCCTGATCTGGAGTAAAGCCATATTCACCAAACAGATCCATAGTGAACAACTTGTTCAGAGACTACAAACAGGTCACAAACTGAAGATGGAACCAAATGAAACTTTGTGGATCACTTAAGTCCCCTAATAACTATCAAATTACTAATTGTAGTACTACCTCCTACCTGCTGATGGTGAGCTAAACCCCAAAAGAAGGGACTAATAGCTCCTTCTTTTGTCAGATGACCCTTGTGGTTAAAAAACACAACAAGCAAACCACAACTCCATTTTCCAGTTCAGGAAAACACAATCCCTAAACAGGTGGCAAGCTTTTTCTATGTGAGGAGACCTGGGCAGAGGGTCTTTGTCTCCTCTCTGAACTGTACTGTAGCTGCATTTGATACCAATGCATTGACTAGCTTAGCAGTGAAGAACTACCTTTGAGAGCTGACGGATCAGTGGCAAGAAGAGAAAACTCTTGTTCTAGGCCACCCGAAGAATTCACGTCCCATCTGAACAAGGTCCCACCTGTCTCAGCCATGCAGTTCACAGGGGCAGCTGAGTCACTGGAATGGTTAAGGAAAGGCAAGTTGGGTATGCTAAAGATGCAAATTTGCAGAGCCTGTTTCAAAAAGATGACAGCACCCCTAGAAAGCTAGAGCTTGAGAAGTAATTCCGGTCTTTTCTTGCAGCTATATTTTTATGCCACAAACTCAAAATCGCTTAAAGATAAGTAATTATCACCACACCTCCTCTTTGTAATATTATCCAATAAACGTTCCATGGAAGTTTAATGCTTCCCTCATCCACCATCAAGTCCTGATTTCCAATTTTTGATACAATTAAGGAACACGGTAAAACACATTTATGATCTTTTCGCTCTGTCTGAAAAACAATTATGGCCCTGTTTGTGTATACAGCCACACTTAGCCATTTTTCTTGTTATTAAATTTGGACTTGAACAGTGCTTCAGTGAGTTACAACCTCCTCTGGGCAAGGCAGGCTAAGGGAACAGAAGGTCTGTAATATATGATGTACACTAAAAAAAAAAAGATTTTTGTATATTTCCCCAATGTCACCATTTGGTGCTAGTGTGTGTGACCACTACCAACAGAGATAGCACCCTGAAAAGGAGAGATACATTGTGGTCCAATCTACCACGTCCTTTCCAAACATTTGCTGGCTTGATCCTGATCGAAATCAAGCTAGCCCCTCCTTGCTGATGTTTCAGAAGCTACTAAAGTCTGAGTTTTTTGGAGAGACTTCCCCTGATGTTATCATGCCACTTTTAATGTTTATTGCATGTATTCTTATGTTTGAGAACCAGTTTGGTGTAGTGGTTATGGCACCAGGCTAGAACCTGGGAGACTGGGAGTTCTAGTCCCACCTTAGGCACGAAGCCAGCTGGGTGACCTTGGGCCAGTCATTCTCTCTCAGCCCTAGGAAGCAGGCAATGGAAAACCACTCCGAAACTTTGCCAAGAAAACTTCAGGAATTTATCCAGGCAGGTGCCAAGAGTCAAGACTGATTCAAAGGCATAAAATAAATTAAAAATAAATTTTTAGTTTGGATGTTCCTGTTTTTATTCTTTTGAGAGAAGTTTATACCATGGATATTTTAACTGATTCTTACATTCTGTGCAATCTACCTACAGTCTTTGGATTGTGATAGGATAGAAACACGCAAAATGAAGAACAAAGAAACAAACTTGACCCATGCTAAAGGTTACATTCCTTATATCTCAAATAACTTTATCTCCACTTCCCAAACTCCTTTTAATGAGCATCATTATCTCAAAGGAAAAGTATGTAGGTGTAGCACAGTTCATACACATGTGTGCCCTGGGCAGTGAAGATCACCATGGAGTTCCAACATGTATGGCACCCCCAGAGACATGCAGGAGTCCAATGTTCTGTACCCAGGACATAGAAGTGGTGGTGACAAAGCTACTGAGAAATATAGGCACATATGACATGTGGAGAATGGCTTGGAGTTGTGGGTTTGCTCCACCATCCATGCTCAGGACAAATGCACAGAGGAAGGAACAGTGTGAATAGAGCAACCTTGAGCTCTATTGCCCCATTCCTAGGAGTATTTTTAATGAATAAACTCAACTGAGCTCTGTAAAATAGTCCCAAGTACAGGAAAAGCACACTCTTATTTCTCTGTCCTTAAATATCCTGCAGTTAGACTATATTATTTCAGAAAGTAGGTGGGAGAATGTACCTCTTCCCTCCACACCCCTGCCCCCTGCACATACCCTAAATGCTCAATCCAGCCCAAAGGGGGACAGCAACACACTCCGAGAGATGTATAGACCACTGTCTGTGATTATTTGACTTCATGCAATTTTCAAGCCTCTCATTTTCCCTCCAGATGCATCCACATGAAAGTAATGGGCAATGAACACTTCTCTAAAATATTTCCTGCTCCCCTTTCAACCACAGCTTATTAATTAAATCCTATATACAGTAGCTAAACTAGAAGTGTGCACCGATCAAAAGATTTGGCTTGTAACCTGATTTAAGGAAAGGCTAACATGATCAATAGTAAGGGACACTGAGAACTGGAACTCAGTAACATCGAGAAAGTCACAAATGCCACATCTCTGGAATCAACAATGATGACTTAAATGAATCCATCTCATCCGATATAAGGCCGCATTCAGTAGTCCAGGTAACCATTCAAAATCTGAGATTTCAGCAGGTGATTTAGAATAGCATGCAACAAAACTGCAGATTTGAGACAGAATATATGGAAAGAAATGCTAGATGGCAGCAGCCATATGACTATTGAGTTTTCAGCTTTGGTGCAAATATTTGACATTTGCTTATATATAAAACATACATGCACAGGTATGAACAGACACACAGACACACTGCAGGGGTTATAAATCATCAGTGGCATGCATCTGCATCTGATGTTCTACATCTACCAAATGTAACTCAACTAACAACCTGTAGCAAAGTATTTCACTTAATTAAAGGCAAGGGCTGAGTCAGTTTGGTGCATGGTTAAAGGCACCAAGTTAGAAGCTGGCAGACTGTGAGTTCTAGTCTCACATTAGGCACTAAGACAACGGGGTGATCGTGGGCCAGTCACTCCTTCTCAGCCCTAGGAAGAAGGCAATGGCAAACCACTTCCAAAAATCTTGCCAAGACAGTTGGCTGGACGTTAAAGACAAGAGAGAGAGAGAGAGAGAGAGAGGGAGGGAGGGAGGGAGGGAGGGAGGGAGGGAGGGAGGGAGGGAGGGAGGGAGGGAGAGAGAGAGAGAGAGAGAGAGAGAAAGAAAGAGGGAGGGAGGGAGGGAGGAAGGAAGGAAGGAAGGAAGGAAGGAAGGAAGGAAGGAAGGAAGGAAGGAAGGAAGGAAGGAAGGAAGGTTTTTTTTTTAAAAAAAGCTTGGTATTAGATGTAATGCCAATATTGGAAAATATATGTGTAAAGAACATGCAAATATGCATCTAATTGCAAATATATGCTTAATACATGAACAACAACAACCATAAATGAGACAAATGTGCTGTTGAATTGAATAGGATAACTTATTCTGGATATGGAGCGTAGGGACATAAATATCCTAAGCAGAAAATTAAAATTATCTTCTTCATTCATGATCAGATTAGCAATTAGTTAGCAAAGCAACTCACCAGCAGAGTTGTAAGAAATCATGCCCAAATCTAGATCTAGAGATTGTGAATTTTAGCCTAAAATCTCTGGATCATATCTCTGCATCTGTAGCATTCTCCCAAGGCAGATTCCTAATCATGCAGAAACTTCCAATACATGTTTGATTCAAGTACACAAATTGCAACATTTGCATGACATGTCAATTGCTCCAACCACCATCCTTGGATGCCATGCTTCTATTCCCTTTGTGCTTCTAAACTGTAGTCTACATTATAGACTTGATTGCTAAAATTCTGCTCTATAGATATGAACTATAAAGGCCAGTATTTCATTGCTATTGAAGATATATGGGATTTTTCTATTACTCCCATGTCATGATTAGATCACTTCCTGAGACATTTTGTGTATTCAATTCTTTTATCCAAAATGAGGATGACAAGTGTCCCAATTCCATCCCATTTAGAGAGGTAAGTCCTGAAGGGCCTTACTTCTACTTGTGTAGGATCCTCCTGGAATGTAGAGATCTAGAGAGTCAGATGGTGTGGGTAGAGGAGAACTATTAAAATAGTCTCACCTAGAGATGGATCCAACTGGACTCCAGAAAGCTCAAGATTGGTTTGATAATTGTCATCTCTCAAGATTTAAGATTTAAGGGCATAAAGTCAACAGCTGGATTACTGTACTTTTATATATGGGCTCTCTAGCTTTAGAGGAATTTTGCAAGTAATTCTACAAATATGAGCCTCATCGCACCTTTTCATAATTCCACAAATTCTGTAGCCCTTAGAAGGAATACAGGGTATGGCCTACTTCTGAAGAGAAAAGAAAATGGAAGGTGGACTCAGTTCTTCTTAGCAGTTCTGTTCTGCTAGAAGTGCTGAAGATAATAGAGACCATTGAATGCACAATTTTCCCCCCTGTGGTGCAAAATACTCTTTGTAAAGTTTAGAATTTCTTCCCCTTGTTAGTGTACCATTCAAATTACTTTGATGGCTGTGTTTAAACTTCACTAACTTGAAAGGCCCCTGTCTCTATGTGAACAATGGAAAGGATTTTGTCTTTCCATCTTCACACACCGTTTTCTTTTCAGTCCAATTGTAACCAATCTTCTGTGATCATCTGTGGCCAATCTTCTAACCTTCATGGCAGAGTTTCATAAGGACCTGGATCATGGGCAGCTCTGTTGCATTCAGAATCAAATGAACATCAGCCTCCTTTTCCATTCCAGTATCTGACTTCTCTCAGAACTCATATATACGTTCAATAGAATCATGTGATAAAATGATGCTGGACCACTTCAGGATGACAGAGAGGGAGGGTAGCCTATTTCCAAGTGCTCCTTTGTTAGAAAGAAACACATATCCTGTACAAAACATCTTAACATTTCCTCAAAGCAAGTTGGTTTTTTAAACACAAGGAATATTTTCTAGTTTCTGAGGCATTCAAATATGTGATCAAAAATGAACAATTAATAAGAAATTGACCTTCTAAGGGGGGTCAGATGGATAGGCTATTGAGTGTGGCTGAGCTTTCCATCCTTCTAATGCATTGCTGAACTTTTTATAGTTAACTTCTGCATCATCATAAACTCTCTGGAGCCAAGGAACTGTTCCACATACAGCAGACTTCTGCCCATATGGTTTCTCACAAAGCTGGTAGAGTAACTTAGGCAGAAGATAGAAATCTGCCTCGAGCTATTGATTTGGGTTGTCCTCAAAGAGGAGCAAATAGTATTCTTGTATTGCTACTGTTTTGAAGGGGAGGAGTCATTTCTGGTGGAAACGGTGAAATAACTCTAGTTGGAATATTCCAGTTTATTCCTTGGGGGGTCTGTATTTAGCAGAGGATATGTTTGGGAAGAGAAATGAATCCATTGGGCATATCCAGAATCAGATGCTCAAGGTTCCAAAGGACAAGTAAAATTTCTAAAGGAAATTTTGCCTGCATTTCTGGCCATCTTTTAATTGGGGGGGGGGGCAGGAGGAGGAGGAGGAAGAGGAGGAGAAGAGGAGGAGGAGGAGGAGGAAATAATACTCCATTCTTCCTGTAGGAAGGTTGCTGAATGGGACAGCCTAAGAAAATCAGTCTTCCAGTCAGAGGAAAGCAGAGCTGAGACAGAGAGACAAACCAAGGGGTAGTCCCTTGCTTGTTCTGTCTTCTCCTAATAGCCTTGTAGTCAATAAGATAAATAATGCAAGGAGTTGATTCTTTTGAAGCTGCATCTCCAACAGCACTTGCAAGGGAGGCTGTCCCAACCAAATAATTTTACCAGCCAAAAAGAACTATGCACAGCGCTGGACTAATTCACCCAATTTCACCCTGCCATTGGATGAATCAGTCTCTCTCAGTCTAGTCTCCCTTATGAAGTTGTTTCTGTTGGGATAAAATGAAAGGAGATGCCCATCAAAGCCACCTTGAGCTTTTGGAGTAAAGGTTAGATATAATTCTAACATATAAATAAGTGAATACGTTGGAATGAATCACCATTTGCTACTCTGCCCAATATGTCTTGATGAAAGAGGGAATGAAATCTAAGAGAAGGAACAGAGTTGGGGGGGGGGGGGGAAGAAAGCAGGTGTCTTCAAAAGATCTAGAAAAGATCTTTTCCCTACCCACTTCAATAGCAGAACTATTGAAGATAGGTGACCCTTCCCCTTACCACTTTCCCACTGGTCTCCCATGTGCTTCCTTCTCCAAACACTTTCTGGGGTGCCAAGGGTGCTGAGGGGTGGGGCGGGGGGCAGAGAGAAAGAGAAAGAAATGCATCCACCAGAATAACGGGACCGGTTCATGCAAGCGAGAGATCAGATATTCAATCTGCAGATACGAATGAACGGGGAAAGGCAGGAGGGCACCACTGGTGACTGCAGACCTTTGTCAGTAGCAGCCCAAGCAAGTGGTCGACTTGATTTCTCGCACTGCTGTCTCAACGGCTGAGCTGCAATGCTGGGCTTGATGTGCATCTTTATTGCAGCCAATAAACAGCAATGAAAAGGAAATAGAGGCTGCCAGTAAGAAAGAGGAGTTTCATCAGATTTTATTATTCCATGCATTCACCCAGCTCCTTTTTTTTTACTGCTGTTGCTGAGTTGGGTCCTTTAAGGGCTGAAACAAATAGGACATTTCAAAGATTGTTCAAATCATGCAGCTAAGCCAGTGTTTCTTAACCTTGGCAATTTTGAGATGGGTGGACATCAACTCCCAGAATTCCCTAGCCAGCATGCTGGCTGAGGAATTCTGAGAGTTGACGTCCACCCATCTTAAAGTTGCTGAGGTTGAGAAATGCTGAGCAGAGCACTTGCTGATCTCTGGGGTAACATGGGGGACATAAGCTAAGGAAGGTTCCTCCACCCATGCAAAACTTGGCTAAAAATAAGAAATGACATGAACTTGAACAGGGCTTGAGTAGAACATACTGCAATGGGTTAAAATTATTTAATTTATATATTTATGCATGGCCTTTCTGAGCAAGTTGTTTCTAGAATGCATGGGGAACATTCCAAGTGATTCTGATTTATTCCAGAAACAGCAAAAGAATCTAAAGATTAGCTATTTTTTAAAGACACAAACTTTCAAGGATTACGGTCTCCTAAATCTATAAATCCTGATGCTATAATAAATTTGTCAGATATAAAGATGCCACAAGATTCTTCATTATTGATTTCAGGCTCCATTTGATTCATGTTAGTGAACTTGCCTTCTAACTGTTGCTCTCTCATGGTAATGATCCCAAAATTAAATATTGCCTATTTTTTAAGGATATTAAATATTTATTTTGCATTTTAAGTCACTGCAGCCCACTTTCATAAGAGGTTGCTTCAGGATGATGTAATGCAATTCCAGAAAGGTGTTTTGCAGAAGGCCAGGCCAAAACCATTATCTCTCTCTACAGCTTTTTAGAGTACCTACGTATCTTCCTGGTATTGTGTGGCTTCTGGGTGATTCTGGAAAAGTGCACTGCTGCTTTTAAAACATTACAGGAAACTGCTACATTTGCAAGCCATATGCTTTTTGGAACTGAACCCAAAGTTCTGCACTATTGGCCTTTAAAAAAAAAAAAAAACCTTTATAGAATGGGACTAGAAATCAAGCCCCTACATAATACATAACCATTATGAAAAGGGTCGGACAAATTATCAGTCTACAAATATTTCCATCAAACAGCAATATCAGTTTCCAATACAATAAATAATAAATTGTCTTATCCTGACAAATAAGATATTTTTTTCCTTTTTGCATAAAAGGTCAGTCCCTTTAATCAGATATCTGAAAGCAGTAAAATTATATAATGTATCGTTCATTTGGGTGTTGAAGAAGCAAGATAGAAAGAGTGCTGACACTCTTGAACTTTGGTGTTGGAGAAGTTGCCTGAGAATACCTTGGGCAGCCAATAAAACAACTGAACCCAGAGTTCTCACTCGAGGCACAAATGACCAGGCTCAAAATATCCTACTTTGGACACATTATGTGAAGACCCAGCTGTCTGGATAAATCTATCATGCTGAGAAAGGTGGAAGGAAAAAGAAGAAGAGGATGACCAGCAGCAAGGGGGATGGACTCATTTACAGTGGGGATGGGGGCACTGTTGGAAGTCCTGAAAGACCAGGTTAGGGACAGATCATCATGGAGAACATCTATGTAGTCGCTAAGAGTCGATATCAACATTATGGTACCTAATCAGTCATTAAATACCTAATATTTGATTTTGTCCCATAGAATTTATTAGGAGCCATTCTGTTTGCATAAAACCATCACTTTCACTGGACAATCTGTGCCTTGGATTTGGTTTCTTCATCAGACAAGCAGGCAAAGTAGAGATTTCTTTGAATCAAGCTTGACCCCTGCACCTACATGGATGTATCTATGCATTTATTACAAAGATGCAAATGCTCCCCTATCCTAAGATTCTATGCAAATAAAACAAAACAGCAAATAAAACACACAATAGAACAACTCACTCCTTTAAATTTCAAAAGAATATAAATTAACACAACCAAATAATGAATATAAATGTAAAACCAACCATCAAAGCCTAATACAAAACAGCCCAAACACCCCTTAATTTCCAAACCACTTTTAACGTCTTCCTAAAGCATACTAGGTTGGGACCACTCAGATTTTTGGGTGCAAGTTGTTTCACAGTGATGGGGGAATGACAAACTATGTAGGGTTTAATGGATTTATTTGGTGAGGGGTGCTGTGATGGAATGTATCTACGAAGAGGAGGGTGATGTGAGAGATCAAGGCTATCAGGAAGGAGGGGGTGCATTCCATTCCACTTCTGGCAGTAGGATAGATTGAGTCTGGCAAGACTGATGTCAGCCCAGCCCAAGAACAACGGTGAAAGAGTCCAGTTGAGTAAAGCTCCCTTATTTGCTTATACCTTATAGACAGAATCTTGCCAGACTCAATCTATGCTACTGCAACCAGTGGATACATGCTGGGAGATTCTAGGGAGTGGCTATCCTGAACCTCTTTCGCTTCTCACACACCCCCTGAGGACTGTGTTTCCTCTTGCCTCCTTTCCCTGCTGGAATGCTGCCCCTCCTTCCTGATAGCCTTGATCTTATCACTCTCCTCTTCGTAGATACACTCCATCACAGGTGCCTTCGAGTCAGTGTTGACTCCTGGCCACTGTCTGAACAAGTCCCTGCGGTTTTCTTGGCAAGATTTTGGAAATGGATTGTCGTTGCCTCCTTCCTAGGGCTGAGAGAGAGTAATTGGCCAAGGTCACCCAGCTGGCTTTGTGTCTAAGGCAGGACTAGAACTCACAATCTCCCAGTTTCTAGCCCTTAACCCAGTGCCTTAACCTTAATTAATGCTTTTAATTGCCAGTAGGTTTCCTAGTACAGTTCAAATTGCTGGTGTTAACCCATAAAACCCTCACTATTAATCTATAGTGCTATTAATAGCACTGAGTCCCTATTAATGCTAAACAAAAAACAGGCATTATTCTTCTACAGTGGCTTTCATCTGCCAAGTGGGCTGCTACATGGTGCACCAATTGTAGTTTCATGTGGACTTCATGTGGACTTCAAAGGCAGCCCAACCAAAGCATGTTGCAGTAGTCAAATCTCAAAGCCATGAGTCATTGCCAACAGTGGGCAGAAAAAATATAGTTTTCCTAGGAATGATACCGAAATGGCTTGCAAGTGCCTTCTCTTGGAACTTCTAAAAACTTCTTAGTCTAGCCCACAACCTTGAAATTCCCTGAGGGCTTCCGATCTAAGTCTGATTGTCTCCTTGTGTGACCCTGGCTACTTCTTTCAAGATTAACCAAGGTTAGCAAGGTGCCACTACCTGTTGTGACATAACCTTCAGGTAACTCTAGAAGAAATGAAAGAGCCCTGTCTTCTTCCCTTTTAGGAGCCTTCTATCTTCACAAGCATTGCACCAATCCCACCTATAGACAGATAGAAGATCCAATTTTGCATCATCTGTACTTTGCTGGTAATCGCATTCAAATCATACCACCTGATAAAAGTTAAGGTTTGCCCAATTTGTGAAATCCCAGAGCCTTATTCGCAATGAGCTTTTGGATGATAACCCATGAATAAATAACAACCATGAGGGCTGAAATAGGATTACTCTTTAGTGCAATTTCCTGCAATTTTGAAATCAGCTATTCCAAAAGTCGCCAAGCAGATCACAGTGGCGTACCGCTTGAGAGCCTAGCAGATAAATCAACATAAATGCTGCCATCACTTATTTTAATAGCCACTTTACCTAGGAGGATTTTGATTATGAACAGGCTAAGTTGTAGCATCCAGCAAAACGAAGGGCGATGGGGGAAAAGGAGGCAGTAAAAAGACCTCTTTTTAAAATATGTATATAGTCAACATTTCCAAAATTGTATTTAACATCAAAGCACTTCCATTTTTGGCTAATAGGTATTATGTATGGCTACATACTATTGAAATCCTAGTGAAATGCCTCTTACATCTGCAGAGATGAGTATAGAGGCTGTGCTTATTCCAAGCACCCAGGGCACTTGTAACCTACAGCTGCACTTACTCCTATTAGTACTATTACAAAAGTGTGTGTGTTTTTTTTAATTGTTCAGAGCATTTTGCATCTCCTACATTGTGTATATAGCTCACCAGTAATAACTCAATTCTCCCAAAATAGCACTGTTGGGTCATGCAGGAGAAGGAAGTACCTGGAAGCTTCTGGGAATCCTAAAACTAGCAGAAAAAGAAAAAGATTTCAGCAGGGAGGGATAGATAAAACACTGAAAAAGGCTTGAGCATCCTGAAAGGCTACAGAATACGTATGCACAGTTGGGGAGAAATAGAAGGATTGGAAAGGGGAAGAACAGACTGGAACAATGGCGTATCTCAAAAAAGAATCTGGCTAATTGACTGGAATAGTCATAAAAACCCGATATGCAAAAATGTATTATTAAAGTGGAATTGTCCCAAAAGTGGAATTGTCCCATACTCTCTTTGTCAGGGGTACGCAGGGCATCCATGTGAGGGTCAAAAAAGTCAGTGCCTGTAAAAGAGAGGCAGGGCTTTGTGTGGGAGCAACCACCATCTTGACTTTTTTGATACCCCTCCATAGGCACCATTGGGGGTCTACAACCTTGTGATGTCTAGGGGCCCCTGTGGGGATAAGAGCCACAGTGAGGGGGCAGTGATACAAAATAGGCAGTGCTGTGTCATGTACACAAGCAGGATTTTTGCTTTCCACCCCCGCCCTGGTATCTTTGGCAGGATGGTGTTCTCACTGTTTTTGTTTTGGGTGGTCCACTGGTTGGTTTAAAAAATGAGCCAGACCTTTAAAGTTTAGACTATAATTTTCATGTATTTCCTACTTCAAATTCTTAAGAACCTCTGCTCCTGTTTCTTAGCAATTGCAGTCAGAGAATGCTCTGGAAGGTACGTGACTCTCTACACTGGGGGGCATTTCTGAGCCAAACCTTCAATCTTCTTTCAAGTCTTCATCTCACTGATGTAACACTGAATCGCCTGATGAAAGAGCCCTGAAATTTCAAGTTTGCTTTACAAACGGGTGGGAAACCCCTTTTCCAAGTACAAAATTCTAAGTACATAATGGGACCGAGTGCAAAGCATCAAAGATTAAGTAGAAAATACAGCAGCAAGAGTAATGACTGGAATAGGCCATTATGAAGCCGGTTATATACAATTTGCACGGCCTCACAGTTCATTTCCAAATCCATTTCAAAGCGCCAGTATTAACTGACAAAACTTTTCATGGCTACGAACCACAGTACCTAAAAGAATACCTTTTCCTCTACCCATATCTTAGTGTCATCTTTGGAGGCCTTGTTCTGTGGGCCTTCACGTGCTGAGGAATGGCAAGTGATGACCAAGAATGAATGTTTTCAATCTCTGAATATGGAATGCCTCCAAGTGAAGTCCCCAGTCACAGATGTTTTTATTCTCCAATGTGGTGGGCAGATTTGTTTTAAACATGTTAGCAGTATTTTTTTAAATGTGTTTTTCCACAAACTAGAGACAGAGAAATAAGGCTTCACAGACCAAAGGAGTGGGAAGCTCATCCCACCATAATTCTGGGTGAATATTCTCAGATGACCTCAGGAAGGTAAGTAAAAACCTATTGAATGTAGTTCTGTATGTGGAGTCCTTGGGGTTCTCTGAGCTTGGTTGTTTTCTTGCAGACATTTCGTTACCCAACTAGGTAACATCATCAGTGCTGGAAGGGAGTGGGGTTTGCTCTCTGTTTACATATAGTAGCTTGCCCTGTCAGTGTTGGTGGGGTGTTGTTTTTTTCTTAGTAGTTCCTTAATTAGGGTATTGTTTTCTGCTTGATTGTTTGTCTGTATGCTGTAGTTCTGTATGCTTATCAATACAAAATATGTGAAAAGTGTAAACAATTAGTGTAGTAATCATGGATTAGGATCGTGGACACTCAGGTTCAAGTCATGAAAGTTCACTCAGTGTGTTTTTGACCAGTCACTCTCTCTCTGCCCAACCTGCCTCGCCAGGTTGTTGTTATGAGGAAAAAATAGAGAAGGAACTACTATGTACACCATCTTGAGTTCCAGAAGGACGTGAAATTAAACGGGGATATAGAGGTGACTGAAAATGCCTTATCACATTGGAGCTTCATATTAACATAGTACAGCAAACCGAAAATGATCTCAAAAGTCAAGGAATCCTTCAGGGCTGGGATTTGTGCTCATGTTGCACGGGAGATCCACAGTGGGTGAGATAATGATGCAAAGTTGATTGATTTTGTTTGATTATGTGCCATCAAGTCATTGTCAAGTCTTAGCAAAAGTATGTGGGACTAATTCACATGTACTGGGCCAGCCGGGATGTTCTAGAGGTTGCTTTTCCCCACATTTTATTGAATTAAGCATATTTTAGGGATTATTCTACAGGTTTCAGGTTTTCCCCACCTTAAGATGGCAGGATTTTCAGCAATCGCACTATCAAAATTAAGTCACACAATCAAAGAGAACTCAAGAGACCCCTGAAAGGAAAGCTGGAAGTCCTGGATTGGCCACCCTGGCTAGGAAGCCTTGACCAAAATTATACTATTAGTTAAACTGGCAAAAACTCTCCTAGGATTCAAGTAAGCCTCTCCCCTAGCCCAAAACTGAACCCAGGACTTTCTCTATGCATAGCTACAGCCTTCCTTTTCAAGGGCCTTAAAGATATTGTGAGGAACTAATACTGTCCCTATGATTTATACCCAAAATGTGTTCAATTTCCAGAATTCAGATTCCTTCTAATAAGTCACATTTCAAGTCTGCAATGGCCTCTGTATGGTCTCTGTGCATGAGTTCAGTTTAATGAGCCACCCAGAGAGATGGAGCTTGCTCTGAAATCCATCATGAGCTGCTTAGTGGATGGGGGAGAGTGGTCATTTTTGCGGGTCTCAGTGCTGGCATGGCGCAGAAGAAGAGCAACCTGAGGCAGGACAAGGCTGATAGCATGGAGAATTAGCAGCTAAGAATGGAGCTGGGAAGCTGACAAGCAATATAAGAACACCTGATTTGCTTGAACTCAGGCAGGATGTTCAGATAGCTCCACTCCTAGTCAAGGTGGGCATCTCTTCATGCTCAGGAGAACTCTGAGATTTGCAGGAGTCTGTAGAATGGAGAAGGAGGAGGATCTACTAACAAAATCTGGGAAGAGTAAACCAGTCTCTATTTGCATGGGAAGGAAAGGGGAAGGGGGAAAAGACCTGATAGATCAGGGGCAGGTTTTATGATACTCAAGAGTGGACGCGAAATAGGGAGTAAACTTGGAGCATTGATTTGTGGTTTATTTACGTAGCTATTAATATTTGGCCTTCACTTCGGGAAGTCACGGCAGTGTGTATCATGTTCTCTCCTCCATTTTTTCCCACAACAATAGGATAGGTTGGGCTGAGCCTGATCAGCCTAAAGCCACCTAATGGGCTTCCATGGCTCACGGTGGACCTGAACCTGACTTTCCCCAGTCCTAATTCACTTATGTCATAGAGTATGGAGAAGCAAAGTGGTCAGCCAACCAAATCACTTGGTATATGGTCAGGTTATTTGAGGGATCACCTATTTCCTACAGTGCCTACCCACCCCGTAAGACTGGGCAGAGTAGGCACACTTTCCCTTCAGTATCATCTGAAGCTAGGAAGCGCACGTTCTCTGAAACTGCATGCCCCCAGAGATCCATCTGGTTTCCACCCTGCAGCTCTTCTGCAAGTGTCTAAGCTCTGTTTCCAGGCCTGGGGGTAGGGTGGCTGTTGATCTCCTGTTGGCTTTTCTTCAGGATGTTTCTGGTGGGTTGTGTTTGTGCCTTCCAGATGTTCAGAATGTTCATTATCTTCTTTTTGTTTTCATTGTCTTTTATCTTATCATACAAGCTACCCAGAGTGATCTGGAGTCGGGTGGCCTCTAAATTCAAATAGGTAGGGAAAGAGAGAGAGAAAGAGAGAGAGAGAGAGAGAGAGAGAGAGAGATGCATTATAAAACTGTTAAAGGAAAAGGAAAATTGTTAAATCTTGGGTCTTGGAGAAGGGAAAGAGAAGAAGAAGAAGAAGAAAGAACACCAAGCAGATGATCAGAGAAAGGAAAGACAGAAGACAGAAACACCATAGGTCTGAAGTGCAAAATTGGGGAACAAGTTGCCCTTGCCATAAATAAAATAATATTTCTTGTATGTCTATAAATGACTACACAAGTAGAAATACTTATTAGAAATAACACTCATTCTTAGCGGAAATGCCACTTGCTGGATACTTCATTTCCCAGAAACAAAGAGAATGGAGTGAGTTAGGAAGTGATGATGACAAGACAATGAATTACCAACACTGGAAAATCCAAAGTGCTTATAGAATGAAATGAAAGAGGCTGCAGAGAACTAAATGTCCAACTTTGCTAATGAACACGAGCACATGAAAAGTGACCTGCTTCTGACAATACAAGGACAGTGAATGTACATCATCACATTTGGGGAAAGAAGATAAAGGAAATGGTATGATCATGAATGAAGAATCCTAACAATAAATAGGGGATAATTATTTCAAAAACTGGTCAAGCGTAACTCTGGCATGAACGTGTTGGCTGGGAAGCAATGTGCTGTTATTCTGATGCTATTAGGAAAAATCAACAGCTCTGTTTTCCCTCCCTTCTCCTTGGACCTTTCATGACCTCCCCTGGAAGCCATTACTTGTTTTTGATTATTTATTGACATAATAAAGAAAGGGTTTCCACTGTTTCAATCTTACCTTCAATTTCCAATCAGGTGAATTCTGGTGGTAGTAAGCACTTCTGGTCCTAATAAGCACTTCTTAACATAACCTCTTTCATCTGGGTGCATCATAATGAATTACTTGTACAAAAAAAAAGGGAAAAAAAGCATCCCAAGGATGTTAGTTTTGATGAATGCTCAATGTTTTTTTAAAAATAAGAATATTTACAAGATGTTTTTCAATAAAAATCCAAAGTGGCTTACCGTTGTTATGGGTTGGTAAACATCCAAAAGAGCAATAAAGGAAAAGGAGGCTTGATGGCTTTGCAGCTCACTGTCAGAGGAGATAGATAGAGAGAGACAGACAGACAGACAGAGAGACAGACAGATAGATAGATAGATAGATGGATGGATGCCTATAGCCAGTCAAATCCAGACAAGATAAACTAAAGGTGCGGATGTGGAGAGAAAATAATTTTTTACAAGGAGACCTTGCTTAACAACTGCCCTGTTTAGTGACCATTTGAAGTTACAACACTGAAAATGTAACTTTACAACCAGTCCTTGCACTTATGACCGTCACAGCATCCCACAGTCACATGATCACCATTGGATGGTTCACAACTGGCTTCTGACAAGCAGTCAGTGGAGAAGCCAGCAGTAAAATCGTAAGTTGCGGTGACGTGATGCTTCACTTAATGACAAGTGATTCATTTAAAGACCAAAGAAGAAAAACAAAACCTTGTGATGGTGAGTACAAAGACTAGGCCTACCTATTCTGCATCTATTACAAATTTCTATACTGTAAATTCAAAGAATGGGGAATTGTCCAGCACCAGGTAGAGGGACACATGGCGAGACTTGTTTATGTCCAAGACGTATAGGATTTCTTTTGATTGATTTTTGAATTATTATGTGCCATCCAGTCAGTGTTAACTCTTAGTGACCACAAAGATAGATTTTCTCCTTGACCTTCCTTGACTTGGTCTTTCAGGTCTTCCAATACTGTACTCATCAGCACTATAACTAAGTCCATCATCCTTGCTGTTGGTCATCCTTTTCTTCTCTTTCCTTCAACTTTTCCCAGCATTAGAGCCTTTTCCAGAGAGCTGGGTGTTTGCATAATGTGTCTGAAATAGGATAAATTGAGCCAGGATTTTCTTGGTTATAGTTAAATCTCCAGTATTTGGTCCTATCAAGCCATAAAAAACAGTAGACCTTTTGCAGTTGGAGAATGGACCAAAGGATTATGATATAGCATTGGAAGGAGACAATCTGTATCAAATTTGTATCAAGGGAAAGTTGACTGTCAACATTTGAATGCATTTTTTTTTCTATGTTTGGCTCTTGATGGCCCCTACTTGGAATGTTCTCAGAGAAGGTAAAGAATGTAGCTCTATTCATCCTCTCCCACTCTTAGCCACTCTTTGTCAGTTATCTCTGTTAGAAACGATATGCTGCTATGACCTACGTGTTCAGTCTGGGTTTAATTTAAAAGGTTCATCATATATCTCTTCACAAGAGCCTGTACCTAATAAATCAGAGGAATTAAAACACTGCAGAAACCTCTTCCTGTCTACGTGGATCAGAAACTGCAAGAGAGACTGCTGTTTTATAAACCTGTTGGCTTCATTTTGGGCGGGTTGTCCAGAAGAATGCTGTCCTGCAGACACTTATTTTAAGTTGTCAGTGCAGACAGAAGGAAGAGCTGTTGCTATTATCAAAACCACGAGCAGCATCTTTCAGATCACTGTCGGATTAAGGCCTCCTTTTATAAACTGCCAGGCACTCTCTATTTCTCTGTTGGGAGACAGTCGTAAAGAAAGTTGTGGTAAACCAAATAAACGGACTAAGGCCGATAGGAAAAAAATATCATTTAGTGACATTTACAAACTAGACAGTAGCTGGTGAAATCATGGCTGGCAGGTGGTGGCTGGTGGGGAAGGGATAATTAATTTATTTATTTTTCTTCATCGCTCCTAAGAATGAGAGAGAGAGATGCTCTCTGATGTTGTTTCTTTCCTAAAGTGGTTTTGTTGTGTCATTTGCAAACTTTATCAAAGCCATTGCTCATGAGTCACTGGCAAGAGAACAAATTCAGCAGCATCCCTTTGAGCACTGTGTGAGCACTTTGTCTCTGTTTATGACTGACAAGAGTTTCTGTCTTCCTAAGGAGATGGCCAAATGGAAAAGCAATCACTATCTATTGTTTTGTTTTTGATTACTTGGCTAAGACTTTCTCTTGCCTGCAGGAGACATTGTGTCTTTTCCTCTTAGGGAAGAAGTGAAAGTGGTGATGAGGAGGTAGACAGTGGGGGTGGCAGCAGAGAGGAGGAATAGGAGGACACCGACCACTGCTCTTTTTCTGCTCTGGGCAGGGGATTAGAATAGAAGACCTCGAAAGGTCTTCCAAACTTAGGACTCTATGGTTCTATCTTTTTATGCCTTAACTGATTGATGTAGTCACTTGATTACTCTTACTTATAGGTGGAACTCCAGCCCCTCTTTTATACTTCTGGATGACTCAGATAGCCAACCTCAAACTGTATCTGAATTTATCACATCTCTGATGGGCAGAGAGAAAGTATTTCTCTAAGGTTTGGAGGCTGTTGTTGTTGTTCCTTTCATAATCTAGAAGCCTGAGAGAAAACAGTTCCTGCAGGAAACTCTCTATTGTGTCCTAATTTATTCCACAGTATATAGATAATAGAATATGAGGTAACTTCAACATTGCTTCTCTTTATATGAGGATGAATAAGCTGATGCCCTCAAAACACTTCATTTTCATGTCAAACTGAAAGAGAGGTAGAGGTCTTAAACAAGGCTTGGTGGAAATCTAAGGCATTATTCTGAATTTCTGAAGCTTTTGAAACAATAGCTCTTTGGCCTGGCATTTGATCTCAAATGTCTCCAGGTAAACATTTCCTCCCGATGTCTCCAGTTGGGATTTAATGGAAATGTGAGAAGCCAGGGAGGTTACAGATGAATGGCAAGAAGACTATACAGTGCAAACAACTGGAGAGTTGATTGATGAAACACAGACACTCACATGCAGCCTTTGAATCTTTTGCAAGAATCTGCCCCTCCATTCATAAGCATTTCACCTCAATTTTCTTTTTCTTTGAGAAAGAAAATTAAAAAAAAATATTGTCCATCAAATTGAATGAAAATGCTACAAAAATTGGATTATCTGGCTAAATGGATTCTGGAGAAAATGTGTATATACATTCCAAGAAAAAAAAAAATGCATAAAAGCTTTGTTCTCTGCAGATGAAAAAGAAACAAAATGTAAAAGCCAGTGGTATTTTGCTTGCAACTTCATTTTCCCATGCACATTTAATTGAGTTAAGTGAATCCGCTGAAAAACTTCCTGGTTCCTATTAAGAGATATGATCTTCTGATTTTGAACCACCTCTGTTTATCTCATGTTCTCCAAAATCTACTCTCTAAAAAAGGAATGATCAGAATTAAGAGATTTCCTATGCCTGCTTCAAGATTAATTGCAACAAAGCAGAAATACAACAACCTAGGTAATTCCCACAAATCAAACACTTTAGATTCCCACAAATCAAGCACTTTAGAGCTGCCATGCCAACTATATCACAGTAATCCTTTGTGCAGTGTTCCAGAACCTGAGCTAAACTGGCAGAACAACAACAGAAACAAGGTTTTCTTATAAAAGATAACCTGAATGCCAAGTAGATTGTTGACACCTTCAAGCATGAGACCCTCCAACTTCATTCTATAGCCTCTTCAGAATCCCCATGATTTTGCCACTAAAATTCATCTGAAAGAAAGAGAGGAAGGGAGGGAGGGGGGAGGAGTGGGGAGGGGGGGAGGAAGAGGAAGAGGAAGAAGAGCAAGAGGAGGAAGAGGAAGAGGAGGAGGAAGAAGAGGAGGAGAAGGAGAAGGAGAAGGAAGAAGAATTAGCAGCAGCTCTTAAATAGGTGTGTGGACCTTTTAATAATGTGAACCTTTTTTTAGTTTTAACAAAGTCGCATTCAAATCCTCAAAAAAAAATAATTGGCTAAATTTTCAGCCTTGCTTCCTCAGATGATATCAATATATCACCACCATATTCCTTGCAACCCTTGGAGGCTGCGTTTTAAGAAAAGGAGAAGAAAAGTGCAGCCCCAGGCACAGAAACAGCTTCCTGCCCTGCTTTATTGATTAGATAAAAATAGAGATAGGGAGTGTGTTTATGTGGATGTGGGTGCAGGTTTAAAAATGGACTTCAGTTAACATTGCCTTTGCACACTTTCTATGGCTTTTATGAATGCCTACAAGCCTTTTTAAAAATACCAGAAACTCTATTGCTGCTGTACAAGTTCATTAAATAGATTAGGAATAGCAATTTGGGCTTTGGGACACCCCATTCTAGAAGCAGCCAGTTCACTGTGCATTTTAACTATATTAGATGTATTCCCATAAATGAAGTCTCTCTGCTGTTGAAGGCAACTTCATTATGTTAGGTGATTTTTATCGGTTCCCTTTAGGGTGAGGAACAAATGCTAATAGTTGTAATTTAATATGAAAGTTACTGAAGCAAGGACAATTGGGCTGAACCTCAAATGAAGCATTGCAGAAGGGTTTCCATTTTCAAAGGATGAAATATAAAAATGAGCATCAAGTACTCGGAGAGATTAGCAACAGAGAGATACATTTGAATCGGCCTGGAAGGGCTTACATTATTTTAATTTAATCCTTAAATAAAATGATCAGGACCCCAGAAATTCTGCATTAAAATATATTGATTTTCAACAAGGCCCCGTTGATTTCGAGTTGATCAGAGTTAACCGCAGAGAACCGTGCAAGAATTCCAGGAAATTTAGCTCTTTGTTAAGGCTACCTAGAAGCTAAGCATTCTGCTGTAAAACCTTGCATACTCCCATGCAGTGTAATCACTGGAAATGTCTAAACGGAAGAGAATTCAAATCAAAGCTGAGGACAATAGGACATTAGGGGAGGAAGTCTAAGATGAGAAACAGGCAAGAGCTTTAACGGGACAATAATTTCTGATTGGAACCCCCAGTGTAATTTTCTTCTTCTAACAACAGGCCATACATACCCATCCAAGGTTTCTTAACTGCCATGGAGCCATCTTCTCACTGTCCTTGAACAGCAGCATCATGCCCTTTCCAGAATAGCACTACCAAATTTCAGTATCAACGAGTTGGAAGCGATTTCAAATTATCGGGGAGGACATAGAATAGGGTTTTTCCTAGCCCAATCATTTTTTGTGTATGACTCTTGGCACTGCCACACCATGAAACACAGCTCTTGGTCCAAAGAGGAAAGGAAAGGGAGGAATAGTAATTTTTTTTTTAAAAATGTAGCTTCCCATTTTTATGCCCCATCCAGAAACTTATGTTCTTTTTTCAGGCCCATTGTCCCTGAACAAATAGTTTTTGTTTATTTGTTTTATTTGTTGGATTTGTAAAGCCCATGACTCAGGGAAGCATACAACAAGAGTTAAAAAGGTAATATAACAATAAAATAAGAGCAAAACTAATAGACTACTACCTAAGGAATACAAAAACTAAAAAAAAAAAACATAATATATCAGCAGGCTCGTGATTAGCCTGTTCCAGGGCCTCCTGGAAAAGTCTGATCTTTAAGACCTTCTTGGAAGATAGGATGGTAAGGGCCATACAGACCTCAAGAGGAATGCTATTCTTGTTATTTTTCAGATTTTCACCAGGAGAGAGATGGATGCTAGTAGACTCTGTCCATGTTGGTGTCGATACCAAGACAGAGTCTGTTTTATTAGATCTCACAAACATGTGTTTGTGATTTCTTTTACATCCTTACCAAAAGGAGGTCCCAAGTTAGTCCAAGGCCATGGCCTAAACAAAGGTAGGGCTGTTTAACATCTTGCCGTTTTGCTACATCAATAGTCCCAAACATCTCCAAGTCTCCAACCTTGTTCATACCTATAGAGAACATGTGTAGACCTACATTTATACTTTGTTCTTGTTTTTAAATCCAGACTTACAGTAGTGGTGATTCCATCCTTGAAGACATCAAGAAGAATTATCATTGTGTCAGAACTTTATTTTTTAATATTGCTATAAAGCAAAGGGAAGTCAATTAGGTCTAGTTGCTAATGAGCCTCACAAATCATGTTTATGGCAAGGCTCGCATCTAGCATCAGCCTAGAATCTACCATTCGGAAAGATGAAGTGTGTTGACACCCTTGTGTTAGAAGCACTGCAGCTGCTTGCTGGGGTAATTAATTTTTACACGTACTGTGGTGAAGCCAAGCAAGACTTTTGAAGTCCTTCAGCCAATTACAGGCTCTTTAGGGCAATGAGAGAGAGACAGGGAGAGAAAGAGCATCAGCTAGGTCTTATGCAGCTTGTACAATCCAAATTTTAATGAATTTGCCAGGTAGCCGAATCTGCCAATTTGCAAGGAAATTACACAAAAGGAAATGACCACAGAGTTGAGACTCCCTGACCTCTCCCACCTCCCACCCATCCCCCAAAGATATTGTGTGGGTTTCCTCCACATATGGCTAAATTCTTCTCACCTTCTCCTTCCAGAATTCCAAGTTCCCTAATCTATTTCAGAATAATGTGTTTTCTTTATGGTAAATTATTAAGGCGAAGCAATGTGCTGTTCATAACAGGACTATGTATCCCACTGTGTTTTATTATTATTTTTGCAAGAGAAAGGGGTTACTTCGGCCTCACGAGGCAAATTTAGATGTGATAAGAGTTTTATAGAGGTAGCAGCATATAAAGACTACATAGCAGTCAAGAGACAGACATGCTGTTTTGTGATCCTGCTGCTAAGAGTACAAGTATTAAATGCAAGCCGGGGGTGGTTATAAAATATGGAGCCCGCAGAATTTCGAAAAGAGAGAAAACTCTTCCATGGCCTGGCAATTCTCGCTCAGATGACATCCTTTTATAAACCATTTTTTGGTGAACCTGTATTTAACCCTCCAGACTTTAGCCGCTGGGAGTAAGCATACACACCAGTTAACCCACTGCTCCAATCTCAGCAGTCGGTTTCGTGTGGAAAAAAAGGCTCTCACAAACAAACAAAATGAAGTCTCTTTAAATGTAACTGAGCAAAAGGGGCGTGCTGTGAAGGAAGGTAGCACTAACCTTGAGAACAAGGGGGAAATGAGCAAGTTGTTAAGGGGGGACGTTGTGGAAAGATTTACTCAGTCCTGGGAAAGCGGAAAGCATGAGAAAGCAACTCAAAATAACCCCACCTTGATTTTGTTTAGTATAAGATGGGACAGAGAGAAACTGTATTGGGAAGAAGGAATAACCTTGAGGAACCAAAAGAAGAGTCAGCTTCAGAAAATAGTCAGCTAAAAGAAATCTGAGTCCATGCCAGAACTGTAACCTGAGAAAGCATGTCAAACAAGATCTTTCCTAGTTCTCATGGAAATAAAGGGAGGTGGGGGGAAGCACATTCAGACTTGCAATTTTCTGTTACAATGACCTTATAATAAAAGTAGTATTAGCATGCATCACTTTGGTTTCCTAGTTTGGTCTACCTTGTAGGCCTGACAGAAACTTGGACAGGTTTTCAAGCTTCGGTTATTCTATCACACAATAAAGAACATTCCTGGAATCGCTGTTGTGCCTGTCTAATCTTCAAGATTGGTGTCAGCCCTTTGAGGTAGGCAAAGTCAAGAAACAGGCATGATAGGCTTTATGTTAGAGGTTTCACAGTCAGCAACTGCATGACTTGAAAACTTCACTTACCTTCAAGAAACATGGATTTGCTTTTGTGCAAAATACAAGGGAACACGCTGCATCAGCTTGGGATGAGATGTTCAAGAGGCTTATTAAAAAATCACCCATTTATTTATTGTTTGGTTTGTACCTTGCCTTTTTGCTCTGGTGAACACACGTGGCAGCTAAGAAAATGTAAATATTGTTAGACGCTTTGCAAAATCCAGTACTGATCCCAGTATTTAGTTCAGTAAAGCCCAGAGAGAAATGACCTGGAGAAATCCAGTGCCACTGAATGCAGATGACCAACCTATGCCACTCAGTGAATGTATAAGAAGAAAACATGATGCACCCATTAGGAAATCTACTGAAAATAAATGATGCACTGACCATATCATTGGCAGCTGTTTCTTCAGCAACAGTGTAGAAAGTGGAAAAGGAGTTTGCATGCAAATCTCCCACATGAGCTGGAATCCTGGCTAATTAGCCTCTGACTAAGGTCCTTTTGAACAACAGCATTCTCTTTTTCACCTCCTACTGAAGGTGAAAGAAAGAAGACATCACCAGTAGTGCATCAACATCAGAAGGTGAGGCTAGCAAGTACGACCATGCTTGAGAGATGACTAGTCAGAAGGTAAAGATGGGTCTTTTTCAGTGAGTGGAGGGCAGCTGAAAGGCCATTCACTGATTTGGGGTGGGAACATTCATTCCGCTTGCACCTATGGTCAGACATGTGCTGAAGGTTTGTGTCAGGCCCAGCTCAAGAACAACAATGAAACAGTCCAGTCAAGTACAGTTCCTTTATTTGCTCACACCTTATAGACAGAATCTTGCCAAGCTAAATCTACACGACAGCAACTAGTGGATATACCCTGGGAGATTCTAGGGAGTGGCTATCCTGAACCTCTTATGCTTCCCACGCTCCCCCTGAGGACTGTGTTGTCTCTTATCTCCTTTCCCCTTCTGGAATGTACCCTCTCCCTCCTGATAGCCTTGATCTCCCACATCATTCTCCTCCTCATAGATATATTCCATCACAGTATGTATCTCTTTCACCACTCAAACCTACAGATTTATTTAAACAAATCATGCATTATCCTGGTACAGTCCAAGGTTTCAGGGTGAAAGGGGAACTAACAATTCACTATGGTCATAGAAGCGTAGGGCAATCTAGATCTATCAGATTCTAGAAACAAGATCTCAGGTCTGCAAACCAGATGTTTTAAAGGCAAGGAAGAAAAATAAATTCTGCATGCAAGAGGGAATATTTCCTTGCAACTGACCTGGAATTGTGATAGAGAGGAACAGTCAGGAATCCAAAAGGAGTAAATAAGCAGTTGGTCGAAGTGAATATTCTGAATATATTCTGAATTATTTTTTTTAACAGACCTGAATTATGAATGTTTGAAAATTCTGTAAACAAAGTTAAAAGGGAGTAATTCCTACTTTCCTTGAACAACTTCCCTTTCCTGGTGCTTTCCAGATATCTTGGGACTACAGCTTCCAGAAGTCCCAGCCAGCATGGGCACCAATTCTGAAAGCGATCTCTAATACATTTGGGTGGCAAGACATTGGGAAAGCCATCCTCAAAGTGATAGTACCTCTGGAGAAATTATTGAAATGGGCCTAGCTTGGCTGAAATTTGCAGGCCAGCTGGCAAACAAATAAGAATGTATCCAAATTGTCCATTTCTACCTTCTCAGCATTTAGTGAGGTTACCATTGACCAAACTAGTATGGAGTGGAGCAGAAGCCTGGATCAGAGGAAAGTGGTCTGTCACCACTGAAGGGGAATAGTAGGAGTTTGGCCTTCAATGCTGAAGAATACAATTTATACTGTATAAAACCTGTCTTCTCTCCATTAATTTCTGTATATTATCCAGTCTTCCCCGATTGCTTCCCCAATTGCAATGCATCTCCAGCATTGACGGAGATGAGCAAAGATGAAGCTCCACATATATGGAGGGCAACAGGTTAGAGAAGGCTGAGGCAACCCAACATGTTGCCATTCCTTCAAGCAAAGCAGTAGGACTATCATATTTTTGAGAGACGACATGGATGTTTGAGCAGGTATGTCCATTGTGTGGAGTCCTTGAGGTTCTCTGGGGTTCTCTGGCCAGGTAATGAAACGTTTGCAAGAAAAGAACCAAGCTCAGAGAACCTCAAGGACTCCACAGTTCAACCCTGAGCTACACATATTCACCTCTATTGGTATGTCCATTGTTTCCAGGTTCCTTGTGAATATCCTTGGTTCCTTGGGTGAGACAACAAGAACAATGGTTTTAGACTCACACTCTATAAATAAGTGTTGCATTCTGTCTCCAACAATACTGAAAGCTAGCAACGGAGGGCTACCCACAAAGAGCCTACAAGTTGTGACAATCTTCGGAGCCAAGGGCAAGCCGAAGTAACTGCAGGGCACCCACTCAGCCAGCTTCAGTCACATGAGTTGCAGTTAAATAGGATTGTCAGGATAGTCAGGGAGCCTTTTCTTTGCAGCTGAAATGGCTCATATTTCACATAGCCGCCGCTTACTTGTAGGTGGGCTCAGTGGCATACTCATAAAAATCACTGGTGAGATACAGGAAATAATAATGTTTAATGTAGCAACAGATTATTAGCTCTCCTCAGCGTGCAGTTTAATAGCATTACATGGCTTGTTTCAAGGAGGCTGGAAGGCCTGGCAGGCATGAGGGAGACGGCAGGAGCTGTTTCTTCCTTCCATTTTTAACTCCTCTCTTCACCGCTGGGAGACTTTAACCTCACTTCCTCAGACGCATCGGATATCTTTTCTAAGCCCATGACTGCTAAACCGACTCTTTGCATCTCTGCAATTTGATCATTTCCTCATGCTAATGAACCAGTTTCTCAGTAAGAAAAAGACATTTCCCATTATCCATCAGGCCCTTGGCAACGATAAAATGGCACATTGCCAGTATCTGCATAAACCATCAGATAAGCAAGGAGATCAGATGCAGCTACGAACACTCCTTAACTAACAGTGTATCTGGATAGCAAGGAAAGTCCTAACCACCTAAGTTTGTAGACACATTTGGTTTCAGGAGTTGCAGACGGGTAAACCTAGGCACTCGGGCATGCTCCAAGGCACATTTTTGTCTTCAAAACTGAAGCACCACACAGACTTTGTACTCACGCAGTTCATCCTGAAAGCCATTTTACACCTCTTGCTCTTGAAAATGGGAGGAATTAAAACCAAACCATCAAACCGACAGAACAGTAGGTCTAGCATAGGATGTGTGAAGCAGAATTCCTAAAGTGGTATTGTATTGTGTACAGAGTACATGTATCTCTTTCTAACCAAAGGTTGAATCTGATTGTTTTACTGTGTGTTACAGTCACTTGAGGCACAAATGACCAGGCTCAAATTATCCTAATTTGGACATATTTTGTGAAGACCCAGCTCTCTGGAGAAGGCTGTAATGCTGGGAATGGAAGGAAGGAAAGAGAAGAAGAGGAAGACCAGCAGTCAGGTAGATGGACTCAGTTACAATAGCAATGAGGGCATCATTGGAAAAGCTGAAGGACAGATCATCATGGAGAAAATCTATCCATGTGGTTGTTAAGAGTCAACACCAATGTCCAATACATTAATGCAGTATAAATAGATGTTTGTAATCCCTGCACTCGAACACAGAACATCTAATAGGTAGAATGTCAAAATACCCTTTAGCTGAGGCAGAAAGCTTCACTACAGAGGAACATGGTTCTTCTGGATGATTTCCAGATATGCCTAAACTCTGAAATCGCTGCTCTAAAATTATAAACACTGAGCAGAGTTTGTGTGCCTCTTTTTATTCTTTCCAACTCAACGGAATTTGGGATAAACTTACATAGAGGGGCTCGAGATTCTGTCTGTCAGCAGGATAATGTCTGAAAACTGAACAGAGCAGGACCAATTGGGGAAAGGCAGGGGGATGGGTGGGGAGAGAGATGTGAGCTATAGAAAGATTGAGTTTGAAAATGGATCGGATCAGGCTGGGGGACTAAAGGAGAGCAATTCCTCCAATGCATCTGTACATGGGAGAACCAATAAGACAATGGGTCAGGATGTTGGCAGCTGATCCCTTCTAAAGCACTTTTTCTGACATTAAGTAAATGCATGAATGAGAATAAGTGGGGTCATATTCTCTGAAGCTTGATTCTAGTTCCTCCTACATATGTTCAGTGCCTGGGGTGGGGGGGAGCTTTCGTATAAATGACTTTGGTGCAATTTGGCTTTCTTCCTTATATTTTTAATGGAAATGTGCAAATTAAATCCTATTTTATTTGAACACTTGAACTAATTTAAAAACCTATTTAAACTACTTCAGATCAAGTCTCTGAATCAGATCTGATTCAGTTAGGACAAATTTGGATCATAGAAACTGTTGTGTAGACAAACAGGAAGTCCAAATTGATTTTGTCATGTGAACTGGGCTTTTTTAGTTGGAGGATTCAGTTTGATTTGATGGATCCAATCCATCCATCCATCCATCCATTCAACAATGTTTTTGATCAATCTGATTCGGTCTGAATTGATTTAGAGCCTAATTTTCAAACATTTATGGAGATTTCTCTTCAAGATTCTATGTAGAAGATACTCCAGAAGGATATATTCCAAAGGAAAGAACCTTTTTTTGAACTATTGTGCATGCTTTGAGAGCCTGGCATCTTCCCAAATAGTATTTTTAAATGTTCTTATTTTTATTAATTAAGCCATATGGTTACCATTGAGGGCTATTGTCTACTGACAAAATGGCTGCATAGGTGGGCATAATCACAAAACACTTTTTTATCAAAAGACAAATAGTGGGCTTTTCTGCTGCTACCAGTCAGGATGTGTTTATCACCCCAGTTTACTTCTGTCTTTTTTGGCAGAGGGCAGCACACTCATACTTATGAATTACCCTGAAGCTACCTGCTATCTGGACCTCAGAAGCATTTTTATAAATAAAGGTGGTACCAGCAAAACAACAAATCAGTCCCCCACCCCACCCCACCCCACTTTTCTTTTAGCATTGGAATAATCTTATAAAAGGACAGGTAAAGCAAGGAACGGCCCAAGTGCCACAGGAGATGTCAAAATATAGAGGTATTTTTCTTTGTTAGCACACATGGTATTTCCACACAAGCACCCAAGAGTTAATATCATTCCCTAAATAAAGTGTGTTGAACCAAAATGTCAGTACGGTGTTACATTTTCATACTTCTGCAGGGATTGTTCTTATAATGCCTTCTTTGGATTAATATTGTTTTAAAAACAAATGAACAAACTCTAATTCTATGGGCAATTTTCCTAAGCAAAATGTTCCGTTCCTAAAGTTTCTCCCCCCACCCGCCCCGCAATCATTTGCCTTGTACTCATGATTGTATCTTACGCAACAGTTGGATTAATAGCTTCAAACAGGCTCCTACAGTAAAATAAGACTACAAGAATCCAAGATGAATTGTTATAGAGCCAGAGAGCTTAGATTCAAGTTCCTATGGCAACTTCAATTCTGCCCCTCAATTGTGCTCCTTCCTGAGGCACCCTTCAGAAGCACCAGTTGTCACAGCAACCTTAACTGTAAGTCACCAGCCAGGAAGATGTTGAGTTAGAGACTTTAGAGTTTGCTGTATCAAAGCCAGCATTTCAATCAAGCCTTGAAGAAACTCATTCAGAGCATAAAGAGATTGAAACTAAATCAGCAACAAAGCAAGCATGAATCTTTGTCAGATGAAGGGACCTGAAAGAAGAGGCTTGATCAGGACTAAACTGTCTACAGTTTAGAGGATAATCATCCTTGCATTGTCTTACATGCCCCTTTTTTCCCTTGAAAAAGACAAAACCACTCCTCTTTCCATGAGTGAAACCAAACCTAGAAAGCGAACCATTTCTAAGCTGAGGAAGTCCCCTGAAATGGTTTGACTGGTAGTAGAAGCGCATCAATCTTTCAAAGCTCCATTTTTCCAAGGCCATAAGTGGAGTCAAATCAACTTGTTTAAGACTAAGCCCTTGCAAATATTCTCACTGTTGCAGCAAAGTTACAACAAGAAGGACTGTTGTGCTATAGTCATCCTAAAGAGAAAAGAGGCTCCTGTAGCTGCTAAAAAAGGATAAATACAAGAGCTGATAGACCACTGCCAAAAGGCCAGACAAAAGAAATAAAATCCAATAAGTAAAGCCAAGAGCTTATCTAACAATCCTCAAAAATCCATACACAGTTCAATGGTACAGAAGAGGTAGTTAAAGATTACCATTTTATCACATAAACATTTATTATATGTCAGCACCTTACCGCTTCACAGGACGATGCTGAGAATTCACAGCAATCTCAACACTTTTTCAGGGTGGTCTACAAGGGAGCAGAAAAGGACAGAGTTTACAAAAATAAATAAAGCAATAGAACAACAGTCCAGGCATCACAAGACAGACCCAAACGGATAGCAATACCTATGGAAAGGAACAACATTATTATGATTACTGCATTCTTAGCGTCCAAAGAGAAATGTCCATCTCACATACAGCATGGTAATTGCTACCAAAAGCACTACAAATCAAAGTGTTAATATCCTAATGGTGTGAGCAGACATGGAACAATGTTCTGGTTACCATATACTTCACTAGGAAAAGGTCCAATGTTTGGGCTTTAATCCAGAGGGGAGGCAAGAATAAAAGGAGGTGCAACTGCAGAAAATAAAATTAGATGTGATATTAAGAATATGCAAGAAGAGAGAGATCTTTTCCTCTTTTCTCATAATGCTGTAACTCAGGGTCATTGACCGGAGCCGAATGTGGGCTGTTTGGAATAGCCCAGTCGAATAATTTCTTTCCATAGCACCTACTTAACTCTGGAATTCACTTCCATACAATTTAATGTGGGCAGCTTAAAAGGTGTTACTCTGGGAAGGAGGGTGAGGGGACCAATGATAATCACATGTAAAACCATGTTTGGCTTAGATAATGTATGGCACCTTTTATTTCAATAAAAGTTTCAATAAAGCCAAATAAGAAGACTTGAGATGAGGCTTTTTAATTAACAGAGGTTTTATTGGCCAAGGAAACCTTCTGGATGGCCCAAGCCAACACCGTGGCAGGAGTGTTGCCCAGAACCACACCTTGCAAAGCAAGCAACAAAGATTTTATAGGCATATTCAGATGTATTCAGATAGTACATCCCCTCATATCCATACAAGGGAATTTTGGGATGACCCAGGGAAAAGTAAAGGTGGCCCTAAAGAGGTGAATCTAAGTTTAACTTTTTCTTCTGGTTATCAAGGAAATACCTAACTTCTTTAGAATTTGGTGTCTCTGCCTGCCTGGTACGAATCTAATTTATAGCTTACTTGTTCAGTCAGGCATCTGGCTCATTGCTTCTAAAGGAAATGGGGTGGGGGAATGCTGTGCTCTCTTAGAAGGCAATCAGGCATTCAACAAAGAGATAAGGTGGGGGAAAGAAATGCTGTGCTCTTTACAAAGCAAGTTAATCCTTTGTAAATAAGATAGAGTGCACTATCACATGCATGCCCACACATTATGAGAGAGTGTAAAATTGTGCATCAAAACAATGCCCTTCATTTATGTGGGGAGAAAGAAACTCTTTTGAATTACAGGCCCTCCATGAAAACTAAATGCAGGGAAATTCAGGAAATACTTCTTCAGACAGTACACAGTTAAACTAGGGAATTCACAGCTTCCATTGTGGTAATGTCAGCCATCTTGGACAGTGTTAGAGAGGACTGGATGGGTTTGTGGAGGATCAGTACTAATACTGATGGCAGTTTACTACCTCCTGATGCATTAGCAGCAGGCCTGAAATATTCTCCAGTCCAGGTTTATGAGCTTCCCAGATGTATCCAGCCTCTTAGGGACATAGAAGGCAGGAGAAATGTGTCCTTGACCTAACCAAGCAGATAGCTTAGATTTTAGCTATTTATATAAGGCTGTTAGACTAATCCATGGAGGACAGAGCCACATTCAAATTATATCTGATCAAGTCTCCCAGGTAATTCTGTGCTGGGCACTATCTCTTAAACCATACAGGTGACCAGCAATTGCACTAAAGCTTTTGTGGGGAGGGGGCTGCAGTGGGTGTGGTTTTGATATAAGTCATGTTGTACATATGGGCATGGCCGGGATTGCTTATTTTTCCCAGAGTTTGTGGAGAGGAGCTTAGTTTTGAAAAATTTGCTTTTTGACTACATAAATGTATTTGGAGGCCTGAGACTGTCAGGACCTACGCAAGCTATTATTCAAAGCCAGTAGAAAGCATGTTAAGAATGTAGAATAGCGATGTATAGTTAGTAGGATCAAATGGTAGTTAAAGATAAGACTATGATTTGTATAACCGCTTGCTAGTTCCTGCCATAAAAGTCAGGAGGAGGGGGGAAATAAAACAACAAGGGCCAGGTGCAACCGTTATCTTGGCTGGAGGAGCCAACAAGGTCAACCGGCCGTGAGACTCGGGAACAGGCACGAAGAAATTCAAGTGGGAACAATAGAGGGGGGGGAAGGGGGTTAAAAGGAAAGCTTTACGCTAGGGAAAATCAGACTCAACAAACTATAGTGTGCTGTATGCTGCTTCTCAATAAAGAAATCCTTGATGGAACCAAATAGACTCCAGAGGGTTTACTGAACTTGGGAATTGAGTGTGCAGACTCTGACAGAGACACTATAGATTACATATTTCCCATCTCAAGAATGGTAGAAAACCATGTTGCCAATTTTCTGCTATTGTAATCGAAGGGAGCTCAGAGCTGCAAATAAGGAATTTGGGGTGATGTGCCACTTTGGGCCCTCCATTGCCTACCTCTGTCTTAAGCAAATGGAACAGGTGTACTGTCTTGTATATTGGATATAAATATATCATACTGTGCTAAGAAACTACTGGTGGTTCTAGTCATGATAGCAATACTATCTCGAGGATCAAAAGCAGGTGGAAAACAGCAGCAGGAAACTACTGGTGTCTTCATGTCTTGCATGTGAGCTTCTTAAAGACTTATGGTTGAACACTGTTGATAACAAGAGACTTTGACCTAATCCAGCAGGACTCAGCTCTATATGCTGATCTCGGCAAGGTTCAGTCCAAAGAAATGGTAGAACAGATAGATGTTTGCTCATAGTTCAACTGAATTAATCTCACTTGGGAGCCCTTAGTTCTTTAGACCTGTATTAAAGCTACAATAAAGTCCTATCACTAACACATGTTATCAAAATGCAGAGGCATCTCTGTAAATAGGTTTTGGTCTTTCACTTTATTCTGCAGAAAATCCTTTTCAGGGAGAGAGAAGGGAAAATATAGAAGGTGTCTTATTCAATCATATTGCAGATCCATTCCTACGACAAGCAATTCTAAAAACCATCAAATGAATTTCCACCAAAGTCCTTTGAAAGAAAAATTCTTTTTAAAAATTACTACTATCTTGAAAAGTGGTGCAGGAAATACCTGTGAACCTGCCAGACTAATAAGTCAACATCTGTGTTTTTTGTCCAGATGCTTCTTTTCGGTATCATCTGTATTGAATTATTTAAATTATTTTATTCTGTACACTGCCCAGAATCTGATGGAGTTGGGTGGCCTATAAATTTAATAAATACAATAATAAACAAGCAAATCAGCCAACCAAACCAGGGGCATGCCTGAATCATCATCAAGTTTAAAATTAGGAGGTGGAGAGACCTCAATGGAAGAGAAAAATCAGAACAGAAAATGGCATATGTTCTGGCAGATCAAATTGTTACCGGTCCTCTTTTTTTTCTTTTTTTTAGCTTAGTAGAGTTCATGTTTTGTATGCAGAAAAATCCAGCATCTTCATGTTGTGCTGGAAAAAACTCCAGAGAGAGATGCTGTTCATGAGGCCTTGAGCACCCAGAGTCTTCTCTGACAACAACTGCTTAAAATCAGCTGCACAGCCATCTTGTTTTATGGTTTCCCTTGGGCCATATTTCAGCCTTCCCAAACTGACATCTTCTTGGGTCTTGAATCTACAACTCCTAAAATTCCCAACCAGAACTGGAGAGAGTCCCAAGTTGGAGAAAACTGCTCTAACTATATATCTCTAAGCCAAATATTGCATAAATACTACAAGTACGACCAAAGGGAGGTCAGCCTTGACTTAAGAAAGTAAGAATAGTGTAAAAATATTTCTGCAGATCAACTCATTCTTTATTAAAATGGATGTACCGATTTTTTTTCTCCCAGAACCATCAGATACCTATTTCTTTAGTGATAAAAGTACATGCCGATTCAAACTCTGTCTTCACAACCTAAATAACTAAATCCATGATTACCAGTAGTTATGGTTGTTCGTTAAAGGTGTGTTTGAGTCTGAAAAATTAAATAACAGTTCCTTATATTGCAAGGTGCTCAGAATTCAGATTTGCACATTTTACTTGCACAAATTGTTAGATGTCTTGGAAAGTGTCCTTCAGCACAGAGAGAATACCCATATAACTCCACTTGTGTGTGCAAAAGAAAAGGAGAGTGTGCAATTGTTTTTTCTTTCCCTCTTAGTAATCATGAGAGAGCGAGAGAAAGAGATTCATTCATAAGTCCAATTCTATAAATAGCAGAAGCAATGTAGTAAGTGACAGTGGCTTATTTGGCAATGTTACTATCATACCATCTGACATACCCAACAAATCTCTCTTAAAGTTCCATGTTATACTTATGGGAATTATTGCCATGTTCAGCTAATGTTATCCAGCAAGCTATCCAGTGAAGAACACTAGTACAACTATACATGCATTGGCTTGTACTGTCCACTCACTAGCACAGGAAGACTTTGAAAATGGACTGAATCTGGCCAAAGGCTGCAGAGATGTCATTTCTGGTTGGTTCACATGCACACCCCCACAACAATACAATGCAACAAGGATGCAAACACATTCCATCAGAGTTGATTCACGGTGTAGCAGACCACATGCTTCTGCTTCTGTGATCTTTCTTCTGAATAATCAGTAGTTCTCAATGAATCGTAGTTAGCTCTGATCACACCATCTCCTTGTAAGTTCTCAACTGGATACAAATGCCTTGAGAAGCCCCTCACTTTGCTACTAAAGACCATAGAAAGCTATACAGCCTGAGTACCTTAACTCTGCCAATATGCACATTGCATAAAAGAATGCTCTTATTTTATTCTCTTTGCGGTCCAAGTCCATGTGGAAAGTAAATTAACATTTAAATTAGCATGATACAGAAATATCATGAGAACAGCGTATCTTCTGCACTGAACATGATATGCTCATTAAACCTGAAAATGTAGGAGCTGAAAACATAGTGAATATATTGCAAATCCTTCCATCTGTTTCTGTCTATTAGCTCCTTAGATCAGAAAGTACGCAGCCTGCCCTGTGCTTTCCAGCACATATACACACGTACATACACAGAGATGCAACACAAGAGGAAAACACAAATACACCAAAATGCACACACATACATGCAGAGGCAACATATCTGCACCACCCTGATTAGATCCCCATGAACCCGCATTCACACAGGCAACAGGCGTGCAAATTCCTGATTATTCCCTAAAAAGAAAGAAGCCATATACACACAGATCTAACAGTTACTTCATTACACAGAAGAAAATACAGATGTCTCCAATGACCACAGCTGTAAAGGAGTTAGAAAGAATTCCAGAAGCCACCCATGTATGCGTTTCCAATTTTGTTTTATTTCAAACGTTCATCATATCTCTGTATTTAGCATACAATATCACACTGACTGAACATTCCTTTTCCATGTCATACTAAATGCCACAAGATCTGCCTTGGAAGGGCACAAAGATACTGATGAGGAAAATTGTTTAATAATGCATGCACAGATCCTTGTTCAGTTCAATGGGATTTACTCCTAAGTAGAAATGGATAAGATTCCAGATTCACACTAGTTCAGTCTGCATTATTTATGAACTAATAATGCAAGATTTTTATCTGTTTCTGAAGATCTTTCTTTGGCAGAACCATGTTGCAATTATCTAGGTATTCTTTTGTTATTTAATGTATAACCAGACTTTTCACTTAGGAAAGATGGTCAAGACAGCTAATAAGCAATAACGTAATGTTATTCCTAACATTAAATGAGATAGAATAATAATAGAAAATAATTGTTAAATCATTACCTTTGATACATCAAAGGTTTTTGATTTGATACAATACGTTTTTATATTTAATCTTTATTAAATTATAGCAACAGACCAGCTCAGCCGTTCTAAGAGTCAAAAGCAGGTTTAAAATGATACGCTTGCCCACACAGCCCTTATGTAAGCACAGATGATATTGAATCACATTATGACCATGTGATCAGGAGCATCCACAAGACGGGGTAAAAGAAGTCAAGATGGTGGCTGGAAGCCCCACTTTTTTATTACATGCATTGCAGCTGCCATCTTGTCCTTTTTGACCTCTCCCATGGACACCCCTCCATATGATTTAGTCTTGTGCAATCTGGCATGGTCCAGATGTGCACAACCATCTCCCAGAAGCCTTAGCTAGAATGTCCCAAATGCATCAGAATATGGAAGGCTAGTCCACCGAGATCGTATAATATATCCTTCAAGTTGAGTTTCATCTAAATTGTAGATGATAAAGCAGCCCTCCTTTTTAAGACAATAACTAGTTAACCCTTCATCCTTTATTCCCTGTTACCGCTGTAGATATAGTTTTCTATCCAACAGCAGAAAAATACTCTAAATCATTCACACGCGCATGGACAATTTACTTCCTTTTCGATATCATTCTGCCATTATTGGTTTCCCAGGCTGAAATGTAATCAGCCTTGTTCTCTCCAAGCTTACTGTTTTCACCTTCTATTTCAAATAACCTTCTGACATCAGTGCTACCTAGGCAAGATTAATATGACTTTCCTACTTAATATAAATCAGTATGGAGTGCTCTGCAGAAATGCTTCTAACTGCAAGGGACAATGCAGTTTATCATTTTGTTCTGGAAGCAAGTCATCCAGATCTAGCTATTTATGCTTCTTTGAATTCTGAAACTATGAAATATAAATGTGTTCCCATCAAGAAAAAGCATGAATTAAATTTATAATCTTTGCATTATACTTGAAATACCTTTCAGGGGTTGCTTGTTTATTTATTTGTATGTTACTAGGTGTTTTTTTCTCCTTTAAAAAAAGAGTAAAAACAAAATCCAGGAAGCTTTTAAACAAAATACATACACCAGGTTAAATTAAAATGTATTTGTTTTTATTTTAAAAATGTATCTGCTACTCACTCATAAGGTACTCCAGGTAGCTTACATATGCATGTAAGCTATTATATATGTGTATATAATAGAGGGTATCAAAACATAGCTTAGAAGTACTGGAAACCAATTCTGAAAAGGCCTTGGTAAATATAAATATCTTAATCATTTCTTAAGCTATAATAAGGGCAGAGCCTATCCAAGCTCCAGTTCCAAGTTGTTGCAAAATCGAGGTCCTACCATGAAAAAGGCAGAATTAGGTATTAATGTTGAATATATCCATGGTCGCACATATAAAAGATACCCAACTGAAAGTGAATTGTACAAATTCAGGAGTCCTACATGTAATCTCAATCCAAGCTATGTGAAGCCTTATGTTCCATAGAAAGTACCTTGAACTTGAACCCAGAAAGCAAAGAGAAACCTGTGCAGCTGTTTCAACAGGAAGATCAATATGGCAACTTCTAGAAACCCCATTCCCTACCTGTGTTGGTGGTCAGGGTCTTCAAAAACCTTCAGGTTCCCAATGTATATGTCAACCAGCATGAAATCTCCAGGAACTGTTGCAGCTGAGCCAAGGCTGATGCCTTGCCACCAATATAATATGACTATCCAGGGCCAGATCCAGGAAGACTCTCAAGTTGCTGTTCCTTAAGGTGAAGTGTATGTCCATCCAGATCTCCCAAATCCTGAAGTCCAATCCCTGGAATCACCAACTCCACCATATCCAGTTTCAGTTTCAGTTCATTCTTCCACATCCAATAGCCTGGAGAAACATAGATGGCCTTCAGACATCTAACCTGAACTCATGAGAAAGGAACACATAGTTAACATGTCTCCCTTTAGTCTTCCTTTCTCCAGGGTGAACATCCCTTCATCCTACCCTCATAGGATATGATGTAAAGATAATAACTCTCTAATGCTTATGAAATGCTCGAACACAAAAGAGTCGGTACAAAAGCCCAAGAATACCTGAAAACAGTACAAAGGTGACATTATTAAACCTGTCTTTGTTAATGTTTTCGATGGTTAGTCGCCCACAGCATAATGTTTGTTGGAAAGGCAGAATGTACATTTTAAAATTAAAGACATGCATAAGAACAATACTGATCAACTCATTTCACAGCCCCTGATCCAGCAGTATAGCCCCGTTTGTGCAACGGATGGTGACTTCATAGTCTTTCATCTGCCATAATCTGTAATGGTTGTTTGCAAGCCATTGGGTGCAATAAAGAAGAAATTAACTTAACGAAGTCCTCTTGAAATTAAGGAGATTTTAGCAGAAACTCCAACTGGTTACAGTTTCATACTGTACTTCAGTCCTAGGCAGGTGAATGAAGTAAGATGTAGCTTGTGTGTAAAATATATTTGCACCACCATTACTTTTTTACCCTCTAAATAGCTTACTGGGGGGAGGGGGGGTACTCAGTTCAATGGTTCCATGAAGGTCTGGTTTCTGGATGGTTGAGATGTGAAATTAAGAGTTCTTCAAATGTCTGCTCAATTTATTTGAGCAACAGGGCAAAAGTAATTTGGTACACTGTCAAGCATTACAGCTGTGTCATACTGAGAAAAAGAAGAAGTTACCCCACACACAGGCCAAGTGCACCTCAGAAAATTGTTGGGTTATTTGGTGGGTTTGTTTTCATTTTGCTCCTGACTGTTTACAGCAGGAGCTAGTGAATCTTGAGATCGCCTGCAGCAAATTGAAGGAGCCGTTTTCTCTCCTCACTCTGTCTATTTTATCTTTCTTCTCGCCATTTCATCCTGACGCTGCTGCCAAGAGCGCCAGCCGTGGAACTAATGTCTTGCCAAAATGGTGAGCAGAGTCTTTTGAAAAACAGGGAGCACTATTAAATTATGCAAGAGTCTCTCCTCGCCCTCGAGATTTAACGGAAATCTTATTGCCTGGTGAGCCTGAAAGTAGAAATGGGCAAGAAAATGGGAAAGGAAGAAACACCGAACAGAGAAAGAACTGTGCAAATTTACAGAGCTGCTGGAGGCAATGGCTGAAATTCTTCCAACAGTTTGCAGTCTTGGCTCCCTGTCTTTGTTGGGTGCCCTCCCCTTTCATGGTGATCATATAAAAGGCTACAGTGATGCCAAAACCACAGCGTACTATCCTTGGGAGCAGTGATACTGTATATGAGGTCAACTCACTGGCTTTATATCATCATCATCATCATCATCATCTATAGGGCAGAGATGGGACCGCTATGTCCCTTTAGATTTGCTGAAATACACTTCACAAAAGCCCCCGACCACATGGCCAATGACAAGGATTGATATGAATTTAGCAACATCTAAAAAGCTGCATGTTCCCCATCCCGACTATAAAGCATGAAATGGGGGATCAGAGGGAGAGAGAGATTCACAATGCCTCTCAAAAGCACAACATCCCAATGAAAAACAACAGAAGGAAGTTGGATCCAGGACAGGTTGGCAGAAGATAAGCCTTAAGGGAAAGAGGTATCACCCATTCACCCACTGTGCAGGAACTAGCTTTGAGTAGGATGAAATGAGAATCTGAGGCAGACCCTTGCTTGCAAATACTGGCCCATTTTCAAGTTTGTCCTTCATCTCAAGGCTTGACAGCAGGGTTGGACAATCGGAGGCAGGGGGGCTCGCTCAGGTCCATGAACCAGAAGGACCAATTTGGCAACCCACATTCAACCTGTGACCCAGAAATGTCCCATCTGTGCGATACATAATTAGTAAGCTCTAATGAACTTTGAAACTGGACTGTAATAATGTTGTGCCAGAATCATGCCCTAGGCATGCGAGTCAGTAGGTTAGATGGCCCATGAGATGTTATTGTTACTGTTGAGTACTATTGGGTTTATTCTCAATGACCATGAGAGGTTATTATGCTTTTCCTGTGATTCTTTTCTTCTATTGTTTTTAATGTGTTATTCGCCAGGGTTAGATCGATTTAATAAAATAAATAAATAATTGGTTTAATAAAAGAAAGTTTACCATTTTTCTCTCATGAATGAGGCTATTATTATTATTATTATTATTATTATTATTATTATTATTATGCTTGAGGATTTCTTTCAAATTTCTCTTGTCCCTGTTAAAGTTAAATTCATTGCTGGATATGGTAGAATGTATTAGTACTGGTATTTTTATTTTCTATTATGTGTTTTTCTATCCCTCTGAAGTCTCCCTTCCCACATTTCTGAATCTGAAAAAGCCGCATGAGAGGCCTTCTCTCATAACGGGCTTCCCTTGGGATTTATGCAAGCAGGGAAAGCCAGAGACACTGCAGACTGTTGGAGAAATGATGGCACAATAAAAGGTAGTTATCACTTGGTAACAAATTTACTAGAAAAAGTCACATTTCCTCCCATGAGAATTTCACCGAAATTCTCTTCGAGAAAGAAATCTTGAAAGCAACTTCTCTTTCATCAAATTGAAAGAGAATAGGTACAAAAAAATTGAAGAAGGATTTAAGAGGCATAATTCCTCCAAATACCAGTTTCTGGATAACCAGATCAGGAGAGAACAGTCAATCTTTACATCCAGCTCATGGACACTCCTTAGACATCTGTCCAGTGTGGGAAGCAAAACCTTTGGCCTGATCCATCAAGATTTTCCTATAAACTTTCTTGATTCTCATGAAAAGCCTATGTTCCATCTCAGGGGCCTAGTTCCTTTCCAAAAAGTGTTATTCTGGATAATAGTTTTGCTGCAACTTCCACAGAAAGTGGTCCTTCTAAATGTGGACGAGCTCATTTGAACACTAATCCAATATGACTTAACCAAAGCTTTCTCTTTGCAGATCATCCTGGCCGTGCTATTAAAGCTTTTGCTAAGCTTTCTTTTGCTGCAAGTGAAAGCATTTCACATTGTTTTAGAAAAATGCTTTGGGGAATGAAAGTCATGGTTCACTAACCAGGTAACATATTTTAGAATGTTCTCCTTGTGCTGAGATGCCATAGTAAAGCAGATCATACTTCAATTCTCTGTACGTTGTTAGGGGTTGTGGCTTGCGTAGAAGGTTGTCATCCAGATTCAGGATAGAGACTTTGCACCTTCTTAAACTGCCTCTCAGAGATGCACAGTCTTTTAGCAGAGAGGTTTTCTTCAAATACTGGTGCTGATGTTTAGTGCCCAATTGCTAAGATTATCTAGTATCTCTTCGGGGGGGGGGGGGTTCACACTTCAAAAGGCATAAGAATGGGAAAAAAAGAAAAAATGGCAATCCAAATGGCGATGTTTGCAAGGGTGGGACAAAATCAACAGGGTGATGGATGGAGCATTGAGATCCAACCTTCACCCCCTTTGTACATGCATTGATGTAGCATGCAGATCCCAGAGGGGCAGGACTTGAATCATAATGCTTCATCTACCATCTTGCCAATTTTGACCTACATGCTCTCCCATGGGCACTGCTGCACTCAAAATAAGCCGGTCAAAATTTCTACTGCATACTGAGAAGAGCAGCACGTGTCGAATTATTTACAAAATCTATGATTATTAAACTCAGAGCAGAAAATGAAATTGATTGGAAGAAATAATGCTGTTTAACTGAAATTTATCCTAGCTTGTAAACAGAGAACTGCACTAATTTATTTTTCTTCCAGCTGTGTCCTCTGGACATAGGACACTACAATTTCCATAAGCCCCAGCCCCTTGGCAAAATCTTAATGAGAAGTCTGGGGCTTACTGTCAACCAGGGGTTGCCCATAGAGGGGGGTGAAAAAGGTCGAGATGGTGGCCATGACTGTGTGATCAAAGTAATGAACATTAAAAAGAGACAAGATTTTGATAGTGTGGGCAGGGCTAACCTCTTGACTTTTTTATTCTCCATCCCCCCCCCCCCCCCAGCACCTCGGCTGTCCTATCTGGAGAAGAGAGTCTGCCATTAATGACACACACACTAGTAAATCTAAGGTTGGATTACTACATTGTGATGTCTGTGGAATGGTTTTTATGATGGTCTGGAAATTGTAGTTGACTCACTCTTGTGGATGGTGAGGACTGGGGAAAATCAGGTTCAAATCCACCCTTAACCTGAAAGGCCTTGATTGACTTTGTGCTAGTCCCTCACTCCCAGCCCAACCTCCCTCACAAGGTTCATGGAGAGAGAAAGCGGAGGGAAGAATACTATGTACATGGCCTTAAGTTCCTGGAAGGAAGGTGACGTATCAATTTTAAGATTCAATAAATTCCCACATTACTGCTCTGCTGTTGCTCTACAGCAGAGCAACAGGCTACTATTGGGAAGGTGGGAAGATGTGATTCAAGGAGACCCTCCCAGCATGTACTTTGATAGGACCCTCTTCAAATCAGAACCTTTCTGCAAGAATTCAACCAGTGAGCTATGGTCCATCTCCTAAAAAAAGGTAATGTCTCCTCCAAGCCAAGCTTTGCTCCTGGTAATCTCATCAACTTTACCATGGAGTTTTCTTGATAACAGTAATATATGTAATTTCTCTCTCTCTCTCTCTCTTTGCAGGGGTTGGGGTTTGTTCACTTCTAAGGCTAGCAATAGCCTTGGCATTCTTTGATGATCTCCCATCCAAGTACTATGCAGGCTTAGCTTTTCAAGATCAAATAGGATCTAATTTAGTAGCAGTGAAGTCATTTTTGCCATTAAATAAATATGCCTGAGATGCCCACATAAGATGACCAGATGCAAAAGAGGAACAGCACCTGAGTCTTTAACATTTGACACACTGGAACAAGGCATTCCAACAGGAGTAGCTTACTGAAAATTCTCTCTTCAGGAGAACTTGTAGACATTCTGCCCTCCTTTGCATCTGATCACCTCATATCTGCAGTTTTAGAATAGAAAGCAACCTGATGCATATTTGCCTTGAGAACAGTTGCACAGAACATGGTAAGAATTGCTTTTGATCAGGATGGGCAACCTGGAGACTGCATGCATGATGGAGCCAGAATTTTCATCCCAGTTTTGAAGGTTATTGAATCATAGAGTCATAGAACCATAAAACTGAAGATTTGGAATGGACCACAAGGATCATTTTGGTGCAGGAAAACCAAGAGGTGGCCATCCAGCCTCTTTTTAGAGACCTCCACAGATGATGAGTCCATAGTCTCTGTATGTAGACTGCTCCACTGTTGTACAGATCTTACCATCTTATATTGATGGGTGAAGGTGAAGAGTAAAAAGGGTGCCTCAAGCTACAACCCCTTAAGACATAAAGCAAACCTGTCTTGTTTAGGAGAGATTAAAGGTGCCTTCAGCCTCTACATTGCTTCAAACATATATTTTGCTTTTAAAACCCTCTAACCTCACACTCCTAATAAAATAAGGGCAGAAAAGTTTGGCCATGCCATCCAAGACATTATGAAGTTAAGGATTTTATTAGGAGTATGGTAAACAATGTCTCCTGGAGGAAAATTATAATCATTTCACTTGTAGTTACTAGCATCTGTTTTTTTATTGATAAGATTTCAGTTACTGAAATAACTGAGGAGCTCAAATGTATTGATATGTATTTAAGGCAGTTTTACAGTTTCCAAATTCCTTGCCATCTGATTAATGTTAGGTTTTAGAGCAAGAATCTTCAACAGATAAGCCAGAAATTGAATGTTTTGAACATTTATCATGAAACTGTCCATTTGCCATCCATTGCTCTTCTGCTCACTCCAGCCCTATCTGTAAAACTTTTTCATAGATCGCTAATGTTCTTTCCCCCCCACATCCCCAACTGCCACTAGAACCATCTTCTGCAGTAAAGCTGATGCAATTTTCAATTTACATATTTTATCCTACTGATTAGTCTTATTGAGGAAGAGGGAATGGGGAGAAAGCTCGTGACAAACTTTCTGACTTCTAATATTTCCTAGATGACAATGCTCATCAAAGTCACCATAACCTAATTTTGTCAGCACTGATGGCAACAGAGATGGGACGTTTTACTTAGTAAGAAGAGCAGCGATGAAAAGGTGAGGAAGTTGAATGAGTAAGCCTTTTTTTTTTTCTCTTTTGCTTTCCTCAAATATAGGGCTCAAATGCCACCTACTGGGAAATCAGAGGGCTGTTCCTAAGACTATAAATCCTGACCTTATTAAGAATATAAAAAGAGGTTCACTGAATCAAGCACAAAGCCCCACAGTTGCTTCCCACCATGGCCATCTAAATTCCATCTGGGTGTCCCTCCTTCCTCCAGGCCTTCAAGATTAGAAATAATATATAGAAATAACAACTAGCAGCCCTGGATTACTTCTTTTCATGCTTTCATGCAATCTTCTTTTCATGCTGCCCAAGGTGCTGGCCGTAACTAACAGCCTTTAGAAACATGCCCTGGGAACTTATTTTTTATGCCATGGCCTCATGATGTTCATTTGATCCCCAGTCCATACCTGAGACAGCTTAAAGTCATCCTTAACAGTTCCAGTGCTATTCTCTCTTGGATAGACAAGGGGAAAAGTTTGGTAATGGATGCAATCTGACATGTATTAGTGACCACTTGCTTGGTGTCACAACCAGGTGGCTCCTTGGATGTTGGATCAGTCTGGCATCTATGAACTGCTTTAAGCTGGTACAGGCATGCCCCTCCCGTCAGTGCCTGGGAACTGTCCTCCAGGTCCATTCTCCTCCAGCAGGAGAAGCAAGGCGAAACACAAGAGCTTTACTCACTAGATCACTGATTCCCAACCAGTGAGATTGATGAGATTAGAAATCAAGGTAAAGAGCATTCTTGCTCTGCTTCTCCTGCCACCTCTTCCAGGCTGGGGTTGGTACCAAGTTTTGAACAGAAGGTCAAGCTGCTGGTCAAAGTCACATGCCATCTGTGTTGCAGTTGGTAGGAGATGTCACACCAGTTGGTGACCTTATGAAGAAGGAAGGACAGCAAAGTCAGAGTGTTTAATGAAAGTTTACTTACTGTGACCTGCACACCCTAAACCAGGACCACACCATCCAGTACAGAAGCTTTAGAGCAGGATTTCTTAATCTTTGAGACCTCTTCTTAGAGTAATGTATTTAAATGCGTAAAATAAAACACATAGATACAGACTGGCTTGCAAAGCAAACCTATTATCTCCAATACAGTTATCAAAATATTTAAAAATTACAAATACATAATATAGGAACGAATGTGTTTCTTTATTAATCCATTAAATCAATAACAAGTTAAATTACAGTTAGAGGCTAGTGAAAATAGAGTTGTGATTTTTTCCCCCCACGTTCACAAGCAAGGAGGATAGACTCAGTTACAGTGGCGATGAGCAGGCCATTGGAATACCTGGAAGACCAGGTTAGGGACAGACAGTCATGGAGAAAATCAATCGATGTGGTTGCTAAGAGCTGACACAGACTTGATGGTGCACAATCAATCAATCGAGGTCACAACCCCCCTGAAATCCCCCATGGACCCCAAATTAAGAACCCCAAGGGGAGGGGGGTCAGAATGACATGAGCAGTGTCACAAGCAACACCCTTTTCTGTCTGCATTCATGCACAACCCAAAGGGGCAGCGCTTTCACTGCAACATCACAATACTGGCCTTCTCATTCTGCCAAAAGCACCTGTGGGTGCTGCTTGGTGTCCTATCCTTGGTTTTTTGTTGAGGTTAAAACTGAACAATATTATATCCTTTCCTCACATGAAAACTGCTTTGGATGTTTGATGCTATGCCGTTTCCAATTCTACAGATTCCTTTCCTGGGACTAGAATCCCGAGATTCCAAGTGTGGTTTTCACATCTGATATTTCTACGGGTTGTGTTCAGGCGCTGGTGGCTTCTTTTTCAATTCTGTTTTTAAAAGCCTGCAGCCCAGAAGAGCTTTCGGAGAGGGCTTTACACAAGCTTCTTAAGGTATCCGTAAGCTGAATTCACAAGATTCCAGTTCACAGCATCAGCATCAGCCCTGCCGGCTGCGGAATTCTGGGAGTTGAAGTCCACAGGTCTTAAAGTCACTGAGATTGAGAAACATTGATTTAGAGAGATCCTAATAACATTTGGTTTGCTTTAGTTTTGTATGTTTTAATCTTGTTGCCCCACCATCAGTCTTGGCCATCTCCTTTCTCCTGCTTATTCCAGCCTGCAATGGAAACTCTTGGTGGACTCAGCTGCACGAGCTTGCCATTTCAGATTCATCCCCACCCCCTTAACAAAAGTTCATCCCCATACTAATAATCAAAGTATAAAGTCTTTTTTTTCCCGAGCATCGAAATCTGTTTCCAAAACAGTAGGTGGGCCATTGCTTATGAAACAATATTTTTATGAAGGCAGCAAGTTGGGGAGGGTGGGAAACAGCTGGACAACAGCACCATCGCGTGGGAGAAAAATGCAGAGAAATTCGAACAGCAAATTTGCATATATTTTTTTCGCTTTGCAGGGCAATAAGGAGACTCCAGTGAAGTGGAAGAGCCATAGAGATAGGCCACTTATAGAGGGGCAAGTCAATTGTAGACGCACATACTTCCTGCGTGTCCAGGTAGCAAAAGCAGGACAAAATCATAATCTGTCTAAATAGGGGATTAATAGTTTGATTTTCATGTCAAAAGCAATTAAAACTGGAATTGTGGGTGGCCTGGGCACAGTTTGCAACAGCCTTGCATTGCAGACCACTGCAATGAACAGGTTGGTTAAAGACTGCACTGAGACTTGTTTTGATTTCCCAATTAAGTATGTACCTCCAGTAATGAAATAAATGGTGTGATGATTCCCAGTGCAGCCCAATCTACTTTGCTGATCTTATTTTTGTCTGTAGTGCACCCCCAAGACCATCATCATTTTCATGGCGTTGCACCTGGACTAAGCAATGGACCACAGAAACCTATGGTTCCACCGATTCTCCTGCACGTTTCCAAAACCCAAACCATCTCCATCAGCCTTCCCCAACCTCATTCTGGCCAGATGTCTTGGAATACGTATAATCCCATCATCTCCAGACAGAGAGCCCATTTGGCAGGGAGGTGAAATAATACATCATATGGGACACTATTCGAGGGGTAGCAGTCCATGACAATCAGTTGGACATATTTCTGAGTAGACGTGCACAAGAAATGTTTAAACAAAATAACTAATATCTTAGTGATAGAAGATTTTATATGATTACATACAAATATATTTCATATGTCATATTTACACACAGATATTTTCTTATATTTAGTCCTGAAGCATTTAGACTTTCATTAAGGATTTCTGTGTCCTGTTTTCTTCTTTAAGTCTGTAAGCCTGGAGACCTTTTTCCCTAAGCTTGATAGATAAGAAGCCATCCCCACAGAGACAAGATAAGGTCTACATTCCAAGGATCGTTTCTTCGGAGGGAAAAGGTGTTTAGCTAACAGTCAAGGGGGCCAAGGAAGGAAGGAAGTTCCTAATATGGAATAATACTGAGGTGGGAAATGGGTGACTGAGTAAGGGGTGGTATTTTAAAGGAGAGGCTGAATGGAATGTGCCAAGAGGAGAGGGTCAAGTGCAGCCACCCACCTAACAGCTTGCCATCATTGCTTTCGATTTGGGGGAAGAATAAAGAACTTAATTTCATGCAACTGCCTGTTGTCTCTTTGATCCCAGTTCAAGCAGTAATTCTAACACTAGCTTTCATTTTTATTACTCTGTTTCTTTATTTGATACTAGGTTTAGGGTTTTGCAGGGCTGGATAGGCAGGCAGAGAGAAACCCTCATGTTACTTTTCCCCACTGTGGTTTAAGGACTGCTATGCTAAAAACTACATCCGCTCACAAACTTTAAAAAAAATGAACCCGGAATCTGGATCACCATAGATACGTCTACTTTTATAAGTCCTTCGGAAGATCTTTCCCAGGGTGTGAGTGGGGAAGCCACGTGACGCTCCTCCAGTCTCCCGCTCAGCTGGAGCGGCCGCCTGAGAACGGAGGCGGGGCGGAGGTGAGTGGCGGCAAGGCTTAGCCAATTACAGCCTGGAGGAAGAGAGGCGGGACCTAGAAACAAAATTCCTTGCAGTTTGGTTGGCAGGTGGGCGTGTTCCACTCCTCCCCCGCCCGCTGGCTCCGCCCCCACCTGTTCTTGGCGGAAGTGCCTGTGGAGACTCAGGTGAGCGCTTGGGAGAACCCTCTTGATCTCGCTTTTCAAGGAAGGGTTGCATAGACATGGAAGGGGCCCCGATGAATCCCATCATGCCCAGCCCGGGACTGGCTGGGGGAGATGGATTCTGTAGCACAACACCCCTACCAGATTCCCAAGGAGGTGCCCTAACCCAATTGTTCCTCTTTCTTTCTAACTCACCCCATAAGCGATCATGGTTTTCCCTTAAGCTGTCTTGGCAGACTGGAATGGCAGAAAGGTGAGATATGTTTATGCTTTTCATACAGCCTTCCCCCAGCTTCCTCCTTCCAGATGCCTGGGACTTCAGGGTCCATAATCCCCAGCTATCACCCTCCGCTACATAGTGGAATTCCATCACTAACTGCAGCGGAGAAGTGCAGTTCAAGGAAGCCTTAGCACAGATATGGTCAGGTGAAAAGTGATGTTGTTGCTTGCTGCTGTTACTTGACACGTTGAATGCTCTTCAGAAAATAATTTTATTTAACGATATTTTTTTAAATTTAAAAAAGTATTTTTAATCAGTACCCGCTTCTGAAAAGTCCCTATTATGTGATGTTGAACTGCTACTTAACATTTACAGGCTTCAAAAAGGGTTTGAAGTTTGGCATAAAGGGAAGCAATCTTCTTTCATATGGTTATGTTTAGCATCCTTAGCTTGGCTGTGTGTTTGCCTGTTTCCAAATGCCTATCAGTTTATTTTTGCTTGATATAGAAGCCTGAGAAATCCAGTGCTATTAAGAAGTAATTCATCTCGGAGCTGTGTGAAAGGCTAGTTATGTTGCAGGCCTTGAATCAATATTTTGGCAAATCCTCTGAAAATTCTGTAGTTTTCTAAAACTTGCAGAATTTATTTCTGAAGGTGAGTTTGTTTCTGGCCAGTCATGCAGTCAAATGTCTTTAAAACTGCAACTCAACTGAGCCATCACCTGAATCAAACAGATTTGCAAAACTTTGGATTGTCTGCAACAGGTACCCTGCATTATAATTCTGCAACATTAAAATGTTCCATAAGACTTTTTTTTTTTCCCCAATACTAGGGAGCTTTACTGGACTTGTTTGACAGAGTTTGGATCCAGAGAACACAATCCATTCACCAAAGAGTGCCTGTGTAAAATTTCATTTGCCATAATGGACAATCAGGTCTAAAGGACACCATTTACCCCCTATTAATCCATTAAATCAAGGGTTTACTGTACGCCCACTTCTTTTAAGTCTGGAACTAGGGATGTGAGCAGACAAAGAAAACCTGTTTTTTGCCTGGACTTCATCACTATTTGGGGAGCTATAAAAGCAAAAAAATATTGAATTTAGAACTCAGTATTTGGCTTTTTTTTTTTTTTTTAGTAAATTGATATGGAAACTAATTCTGTAAGTAGAAGATATGAAACCAGGAGAAGCACAAGAACAGAAGAACCAGTCGCCAAATCTCGTGTTGACTGGAAGCGGACTAGAAGAAATACATTGCCTGAAAGTGAGGATGAGGATGATGAAATTACATCATCATCAGAAAAAGAACCCGAGTCCAGTTCAGAAGAAGATGGAGATGGAAAAGAAGAAGAGGTATCCGTACTTAGGAAGATCAGTGGTGAAGCTTTGAGTGATGCAGATTTTCAGACAGGTTGTAGTGGTATAGCATCAGAGGATCTGGAAGAAGAGGACGTCTCCTTCAGGAAGCGGAAGAGATCTCGGACATCTGTGATGTATGACAGTGATGAGAGCAATGACAGCAGTATTGTTAGGAAAGTATTTGCTAAACGCAGTTGCATAATTGATGAAGAAGATTTATCTGTTGATGGGGAGTCACACATGTCCCCAGCAGAGGAAGAAGCAAACAGAAAACTAGGAAGACTAATAAAACTGCAAGAACTGTCTCACCAGCGAGCAGCACGATCTGGCAGAGTCAGTCAATGTGATGAGGTACATTTTCAATTCATTTTTATACTTTTTTAAATTTTTACACTTGCTTTTTCATACTTGTCACTAGCCCATACATGGATTTCACCTACTTCTCCCAGTTTAAGGTATATGAATTTTAGAAGCATCTTTTTACATTAACCTTGTGATCACAACACTATGAAAGTAGCCATAAATGATAAGCTTGTGAGGTGGCTGCATTTGATTATGTGCCATCAAGTTGTTGTCAACTCTCAGTGACCACATAAATAGATTTTCTCCATGACAATTTGTCCGTAACCTGGTCTTTCAGCTCTTCCAATGGTGCACTAATCGCTATTGTAACCGAGTCCTTCCACCTTGTTGCTGGTCATCCTCTTCTCCTCTTTCCTTCCATCTTTCCCAGCATTAGAATCTCCTCCAGAGAGCTGGATCTTCACATAATGTGTCTGAAGTTGGATAATATGAGCCTGGTCATTTGTGTCTCCAGTGAGAACACTGGGTTGATCTGTTCAGTGATCCATTTATTTGTTTTCTTGGCTGTCCACAGTATTCTTGGGAGTTTCCTCCAACCCCAAAATTCAAAGGCATCAATGCTGTTCCTATCCTGCTTCTTTAAAGTCCAATTTTCACTTCCATAGAGTGTAACAGGGAATACCGTTGTTTGCACAATTCTAATCTTTGTAGATATGCTACTTATTTATTTATATGGCCACCCAACTCAAACTTTGCAGGTGGCCTACAATAAATCATATTGGTGCTGTATTTTAATATATATGGTAATATTACTTTTTAAAAAATATATGTAGGGTGTGCTTTGGTAAACACCAATGAATTCAACTAAAATACAGTGGAACCTCGGTTACGAACGCTTCTGTTAACAAACTTTTCGGGTTACGACCAGCTCCAGCCACAAAATTTTGCCTCGGTTTGCGAACTCCGCCTCGGGGTACGAACAGGATACGCGGCCGTTTTCCCTCCCGTGACACGGTCCGCGGCCATTTTTCCGCCCCTGACAGTGGTCCGCGGCCATTTTCCGCCCCTGACACGTCTGCGGCCATTTTTCCGCCCCCAACACGTGGTCGCGGCCATTTTCCGCCCCTGACACGTGGTCCGTGGCCATTTTCCCGCCCCTGACACATGGTCCGCGGCCATTTTTCCGCCCCTGACACGTGGTCTGCGGCCATTTTCCGCCCCTGACACGTGGTCGTAGGGAGGGGGACTCTCCCTCCAAGCAGTAGCCGCCTCCCTATCCTCCACGCCAGAACGGATTAACGGTAATTACATTGAACCTTATGGGGAAATTTCCTTCGGGTTGCAACCAATTCAGGCTGCGACCAGAGTCACGGAACGAATTAAGTTCGTAACCCGAGGTACCACTGTATTCTAATAATACTGTGCTTTTTTTTAATATCACTAGGATGGTGCAGATGACGTCTTGATACTTGATTGTCCCTCACCCCTCACACAAGATGAAATCAGTGATGTGTCTGACAGTAACAGCATGAAAGATTTCATAGATGATGATGAAGAAGAAGAAGTAGAAGAGAAGTTGAAACAGGAGAACTTTGAGGAGAAAGACCACCAGCCCCAAGACAAAAAACATCCTGTGTCCAGTATCTCTTTGGAGAAACACGTTCCATGCTGTAAGGTCACAATAACCGAGAAGTAGCTATAAATATCCCACTTATAGCATTTATTAGCATCTAGTCATCTATTCATAAGGTCTCTAATGACACATATTTTGATGGTTTTTTTAACAGTGACTCGTGTCGATCATTATGTACACTTTCAAAGAGTTGTAAAAGCCTTTCTCATCAATGCAATTGATGATACCTTTCTGATCTCCTTATATGGTAAGCAAAGACCTCTTCTGAAGAGGCTATTTGTTACCTCTTTCCAAGTTTTTCTCAGGGCAGTAAATAAATGCATTACTCTTTTTAAATTGTTATGTAAGAATAACCAAGCCTGTTACGGTGATTTGTTTTCTCTCCAAAGAGGGGAAAAGACAAAAGAGATATGCGCAGAATATGCTGACCTCCCTCCATTATTTGGATGACCGCTTTATTCAAGTTCGCCTTGATAGTTTACTTTCAAGAAGTCGCTGGAAAGAACGATATAAGGTATTGAATTTTCTGCTTAAGCTTTTTATTTAATTGCCTAGTTGAATTGGCTCTGGCATTCATATCCATGTAGTGCTATTTTTCTTAGTACAATATGCAACAGTAAAAGAGGGTAAAATATATTGATATAAACAGAGTAATCATATTATAATGTCTAGCAATAATGTAATATGAATTTATACTTGTGCTTTCATATATTAAAATGTTTTGGGCTTTCACTGAAAGCTGGGCATTGATTGAGCCATATGCAAAGCATTCAGAAGGACTTCTATGAAAAGGGTATTTGTTGATTTCCTAGAAGGCTTGTGAAACTCCTCCAAAGGCTGTTCCCAGGACTGGTAGTAAAGAAGATTGGCTGTGCATGCACAATCGTGCACAACCCCTGGGTACAGCCTTTTAAGCAGCTATGTGTGTCTTGCAAAGGATCCAGCTGCTTTAAAGCTAAGAGGGGCTTCATACGGATGTGCAGAGCTCACCATTCCAACAATAGAACGTTTCATGGTTTCCTAGAATGATGTGTTCTTGTTGTTTTCCGATGCACACCAATCCAGCCATTCAGGGAGAGGCTTGGTAGTTTTCTAGAAGCAAATCTTTCTGGAATGGGCCCAGATCACCCCCTGGAACATTGTGAATCACTTCCTGTTCTGGAAGAGTTACTTCCAGGGAATTATTGAAACATCCTTTGAATGGCCAGACAGGTGCATTTTATAACTAAAAATGGAACAGTGAATTTTGCACCCAGCTCTAAAGTACATTGAGAATCACTTTTTTGGAATGCCCTACCTATAAGTCCTTAAAGCCCTACATACAGTGGGGCAAAAAAGTATTTAGTCAGCCACCAATTGTGCAAGTTCTCCCACTTAAAAAGATGAGAGAGGCCTGTAATTTTCATCATAGGTATACCTCAACTATGAGAGACAAAATGGGGAAAAAAATCCAGAAAATCACATTTAAATTCTTTAAAAATCAGACAATGTGATTTTCTGTATTTTTTTCCCCATTTTGTCTCTCATAGTTGAGGTATACCTATGATGAAAATTACAGGCCTCTCTCATCTTTTTAAGTGGGAGAACTTGCACAATTGGTGGCTGACTAAATACTTTTTTGCCCCACTGTAGCTTGAGACCAAATTTTCTGAAATAATGGTTTATTTTAGATGATTCCATTTGAGGAGGTTCTCATATCAATGCTGCGAGCTTGCCTGTGTTGGCTCTGTGTTCTCCTATATAACCCCATTCTCTGCATTTTGCTTCCTACCAAACTGTTCTCCTTGTTAGCATTTAAAAGAGCCTTAGAAACACATTTTTAAAGCCTTTTAGTTCTTGATGATTTAAATAGATTTTTAATATTTCAGTGCATTCTGATTTAGTGTTTTCCTCATATGCCTTCAAGAAGCTTTGGTACCTGGCTGTATAAACATTTAATAATAAATAAAATAATATCCCCAGATATGAAAGAACACCCATTTCTGTCAGTATTGGTGGTAGCTCCTTTAATATCTTCCTTTCATATACAGATCTGCCAGTGACACAAAAAGGAGTAGGGAGGCCTCTGTGTACAGGATATTTACATGTGGGTAGTACATATGGATAGTCTATAATTTGTTGCTACTAATTGCCAGGTTGATATGCAATATGACTGCCCTCAATCACATGTTGGCCAAATTGCATCTATAACTGAGACCTGGGTGGGCCTACAGAGGAGTGTCTCCCTTTCTGAGATATGCCTGTCTGGGTTTTGAGTCTGGCACCAGCTACAACCCCAAGATAGAAGGCATGGGGTGAAAGTTATTGGACGTTCTTCAGATGACTGGATGTGAGACTGTGTGGTTGAAATTGGGCTTTAGGGACGAGTCAACTTTGTTGTTGCTATACCAGGCTCCCTGCTGCCCAGCACCATCTCTGCCTGAGTCGCTCAACTCCACTATTCTGTTGGTGGTAGAGTCTCCAAAACTGATAGTCCTTGGAGATTTTAACCTGCCCTCATGTGACATAGAGTCTGCAAACGTCCCTGGAGACTAACCTTCCCTTGTGCAACATACAAACTGCAGAAGTCTGAAGTTTATGGCCACCATGAAAATCGTGGATCTGGCTCAGGTTATCAAGGGCCTGATGTACACATTAGATCTGATTTTTGTCTCAGGGCAGTTGAGATATGATCTGCAGGTAGATAACATTCCCATCAGTCCTTTGCCATGATCCGACCAATCTCTGGTTGCTTTTCAGATTGCTGGGGCTGTTCTCTTTTCAAAATTTTTGCACTCAAAGAATTCTTCCAAATGAATTTGGGCAGTTGGGTTCTGGCAGGCCTTAGAACAAAGACTGATTACCAGTGACTCCCTTTTCACCTTTCTATGTGCATATAAAATGCATATTTAGGAAGGCAGGGGTGAAGGTAGTGGAATGACATTGGCTTCACTGTCCTAATTCCCACTCTTCATTCTGGATGCATGTAGATCCTATTTTTTAGACCTTCAACACACACACATGCATACACACAGACCTACACCTCATGTTGCTTTTTCTACTGGAGAATGAGAGTTGAATCATACTTCCTAGGCTAAGTGCACTATATCCGTCGATCAGTGAACCACTGTAGTTGAGAATCCATGGGTTACTCAGTTAAAGAAATATTTATCTGAAAGTAAAAAGTGTGTGAGCATAAAAGAAATGTAATTATAAATAATCATGTGTAGTTGAAAGAATCAGTGAAGTGTAACAGGAAATCAGAGGTACCTACAGTACCTCCAAATTTTGTTTCTATATGACTGCGTAGTATCTCCAGAATGGGGTAACTAAGTCCCTGGATCAATTATCAACAGAATTCTAATCAAATTTATTTTTCTAGGAACGAGTAGACAGTTATCCTGATGTCCACATCATTTTGGGAAACCCAGTGAAACGTACTTGTCAAGCCTGTGAGCTACAGAGGTACTGTAAGTTTATAGTGGTTCTGTCTGGAAAGCTGTACAGCAGGCAAACGCTGGAAGTGGACAACTTCATGTCCAATGATAAACAGGTATGTTTTGCCAAGTACGGAAAAGCAAACGTATTTGCATGTTTCCGTTTTTCAGGTCTTGCACTTTTTAAGGCTATTTTGTTCAGAGGTTTCAGATATGGTATTTCAAAATAATGCATGCTAGACGTGTGTAGTGCCCAAAACCAAAATGGGAAAGGTGTTTTGTGTCTACCAGGATATGATCGCTCACTGTATCTATCAGCATCTCCTTAAAACAACCTTCAAGATGCATCTTTCCAAAATCTTCAGGGATGTCTCTGAATCTTAAGTAATTGTCTTCGCTGAAGTTCTAAAGTATCTATTGTTCTTTCCGTATCCTAACTTTTCAAATCTTGAGCCTTCCAATCCTTGCTTCAAGCTTTCTTGTCTTTCTTTTAACTCTGATTATGTCTTGTCTATTAGCTTATGACCACTTCCTTAACTCAAATATGAATTTTTCACATTAGATTCCAAAGCACGTTTTCCACTTCGGTTCCAAATACTGGCACCTCTAATGTATCATCAATATTTATTTATATAATTCATTATATGCCAGTTCACATTATTCATTGTTTATTTTATCAGCAACCAAGTAACCAGAATCACCTCCTTGAAACAACTGCTAATAAATGTGTGTGAAAGAATTGTCTTATTCTATAATATTTATGCATCTTAAACTTTTTGTAAAATTTCTTTTTAAAGAAGCTTTATTGTAACTTACTGGTTTCAGAGTGGCAGTGGATTTGTGGCTTAACAATTTATTATTATACTATACTATATTATTTACTTGCCCCAGTTCTGATGAAGTCTTATATAAAACTTACATAAACTTACATAGAAAGTTTAAATCAGGCTCCAGTCTGAAATATTCTTCCACTGACATCTTCCAAAGACTGACTACAATGCTAATGAAAATGAAAATGCCAGAGCTTGGCTTGATTCAGAATAGCAGCAGATATCTAAAAGTAATCTATCATTTTTCCGACGTTTATGTACAAATAAACTAAATAACCTTAAATAGTTGGGCAATTAAGTAAACAGAAGAGCTGAATTGGCCCCTTTAGAAGCTGTGATGATTTAACGATGTGAGAACTATGTTCCTTGAAGCAACATTTTGTCCAACTCCTTTTGTGTGCTAACAGCATCTGCTGTGCATATGTATAGCTTTAAGTTAGCTGAGTATTTGCTGGGCTCCTAACTCTCCATTTCCAAACTTTCTAATATGAAGTGACTGCTTAGCTTTATGCTGGGGTGACTGTTCTATTATGTAAACTGAGGGTTTTCTGTGTTTACATTCAGTAACGCGTTAAAAACATTCCTTTGCCATTCATGTAGCATTGAACAAGATATTCTTTGTGACTTAGTGGTAATACATGTATGCAACAAAGAAGTAATCCTTTTTATTTATTATTTCAAATGTCAGCCTGCTCCATTGGTGCCAGTATTTTAACTAATTAAAAGCAGTAATCACTCGGTAGCTTCTTGAACAAACAAAGAAGAAGTTGGACTCCGTTGACATCACTATTGCCTTCATCAAAGAGGGCACAGGAGTTGCTTTCAAATTAGGATTTAATTATTGGATAGTAGTAAAGGTCCTGTCTGTGTTAAATCCTCTTTCTTCATAAGACATCCATTCTTGCTTAACTAACTGCAATATTTGCTACTGTCACGCCCAGTAAAAGAACTTATGTTTGATGCAGATGTTGAAGGTCGGCACCGTATGTGGAAACCGTACCCAGGTTTATCATAATCTGAAGCATTATAAATATAAGTTGTATCAGAACTGCTGTTCAGCTATGAAAAACAAAGGTCTTCAGGATGAGCCAGTCAAAGATTTAGTGGACCGAGTTTTCAGCCAGCTGGATGAAGACGGCTGGATGCATCAGGTACATCAGTTTATTGATGGTTCAGAAATGCATTGCTTATGGATTAAACGAGGGGCTGAAGGGATTTATATAACATCTAAGAGGGAGGCGGACTGTAAGATTGTAATTATCTGTTGAAGAGAAGGTCAGAAGTCATTATATTTCATAACCTTAGTTTCTTTTTTTCTTTCCTTGCACTTTTCTCTTTCTTTTTCCCTTCCTTCCTTTCTTATTCTTTAGATTTGTCTTCTGCATTATGTAAAATTCTCAATAAATAGAAATCAATTTTAAAAGAAATGCATTGCTTGGAGGCAGGTAAAATTGTTGCAGAAGGATTATTGCAGAGGGGGGTAAATCTAATCCCTCATGAAATACAGTCCTGTGGAAAGTTAACTGAAAGTTTCTTTTGTTTAGAATCCAGTCCCAGCTCAAGATATTTGCTTGCTTTAATTATTTATAGGGTGCTAGGCTAGAGAAAAGTCCAAGTCTTGACCTATCTCATTTTACCAAGAGAACTAGCAGTAAACCTAAATGTATTGCTTGAAAGCAAGTTCCATTTTACTACTAAAACTGCTCTGGATATTTTCTAGTGTTTTTGCTGTAAGAGTAGATGTTTTCTTCCTGTGTTGGGTGCCGATTTGACATGGAACCGGGATATCCAAAAAAAATAAGGTCAGAGAGGTGGCACTGCATTGAAGCTCTGGTGGCATTTTTGAACGGGGGCAGTGATTTCCCTCCCTCTTTCTCTGTAGTCTGCTTTTTACTGTCAACATACAATATTCTGAATTTTCTGAGAACATATGTCAGTGTTTCCACAGGATCGAAACCTACTAAGACAAGAGAAGAGAATGATAGTTGTCCCTGTGACCTTTGCTTTTCTGTCACTTCTCTGTTTATCTGGAACAATGTACAGTGGAACCTCGGTTTACAAACTTAATTCGTTCCGTGACTCTGGTCGCACCCCGAATTGGTTGCAACCCGAAGAAAATTTCCCCATAAGGTTCAATGTAATTACTGTCAATCTGTTCTGGCATGGAGGACAGGGAGGCGGCTATTGCTTGGAGGGAGAGTCCCCCTCCCTACAACCATGTGTCAGGGGCGGAAAATGGCCACAGACCACGTGTCAGGGGCGGGAAAATGGCCGCGGACCATGTGTCAGGGGCGGAAAAATGGCCGCGGACCATGTGTCAGGGATGGAAAATGGCCGCGGACCACATGTCAGGGGCGGAAAAATGGCCGCGGACAGTGTCACAGGAGGGAAAATGGCCGCGTATCCTGTTCATACCCCGAGGCGGAGTTCACAAACCGAGGTAAATTTTTGCAGCCAGAGCTGGTCGTAACCCGAAAAGTTCGTTAACAGAGGCGTTCGTAACCCGAGGTACCACTGTATTTTGTTCCTGTGCCCAGCCTTCTGCAGAACTGAGGAAGACTGAGCACATAAACATTCCCCTCTTCCTCACTTGGCACACAGAAAGGGAATGAAATGGGGAACAGGATCTATGGACAACAAAGAGCTCCTCCAAAAGTTTTCTTCTCTCCAAAGTAAAAGATCTAAGTCCATGTTTCACAACCTTGGCCATTTTAAGATGTGTGAACTTCAACTCCCAGAATTCCCCAACCAGCATGGGTGCTGGCTGAGGAATTCTGGGAGCTGAAGTCTACACATCTTAGAATGGCTAAGACTGAGAAACACTGACCTAGGTCCTTTCACAATTTCAAAGGCCAGGGAGGGACAACTTTCTGGGAAAAGTTTTAAGCCAGGTTTTAATTCCGTGCTCTTTCCACAACAAGTTGATTTGACGTCGTTGTTTTATTTTTAAAAAGAAGCAGACAAATCTCTGGGTCACGATTATTCCATTACCGTACATTATGTCAAAGTTACTGAAGAAAATGCATAAATATCTGCACAATTGTGGATTTTTTTCCTTTAAAAAAAAAAAGATTTTCAGATTTATATTCCACCTGTATTTTGTACAACTCAAGGCAGCATATATAATGCTTCTGCCTCCTGTTTTTCTCACAACAGCCACCTTGTGAGGTGGGTTGGGCTGAGAGAGAGAGACTGACCCAAAGTCACCCAGCCGGCCTCCATGCCCAGGGGAGGACTAGAACTCATGGTCTCCAGATTTCTAATCCAGCACTTTCACCACTACATCAAGCTGGCCTGACCACAAAAGATGGCTTTCTGAGAAGGCCCAAGGGATTTTGACAAAGGCAGCCGCCACTGATGTATTAGGGAGAGAAACTTTACCTAACAAAATTGTAATTTCTGAGTTGCTATTAACAGTGCAAAGAGTTTGCTAATAATCTGGAGCTACTATTTACTGATGCTAACTCCTTTCTATCTTTCCTTGGCTATTCCATTGACTACAATCAATCTGTGTTTAATTTAAATGGACCCCTTTGTCATTTCCCACTATACACCGTGTTGTTATTCCAAGTCTTCCCAAAATTGCAGCTGGGGGTCTTGATTATGAAATGCATTAGAAAGTGACTTTAATACTCTAAATTAAGAATTTTAGATGCCTTACAACGATGTTTGTCTTCTTTCCTTGAAGCAATATTCTGTCCTTGAAAAATATCTAGACGACGCAGATTTCTTCCAAGATGAAAAAATGGACTGAATGTATTTGTCTTTTGAAGGATTTTAAAGATGCATCTGTGTGCTTCAGCCAGACTGCTGATGGGTTTTGACTGCCATACCACATTCCTGCTATTATTTCTTTTTTACTTATGGTCCATAATAGCATGCAAATATATGCATTAAATTTCTTTTTTGTACTTCATTTTCATTATCAGAATAATCTTCTGAATAAATATTTTACCTTGAGGGCCAGATAGCTCATCAAACCATCTTGAAGTCCAACTGGATGTTCATTCAGCAAATGCGCTTTTCTGTGCTACATTACACAAGCACTTTCTTCGAAGAGAAACATTTCTATGTTGCTTTTTGATGCGTTTTGTCAGCGTTTCTCAGTACCATTTTTTCTGTAAATATTTAGTATAAATATTTAGAGTAATGTTTTCAGGGCTGTATCAAACAATCTTCCTAAAACCTGCAGTTTATCCTTCCTGCAGGCCCAGAATTCAAGGACTTTATTTCCAGCATCCACTGAAGGAAGCAGAAATATCAGGATCCGTTCAGATTAGGCCAATCAGTTCCACTAAAACAAGAAACTGTTCTATTGTTGTTCCTTTTATTTATTTATTTTCTAACACAAGGGAAGGATCTGTAGACTACTTTTCTAATTTGTGCATCAACTGCTGTTCTGTGTGTGTGATGGCTTTCATTCTAAACTCTGACTGGGAGTTCGGTGGGATTCGGCATCTTGAAATGGATTTAATTGTGAAATACTGACCAGTCAGAGCCATAATAAACTTCAGGATTCCATGAACTGTTTTTCAGGCTGTTCAGTTCTCGGCTATTTCCTCCCATCCTTGAGTTGAGAAGAAGTATATTGGCATCAGTAGCATTGCCCACACAGCCCAACTTTTAACACACCCCAGCAATCAGGCCAAGCAGTGTTGCTGCTCTCACACAGTTTAATGCTGGGTACTTTCAGCATAGCATGTGGGGGATCGCCTGAGGTTCCATTCCATTCAGCCCCATGTCACTTACCGGGGGAAGATCAACCACCGATAGAGGCAGGACTGGGGCTTCAAGTCTCTATTTGCATTTAGTTATTCAGCTCTCTTCTTGGTAATTAATACTTATTTTTGTGCTTCTAATGACAGGCCTATTGTTCTCCCAGAAGACTGTTAGTCCTATGAAACAATTTAATAGATGCTGCCATCTAGAGGTGGTCTGGATTATTGTATGGGTCATTTGATTTGGAGGTAAGGAGTGTCACACACGCTGCTCCCAAGTTTGGCTTATGGTCACTCACTCACACACTCACAGCCTGTTGAGGCACGCGGATCTTGTCAGCCCCCCTTGCTTTCTACCTGGGTTTTCCAGATAGGTGCGGCTGGAGCAGACACACAGCCCTGGTCAACAGCTGGAAAATAATTAGGGATACACACAAATCACTTCCAACTGAACAGTGAGGCGCAAGAGGTTCTTTGTAATACACGGAGACCCAGTGAATTTAAAGTAACAGCAAAACTTTACTGGTTGCAAGGTACATTTGCTCTTTCTCATACACACACACACACACACACACACACACACTTACCCACGTCCTTCCCAACTAAGCTGCCATGCACTAGCTAGGGGGAGGGAAGCCACCAAGTCTGGATTCAAAGGTGGCTCAGATGACTCAGATGACTCAGAAGACTCAAAGGACTCAGAGTGGGCGGGCTATGGGACCCCTTTTATCCCCAAAAGTCCTTGCTGGGTTGATTTACAAGTTGATGGGATTGGGGTGAGGTCTTCCATGTGCTCAGGCCCAACTTCCTCTTTCTGGTTCAGGTCCTTTGTTTTTTCCTTAATGACTTGCTTCCTTCTTATCTACCTCCCTGAAGGGATCTCATAGATAGGTTTCCTAGCTTTTGTCCTCTCTGCTTATGTGCCTGCTTCATCTTTAGGTTATGGCAGCTTCAGCCTAGTCTCACAGAAGTTGTCTAATCCAGACAGTTGTGGCTTATTCCATAAGCCATGGTAAGAGAAGATAGTGTGGTACAGACCCAGCTTGTACCTTTCTGAAGGATTAATATGCACACAGGCGTACAGCTTAGAGCAATGTTGCTCAGCCTTGGCACCTTGAATATGTGTGGACTTCAACTCCCAGAATTCCCATGGAATAACCAGGGAAGTGATCAATCAGGGCTGCTCCCCTCTCTTCAAACTTCCATTGTGATCATGTGAAGAGCCATAGCTTGGTAGTAGAGCATCTATGCCTGGCACCTGGCCAGGGCAGGAAAGACCCACTTGAAAGCTCGCTTTGGAGATGCATGTATTGCATCATCATCCCATGCTGGCTGGGGAATTCTGGGAGTTGAAGTCCACACAACTTCAAGTTGCCATGATTAAAAAACACTGGCTTAGAGAGATGGATAAAATGTATTCAGAAACCTAGAAAAGCTAACCAGAAGGGATGGTGGGACATGTGCTCCACTCCCACCTCCTCAGGCTTGTGCATATGGGAAAGATCCAAAGACAGGCTACATTCAGCATTCCACATCATTTAGGAACTCTTTCTAATTGTATGAAGAACTATAACCATATAAACCATAAAAGAGAGAGATCCTCTTTTAGACTTTTCCCAGCAATACAAGGAAATTACGGTGGAAGGCTGGAGTATATATTCCCTGTACAGGTAGTCCTCGCTTAACAACCGTTTGTTTAATGACAGTCCAGAGTTACAATGGCCTTGGGAAAAGTGCTTTATGACCCTCACAGTCACGTGATCATGATTTGCGACCTTTTTTATGATGGTTGTTAAGCAAATCACCATGGTTATTAAGCAAAATCTGGCAAAAAAAACTCCATCGGGGAAGCTGGATTCACTTAACGACCACATGATTCGCTTAATGACCATGTGGTTTGCTTAATGGCTATCGTAAAAACGTCATAAATCAGCTCCAATTCACTTAACGACCAAATCACTTAGCAACCTAAATTCCTGTCTCTATTGTGGTCAGATAGCAAGGACTATCTGTGTCCTTTCCACATTTAGGATTTTCTGGTCTCAGAAGGTAACCAACATTTATCCCCTATAAATTGAAGGTTAATCACATAATTAACCAGAGAAACGATCAGTCAGGGCTGCTCCCCTCTCTTTGAACTTCCATTGTGACTGTGAAGAGCCATAGCTTGGTGGTAGAGCATTTATCCCTGGCACTTGGCTAGGGCACGAAAGACCCACTTGAAAGCTCGCTTTGGACATGCACATCTTGCATCGTCATCTGCAAAACTATCTCCATGCAAGAGAATGCTGGAAAGCTGGGTACCTGTTAACACAGACAAAACTGAACAATATAAATCAGGTATAACTTACAAAAAAGAACCTTTATGCATTTATATGAACATTCATACATGTCCTATATATATAATATATGAACAATATTTGGTAAATATTCCTATGACTAGTTATAACAAATAGGGGGGGTTGATGGGAATGGAATCAATCAAATCAGACTCCAGGAGCAAAAATGGAAGGATGGACATTACCTTCATATTTGGCTTGTGAGCTTACTGGAACCATCTGGTTGGAAGCAGATCACTGACCTTGATGCAGCTACAATCCAATCCAATAAAGCATTTGGGGTATTATTTCAGAACGTACTCAGCAAGCAAGTTCAGACTCACTCATTGCTACCTTATCTCTGATGATAAAGCAATGGTAGCAAAAGATATGGAAGGCCAGACTAGGAGATAGTGGGATAACTGGGAAACAAACACACGCGTAAAGAGATGGCGTGTGTTACCCATGATGTTCAGATTTTATTGTGTTTTTAAAATAAAAACCCTTTGAGTGTGCACGACAACTCTTTTAAGACAGAATTTGCAACATAGGACCTTTCCTTCCTTGCATCAAACCATGTCACAAACAAGCCTTAGCTATTTCTTTTTTCTGCTAGGTCCTCATCATGTTATCCCCACTTTGTTCTCAGCCTATGAGTGAGCTAGCCTTAAGTCATCCTTAACTAAACTGGTGTTCAATCAATGCTTTCCCCTTTCAGCTGAGAGCATGCAACAGTAGCCACAAAGTATAAAATGTGATACATTTTGCCACTGGTTGCAACTAAGGCAAAGTAAGTAGAATTTGCACCTTGGCTACGAAACACTAATGTGGGTGTGTGTCCTTCTGGTCCTGAGGTCAGCCTGATCTGCTGCTGTCTGCACAAGAAGTTGGACACAGTGACATTGGTCCTTAAAGAAAACTTAATTGCCTGAGCTTCAAATGTCACAGTGAAATAACTATCTTCCCACCATCTCCTGAATAGACCATGGAGGAATCTGAAAGTTGGTATCTGTTGCCTATAAAAAGAAAGGAAGAGGAGAGAAAATTTAAATGGGGGTGGGGGTGTAGTAGGTTTTGTATGTGGGGGTTTTATTCCTGTAAGCTGCCCAGAGTCACTGTGAGTTGAGCAGCCATATAAATTGAAGAGAATAGGACTCCGCAGGCCATATAAATTGTTTAAATAAATAAATAAATAAATAAATAAATGTCCTACTTGTGACATGTGACGTGTCTGTACCTATAGAGATCAGAATCGTGCAGGTAATGGTTTTCCTTGTGACACTATAGAAGTAAAAGTTGGACTTTGAAGAAGCAGGATAGGAAGAGTATTGTCCCTTTTGAACTTCAGTGTTGGAGAAGACTCCTAAGAATACCGTGGACAGCCAAGAAAACAAACAAGTGGATCATTAAAACCCAGAATACTCAATCAAGACACAAAGGACTAGGTTCAAAATTTATTTATTCATTTATTTATCATATTTATAGAGCCGCCCATCTCACACAAGGTGACTCTGGGCAGCGTACAACAATGAAAAAAAATACATAAAAACAACTACATATAAAAACCAGTAAAAACACACAAAACAGGAGGGTTATTACTTTGGACACATTATGCAAAGACTCAGCTCCCTGGAGAAATCCATAATACTGGGAAAGGTGGAAGGAAAGAGAAGAAGAGGATGACCACCAACAAGGTGGATGGACTCAGTTACAGTGGGAATGAGCGCACTGTTGGGAGATCTGAAGGGCCAGGTTGAGGACAGATCATCCTGGAGAAAAGCTAGCTAGGTGGTTGCTGAGTCAACACCAGTTTGATGGCACATAATCAAAAGCGTGCGACCTAACTCAGTTTGTGACTCCAGACTGTTGTTTCTAAACTTCATTCAGCTCAAATGGTGCCTAGGATGCTGGGCCCAGCAATGAGCCTAGAGATGACCAAGAGGCCGTCAGCCAGACCCATCACATTTGTACTGCAGCACTGGGGTTGGCAGATGTTTCTCCCACTGGCTGATGACCTGAAACGGGAAGGGAGAAAATCCAGAACAATCAACAAATGCTTTGCTCTATAAATGATCCACTATAGATGCAAGATCAGGACAGCTCCCCTCTGCAGTAAGTTGGATCAGAGGCAATAGAGGCAGGGCAGGGATCAGCTACAAGGACAGAAAATTTCACACTGGCAGAGTTTTCTGCTCATTCAAGAATGGCTGGAGAGTGTTTATCTCAACCGATTTGGGGGGGGGGGGAGTCTTACATATGAAAACATTATAGACGGTTTGATTTGCACCATTTCAAGTGCCAGTTTTTATGTTTCAACTACTTTCCTAAAGAAGTGGGATGTGTCTGTGCCTTTTGTGAGGATGACCGCTTTAGGTACTGCTTTAGAAAACTGCAGGAACGGGGCATTGGGGGGCCCAAAGTGAGAAACGGGCATGTGTGGATTTAGGATTTTTATTGAGACGGCCCACCCTTTCTCCCATACTTCGAGCCCTGAGCTGGGTTGCCAGTTCATTTTGACAAGGTGCTCCCTGACTTTCGGCAGGTCCGCTGCCCCTCCGATGTTGCTGAACTCCCAGCGTTGCCTAGGCTGGGCGCTGCAATCCCTCCGAGGAAACGGGAACTCCCTTGCAACGACGCCGCTCCGGCGCTAGGGGCCGCCCTTCCCCTCGTTTCCAGACCGAGGACTTTCTGGCGTAAAGCTGCCAGCCTCCCACCAGGGCTCCCTCCCCTCCTCGCCCCCCCCTCGTGAGTCTCACGTTTGCTGCTGCTGCGCTTCGTTTCTACGCGAGCACAATGAAATCGTGTGCCGCTGTAACCCCGGCGCCTTAAGCCCGAGACGAGCGCAAAGGGAAAGCAGGACCCGCGGCGGGATTGCAGGGAGGAGGGAGCGGCGTCGCGCCCACCGCCTGGGAGATACTGCCAAAAAGGGGGGAAAAGAAAAAATCCGGAAAGAAAGAGAAAGATCTCCCCGATCCCCGATCTGGGAGGGATGGAACCTCACTGGGTCGCTCCGCTCCGGAGGCAGAAAGCTGGCAGTTTGTAAGTTTCAGGACCGGTTTGGAAATCGCTTCCCAGACGCGGAGGGATGTCTCTTTTCGCCCCCCAGCCTCGGGCGCGGGGCCCGCGGTAAGCTTCGGGCTGCAGAAGCCTGAAAGATTCCTCTCTCTTTCTCTCTCTCTCTCTCTCTCTCTCTCTCTCTCTTTTTTTGCTCCAAGAGCAAAGCTGCTCCCCCCCCTTTTTTTTCCTCTTGCACGGCGCCAGAGCAGCTCTTGAAAACTCCGGATTTCTGTTCTGGGGGGGCTTTTTGTTTATGGTGGTTCCCCCCACCCGCCAACTTGCCTCGGCTGTTTTCCTTCTGCCGGATCTGGACGAAGATCGGAGGAGTCCGGGCAGCCGCCAGCGGGCTGAGACGCGATGGAGGGCGAGCGCGGAGTAGTTCAACTCTTGGTCAGTCTCGCCCCCCTTCCCGCCCCCTTCTGACTTACGGGTCCCGCGAACAACTTTCTTCCACCTCGTGTCCTCCTCGCCTTACTTTTTTCCGCATTTCGGGCGCCCCTTTCTTTGCGCCCGCGCCGCCACCTTCCAACTCGTCGGAGATGGTGGGGACTCCGATCCCCACTAACTTTCTCCCCCTTTTGGAAAGCACCCGTCAACTTTGTGGGAAGATTTAAAAAGACACCCCAAAAATCGCTTCTTGGAAAGTATTGCTTCCGACGCGTCCCGTATTATTAATAATCCAGGGGAACAGAATCTTTTTTTAAGCGATTCGTACAGCTCGGGGCGCCTTAAAAAAAAGAGAGACCACCTCCCCCGCCCCCTCATCAATTGCTCCACCGCGTTTTCTATGTCTGTGGCAGCTCCGTCTCTGTGGAATGGATCCTGGTCAGTTTCTTCCTTTTTTCCCTTTTTGCCCCCCCACCCCTGAGATCGGGTGCGCTCCCGGGCTAACAGATCTCCCGAAAAGGATGGCGGTGCGTTTTCTGTAGTCCCCTGCGCGAAATCTGTCAAGTTCTCTCCTGGCTGTCAGGGAGGATCATAATTCATAAGGGGGAGGGGGCTGCCTTCGGGTTGCCCTACGAAGAAAAAAAGGGGAAAGAAAAAATCCGATCTGGATCTAGGCGAGCGACTCCCTCGGCCCGGCCATTCATGTGAGCGTGAGAAAGCCGCGATCTCCGGTTGGTGAAGAGCAGCGAGCGCGAGGAGGCGTCCGGGCCGTCGGGATGGGGGACACGGCGCCCCCTCAAGCCCTGGGTCTCCTTGGAGGCGGCGGCGGGGGAGGCTCGATGGCGGCGGCGGCGGCGGCGGCGCCCCCGCGGGTGCACAGCGCGATCGTGGAGAGGCTCCGGGCGCGCATCGCCATTTGCCGGCAGCACCACTTGAGCTGCGAGGGGCGCTACGAGCGGGGCAGGGCCGAGAGCTCGGATCGCGAGCGGGAGAGCACCTTGCAGCTCCTGAACCTCGTGCAACACGGCCAGGCGGCCCGCAAGGGAAGCAAGCACAGCAAGGCGGCGGCGGCGGCGGCAGCCGCGGCGGCGGCGGCGGCCGGCAGCGGCGCCGCCGTGCCTCCTCCCGGCGCCGCAGCGCCCCCTGCGGCCGACTACTATCCCCAGCAGCTGATCAGCAACGGAAGCGCTGGTGGCAGGAATGGGATCAACGGGGAGCAGCCGAACGCCACCGCTGGCGGGGAGCCCAGGAATCCGGCCCTGATTGCGGTGAGTTGCGCGTCCTGGCTGTTTTTCTTGCCGTTTCTCCTTCGTCTGTCCGGCCAAAGCAAAAAATGGCTCGGGGTGGATTTCTTTATTGCGATTCTGTGGTGGTGGTGGTGGTTTTGCTAGTCCCGACTCTCACGGCCAACTCTAAATGCAGGTCCTAACACCGGACAGGGCAGGCTGAGCTGTAGGATGCGAGCGATCAACCAAGGGCTCCCATATCAAGGTTTGGGGATCCTTCTGAACTCGTTGTGAGTCTGGGCGCTTGGGCGGCCTCAGCTGGCTTTGGGACCTGGGTGGTTCCCCACCCTCCGCCTCCACCGTGAGAGATTGGAATCTGGAGCAAAGCTGGGGCTTCTCTTTGCAGTCCTGCCCATCCCAGGTCTCAAGGAAAGCTCTCCCCTCCAAGCCTCTTCAGCTGAAGATCTCTTCCTCTCCACACCCCCCCCCCCAAAAAAAACATAGTCCTTGAGTGGAGTCCTTGAGGTTCTCTGAGCTTGGTTGTTTTCTTGCAAACATTTCATTACCCGGCTAGGTAACATCTTCAGTGCTAGAATGGGATGGGGTTTGTTCTCTGTTTATATACTGTGGCGTGTCCTGCCAGTGTTGGTGGGGGCGGGGGTTTTGCTTTGTTTTGTTTTATTTTTTCCCTCTGGTAGTTCCTTGATTAGGTATTGTTTACTGCCACACCCCCACTAACACCCCCACCAACACCCCCACCAACACTGGCAGGGCATGCCACAGTCTATAAACAGAGAGCAAACCCCATCCCATTCTAGCACTGAAGATGTTACCTAGCTGGGTAACGAAACATTTGCAAGAAAACAACCAAGCTCAGAGAACCCCAAAGACTCCACAGTTCAACCCTGAGCTACACATATTCGCTTCTATTGGTAGCCCTTGAGCGCCTGGTCACCCTGACCTGCCTTGGAGGCTGGGAGGGACTGGATGGGGCAGAAGAGCCTTGTATGGAATCCCAGCATGATGGAATGACTGTGCAACCCCCAGAGCTGGGACAATTCCAACTTTAGTTCCAGATGGGCTTGTACCCCCCTGGAAGGAAGATCCAGTTTCCAGTTTGGGGAGGCTCTCTCGGCCTCCTGGCTCCTCCCTGAGCATCAGGCAGAGGATGGATCAGGAGAGCCTTTGCCCCCGGATTCCTGGAGTTTTTGCTGAACTACAATTCGTAAAACAATTTAGTGGCCCGTTTTATTCATTGGTTTGTTTCATTTGATTCAGAGGGTGACACTGGGCGGCTCACAACTCCAAACAACAACATTCAAAATGTAATGTAGAATAGGAAACAGACAAACACCAGCATCCATCTGAACAGCACACTCTAAATCCCCCCAAAAAACCCAACACCCCAACATCTAGCATCCCCAGGGACAGGTCTTCAAAGCCTTCTGGAACATCATCAGGGTAGGAGCCACATACATCTCAGGGGAGCTCTATTTGCCAAGTGACCCTGACCTGTTGGGCACTATGATGCTGATATTTCAAGAACAGCTTCCAGGCACTCTTCAAAGGGCTTAGAAGAGGAAAAACTCCTCTTCCAACAGGATTTTGGGCACTGGATGGACATCAAGATGCTTCTTAACCCCATCTGGTGATTATGTTTTTTAGTTATGTTTTTATGTTGCCTTGGGGATCTGTGCTTTTATGTTGTGGATGACGAATCATTGATCGGGGTGAATGATCGGTAGCATAAAATAAACCTGCAGCTTACAGGCCCAGAATTGCTAGTGGATGCCACAGAAATTCAGCAGCAAATCAGCCACAGTACTTCTTTAAACAGCCCTCATTTCTGTCCTTCAGCCCACCAAAGCACCCCCTGTGGTCCAAAATTGCCATTTTAGGCCAGTTTTGTCCCCTTTCAGAGGACTTTTGAGAACTTTAATGGTGGAAGTGGGCACGGAGGTCTTTGGGTAGCAAACTGCTTCCATCTCCATTCTAAAAATTCTCCTAGACCATCTCCCCTCAAATTTAAACCAATGGGAGTTCTTTTAAGCTGGGGGTGTCGTGATAGGGCAAGGTCAAAAAAGTCAAGATAGCAGTTGAACTTCTGACTGTTTTATATGAGTGATGCATTGCACATAAAAACAAGGCAGAGCTTGAATCGCACCATGTGGCTGCGATATTGACCTTTTGACCATATTCTGCAGACACCCCTATTTTGAGTAAATATCTGTTGCCTAGTATCCCTAATGGGGTCTACAGACACATCCTTGGCACCCATCAAGGTCCCCACCTCATGTCATTTTATATTTTTAGATTATTTTAATTTAAAAATTGAGCAGAAAACGAATAACACTGCAAAGCAAACCACCAGCCTCAAACACCTATGTTGCCAAGAAGCCACTGGCCCCTGTATAGCCTTCCAGAAGCCTTCTTGGAAAATAAAATGTTGGGTGGCTCCAACCAAGAGCTTGGTTTGACTTTTGGTATACACATGTCTAGTGTTGACTGAACCCACCATGGCAACCATTTTGCAAGAGTGCCAGAACCTGCTTTCATCCCTGGCTGCAATCAAAGAATAGGTGAAAGGCTAGTTTAGAAAATTATAAGGGTCATTCTCCCTAGATTCAGGTCTATGTCAAAATAACATTAAAACATTTGCATGGCTTCCTACCTTTTTTCTCCTGACAAACATACTGTAGCTAACACTTGCAGAGAGAGGAAGAAGAAAGTCAGCAAGGACCATTTATTAACTTATTATGATAACACCCGCCAACTTAGGCAACTTTTAATACAGAAATATACATGTTTGTGGAGAATAGGTCTATGCGTGTGCAATTTCCATGTTCAGGAACAGTATACTTTCAACTAACAGCTGTTTGGGACAGAACATCTCTATATTGCATTTATATCTGGTTTGTAATCTACTCAAAGGCATTTAACTGGGTACAGCTGACGGACAACTTGGTCTGATTTAGCAAGAATTTGTTTCTGTTCTAGCCTCCTTTCATTGAGAATGAAGGAAGAAAATGTGCTGAATTTCTTTCTGCCACACAATTACACAGAGCAAGAAGAAAAGGTCTAGGACCTTAAGAAAGAAAGTGAGAGTGTAGACATCCAAAAGAGGACTATAGCCCTCCAGGTATTGTTAGAGCCCAATTCCCATCAGCCTTTCCAACTGGGTTAATTGCCATGGGTGATATGCATTGCTTCCAACAACTATGGAAGATGAAATTCCCATAAATAGCATCTGAAAGAAGCCATGATAGATATGCTGCATGGATAATCTATAAACTAAATGATGGTCTCTGCACTACTGACTATCAGGGATGATCACTGGCTTGCGTTAAATGTGCCAAAGAGTGTGAGTTGCTACATGTGTGGTACTCCTCAAGGACTATTACCTTTTTGATTTGTAATATAAGAACCATTTTAACAAACAAATGCAGAAGATCAGCTTTCCCAGCCTGGTAACTTCCAGATACTTTGAATGTCAACTCCCAGAATCTTGTGTTGGTTGGGGATTCTGGGTTTTGAAGTTGCCAGGTTGGGAAAAATTGTTCCAGATATTACTTATCCACAGTCCTGTATTGGTGGAGCATCATTTCAGAACATAGATTCATTTCTAGGATCTTGGAGCTGCAGATAAATGGATATTTCCTGGGAAGAGTGCATGAGGTTTTCACAATTGTAGGAATTCCTTCAAAAAAGCTTCCTGCTACTTCTCAAAAAAAAAAAATCACTGGCATTGTTTTTCCTGAGAAAAAAGAATGGATGAAGTTATTCTGCCTCACACATTATTTGTTTCTACTAGCCAAGTCCTTGCCTTTGCTACTGCTATTCCATCATCCAGCATTACTCAGATAATAAATGCAGATTCTGTGGACCTCAAAATAGCATCTTCTTACTTCGGTCATGTGGAGGCAATGTAGAGGATCAGCAATCTTCTACAAATAGAACTGTGGTATTTCAGGTGTTCCTTAAGTAGCAGCTCATACAGATGCAAAATGTTGCAGGGATGCTCTGCATCTGGTGACTTGGATCTTTTGTGCTGGTCCTCTTGAACGTCTAGAAGTGAACGTATGACAGGGAAGTTCTTTGGGTAACCCAATTGTTAAATGCCTTGTAGCCCTATAATGGTAGGGTAAGAAGATGATCTGGATTTCTTCTGATTTAACAAGAAATTACTTACCGCTTCCTACTGTTGCAATTCAAGGCTATAAAGATACAATTCACTTTAGCTATTTTTCTTGTTACAAGAACGTCTGACTCAGTAACTCTTCACGTAGACGGCAGTATCTGTGTGCTACCAAGTTGCATGCATTCGCTTCTAGCAATCTGACAATTCTGGGTTGATGGGAATACCACCAAAGCTATAGAGCCAAATTTGCAGTAGTTTTCTCAACATCGTTTTCAGCCTGGGAACCAAGGAATGAATCTGTGGGCAAGAAAATTGCAACTAAGGAATAATGGTTTGTGGTCACTGGCTCTTTATTGCTGTGGGAACCTAAATATCTGTGCATAGTTGTACAATTGTCCTGGTGTGAATGATCATACTCTTTTTTAACTTGCACTTGTGAATGGCTGTATGGATGTGCACACAGTTACCAGCTTTTTTTCTTTTTAATGGAATTGAAATAGCTGGTATCTGTTACACCTTTCCACAGTTGCTCACCATGCTCGTGTCAGGCACCCCTACTGCAAACATGGATAAAGGATGTGGACTTCTTAAGCTTCTCCTACAATTACAATATGGTTCTTGGGGTATGTTTATTTTTAATTATGCATTAATTTTATCCCATCTCGCCTTCAGGATCATATCATCAAAGAATCAGGGTGGAAGAGATCTCATGGATCTTCTACTCCAACCCCTTGCTCAGTGTAGGAATCTACCCCATAGTATCTCTGACAGATGGCTAACCAGCCTCTGTTTAAACACATCCAGCAAAGGAGAGTCCACCATCTTCTGAGGCAAGTCTGTTCCACTGTTGAACAGCTTTTATTATTAGGCATTTTTCCAGCTTCTGTGTAATTTAAACCCACTGTTTCTTATCCTGTCTACTGAAACAACTTTGCCCTATCTTCTGTATGGCAGCCTTTCTAATACTTGAAGACATCTATCATGTGAGTGTGCAGTCTTCTCTTCTCCAGGCTAAATACTCCCAATAGCTCTGACTGTTCCTCATAGGTTTTTTTTTCTTCTAGACCCCTAATCATCTAAGTTGCGCTATTGGCTCAAAACAACGTACAACACGTAGCAGTTCTTCCTTTAGTTTTTCTCTACAACAGCCTTCCAAAGAGATAGGCTGGACCAAGAGGTAGTGATTGGCCCAAAGTCATCCAGGGAGCTTCCATGATTGAGAATAAATTCCAAGCTGGCTTCTACCTCTTAACCACTATATCAGCTGGCTCTGTTACACTTGGCTGCATTATGAAGAAGATGAGTACTTTGGCATAATCAGAAGAACTCCAAATGAGAGTATAAAATTAAATTTGTCCTTGAGCCACATAATTGACTATTCTGATATTGTTGGATTGAGCTGTATTGGGCATCCCCTTTAAGGTAGTCCCATCTTTATGGTCAAAATACTGATATGAAATATCTCAATATAGAAGAAAAAAACTTGTCCAGTACCTTGAAGAATGAGAGAGGCTAGGTCATTATTTGTAAATCAGTCTTAAAAATTACTGTGAATCTTTGGTAAATTACATTGTTCCCAGGAAATTTCTACAGAGCTTTCCTTCTTCCCCTTCCATGCTTTTCAGACCACAAAAAAGCAATTAATAATGTTTGATGTTTAGAAACATGTCTCCTTTTATTTGCAAGGCTATGCCAAAGCTGAGTTTGGGTTAGTTGGTTAGATTTTTTCCCACAATTTATTCAACATGTTAGATAATCAAGTAGGAAAAAGTATAGTTTCTGGAGAGTTTAAAACTATCTGATATTTATTTAGTGCATTTCAAAAATATTCAGTGTACATTAATTCAAGGAAGGTTACAAAGCTAAAAAGGAATGTAATTTGTTACAATAGGTGTGGAAGAGCAGGACAAGACTGAGAAATGGTAATTTATTTCAAGCTAACTTCTAAACTCATCCTCAAGATAACATTTTAGTCACATTCATAAGCTGATTCTGCCCTACCTGAAAAATGTCCCATAGATTTCAGTTGATTTAGTACCAAGCAAGAGTGCGTATTTCTTTGTAATCATCTAAGAAATAGGTTTTTCAGTTCATTAAACAAGTAAAGCACATGAGTAATGTTTCTTCTTATAACTGAAGTGATGTTTTTTAAAAGGAAGGGAAGAGGGAAATACTTGAGGATTCCAGCTTTGAAAAAGACCTGAAATGTGTTTTCATATTGTTGTAGGACATGTTGCCTCAACTTTCAAGAACTTTTCAGATAGTGACAGTTGCTGGTGGTGGCAGCTGAGAAGACATCTTACTTTGCTGCTGATTTTAAAATGATAATAAAGAAGACATAAAGATAATATTTACAATGAGTAAAAAAATAGAGCAAAATAATTATTTTGCCCTGATTGGTTATTGTATTGTACTTTTTTTAAGAAAAGAGGAAGACAGAGGAAAGGGAAGGAGAAGAACATGTCTTCCAACCTGCCATTCCTTTACAACTGTTGTTATTTGTAAAGCTCTTAAAAGTAGGACAGGTTCATGTGACATATCCTACAGGAATATAAAAACACATTCTATTCCCTTGATCATAGGATGTGATAGGAAACAAGAACAAAATTCCCAGTTTTGTAATATATTTATTGAAATGCATATAGTCTGACTGAATTTGGTTGTAGTCTTGGGAGCGGGGTTGTTTAGGAAAAGGTGAATACACTTGGAAATAGAAGTATATAAAGTAAATAATGCTTAGAGAAATGAAACGATTTCCTCTCTCTTAAGATTAGGGGCCAGAAGTGTCCAACAATTTTATTACAATTATAAATCAAAAGACCCATATCCCAAAACATCTGGAAGACACCTATTCCTGATCTGGCCTTGAGTAATCACAAACAATATTATCTAAAAAGTGGCAATTCATTTTATTACTATCTTTTCCAATCATAATTAGGTCAGGAAAATGGAAGCCTGTTCCATAGTAAATGATGTCAACTTGCAAATTACAGGGAAGCCTGGCTCAGATTGCTGTTAGTCCTCTCCCCTTCGTACATAAGGACCTGCATTAGATATACTATTAGCAGGATAAAGGCTTTTCATTTGCTTCTTCAGCGTTAAGAAAGCGAAAGGGAGGCTGAGTGTTGGTAATCAAAGGACGAGACCTTGGAGGACAAGATCAAAGGCAGGAATAAATAGCTTCTCACCCATCACAATTTTCTTAATATGAAGCCTCTGGTATCCTTCAACAGTTTACACAGGTGCAGCATTCCTGCCCTTGGGGGTTTGTATCTGTGCCAGCACATCCAAAGAGCTTCGTGGGAGTGCCAAAATTCTCCATGTGGACAAGGTCTAAGAGAGGCATAATTCCACTAGAAGGTTTCAATTGCAGTGCCATAAGCAAGGGTTTCAACTGCAGGAGGTGTCAGGATCAAACTTCTTATAGTGTATTTTATGTAAAGAACATAGTAAGGTACTTAGAATGATCTGAAGATTTGCTACTCTCCCTTGTTTCTCCTTTCTGTAATGTTAGTGAGAGATCTTTCCTATGTCTTGTGTCCGTGTTCTACCACTTAATTATGGCTGATTCCTACAATTTATGTTCCTATATTTGTATGTGTGTGTTATGATGTATATTTCTAAGAGAGGTGTCAACTTTAACAGTAGATTCTGCATAATCCAGAAGAAGCTAGAATTAAAAGCAAGCATTCAGAAGTACTTTCTGTAGCCATTTAGACTTAACTGGCATCTCTTCATGATTTTGGCAGGCATCAAGGTTGTCCTTGATAAGGATTGATTTCACGCTAGTATTAATTTTGGAGAAAATGACTTGCTGAGATTCCACATATCACTGCCAAGCAAAGCCATCACAGTGTTCTAAAGTGTGGAAGGAACCAGTTGTTCAAGTGTGAAATGCTATGCACCATTGCATGTTCTCTATGAAATGTAATAAGATGCTAAATTATCAATTATCAGATATATAAGCAATAGCTAAGTAATACCATTGCCTATAAAATCTTTAAATAGAGCTAAGTATGAAACTAGTACGAACACTAGATTCCAAAAAAATATGGTAAGACCGGAGTTGTCAAAGTGTGGCTCATAATCCCCCTAGGATGTTGTGAGTAAATGGAGGGGGGCAATTGATCAAGTTTGCTCAGACAAAGCAGGAGCGCTGCCAAACCAAGCATCCAGGAGGGCTTAAATGGGTGACAAAACTCATAGCGGGTTTTGAAAAATAGCTCACTCCATGATTCAAACCATTTCTCAAATTTTTTCACCAATCACAGCAGTCTTCTTTATTTAGGGTTATTTAGTTTTATTTGGGAGTTATTTGGTTTGGGTTATTTAGTTTTATTTGGTTATTTAGTTTTATTTGGGAGGGTCGAATAAATTCATTTATCCTTAGAGGCAGGCATGATATTGCAAAGTTAGAGAACCGCTGCTATAAAATAGTTTAAAAATTAAGAAGTAGCCACACTAAAGGAAGTTAATGGGAAAGAAGGGCAACTGTTTGTTTCAAATATTGTAAAGCTTTAGAAAATGCGTTCTCCCCCAAGTGGTATAATTGGAAGAAGACTTTAACATATGATTCCGGTGCAAATGCATAACACCTTTGCTATAACTTCATTTCTCTGACATCTTTTGTTAATATATGGTATGTATCCCCTACATGCTATACAGTATGCTCCCAAATGTAAACCACTATCTACATTTTACACTCTTTACAAGGTGTAACAGGAATGGTTGTCCCTTTAGAGAAATGTTGACAGTGTGATGAAAAGTCTGTCACTTATAGAAAAATACATTCAACACTGAGCCAGACTCCGATAGTTCTTGAGGCTATGGAGTTCATACTGAGATTGTCAACTGCAGTCCTATTCAAAGTTGAGGAGGAGCTTGGGGGCAACCCTCTCCCATGTGAAAAAAACAAAAATGCACGTATAAAACACATTTAAAAAAAAATCAGAAGGCTAAACTAGAATACATCTATTTGGAGATATGGCTAAGGATAGATTCATAGAATTATGGAGTTGGGGAGGTCTGTTTAAACCAACTCTTTTCAGAGCAGAAATCCAGATTAAAGCAGCCTTAGAGGATGACTGTGGGACCTTAGCTTCAATGCATTCTAGTAGTGCAGTGTTGTCCAAACTTGGCCACTTTAAGATGAGTGGACTTCAATTCCCAGAATTCCCCAGCCAGCCACGCTGGGGTCCCATGCTGCTGGGGAATTCTGGGAGTTGAAGTCCACTCATCTTAAAGTGGCCAAGTTTGGACAACGCTGTAGTAGTGTGTCTACAATCTCTTTGGAGCACCGGTTCCACTGTTGAACTGCTCATATGTTAGGAAGGTGGTTTGGTTGTTTTTTTCCTGAAGTTCAATCAGAATCTTTCATCCTGTAACTTAAATCCATAATTCTGTGACACGCCAGTTATCCCCCATGCTATATCTGTGACACTGCCTCCCCCCAAATCCTGCTGTGCTGCCTCATCGTAGGAGGGGGGTATTCCTGGGAGGGATGAGTGAAGAACATCAGGAGCGTATGCCAAGATTATATATTCCCAGCAGGGTCACTGAAGGCATGAAGGTCATCCCAACTGCCCAGCTAAAGCAAGCAGGCACCTATACTGGACAGTAGCAATATAGGAAGATGCTGGAGGTGGATGTTCACTTTAGTGACAGTGCCAGAGGCATTGATTCATACTGTGTGGGAGGAGGCAATGGTAAACCATTCCTGTATTTTTACCAAGAAAATCACATGGAGACATGGAAAAAAATCTATGTGGTCGCTAAGAGTCGACACCAACTTGATGACACATAATCAATCAGTATATGTGCATCTGACTTTTCTTTCCTTCATGAAAACCTTTGCATTTTTCTCTGTTCTGTTACTTTTAACCCATTTCTCTAACCTATCAAGATCGTTTCAAGTTTCATTTCTGTCTTCTAGGGTATTTGTTATTCCACCTAATTTTATTTCATCTGCAGATCTAAATGCATTCCTTTCACCTCTTCACCCAAGTCATTAATAAACACTGAAGAATAGAGAACCCAAGACTCCTTATTCTTTTTTATAAGTTCTATCTTTCAATCTGTACATGCCAGGTGTAGATTTCATCCTGCCATTTCCATTAATGCCTACTAAATCATAGTCACCTTCCTGCATTAAGACTTGTAGTTCTTTGTGCTTGTTCCTCATACTCTGTGTTTTATTTTGGCTTTACAATTTCATTCCCCATCCTGTACTAACTTAAATTTCAGTTGTGTCCTCCTAACGTGCAAAACCATAACCATTACACACCCCAGTTGCTTAGCCAAAACCAAACAATTAACTTTATGTATTACGTTATATAAACCAGCCAATTGTTTTAAGCCATACTGTAGTTTGTATTATTTTGACTTAGAATATTATAGGAACAGAGCCATTATGACTTGCTAACCATGGTTTATGGTGTTGCATGAACACAGGTTGAATGCATCTCAGTACAAGAATGAAGATGGGAAAAGCAGCATTCAGCCTATAGCAGGTGTTCCAGGGATGTTCATTCATGGTCTTAGATCATTAAATGGACCTAACCTATGTTAAACCTCATAATGCATTGACCAGTTGGTGGACATGAAGAGTTTTCCAGATGATCTGCTGCTGCTTTAGGGGCTCTGCAGTCTCTTTCTATTCTTTAAGATATAAGTATTCACCCTGGCTCTCCTCTTTATTCATGCATGAATGGCATTGCAGTAGTGTACAGAGTTGTGTGAGTTCCCATTTCTTTCTCCAGCAATCCCATCTATTGGATCTATCTCACGTTCACCTTTCCATCTTTTCCTTCCCCTGTTTGTTCTGGTGTTCTGGTGCAGCAGTGTCTACAACAAAAAATGACTGGTATGAGACCAGTTTCTTCCTGAGCTGGTGTTGGGTTTATTGAATCAGCTTGCAGGGTCAAGGGTGGTAAGGGGGCAAGGGGAGGAAGATTCATGTGCTTCAAAGGATCAAAATTCAAACCTTATAAATTGGCATAAAGAAATTTACTTGAGAAAGTCACAGATAGTATCACAAATGGCTAGCAAAATTTCTGCAGGCAAAGTAGTGTTTTTAAAGCTGTTATGTCTGGCCCCCTGGGCAACAACTTTTCACAGAAAGTCCTTTGGCATCTTAAGAGCCTTCTTCCATAATATCTCCAGTGTACTTTAAGACAACTTAAGAAAGCAGACCATGATGGTTTATACATGGGAGAAGTGATTTTGGCCAGATGTGGATTTTATTATTTATTTATTTATTTATTTATTTAGATTTCAGATTTGATCGCCGCCCATCTCACGAGGAAGTGACTCTGGGCAGTTTACAACAAAAACAAATAAATATGAATTAGAATACAATGAAAATAGTATAAAATACCATTAAAATACAATTGCAGTAGATCATTCTTTTTCCATTTGTTGTTCCTCTGACTTCACATTAGAGCATTAGTTTCTTAATTGCTGTTGCTCATGAAACTACAAAATAGCATCCATACAATAGACAGGAATCCTGAATACCTATTTGTAAGGAAAAGCTATACACATAAGTGTGGGTTCCTTCACAGTTCTGCAGAATGCATTCCTAACAGCAGGAATCTCTAGGATGTTGTTGATGGGTATGACCTCTTCTTTAAACATATGAGAAATGGGTTCACTTGAACAAACTGTTCTCGCTATCTACCTTTATAAGTCCAGCCATAGATCACTGAATCCTACAGTTCTGATTATGAGTTACATGTTAAAATAGAATTAATGTATTCTCTTTAAGTTGTGAGTGATGGTATTTGAGTTTTGAAATGTCTCTTGGATACACCACACAGTGACTACTTTTCATAAGGACATTTAATACTCATATTTGCAGGGTAGACCAAAATATCTCAGAGCAAATTAAATTGGTTTACTGGGTAAATATGCTCTGTCAAAGGCTTCTAAAAATGGGGACTCGTATTACACACAAACCCACACATATAAAAGCTGGGGCTACTAGCTATTGTACACTAGAAAGCTTGCCCAAACTCAGTCTCTCCAGCTCGTTTGGACTGCAGTGTCCATATCCGCTACCCAGCATGGCCACCCTATCTGGAAAGCATCAGGTTGGGGGAGGCAAGCTTAAGAGGTCAATAACAACAGAGCAAACATTTTAAGCAGTTAATGGTATAATTTCCAGGTCCCAAACACGGACAGGTTTGTTAATGCTTTCTTAATACCATAAGAATGCTTTCTTTTTTCTCCTTTGCCTCCAAGTGGTGAACAGTTCTATAAGTGCTACCTACTCAAAATAAAAATATAAAATTTTAATTTATATTATAATATATAAAAACTATATTTACTTCTTATTTATTTAGGTCTATTTGTATTGTATTTTTGACTGAATTTAGCTTCTCTGTAAGCCATTCAGAGTCGTCGTTTTTTTAACGAGATGGGCAGTGATAAATTTGATATATAAATAAATAAATAAAATTCCCAGTATAGAGTGATAGAAATCAACTTTACTTTTTGCCTTAGCTCCACCCACCTTTTGAAGTAGATGCACATCCTGTCATTCAAAGTTGGCCTTTTGAGCATCCCTGCTATATAGCAAGAGGTCAAAATATCTGCTAGAAGGCTGGTGATGGCTTCAGGTGTTTTCATATGGGATTCCGAGACTCAGACCAGCATGCTGAAAAAGCCCAAGAAACTTGGACCAATTGGGAAACTTCCTGGGTAAGGAAGTTAATAAGAGTGTACACATTTTCTTGAAATACAAGTTACTCACTATTACTGAACATGGTCTACATGCTCACTTCATATGGGGCTACAGTGAGGCCATACAACAGGGATGGGCACCCTAGAATTTGGCCCCATGCCCTTAAAACGTTTTAGCCATTCCATTCCAAAAGTCCTCCAAGGGCCAAAACAGCATTCAGAGGTTACAGGTTACTGACCTCCACCATATAAGCTCACCATGTGTTTCGCATGAACTAAGGGCAGTATTAAGGGTTAATGCCATGGTATGCTTTGGAGAGAGGAAACAGGCCAACCCAGGAAATACCACATTTGTTGCTGTTAACCCCCTGACAAAGCAACCCTTCAGAGGCATTGGGGAGGAATTAAATGGAGGGCACCATGAACAATGCTGGACTATTTTTTCCCCTGCTGCTGATGTCTGTCAGTATAAGACAGGATTAGGCAACATGGTGCCCATGGTCCCCAGTGCACCCCACTGAGCTTCTTGCCCTGATTTTTAAAAGACACATTTAATTTTAAAAGAAATGGAAGTCACTATGCTTCCAAGTAAAGCAATCGCCTGTAGTAATACTTATTTATAACAAAACAAGAGGCAGGAGTATTAGGTACGTTTGCCACCTTGAGTTGACCAAAATAAAGATATATATATATAAACAAAAACTGTGGGATAAAAAAATCTAATAATAATAATGACTGGGATGGTAGAGACTGTCCTTGGGCGCTGGTTCATCTTCTGATAGTAGGTGTTTGTGTATGCACCTAACATATCCTCTCCCATTCCTAACTACAACCCTGTTGCCCCAAAGGTTACCTATCTCTGGGGAAAGAAAATGAGAGTTGAATGGGCAGAACTGCTGCAACAAGAACTTGGTCAGTTTCTCCGACCTACACTGGTTCTGCTGCCTCAGCTTCACAAGAATTTAACAGAGTGGAATACCTGCAAGCCGAAGAGAAACTAGCTTGCTCCTACCACTTTGTGGCTGAACAGATTTGGCCCCTCCTCTGAAAAGCCACCAAACCTGATTCTCTCCTAGTCCCTACAGCATGGACCTTGGCAAGAAGGCTTCCCTGGTGAATGAACATAGGTCCCTTAGTAGCGAGATCCATACAGAAAGGCTTTCTGGGCACAGGACATTGCAAGCTGATCCCATCTACCATACCTGTCCCCATCCATTCCAGTCTTCTCCTTTAGTAAATAACATGCTGCTCTGGAGTTTCTCACTTGTTCCTTCTCCTCTTTTCTTTCCAAGAAAGGTGGTCTTCCCCCCCCCCCGCTCCCCATTTGGCTAGTTAAATTTTGACTTTCTGAGCTAACGTGAGGCTAACACACACCTGTCAAACACATGGTTTCGACGTGTTCTCCAAATGGTTATTCCTTCACCATGTTGTTCCAAGTTGACTTTTTTGGACATTCAAGTTTTGGAGGAAGTTTTGGGTTGTTGTTGTTTTTTGTCAGGGTGGGGGATGTGCTTTATTTTCTCTTGTTCTTGTTCTCTTCCTTAATGGAAATCTGTTTTCCCTAAGTGCACTTCTCCCTCTCCTTTGCTAAAAGGTTTATTTAGGGTAGCTTTATGGATTAATTTTCCCACCAGAAGGTAGGACAAATAACATTCTAACCATTTAATTGTGGAATATTTATTATGTCAACTCTTGAACAGAATTGTATTTTTTAAAATATAATTTATCCCTTAAGTGTTGTAATAAGAGAATGGATTCTGGTACATTCAGTCAAGGCAAAATCCTGTGTTTCAAATTTAAGCACCAGTTAACCTCCCTGTATCTATTTTCTGAGAATTGCAAGAAAGATGCAAAAGAAAAATAGCTATACTAGTTCAAAATTCCGGGAATTGCAGTCCCAGCCCTTCTGAATGGCATCAGACTAGGGAAATGGTCTCTTGAACACAAAGAACACAACATGAAATTTGGTTTTGTTCATTGTAAATATTTTTCCTAGAATGTCATTTTTCACCTGGAGTTGGAACCAACCCCAGAGGAAAATTCCAGCTCCATTGTAATGCAGTATCCAAAGAAAAGCCATTCAGATGTTGTGATTTATGAGTTAAGACCGTCAGAAGGTGCACATAGGGTTATCCCATTGTATCCTCATGACCATACAGTGCATGTGGGCAAATAAAAAGACCATACAGTCCACATTTCAAAATCCTGCCTTGGCCTCCATGTCTTATGCCAAGTCCTTAGCAAATCCATTTAAACTGTTTTCAATGTACCCTGAGGAATTGTCCTAAATGATTTCAAGGCCACCTTCACACTACAGAAGAAACAAGAGAATATGCAATGATAGTGTTTCCCACAGATTTCTGAATACTGTGGCAAAAAAAATATGAAGCTAATTCCCTTAAACAAAGATTCAACTGCCAGACTATGATTTACAAATAGTTTGGTAAACAAATAAATTAGAAATAAGACAATAATACAACCCAAGGAAGGTTACCCAGAAATCATTGTAGAATAGGGTTGCGGTTACATACAGAAATCTCTTTGGTTAAAAACTGTTCTGTAGTGATTCTTGGAAAGGTTGGGCATGGGGAACCACCTTCCACCTTGTTATGGTTTTACTTGTGTTTGTACTCATCCATAAATCAACCCTGAGCAAAATAATTCTTTATTACTTTAAGTAAAAAAGGCTTTAAAAAAAAATCTTAGCTTCTTCCTCTCCTTGGATAGCAATTTGGTGGCTCTGAACTGGCAAGAATTTAATCTCTATTAGTCCTTGTCACTTTTCAGGGGCAATGTTTTCCTACCAATCTAGCACTCGAGTTCAGAGGTAGCTGCTTCTCCTCCGCCCCCAATCCCATGATTAAAAGGAAGGCTAGTCCTAAGAATGGGAGACGGCAATTGTTCACAGTGCAAATAACTGTAATGTTGCCATGGAAAAATGCTGGAGACATCAAGGGAGTTTGTATTTCCTGAGGACTCCAGTCAAGCTGCTTTGAGTTATTACAACCATGTGAGTTGAAGGAGCTGAACAGAAGCGTATCTTTGCAAAGCACTGATGGGCAGAGAAAAGATGGCGGTGGGAGCTGGACGTACGGGGAAACAAGGAGAGAGCAAGGATCTACACTGCAGAGTCTGCATTTCAATAAAGAAGCTGCCTTCAAGATCTTCATGTCCTTCCTAACATTTGAACGCTTGTGAATTCTTTATATCTTCAGTCCCCTCTTCCCTGGGTTGAAGGACGCTAGAAACGTCTGCGTACTCAGGTTTTGCAATAGATGAAACACATGGGCATTCCCGTCCATATACATGGGATGAAATTATTTAAATCCAGATCTTTGGATTTGAAAAGGAACGATGGCCTACAGCAGCCATGCCTGAGTGAGTTGTCACCATGTGCATTGTACTACAGTTCCCATTATCCCCAAGCATTGACAAAATCACCATCAGTCAATTCCAAAAGGCAGTTTTACTTGGAACAGCTTATATCCTGCAACAATACCTCTAACGCCATCAGACAACAACATCTACCTATCCCAGGTCCTTGGGAAGGACTCGATAGGTGGATAAAAATGCCAAACCCAGTCTAAACATCTGGCTGACTGTGCAACCAATAATAATAATAAATTAAACTCCTTGCTTCCTACCAGTTTAGGATAGCATACAACAGCCATGAGAAGGTAAGCTGGCAATAACTTCATAACAACCTTGTAAGGTAGACAGAGCTATGATTGGCCTTCCTACAGTGTAAGGTAGCCCTGAGCTCTAGGACTGATAGAATAATCCTGTCCATATCTGCTCAGGGAGCATTTAGGATTCCAAATGGCAGAGACCCAAATTCAAACAGAAATTTAGCACATACACTACCCAGGTTGTGCAGTATTTCAGACTGGAAGGCAAATAAGTGTTTCAGAGTACAGGGGCATGAATGTAGCATCAACTCCTTTAATCCAATGTGTGTTTTCCCAAGCTCGTGCAGCAATCACACAGTCCCAGGAAAAGACACTGCTGCTTTAAATAGCTACGGACAGGTGCTATGCTTACATTCCTAGTTTTGCACCTACAAAATCACTCTTTGGCTAAGGCAGGACTGATACACCTCTCAACCCAGTAAATTAGAGTTGATTGTATGGTAATCTGTGACCCCCATTAAGAATCCTAGTCAGGCTTGCTTATTTGTGTCAATAAAAGGATTTGGGTAAACCGGGTTCGTAATTAAGTATGTTGTGCAAACATTTGTCTTTTGGATGTGATTCAGTTACGATGTGATGTGTCTGTGTGTATCTGTGCTATCAATGGTGTTGCCTTTGAACAGTATTCATCTGTTATTCTTCACCATATTGGAATAATATTCTTGATCATAAAAATACTGACTCAGTAAATAATATACATACAGAACAGGCCCCTCTACCTAACTGAATAGAGAATCCATTGAGGAAAAGAGTTCGAGTATGAAGAAGTGCAAGAGCAGATCCCCAAAGCAAATATTCAGATGGGTTCTCATTGGCTAAATTAGGGTAGAATTGATCTACTCCTTTGTAATCTTCGGAGGTTTTGAGTATTTCTTTCAGGAGTCCCAATATGTTACAGCCAATAAATCCATTACTTTCAAGGGCTATTGGTGTCAGTGCAGAGTTTGCATGGAAGAGCAGGATTCAGATTTACAACTCCTACGGCTCTTTGCAACCTTGTTCACCAAGTGAATCATTTTGCTTGGAAGAGCAAATCTGTAGTTGACTGAGCAAAGCTGCAGCAGGACAGAAACGCAAAACCTTTCTCTGTTAGTTTTTAAAAGCAAGAATGTCTTTCTTTAAATAAACAGTGATTTAGCAAAACTTATCATAAATCACATACTACTTGAACAAAAAGTGTCTTATTTTACACTTGGGAAACAGACTTTTTTTTTTAAAAAAGCTGCAAATATAATAAACATTTTTTAAAAAAATAGATTATGTTTTTAGACGGATATCCTTCAATATAAATCTTTTCCTTAAATTACATGTGACATGATCACCCTAGCATGTCTGATGCAATAGCTATTTTATTCTGCATTGGTCATATCCTCCTCAAGCATTATGAAGGATTCAAGCAATCCAGAACAAGTTTAGGGCAATGAGGATGACCAGAAGCTTAAAAAGCTGAGTTCCAAGAAGAGATATCAAAGGAATTAGCAGTGTTTAATTTTGAGAAAAATGGTCAAGGAGGGAGATCATAGGATTCTGCAAGAACTTAAAAGGACACGACATCACTCAGAGGAAGGTCAAAATTACTTCTCAGTCATTCTGAAGAACAGGACAAGGAATAATAGAATTTAAGTTATAGGAAAGCCAGTTGCTGAAAGTCAGTGTGGTGGAGAAGGTAGACTAGGATTGGGGAAACTCATGTTCAAATCCATTCTCAATCATGAAAACTTTCTAAGCCAGTCAGTCTCTCTCAGCCCAATCTACCTCATAGAATAGATTTGGTGGGCATAAAATGAAGGGAGATCCCTATGTAAGCTGTGTTGGGATCCTGGCGGAACGTCAGGATATGTCTAACAAAGTTTGGTTGAATGTCAAGAAATTTTGCCCATGTCCTCTTTGACAATGGGACCAGTTCCATTACTGGACGTGTTGAAAAATTGCCTAGGCAGTGGTTGCTTTAATCTGGATTCCTACACTGAGCAGAAGGTTGACTCCATAGACTTAATGACTCTTTCTAATTCTCTGGGCTCACCTGCACATCTCGGGAATGAAACAGAAACATGCCCCACTAACCATTTTTAGAAGCATATCCTTATGATGTTGCCTTCATCTCAACCCCAGCCCTCAGTGAAGACAGCTTAAAATCATCTTTAGCTGCTCCAGTTTTAAAGTAGAGTTTTCCCTCTTCTCTTGACAGAATTTTTGTCAGTTTCTAACATGCTTCATGAATGATGTGTTTGATGATACAATCAGGAAGTGGGATCTACCTAGTCCCTATTGGCCACTTTAGGCTATGATCATTCCCTCCCCTCCCCTCCCCTCCCCTCCCCTCCGGGAACTGGTTTGGGCAATGAAGGACAGACCTTCTCTGAGGCATTTGCTTATGTAATACTTGATTTGCACTTTCCAAAACATTTGTCCAGTCTTGCACAGGCCTGTCATGTGCATGGATTGACCGCTCTTTTGAAAGAGCACTAGACCAGTTTTTAACATTTGGTGCATCATCCCCATGCTCTTTCTTGGCTCCTGCAACCTGTCAATCAAGCTATGTTTGGACATGGTTGTTCAGGAATAGCTTGATTGACAGGTCTCAGGTGCAAAAGTACTTGCTAATTTTAATGAGAGCTAAATTCTCTTCCACAGACTTCCATCTACATGTCCCAGTCTTGCCCCACTAGATATTAAGCAGAGCAGTTCTGTGGTGGTTTTTCCCAGTAAGCAGGTAGCAGTTGATGGGAAATGAAACAAAGTCAGGAGAATCCACCCATCACTTTCCTTACCTTGTTCCATATTTAACCTCTAACGATAGACCGATCACTGATCTCGTTCCTAAGGCAGCATTGGAATCAATAGTTAGGGCAATGCAATTTATATTGGACTCTTTTTCTGCCAACTCAGGGGCTGGAAGATATAGCACATTAAAGCTGATGTCTGGCTGTGCCCTTTGATTCTGTAATTGTGTTCTTCAGACTGACAGCTTCCTAGAGCCAATAAACTGTTTCTTTCTTCCAGTTTTCTGTGCAAACCTTGTTTGTGGCTGTATTGAAAGGTGTTCACTCTAGCAGTGGGAGAAAAATTGGCCGGTGCTCTTCACCTCATCAACAACATGGTCCTGCTGTCTCTCTCCCATTTTTTTCTTTGGGCATTTTTACTTATGTGGGAATGATCAATCTCATTTATGGTACCACCACTGAGACATCCCTGAACAAGTCAAAGATCACACTTTCTTAAGTTTATCTCAAAGTTGAGAGGTTAGTGCAAATGTGTATGCATGTGTGCGAGAGAGAAAGTGTGTGTGTCTCATGAGGAGCCAAGAGAAAAAGGCCTATAGATTTCACAATCTGATTCCACACTACTTTGAATGTGTTTGTTTAATTATTTTTTGGATTGTAATGCTAAGGTGTTAGACTAGGATGGGAGAAACCTAGGTTCAAGTCCACTTCCATATATGGAAATTTACTACATGATTTGAGATCACATCTCTAGCCAAACTTAATCCATACACCACCCCCTCCATCGGATAGACAATACTCCATTCTCTGTCATGAGCTCCTGGAGGAATGGTGTGATGTAACCCTATCAAATAAATAAATAAATGGTTTAATTAATGTAACACATTTGCAGCCTTTGTTTGGAAGTAAGTTCTTTATTCATAATGTCCTTTAAAAAAGAAAATCTAAACCTAGAGGTAATATAGCCATATGTATTTATTCATTCATTCTGCAAATGTTCAGGGTCACCCATCTTAATCCAATAACTCTGGGCAACTTTATTTCATCATCCAATCTTCTGCTCCATGCTCAGTGCAGGAATCCAGATTAAAGCATTCGAAAGCCAGGGGTGTTTAGCCTCTATTTGAACCTACAGTATTATAGTGAATGCGAGTACCATCTTTCTGGCTAATTGGCTCCACTGTTGAAGCATTAAGAATAGATACTTCCTATCCTTGAATTTGCTGTTGCCCTTCTGCAACTCGAACTTGGCCATTTAGTTCTGGAGTCATTATGTTTCCAGTCTTCATCAAGCATCTTCAGTCTCCACCTCAGCTGCCCATATTAGATAAAGCCTTCAGGCTGGAGACTACATGTTTAGCTATCTTCAGGGCTATTAATCAGTCATTCTGTTGATTAATGATAGCTTTGCTTTCTTTAAACATTGGGTTGTCTTTAGAGGGTGCAGGATGGTATCACCTCTGCTGTTATTCTGCAGAGATTATTACCGCTCACTGCTTCCTTATATGCAGTAAGTGAATTTGCAATCACAGGTGTTAATAAAGCCTGATGGTGGTTTTTTTCTTTTCTTTTCCTTGTACATGTGTGTGGGGAGAGGCGTCACTGCATGTTTGGTAGGTTGAACACACCAGTCAGGGCAGAATAGCACAGAGGGTAGTAGGAGAAGAAATTAAAACTGTTTAAAGACTCCAACTCAGCGTAGAAAATGAGCGCTTTGCCCCCACTTTCTTCGCTCTACACTGTTGAACTCTTACAGTACTTATAGCATCAACAGCTGGCAGATGTAAGGTTCAGATGTTTGTGTGTATTTTTCCTCCTTTCCCAGAAAGCTTGGCACATCTGTTATTTTTACACTGCATCTCAGAGAGCAGCGAGAGCAAGTTAGAGTTGTATTTGCAGTCCGTGGAATCCAATGAAAGAGCTTTCTGGAAGATTCCACTGCAGCTTTACCAGTAAACAAAGCTCATGAACCAAATAATGCTTTCCCCCCATGCTCTCCCTCCAAATGATTTTTGTCAGGTTGCAAATTTATACCATTATTGAGTTTGCAGAATAAATTAAGACCATAAGAACTCCCCTAGATCATGTCAGGACATCATTTGATCCAAGAGCGGGGGTATCCGTGCTCGGCAGATAATACCGAGCTAAGTTCTCTTTCTGATCGTAAGTTATGCCGTCTGAGAACTCAGGACTGGAGATCCAGGAGCAGAAAATTATCCCATAAAATAATTCCCACCCATTGTAATTCAACAATATATATTCTAATCCCACATCTTGTTTCTAGCAAGGTTTCTTCAAAAGCAAAGAAACCCCGATGCCTGGTATTACAGAATCATACTCTCTCCACATAAAGAACCTCGTTTAGCTCTTGGAACTAGTAGCCGCCATTAAACTAATCCAAAAAATGGATCAGGATTAACTGATCAGAACTAACCTTTCCCCAATCTAGCACCAATCAAGCAGCATAATCATGCTGATTGGGAGTTATAGGAGATTAAATACAACATCTAGGGGAGTTCTTATGGTCTTAATTTATTCTGCAAACTCAATAATGGTATAAATTTGCAAGATGTTGTATTTAATCTCTTATAACTCCCAATCAGCATGATTATTGGCTTGGAGATCCAGCACATCTTAAGGACACCTGGTTGGGTAACATCACATTTAATGACTCTAAATTCCATTTAGAACTAATCAGTTCAACCAAACCTGGACTCCAAAAATCTGGGTGATCATGACATGGCATCGAAGAGAGACAGAAAATACTTTACTGCCATCTTAGTAGTTGTCCATATTTTTGTAGCCCAGGTCTAGATGGTCTAAATTGCATATATGAGCAAGCCAAGTGTGATGACACACTCAGCAGGAAGTTCAGGTCAGAGCAACCTCTACATTTCCAACGGGTGTGTGAGGGAACAAAAAAGACCCAAAGTAAACTGAATGAAATATGTTAACCATGATTTCATACTTCAGAGGCAGGTTTGGCCAAATGTACTTCAATATTTTTTTTTTTTTTAGTGTTCTCTTTCAATGCAATGCTTTGTTAAAACTGGGATAAGTTCCTTCAACCACTGACGATGATTCCCCAGTTAAGCCACAAGTTATTTTCATCTTGAATGTATTACTGAAACAGGTGGCCCAGGATCAATTCTGTGTGGCAGGCATTTAAAAGCAATTGCTTTAGGTTTCTATACAGTTAGGGTCCACTTGCATCTGCTCTCTAAGCTTAAGAAGTTTTGGTGGGCCTTTTTTTTCCTGCAAAAACTAGAGATCTGTCTTCTGTACTTCTCTTTCCTGACAGACCCGTATACTTTTGCTATCCCAGAATTATCCATGCTTTTTCATAGACCAGCTTTGTCCAATCTCATGCTCCTCCAGATGTTCTCATAGTACAGCTCCCATCACCTCAAGCTAAAACAGCCAGTGGTTGGGCTGGTGGGAGTTGTGGTCCAAAATATCTGGCAGGCATTAGACTGGACAAGATTGCTTTAGTCCCTCCGTATTCTTTCCATCAATTTTCCATTTGTTGGGAAGGGGCTTTTGCTGATCTGGATCTGTAGTGAGACTGGGATCAGACAAGTGGTAGGTCCAACTTTTGTGGCCTCCCCCCAGTCAGCATTGGCTTGCGATCTTTGGTCCCTCGGCTCCAAATCTGTTGCCGTTTGGCAAAGACTGCCCAAGTAAAGCAAAGCAGGGAGAGATTTGGAAATAATTTCTCAAACAGGATGAGAAAGCTGGGGGTTTCAAGCCAAGCCAACTGTTTGCTTGCTTGTGTTAGAATTGACTGTTTTACACAAACATACCTTGGAGTACGTTTCTTCCCCCAGGCTGCTTCCTAAAATAGCTTGTCTCTCTACTTTACCTGGGGTTACCCTGTTGGTTGACTGGTCCTTTGTTAGACACCCAGTCTAGAATGGTTGGCTTGGTGTTTCATCATTGGAAACAAATATGTAAGCAATCGTCTCCCCAAAGTTGTGGAAACTTCCTGTATTTTAAAATGAGATCTGCATCTGAACTTACAGGAGAGCAAGAAGGGAAGGCATGTAAGTGAGTGAAAGAGCAAAAGCAGGTCATAGTTTCAGGAGCAGCTGGCAGAGAAAAACAAGAATTTCTAGCTAGAATTAGCTGAAATGGGGAAAAGATGCCCCATTTAAGGACAATCCTACTTGCTTTGTTGGGCTATTGTACCTTGGGGGCTGAGCAGCCTTCTTTAGCCTGCTCTCAAGAAAATCATTCAGGAAGTTGTAATGTGGTTATCGTTAACTGGGGGAGACTGGTTTTGTAGATGCTTTGTAAGTTCTCGAGGAACATATTCTCATCCCCCAAGTTCATCTAGGTTTTCTGTTCATCGTTACTGCAGTTCTATTTTTATTTGCAGAGGCCCTTTTTCCAGAGAGGAAAAAGATGAACTCTGCTAAAGCTGACAGCTGCCTTATTCCTTTCACTCACCTAGGTTTGCACAACACACTTAACCAGGTCAGTTAATGACCTAGCAGCTGCATTTGCACAGCATATTAAACCTGATTAGTGTTAACCTTGGTTCATTTTTTCTGGCTTAGCATGCTGCAGAAACCCAGCACATTCTATGAGTTTATGATTCATGGTACTGTACAAACCCCAGAAAATTGGTTCATTCACTCACCAGGTTAAGCGTGTTCTGTGAGCACAGCTTATTTGTCTACTTTGCAAGAGTAGGTAAACTAACAGCAACGATTTCTGCCACAATATCTGTAAAGTTGCAGCTAGTCAGCATAAATAGACTGGATTGGACAGGAAAATAGGCTGATTTAGTTTAAAATAGCTTCTTCTTTTGGTATCGTTGATATCCATAGATCATGGCATCCATTCAAATAGGATTACACACAACTTTTTAAAACCTGCAATAGAAGTCAAGCAAGTCTGTATGGATTACTATGTCAGATTTGCCCTGGATTTGTTTTCTGTAACCTCAGATACACACTTTTAGACTATACCTGAAAGGTGATCTCTCATATTTGAAACTTCGTTATAGATTGATGCCAGAAACATGGGAAACTGAGCAAAGCTTTCCTTCTTGATCTAACTTTCTGACTAAAGCTTTAGTTGACCCATTAAGGCAGTGTTTCTCAACCTTGGCAACTTTAAGACATGTACACTTCAACTCCCAGAATTCCCGAGCCAGCCACGCTGACTGGGGAGTTCTGGGAGTTGAAGTCCACATATCTTAAAGTTGCCAAGGTTGAGAAACACTGCATTACGGTGTTCTCTGTAACTGGACCTCACGGGCTGCAACAGTCCCTGATTAGCAAGTTAAAGGTTGCATCCAAAAGTGGAGATGATCAGGATCTAAACTGTGATTGGTGATGAGCTTGAAGCACCCACTTCACCTTTCAAGTTCCACCAAGTAGCCAAAATCATATCAAGATGAATGTTTGGCCTGCCTATTCTGAGGATTCTGCTTGTTAAAAAGGGTTTCCAGAAGCAGTTATTTAACCACAACTTCTAAAGTCACAAAAAGGAAGAGGTATTCAATACATGATTGGTAAGGTATTAGCGGTCCCAAATTTTAATTGAACTTGGGTGTAAATAAAATGAAATCTTTTTTTTTTTTTTTGCAAACTTTTGTAATTGTCTCCCCAATGCCACTCAAGGGCTCACATGCATCCCTCGAGGGAACAAAATATGTGTTGTCATGTTGCAACACAAAGTCCACCCTTTACATACATGTGTGTATGTCATTTTCGCATCATTATAGTCAGAACACCTCAGTGAGGGATGAATGCAAAACAAATATGCTGTATGTTAGGATTTATCAAGCTTTCTGTAGGCTTGTTCTGAGCAGGGACCTTTGGGGGGGATGTCAAAAAAGTCAATATGGCCACGGCCACATGATCGAAGCCCCAGCATCTTGACCACTCTCCTCCCCTCGTGGATGCCTCTTATCCTGGGCAGCTTTACTCATTAGATCTGTTTGTGAGAAATATAAAATGGATTTGATCTCTTTCAGCTGTGTGCTACAAAAGCATATGTTTGATTTGGCTGAACTGAACTGCTGAATGTGAATATTTTCTGCCTTTTGTCAATCTGTCACTGTGTTCATGTTATTTAAAACAGAGAAGGGGGGCAGTATGTGTCTGACAAGTATTCTTATACATTTTTTCGCACCTCTTATAAATGGCAGTATTTACAGAAATAAAAGCATTAAGTAAGCCTAGATCCCCAGATACAGAAATCCTCTGGCACCATCTTATGAAAGAGTAAACATTTCCATAATTCAGTCTCTGTGACATTCATTGTATGTATTTCCCAGAGAATGATGATCAGCAAAGAACACAACAAAGCCAAACCACTTTCCTTTGAAAGGAAAAGTGACTGAAAACAACGTTGTCAAATTGTTTTTATTGAAAGTTTGGAACCTCTTAGCAGCCAAACTGAAGGTGCAATCTTACACTCCTCAAGAGAGTATTTCATGTGTATGGCACATTGCAGATCTCCTATCTTGCAGGTAGGGAAGGAGATGTTACACTTGTAGAAAGAGGTCAGCACCGGAGACTCCCTTTTTCCAGTGTTAGAAATCCTCACGGGCCTAGAGAATTTCCCTCAGATGAGGAGGGAAGCAAGAAAAACGGGGGGTGGGGGGGAACAGATAAGGAAATCTTACAAGCTTGATAGTTCTACCCCATAAACCCTACTTCTCCATCACAATTTCTAGCAATTGCCTTATAGGTTTTCTCAACATCTCACTAATTTGGTTCATGTTGAAAAGCTAAGCAGGCTCAGGCCTAGTTAGTATTTGGATGGGAGGCAGGGGGGAAAAGCATCCCAGGACCAATGGAAATAAGATTCTTTGTTTATTTATTTTATTGTTTGTTAGTTTTATTGTTTATTGGTTTATTGATTTGATTTGATTCATATAGCCTCCAATCTAACGTAAGTGACTCTAGTCAACTTATAATAAAACAATAAAATACATAATATAAAATAAAAACACGTGACAGTTGAGCTTCATAAATAACCATCAACAAAGCCAAGAGATGGGCTCTATCACATTCCCGGGGCCCCAGGCTTAGGCCAAAACCAAGTTTGTAGGGTCTTGCGAAAGGCCAGCAGGGTCAGGGCTAACCTAATCTCAGGCGGAATGATGTTCCACAGGGTGGGTGCATGGCAGAAAAGGCCCACCTTCTGGGCCTCTCCAGCCAATGTTCCTTAGCTGACGGCATCCAGAGCATGCCCTCCTGCCAGACTGTGTTGGATGGGTAGAAACAACTGGGGAGAGACAGTCCGTAAGTAGCCTGGTCCCAAGCCATGAAGGGGTTGGGAACGGGCTACTTTTGATATGGTTGCAAAAAACTTGCGTGAATATGCGCATCATGTTTTTACCCTTAGCCTTTCCCTGCTTAATCTAGCAAATCCATAGAGAAGTTGCCCTTCCATGGTGAAATTTGAGTAGTATATTTGTTTATTGATTGATTGATTTTTATTTCTTTATATTTCAAATTTGTCACCGCCCATGTCACTGGGAGATTTGCAGTAAAAAGAATAACTATTAATTAAAGTAGAATAAATATTAATTAAAATACACTACAAGACTTCCTATATAAATAAAAAATATCTTCCAAGAGGCTGATGTTAACTAAGAGTTGGGGAGCGTCTTCAAGGTGCCAGCCACCCACAGGGTTGGTTCGCCCCACATGAGTTGGCAGTGTCAGGTCTTCACCCCTTTCTGGAAGGCCGGGAGAGTGGGGGCCCGCCTCACCTCTGGGGGAAGAGTGTTCCATAGGGTGAGGTCAATGGCAGAGAAGCCTTTCCTCCTGGGCCCCGCCAGTCAACATTCTTTCGTAGACGGGGTCCATATGAATGTAGCTTCCCCAGATTGGCGTCTATCAACCTTCAGCATTGACAGTGATGGAATTTCAGTGGCCACCATGGCTGTATCCATGAAGCCACTGGGAATCAAGCTTGACTTGAAGGATTCTTCACCTTTTTACAAGCCCATTGACTGTGCAGGGATTCCCATCCAGGCCAGCATCTTTATTTCAGAAAATCCCATCTTTCAGGAGAACTCATCCCATGTTCCCAGGGGGAATGTTGCTATGAGAGAGGAATGGGGAAAGGAAGAAGTTTCAAAGGAGAGATGAAAAGAAAAAAAAAACTTTGTCAAAGCATTTGCATGCCATACTTGATCAAGGTGAATCTTGCAAATATGTATTTGCAATAAATATTTGCTTCTAATAAACAAGCATCCCATTTCTGAACACATATACTTTGCAAATAACACTTGTAGGATGTCACTTCCCAAAGCATATTTTTCTAACAATATGAAAAGAGGGAGGCTTCACCCTAGTTGTGCTGCAGGCAGGATTTGTTTCACAGGCCTTCCTAAGAGTGAAATGTTTCACTGGATTCTGTTTTACCCAGGGTTTTGTGTTGATTTTGGAAATCAATTTATTTGCAAATAGCTTCATAACTGAGGGATGGATAATTAAGATAGCAAAATCTAGCTGCCCCTTCCCCAAAAAAGAATAGCATGTCTTTAGAGCAGCGTTTCTCAAACTTGACAACTTTAAGATGTGTGGACTTCAACTCCCAGAATTCTGGGAGTTGAAGTCCACCCATCTTAAAAGTTGTCAAGGTTGAGAAACGCTGCTTTAGAGCCTTTCATTTTCCCCTCCCCACTTGGATTTCTTTTACTGTATTCAAAAGTGCCCCCCAAAAGTTTCTTTCAACTATTTTTAGGGCTAGTAGCCACTAACCATCAAAAGCTTTTAAGCAAGAATCTCCCACCAGTGAGTGATTAAAGAAACTTGCAGAGAAGACTGTTTTGCATATCAAAAGGAGATGCTTGTTACAAAGGGTTGTTCCATGCCAGGAACTTCCTTGTCAGGTTTAAGATTTCAGAAAGCATGTGTTTACTCTGTAAAATAATATGGTCAGTAACTGGGAAATCTCAGATAGTTCTGAGATTTTCTGTGAAATATTACACTGGAGAAAAGCGAATTCTCTATGGAAGCAATACCGACTGAATGCACATGTGCTTTTGAACATAGGAAACACCTTTTCGGAAGGGATATAATTAATTTTTGGTTCTTCGTGCTGGCATCAGAGCATGGGAAAGTTACAGATGCAACCTGCTGAGTCTGGCTGAAGTGGTAGCATTCATGTTTAAGGAGAGAAGGAAGCGAACATTTTACAAACATATGTAAGAAATTACCCCTGAAATATTATAGAAACCAGAAGGCAGGAATGAGCTAAACTTTGCTTACTTAAAACTGACAAATATGCTGGCTGAGAACGGAAGTTGGGAGAAGACAAAATGAGGAAAAGGGAGAAGTAGGCGGCATGGGAAGAACATTTTCCTTGTCCTTGAAAAGGCATTGTGCTCCAAACGAGACAGAAAAATGGAAAGTAAATTCTAAAAGTGTAAGAATAACTAGGGCATTCTGGAAAAGCAGTGTTTGGCGCTAATCATTCTCACTGTTGGAAATCCTGCTCAGGCTATTCTTTTGGATTCAATAGGCATTGCTAACTCTCTTGCAAGCCTGTCAGTAACTCCATAAGGACTAGAAACTTGGATTTTTAAGAAAGGAAGGAAAAAAAGGCTTGCTGGGGCTACTCTTGCTCATCCTCTTGCCAATACATCTGCAAGTATTTTCATAAGGATGAGAAACGTGGATCTGAAATAAAAAAAAGAAAAGCTAGTGCAGCTCTTTCTGTATATTTGTATAGGTCTATTTACTTGAAGTAAAGCCATCTAGCTTCAACAGGGCTAACTCTAGGAAATATGGTCAAATCAAATTCCACACTATGACATGTGAAAATGTACAGAGTGCTGGCAGAAGACTGGCTTTTTCTGAAATTCAAAGGAAAAAGTTTGAATAAGTGAGTATGAAAAGCTGTGAATGAGAAAACAAAAATGCATACCTTGGCAGCAGTTGTGGGGTCACTACACAATCAACAACCCGCAGGGAGGATCTTTTTGAAGACGGTATAGCAATACAGCCAGGAACACCATAAATGTTGAACAGATCCAGATCAAGAAATAAAGACCTTTTGCTGGGAAGGAGATCTCCCTCTCTCCCTCCCTTCCCCCCACCCACAGACCTTAAATACGCAGAAGAAATAGTGCTGTGTGTGTGCGCTCACATGTGTGCGTGCATTTACCTTTATAATCCCACTGCATAACTTTTCAACAAAATGCTGCTACTCTAAAGCTTTTGTGTTCATAGCTGCCACATTTCCAGGGACATCTTTGGAAGGATCTACAGAAAACGCATGGAAACAGAAAGCCTACGGTCAGCCTCAGCTTTGCTGCTGGTCCACCCAATTGTTTCCCAGCTCCCCAGTCAGGTGTCAGCTTAGAATCAACCACAACAATGGTCCTACTCCTGCTATCCCATGACCTACATGAGAATGGCATGGATGTTGCCATCAAGAACCAGGTCCCAAAACACTAGTTGTAAGTCCCTTCTTGAAAGCACCTGGGGGTGTCATAAGGAATAACACAGGCATAATGGCCTGAACATCTGAAGGCAACAGTCTGTTTCTTCCAAGGTCTTGTTACAACTTAAACCCCAAATAGTCTTGGGGGTCCTTCGATGCATCTTGATCTGAGTTGTCTCTCAATCTCTGAGCAGTAGCAGATGCAGGAATATGATTATACCACTTCATCTAAAGCAGTATTTCTCAATCTTGGCAACTTTAAGGTGTGTGGACTTCAACTCTCAGAATTCACCAGCTAGCATGCATGGACTTCAATTCCCAGATTGCTGGCTGGGGAATTCTGGGAGTTGAAGTCCCCACATCTTAAAGTTGCTAAGGTTGAGAAACAGTGATCTAAAGCACCAGCTACAGCCATTTCTGAACTATTTGGTAGTAACATCTACCGATGCTTTGGTTACATCATAGTTAGGCTACTGCAACACAAAATATATGGGTTAGCCCTGAAGAGTGTGTGGAAGCTTTCAGGGGTATACAATTTAACGTCAAAGCTACTAACTGATTTACAGCACTGGGATTATAAAACACGATAAGCCTGCCAAGCATGGCTTCTGGAAGTCTTCCCCTTTAGTACAGTGTATCTCAACCTTAGCAACTTTTAAGTTGAATGGACTTCAACTCCCAGAATTCCCCAGCCAGCATGGCTGGCTGGGGAATTCTGGGAGTTGAAGTCCACTCAACTTAAAGATGCTAAGGTTGAGAAACACTGGTTTAGTAGCAACTCCTCTCGGAGTCACATGACCAGGAGGGAGAAGGAGGAAAGAGAGGGCTTAAGAAGGGACCAAGGGGTAGCATTCCAACCCCTTTCCACCTGCTCCTTCCCTAGGGGTGACCCAGGCAATTGTTGTCTTTGCAGGTCCCAGGTAGATCCAGGCCATTTTTTAATTTGAGCCTTCTTTTGTTGGGTTCACTCCCCACACCAAATTGGGCCCCGTTCAGTTTTCTAAGAATTAGCCATGGGTGGGCAGATAGAAACCCAGGAGCCTTTAAGTAATCCCTTTCCAACTTTCCTGTGGGTTGGAAAGAATAAAAAGATGAAATCTATTTCATGTTGAGCTCAACTCCCGGGGACTCGGTAGACCTATCTGTTTAGTTTTCTTTGCAGCAATATGAGTGTGCCTGTGGTGAAAAGCCTGTAGTCGTTGCACTCATAGGAACACTTACCTAGGGGTAATATCTGTTGAACAGTGCTAGTTAATTGAGAGGAAATATACTTAGAATTGCATCATAAACGAGCTAGTGCAATAGGAGCCTGTTTTAAAAAGATTTGCTTCCTTACCTTTCATTCAAACAAAGAATCCTGGAACATCTAGTATGGTGACACAGTAAATATCTGTATGTGTGTGTAAATAAAAAATAAAGCTTTTATTACTTTATAAATAACTCAAGGTGGCGAACACACCAATACTCCTTCCTCCTCCTATTTTCCCCACAACAACAACCCTGTGAGGTAGGTTGGGCTGAGAGAGAGGGACTGGCCCAAAGTCACCCAGCCGGCTTTCATGCCTAAGGGAGGACTAGAACTCCCAGTCTCCTGGTTTCTAGGCCAGCATCTTAACCACTACACGAAACTGTAGTTTGTGAACACAAACTACAAACACAGTGAAATTAAAATAGTAAATATATGACCCTATTAGAATTAGATGAGGAAGACATAGGAAACATACTGGTTCTAAGAAACTTGGTCCTGTTCTCGTTTAGAGAGGTGGACTGGAGTTGACATTTGCCACATCTGATCTTCATTAATAGTCCAGGAAATCTGCAAACAGTGTTTCAAAACACTTCTTGGCATCCTGGATATAAGTGCATATAAAAGGCTCCAATTTCACTGCTGCAAAATAATTTATTGGGAGTGCTGCCGCAAGGAGCTTGAGGTACAGTTATAGCCTTGCGAGTCAAAAAAACAGATTTGCAAAGATTGGATGGGATAGGGGGAAATTCTTAATGCAATTAATTTTGGGGGGGAAATTATTTTGAGGAAATCTCTTCCATTGTTGCAAAGTTCCCTTGTTTAGATTTGTCAGGTTGGCTAGGAGAATAATTATAATAACGTTAGGAGTAGAACTCTGCTTGATGTTCATGAGAAACCTAGAAACAGCTTTTCCTACCTAATCATTTTGATTGTTCTGTTTTGTGCCCATTCCCTTTTTAGAATCTTTCGGCTTGGTTTGCTACATCAAAATGTGGTCGGGAAATTTGGGGTTTTAAAGGAAAATCATTTATTATCTCAGTTTCTTCTCGAAACCTGGTCATCCCAATACACCATCAGATGGTTTAATTTGTTTGGACATAGCATGTTACATGAACAGTGTTTTCTTAACCTGGATATAATGATTTGTGTATTGTATAGAGGCAGATTGCCTTTCTTCCTTTGCTGATTCCAGACTGAGCCCGATATATGTTCTATCTAAAGCTACTTTTATCTGGGCTTCAAAACTCAAGATCAGATCACAGGAAAGAGCTAGAATTAGCTCCATATGTGTTTGCCAAACCTTATAGTTGTGCAGTTATCCAGTTTTTTTCAGCTCGGATATGGTAGCCCTAATCTTGTCCCTTATTATTATTTTTCTTTTTCATACATTAGATGCCTTTATAATCCACTTTGTTTGTTTGTATGTATGTATCTAATTAAATGTAAAGGCCACCCAATTGCAAACAACTCTGGGCGGTTTAGCCTTTAAAAACAAGAAGCAACAAAGTGAAGAAACAGATTACTGTATATGCACCCAAAAGGAAAAAAAAATACACAGGGGCTCAACAACCACCCTACCCAAGGTCTGGGAGTATAACCAAATTTTCAGTGTCTTCCTGGGCATCCTTAAGGTGGGGGCCATACTGATCTTTCTAGAGATGCTGTCCCAGAGGGCAGGCACCTTGACCAAGAAGTCACACTTCCAAGATGCCAGTAGATGACATAGTTTAACCAAAGGGACCTGGAGCACACCCACCTCTCGGGATCTTTCCATGCAACCCACCATCAGATAATAATGACTACATTACAAACAAGTCCAAATCCTCAGTTTCTAAAAGATAAAAGAAAACCCTTCTTTAGAAAATAGGGGTTATTCATAAAAAGGGACATTTAGGTTGATGATCTGTGAGTCTCTTGAGAAACACAAAGGTTAGCACTGGGCATTTGACTCAGTCCTAGCTTCAATTAATATCACAGGCACAAATGTGCAGACCTTAGGGTAACAAGACAATGCCTGATAAAACCCCAGTCCAAAAGGCCAGGGAGATACAGTATGCACAATTTTCAGTTATCAGTGGATGGAACTTTACAGCCTTGTTGGACTTTCATTCTGCCAGCCAGCTTTTTTATTTTTCCTAATTTGAGACCCTGTTCAGGCTCATTTCTTAAAGATGGCATGTCGTTTGTCTGTATTTCTGGCAATTAAATCATCTGTATAAACAATTAAACTGGATTCACATCATCCTAAGACATGTTTGTTCTAACCATGCTTTTTTATAAATCAATCGCCATAGCTAGGTGCACACATTATGTTAAGTGGCTGACAGGCCCTGGTGGATCAGCTCCTCCCCATTTCCTGGCTAACTACCAAGGCTGGGAGGGTTGAAAAGATGGACCATCTCCATCACTCTACAGCTACCTCTCCTTATTTATAGGAGACTTCCATCCATCCATCCATCCATCCATCCAATCACCAAATCAAGATGGGTCCTTGATCCACCAAAACTTGCCTTCTCCCCCAGCCCCAGGTTCATTCTACATTAAGAGGAGTGACTGGTAGATGTTTCGCGATGGCTGATGATTTTGGGGATAAGGGCAGGAATCCCTCAGGGAAATCCACTAATCCCTATCCTTAATGTGTCCTGCACACAGCAAGTAACAATACCCTCATTTGGCAACATTGTTTTTGTCTCAGGATAAGGATTACCAGTGGGGATAGCAAAGGTGATGCCAGTACAGTATTCTGCCTGCTAAAGGTTGAGTAGATACAAGGATATAAAGAGAGTTCTCTGGGTCCCAAGTCAAACCATATGCCCCTTCCCCTATCCTAACATTAGTTATCCGATAGAGAGCTTGTAGCTACTTTTTTGAGAGTAGACTTGTTCCATGCCTAGGCTTGCATACCCAAATCACTTTTGGGGAAGCAGAGCAACAGTGGCAGCTTGGGGTACTTTCTCAGGGCAAAAGCAATGCCGCAGGTTGAATTTGTACTAGGAGTATCAGAAATGGGCTGCAAAAGCCCAGGTGACCACTAGGTGGCAACAGAGACATCTTAGTATTTCTTTGCTGCCATCTAATGGTTGCACTAAGTCTAGCTATCATATTTGCATGCTGCCTGCTCCCACCTGCTGCTTCATCCCCTATGCCACCTTAGGCGAATGCTTAGGAGTCTCTACTGGCCCTTCAGCAGATTATAACCGGTTTTGTTTTTTAAAGTCTGAAAGCCAGATTGCCCCCCCCCCCCGTGCCTGTGGGACCCCTTTTGACTATATTTACACCACTAGGTTAGAACAAGGGTTGTTTGCCTGTTGTTGAGTGTGACTTCATGAGCGCAGAACCAATGAAGAAAGAGAAGATTTTCTTAGAAAGGCCACAATGACTTAGGCCTATAAATACTTCCAGATGGGAGCATTTCTGGTGAACTTTTTTCCCCTCCTGTTTCTAAAAGGAGGCCCTGTTTATGTTCTGAACCTCTGCAGAGATTTTTAAGTTAGCATGAAGTGTGATAGATGCAGTTCCCACAGATTCATTTGGGTGGAGGAAGGAAGCAAGGAAGGAAGGATATATCATGAGCCGAAAATTATTAGTAGAGCACCACAGGAAATCAAAATCATTAAAATCTTAGGATAATTCAACTCAACTTGTAGAGGGTTCATGCCTTTTTTTTCATTTGAATGTTAGGGAGATGGGAATACTCCAGTGCAGGTATTTGTCAGGACACAGCTAAACAGATTGGAGATGTAGGTGCTGATGTAAGCCTCCATGTTGCCCCCCTCACCTCCATACAGAGACGCACACACAGAGACATGATGTTTCCACAGACTTGGCATCTTTCTGGCAAACTAAGCGTGGTTCCAGCAGAACTTCCCCATGATCAAGGTCCTGCTTGCAGAACTTATTAGTTCTTTCCATGCTATCACTAAGCAAAGTAGTCACTTTCTCCATATACGTACCTGTCGGTCTGATTACCTTATTGTATTCATCCATTAGAATTCCCCAAACTGGACATCACCCAGACCAGCGTTTCTCAACCTCAGCCGCTTTAAGATGTGTAGACTTCAACTTCCAGAATTCCCCAGCCAGCATGCTGGCTGAGGACTTCCAGGAGCTGAAGTCCACACATCTTAAAGCGGCTGAGGTTGAGGAATGCTGGTCTAGACATTGGAACTACTATTCCCAGAATCACCTGTGTGGCAATGGCAGCAGATTCTGGGAACTCCATACCCCTGGAAGGCACACAAGTGTGGAAGGAACTGCTAAGCCATAATGTGGCTTGTTTGGATAGGCAGGTAGCCAAAGTTGTGTTTCTTATCTATTTTACTTATTTATAAATAACTTTTATATTGTCTACTCATTGATGATATAAAAACATGATCATAAAATCAAAGCAGCCCAAAGCCATAACTCCCATTCCCATTAAAATAACATTAAAGCAACCCTAATGGTCACCTGGCCACCCTTGGATTAATTACTAAAGGTCCACTGAAAAAGAAGTGTCTTCAGAACCTTTCAGAAGGCCAGAGGCAAGGGGATTAAGTGCCCTTCTGGGGGTAGCCTATTCCATAATATTGGGGACACCACTGCAAAGGTCTGCTTTCTGGCCAATTCTCCCCATACTTCTCCAGAGGATGAAATTCTAAGGAGACATTCTCTAGATCAGTGTTTCTCAACCTCAACAACTTTAAGATGTGGGGACTTCAACCCCCAGAACCCTTGCTGGCTAGGGAATTCTGGGAGTTGAAGTCCACACATCTTAAAGTTGCTGAGGTTGAGAAACACTGCTCTAGATGATTTCACAGGACCAGCAGAATAATTTTAAGTATGGTGTTCATTGCCCTGATAATGTCCAGTGCTGTGCTGTGCTATGCAGGTTTTTATAAGCAATAACCAGCTTTTGGACTGGGCCTAGAAGCCTATTGGCAACCAGTGCAGCAGCTGGAAAACAGGAGTCATCTTGCCAAAATGGATTCCTCCCACCTGCAGCTGGGATGCTGCATTCTGGACCAGTTGTAACTTCTGAGTCATCTTCAAAGGCAGCCCCACACACAGGGTATCGTAGTAGTCAAGCCATGTGATGGGATTCTCTGACCCTGAGAAAGAAAACAGACGTTTCCAGAATACAGTGTTGCAGAACAAGAACAGATGGACATTTTTGTGGTAGCAGAATAATGATTCACATCCTCCTCATGAAACCAGGACTTTAAGAGGAAAGATCAAAGGCAATAAAGTAGTCACTAATAAATGAAGGCCAAGATACACATAGCCCATTTCCAAGACTCTATACGTTAAACTCCTTCCTCATTGCTCTTCTCAATAAACTTGCTTATTCTGAATCCGTGAGAATCTTGCTTTCTAGATTGTGAACTGCCATAAGGGCCTTGTCAGGTACATGGTAAGTCTAATAATAAGCAAATGTTGTTTATCATTACTATTGTTGCTTTATTTTTCCTCCATTAAATGTTGCTGTGAACCACAGCTGGAACTTAGTATTTACCCTTTGTTAATAAAAATCAAAGTATCTTGAAGGGGGACAGGGAGTGAAAAACAGAATCTAACTTCCACTGTCCTGATCGCTCACTTCTGTCAGCACCAAATTCTGTTACTTTTCAGGTGTTTTCATCTCAATCCGTTGGCCTCGTTGTTTTATTTGGTGGTATGTTTTGAATCCCAATTACTTACTGAGAAGTTGGACACCGCTGAGAGTCAGTAGGTTGGAGCTCCCTACTTTGTTTGTAAGCCCTACAAACAAAGTTGTACTAACCAAACTTAGTCCTATGAGTGTTTGCTGCAGGGCGGGGGGAGTATCAAGGGAAACAAATGACAAAACCCGTGTCATAATGTCATAGTACCAATGCCACAACTTACATAATTGCAGCATTTACATGATGACGTGGCGACGGGAGTGTTTCATTATGGTGTCCCTGTGGTTTGCTGCAGATTTCACTGCCAGTTCCCAGTGCTGCAGAGGACTAGATCTACTAGGAGCTCAAACTAGCCTTTAACACTCTTTTTTCTTAATTTCCCACCAGAAAGAGACAGAGAGAGAGAGAGAGAGAGGAAAATGGGGTCATTGTTATGTAATATTTTGGCAGTGCCAACTTGAAGGGCTCTTGAGGGCTACCAGAAAAGGGCAGGGGGCTCATGTGTCTCCAGTGGGATCTTCTCTCTGTGCACAGCTGTGTCTGCAGGGGAAAGCCAAAATCAGCAAAATGGAGTGATGCAAGCCCCCTCCCTTTTGTATGTACGTCAGTGTCACCTGTCACATGTTCAAAAGTCTTGCATCACAAAAGCCCACCCTCCATTCTGCCAATTTTGATCCTATCCCTATGGGTCCCAGTGTCCATGTGGCAAGTTCATAGTAATGGTGTGCTGAATTCTCCCGTTATTATTCTACAAAAGAGGCTCTTGTCTTCCTATCTCATTTCTGGGTGCGTAAATTTTCTTTCAGATTTCTTTTGGTGTGGTGCTTTTGAGCGACGTCCAGGGAGATGGCCATGGATGCTACTTCTGGTGTTTTCTTCCTACAAAATAGGATTACCAGACTATTCCAGTGAGGTAGAAACAGCTAATAAAGAAAAGCTGTAAGAAGAGTTGTGAGCAAAATTCTTCTTATATGTTGTTAGATGGATATTTAATTCTCCCACTCCAAAATGCTGCTTCTCCACAGGAAATCTATCCTGTTTCTAAATAATTTCTCCCCAATAAAAAGCCAGCTGGAAGTAAGTTACCAGCAACAAAATACTCTTCTCTCATTTACTCCTACCTGGTGCCTTCAAATGGTGTTGATTTCACTTTCCTGGACATTCTGGGCATTACAGCCCTACATGGTTGGGAGATGGCAGCTTGAGAAAGGCTGTTCTACCTCCCCCATCTTTTTCAATCTTTCACTTCCATCTGATACTCTGCGTTTTATGGCTCCTGAGTCCCTTCGGGGCTGATGGGGCTTTTTAAAAATAAGTGTATTTCTTCAAACTTGAGGATCACATTTTTAAAAGCTCCATCATAGCTCCAGGTCCCACCAACTGATGATTGCTCATTTCTAGGGGAAACCATTTGCAGAAAAAATTTGGCAGGTGCTTGTTTTATGGATTTTTGAAACATCAGAAATCCTTTGCACAATCAGAAGGTATAACCACAGATGTGTTTTCAGCAGCCTCAATCTTTCTAAATGGGGGGAAAAAAACCAGTTTACTCGAATAACAAAAAAAATCTCATGTCAGGGAGCTGGATTGTTCTAATGACCTTTTGGTTGGGAGAGCGGGCCTTTTTATTATTATTGTTAATGTTTTTTAGTTATAAGTCCTGGTTCCCTAGAAATATTTCCAGTTGCTCTTTTATTTGGTGGTATGTTTTGAATCCCAATTACTTACTAGGGAGTTGGACGCTGCTCAGAGTCAGCAGACTGAGCTCCCTATAAGCCCTGCAAACAAATTAAATAAATAAATCTCTGATGGAAGAAATCTATATGGACTTATTTTAAGCTCCGTCTTCCCTCTTTGGGTGCTTCCCGGTTCTCCTCTTTCCAACAGTATTTAAAGTTTGTAACAAGGAGGCTTCTTAATACTTGGGCTGTGTTGCAACTGTGAGAACTTGATAAATGAGCACTCACTCTCGGGAGCCCCTTCTGAACAGGAAACTCCGCATCCTCTCTTAATTCCCCCCCCCACCTCCTCCAACCTCTCATTTTAGCTAAAGCGGTTTCTGTAACAGTACTTAGCTGCAAATGAGTGCCTTTAGGAGGCCTTATTGCACTTCTAGGGATAATCGGGCCTCAGTTGTTGGTTAATTATTTTGGTCTGCTTGGCTGTAGCTCAGCACAGAGGGGATGAGCAGCACTTCTGCGCACAGGCGGCATGCACCGGTCTGACCCCTGTTTATGGAGGCGTTCCAAGCACATCCTCTCCCCTGAATTCTAGAAAGGCATGAAAAGTTGGTGGGCCCCTGCTCAGGAGGTTATTTCCCCAAAACCTGCCTTGGTCCTCCAGCATTTCTCAGGCAAAATTAAGAGGCAGCCAGCCTTGGGGATTGGCAACCCGCTGTCTGGTTCACTCTTGTTTGTGCCGTCAATAAAACACTTCCAAAACGGTCGCATCCTTAATGGGGAACGTGCGCCTCCCCTGTGCTTCTTTCCAAGCAAGGAAAGGACAAAAGCAAAAATGCAAACTTTGACCAGAAAAGCGCAATTGCTCTATAATGCATTCTTCTTTGCCAGTCAAAACAATGGACACCAAGTAGACAGATCTGGGCATGGCTGCAATGCCACCCTAGTGGCGGTCTGGTATAGTTTGAGGCATTCCTTCAGCATAAATTGGTTGTGGGTTTTCAAAGTGATGGAGGGTCCCCGGAGGTTCCTGTCAATAAGGAAAAAATATGAACATTTGGGGGGTGAGACACTGATGAATCTGTAGACTTAATTCCCTTGTCCTCAGTCTTGATTTCTGTTTGGGACTGTTTTCTACTGCTTAGTTTTGTCTGTAACATTTAATCATACTTTATCATTAAGAGTTGTAGCGCATGAAGCATCAGACCCCAAGGTCTTCCTTTCTTCTATCCGGGGTATCCGTGGATGGGGGGGGGGGGGTTTAAAAAAAGTCAAGGTGGCAGTCATGACCTTGGAATTAAAGTCATGCTCCTTTTTACATGGGTCTACAGGACAGGAAATCAATCATCCCGTCCCATCACAGCCAGCATCTTGCTTTTCTTTGACCTCCCTCTGCAGACACCCTCGCTTCTGCAAAGAAAATATGTCCGTGGTAAAGTCCTGAGAGCTTAATGTTACATCAGCATACTAAACTGCAGGCAATCAGAACTCTAGTTAGTGAAAACAAGCCAGTTTCACAAACTGTGTTTGCAGTTGGCTTGCTTCCTGGAATAGTGTTGACCTGTGTAAAACCCTTCAAACTGTTAACGCGACATGGCTTAGCATTACATTTGAACTAGATTGAGCCCAGAGTCCGTTTTCAATGCACATGTCATAGACCTAGCATGTTTTGGAAGGAGGAGGAAAGAAGTAATTGTAAGCTGGCTCTGAGCTCTGAGATAGCAGAGAGAGAGTTACCAATCAGGGATACAGATTTTCTATATGCTTTTCATTTTTCCTCCTTCTGTTTTGCAGTGCTAAAGCCTGGGGAAACAGCCCCTCTATAAAACTCTTCATAGGACTATGTTAATGAAGTGTAGGGAGGCAGGAAATGAACAAACTGATAAATCAGTTACAGGATATTTTGCTGTTTAAAAAATGCTCAGCTACTGTAGTTTCTTATCCACCCTATTCTGTTCTTCCAAAACTAGTAAACTAACATAAAGGGCAGAAAATGGAACTAAGTAACTTCTGGGTTAGCATGAAATAGTTGCAAAACGGGAAGATATTTTTAAAAGCTAACTTAACCCCAACCTTGCCATCCATCCTAGTGTCTCGTGATGTTTCCACTTCCTTCTCCTGCATATATAATCCAAGTATAACGATCAAAATCTAATCTCTCACAGAGTTTAACAGAGGTTCAGGATATATGTGTGTCCAGTGTTTGGAAGGCCAAAAGGGAATTTTCCCCTGAGTAAATTATTGTTGTTATTGTTGTTAAAATCAACTTTTGCTATGAACTTTCAGGCTAAAATGCAAAAGGGAAATGTGTTTTCAGAAACACAGCAACATTCCTTTCACACTCCCACTCACACTGAGGTTCGTCCACTTCCTTCCTGTGGCTTTTTATAGAATCATGTGTTTCTCTCACATCCGGCAATAAAAGGATGTTTTGTGCTGTGATTGTAGATGGGTATGTGTGTATGTGTACAATTCTGGTGGTGGTTTTTAAAAAAAGAAGAAGAAAAAAGAAAACCACCATTCCACAAGTATCATGGTTATAAGTGTAGCTCTGGTTTGCGTAGGAGAAATAGAACTATGTCTCACCTTAAAAAGATCAAAATGATGGGGGTGTTTGGTTTAGTTTCAAGGGACCTTGAACTGATCCACTAGATTTTTCTGGTAAGAATTTCATTTACAGCATGAGCCACTTGATTTTCATTCATAAATCTGAATTTTTCTTTCTTTCTTTCTTTCTTTCTTTCTTTCTTTCTTTCTTTCTTTCTTTCTTTCTTTCTTTCTTAGAATAGTTTTTATTAAAAGATTTTATACATATAATAAGAAGTACATTCAAAGTAAAAGATATAGTAAATGTGGAAGAGAAAAGAAAGAAAAAAAGACAAAGGAAAAAGGAGATAGAAAACTAAAGAGAAAATAGAAGAAGAGAAAACATGAAAAGAAAAATAAAGAAATGGCTTCCAATCTTCCTCTTGGCAGTTATACATACAATAATAATAAAATCTCTCTAAAATTACATCATAATTCCCTTCTTTCTATAACCTGTTCTTTCTAATCATCAAAACCGTAAGTCACCAAATCATTTTCTTATTTATGCAAAAAGTCTATAAGGGGTTTCCAGTCATTAATGAATGTCAATAATAACCTTTCTCTAATCAAACAAGTCAGTTTGGCCATCTCGCCAAGTTCTGTCAATTTCACCAACCATTCCTCCATGGTGAGTAGTGCTGAATCTTTCCATCTTTGTGCATGCATAGACTTTGTGCATAGTCTCGCTACAGTAATCGTATATTGAAATAACTTTCTTTGTCTGTGTAACAAATCTCTAGCTCTAACATAGGACTATGAAGATAATCTTCGATTCTTCCACAGAATGACTGAAGAAATCTCAGAAAGTTCTCAGAACTATAGTTTTTCTTTGTAGGAACTCAAGTATATCTGTTTCAGCCCTTCCTACCATTTTCCCAGCACAAAAATGTCATGAGGTGGGTTACGCTAAGAATGTATCGCCCTGGCATGCTAGCTTTCCACAGTAAGGCAAGCTGTGGGTTTGAAGGAACACATGACTTTTGGAGGGTTTTGTCCTATGTATGTCATTGGATTCTAAGGAGGTTTTGAAGCCAACTGCCACCATTTTGATGTTTCACAAAGCCTTGATGTACCCTTATTCTGGGGCATTGTGGGAAATTTAAATGGTGGCTCAAAACCAGCCAGGAAAATCAACTAAAAAGTTGCATAGTTGTCAAGTGTAGGTCCAGCCTATCTACTCTACTCTCTTGGGTTATTCTGCCTCTCCAGGTAATATAGACTAAAGCCCAGGTGCTCCACATTCCCCCCCCCCCCCCCGCACACACACAAACACATGTAACCACAAACTGTTTTTTTCTTTTTCCTGAAATCTAGGAAAAAAATAATTTGCAGAGTTTGCAACTTTTTTTCCTTCCTCCTTGTAAGAGGGAACTCGAAGAATCCTCATTTATCTGGAGGTCAGCCCCCCAGGTAGACCAGACCAGGAAGTCAACTCTACTTCTATTGAGAATGGCTATAAAAGCAGAATCTTTCAAGTCTGATTGTGCTATATCTTCTCCCTCTTATACTCCAGTGAATTAGAGGGGTGTCTGCCTGATCCACTTCCAAATGTTATCTCATTTCTTTGGACTTAAAAAATATTTCAGCCCCCTTTGCTACAATAGATAACAGTTCCTGCATATTTCCATCAAGGCCGTCTTCCTTACTCTCTACACTGGGTCACTATCTCAATAGCCATAAAATGCCAGCCAAAATGACGTTTTTGCTTAAAGTGTGTTATTGTGAATTTACCAGCAGTCAAGCTTGACTCACAGGAGACTTGCTTTCTGTTGCTAGTTAATCTCAAACTCTGATTTTGTCACATGCTTCTGTTCCAACATTAGTCTTCAGAACCCCTAAGTTGTTCTGCTCTGTTCAGCTAATTTTTTTGATATCATGCCATTTTTTTATTATTTAAAAGCTCTAAGACTTCTGAGCTCAGAGCTGAAACTTAATCATGTCCACCTCCACCTGCGTTTTATTAATAGAAGCCACTTCCTTCATCAAAAATGGCATGCAGAGAAGAATATGAGAAATTAGCCATAGGTGATAACAGCCTCCATACTGATTCCGTGAAGAGCACAGTTGAGATGCAGTTCAAACTCAGTGGCCAACTTAATGAAGGCGCAAAATGAATGTAATGGGTCCCCCATGAACAGGAAATATAGCTGGGGAAGAAAGTCCTGATCTCTGAAATCAAGAGTTACTTCTTCCAAAGGTCACCAGCAAGATGTGGCTTTTAAACCAGAGATAGGGGTGTCTGCAGAGGGGAGGGTCAAAAAAGTCAAGATGGTGGCTGCAACTGTGTTGTTGAAGCCCTGCCCCTTTTTATATGTGACAGTGCAGATAAACAAAGAGGTGGGGCTTTAATCACACATTCGCAGCTGCCATATTGACTTTTTTCAAAACCCCTCCCCTCCTTTTGGAGACCTTGATCAGCGACCACAATAAAAAGCAGTCGTGTCACAAAAGCCAATGTGCTGGATCTTTGCACAACCAACAGCAGTTAAGTCATTGTGCCAGGTCTGATGTAAACAAGATTCCAATGTGCTCCCTGCTCTGAAAGATCACTGGATCCTCATCTACCCAGTAGCTCTCAGCCTAACCTACCTGATACAATTGTTACTATAGGGCAGTGTTTCTCAAACTTGGCAACTTGAAGATGTGTGGACTTCAACTCCTAGAATTCCCCAGCCAGCCATGCTGGCTGGGGAATTCTGGGAGTTGAAGTCCACTCATCCTCAAGTTGTCAACTTTGAGAAGTACTGCTATAGGGAAAAATGGAAGGAAAAAGTACTATGTATACTGCCATTTGTTCAGAGAGGAAAAGAGGCATATTTATAAATAAATACCACATAGGTAAATAAGCAAGTTTATTCTTGGCATATAGAAGGCTCTTGTGGCAGTCACCAGGATCTTAAAGAAAACTGGGAAAGACATCTGCCACCATCTCAGTGCCAGCAGTAATGAACTGGATGGATGACTAGAATGCCTCGGTGTACAGCTCCGTCAACTGAGTGTCCGTGTTTTTAATTTAGGAGGGCTAGTGCTTCCATTAGGCAGGGTCAGAGATGGCTTTGTGTGGTTCCTTTGGGTGGCAGACTGGAGAGGTTGTGCTGAGCCCCAGGTCCTGCCTTCTAAATCTGTTGCCCAGAGCATTCATGGCCCTGGACCTCCTGGAAATGTTGGTCTGTAGGAGGGATGTATTATGAGTAGCTGAATTGAGTATAACCTAAAGATGTTCAAGAGGTAGCACAGAGGTGAAGTGGTAGGAGACTCACCCGCACTCCATTGTTCCTTTCAGGATGGAAGAGGATGGAGGCTCATCAGAGCCTTGAGGACAAAGCTGGGCAGAAGGTTGGGGCAGGAAACAGGCCCAAGGAAGTGATGGTCCTTCTTTCTTCCTTGAGCACAGAGTCCCCTGGGATTGTCCCCCCAATTGAACTCTTAAAGATGCATGAGTTTTTCTTTCTAAGGAAAGCAGCCCTAAAGGGAACTGCTTGGGTGGATTTAGGCTTCTTTGCATTTTCCTGGACAGGAGGAAGAGGACTGACCTAGGAGAACTTTAATGAAAGTTTATTTGTTCATTTGGTAGGCAGTATAAAAAGTTCAAAAACCAGATTAAAATTAACAATAACCGAGATACTGTCTCGCAAGGCTGCTGCAAAGACAAAACAGGCAGAAGTATTTCTCCAAACCCATTCCAGTTTGTGGTGTCCTTCAAGCATGGTGAAGAACTGGACACAGTACTGTCCACAATACGCCGTTCAGGTAACATCTGACCAGGAATACCTTGCTTGGACCCTACCTAAACATGCTGAATCCAAGCTCAGGATAATGCCCAAGCGTACATCTGGCATCTTTAATTCTACAAGGTCTAAATAAAACAGTCATGCTTCCTGTGGATTTTGTTCTACTCTGGGACTCGTTGGGGAAACCAACATAATTCAAAGTCATGCCTTCTACTTTTTTGTAGCCCTAAAAAGAAAAAAGGCATTGCTTCGTTTCCTCTGTGCTCCTTACAAATTAAGCTGGCAGAACCGCTTGGCCTCACTTTTATCTCTTTTATCTCTGCCTGAAACCAGACTTGTGCATTAGAAAAGATGGAATGAATTCAGTGGAGAAACTCTGCAACCAGTCCCATCTAAGAAACAAAAACTTGGGCCGAGCTTCTCTTGGCGTAATTTGAAGCTTCTTGACTGCCAGTTTCCAGGGAGAGCTTGTAAAGATGCAAAATTTGCTTTATGTTACAGATGATAATGGAGATGTTGATGTTTCTGCAGGAATTCCACTCTGCATAATTATTCCTTTCTGCTAAATACGACAAAAGAGAGACAACAGCTCCTTGCTTTACTGGGAATTCTATATTAGGACAGCACAGGCCGTGTTGGAGAAACTGAAGGTTTTAGTGGGCAGTTTTATTTCATATCCACAGGTGGGGACACTACTTTCATTTTCCTTCTAATGATTACAGTCCACAAGAAGGTATCCTGTAAAAGTGGCCTCCTTTGAGACAGTCAGTCTCGCTGGTCCTCAGAGTCTCCATTGGCCAAATTCTTATCTGGTTAGCACAGGGTTCATTAATAAATGAGTTAAATATTTGAAAGGTCCTATGATGGGTGAGTTGAGAACATAAGAAGAATTGAGATACATTCATTAATTCCAAACCCAATCTAGTCCATTGCTGGCCACACAGTTGCCTTTGGAAAGACCTTTCCAACAACTGATAGTCAGAGAAGGATGGTGTGAACATTTCTTCTGCTTCTTTTCCCCAGCTATACTAGATGACACAGAATCTGCTTTCAACATGTCTTTGAGGAGATCATTGTGGGTGGAGTTCGTTGTTCTTGTATTGATTTAGTTTACTGAATTATACAAAGTATACAATCTCTCGAGAGGTTCACAGTCTCCTTGGCTTCTCTTGCTTCAGTTAAATCTCTCAGGAAGATACTGAGAGGGAGCATGCCCCATTGATCAGCTACTATCTCTGACCAGCCTTAAAGAAATAAGTAAAAGCAGCTGTTACTCATGTTGGAAGACAATTCAGTGATAACTATATTTTTTCACACAGAAGATCCATGGTTCAGTCTCTAGCTGAACTTCCAATTTAAACATGGCAGGCAATCCTTGACCACTCTTTATGGCTCATAGACCTTGATCTCACACACCTCACCCGCATCCCAGCTTACAATTGCTAGAAATCAGCAATGCATTCTTCCATTCTTTAAAGCAATGGATGTATGGAAGTATATTTTTACTGTGTAATTGAAACTGTAGTCATAGTTAACATTTAACCACCAAACTACAAAACAGAGTTTTAAAATAAGAATTTTAAAAATCAAGAAAAAAAATGCAGTGAATTCTCAAAACTCCATAGATGGCTGGGAAGTTTGTCTAATTCATGTGTAGCTTTGCCTCACAGCCTCAATCACTGCAGCCCTTAAATTCTCCCCCCCCAAAAAAAAAAATGTTTGAATGCAATCCCTGACTGCTAATCATTGCATATCCTTACTTTAAAGGATCAGGTGGCAGGTGATTGCAAAGGCACTGTGTGAGACCCTGGGAAAGTGCTGTCAGTCAGATGGACCATGTAGAAAGCAATTTCCTCTTTCCATAATTCCACTGCCAAATTGAGGGTGAGAGGGAGACCACATGTAGCGTGGAAGATCTGCCGTTGGTTCTCCTGGTTTATTTGTTTATCTTAAAACAGCTGCAGAACAGCTCTGGTTATCGTCACAGCTGCGGCGCTGAAGAAAAGATATGGCAAAATTGCTTTTAGCCCCATAGTAGAGGGGAAAGAAAAATACAGCCATAGAATTGATTCCATTAAGATCAGATGGTCCTATCTTCAACATTCTCCTTTTCCATGCTGGTTAGGAAAAATGAGAGTTGTTGTCCAACACATGTGGAGACCACTACTTGGTAAAGGGTGGGTCTGGAGGCTTTTGTCAAGTCATAAAAGTGACTGCCAATTTGGGTTTCGTCCCTTGCTCCTGAACAGTACTCTACCACTGAAAATGCAGTTTCCATATACAGCTAACTGTCCACTACAATCTTTTTTTAAAACCAGAATAGATTGTTGCCATCATTTTGTTATTGCCTAATCCTGAGTTCACCAACATGGCATACAGGGTACTTCTGTGCCTACAAAATTCTTCCTTGACATCCATTACACTCCCTGTTCTAACTTTTTATATATTGTTTGACATTCTTCTAATGGAAGAAAAGGGGGAATGCTAGCAAGCTCTACAACAAAGTCCCAGCCTCCAGCAGTGCCGAACAGGCCCAAGATGCTTTTTTTGGAAATAAAAATGGTAGGCAGTAGTTGAATCCCAGCCCAGTAAAACCTTGATTTAATCAACCCTCTGGGAAGAAAGAGTGTCCATTAAATCCATATGTCCATCTGTTCATCAGTGCTAGACTACCGCCAATCACATTAATAGTTCATCCCTGTCCCAGAATCTTGATCAGCATCTCTGATCAAGAGAGGTAGGTCTTCCAAATGTCAGCTAATAAGCCTCACTTGCAAGTGTTGCTGATGTAGTAAGTGAGAGGGGAAGAGCAGCATTGAGCTGGAGTCAATCGCTGAGTGTGCATTCATTTTTTTCCCATAGTCCCTTGCAGAGTTTTGTTTTCCTATAGTTCTGTGAATCCCATTCAAGTCCTTGTGGAATTCTACAGTTGGAAAAAAACAATTTTTCATAAAATAATTCCTAAGATATTTTGAAGAGTGAATTTAAAAAAGGAACCACAATGTAAGTGCCATGTGAGTCTTCGGGGACACCATCACCAAAAATGTCTTTGCTAGGTAGCTACAAGTTTTGTCTCACTCAGTAATGATAAAACTATAATAGCGAGTAATGTAAAATAAATCTACCTGGAGGCCAATGGGTACATACTTGCAAATACATCTCCTGGGATTCCCTCCAAGGTTTAATGGACAGAAATAAAGTAGCTGACTTTCTCTGATCAACAATTCATCCCAAATCCCCATTGGCGGTAAGAGACCTATTTGAAAACGGGCATATATTTCAATATTGCAATACAAAGAAGATACTTATTTTTAAAAAAGTTTACATTGAAGTCATTTGTATTGAAAAAACTTCCTAGGTGACCCTTCTCTTCTCCCCCTTTTCAACAATTGTCTTCTCTTCTCTCATCCATATCCTTCTCCCATCTAGATTCACAGCCTCTTCTATCATCAACTGCACTTTCTCCCCACATTTTCAAAATTTTTGCAAAATGTTAAAAGAAGTTGCAAATAAAAAGCTGAGCAGAGTCAGATTTGGTTCGAACTTGGACTGGAGACCAGCAGGAAATACCAGGGCTAAAGGCTAGATGGAGATTTTTTAAAAAAAACATCCTGAAGGCATGACAAACAATTTCCATATTACAGTATTGTCAAGACAACTCCATGGATGTGTCTATGAAATGACCAGGAGTTGAGCGCAACTCAAAGGAGACTTGACTTTATTTTTTATATCCCTAATAATTAACAGTGTCCTGAAATGAACTGAAAGTGTTTGTATTCTTGCCACAATAAAGACTACAGAAGTTCAGAGAAAGAGAAGGAGCAAATATTAGGCCTACTGTGGAAATTCCACTCAAGACCTTCTGTGGCAAATTAATTAGATATAATGGAAATGTAAATGTTGTTCCATTAATTGAAAGAATCTGGTGACTGGCTGACTGGCCAAAGATACCCAGCTGCTTTCATGCCTAAGGGAGGGCTAGAACTGACATTTTCCACATTTCCAATCCAGAACATTAACCACAACACCAACATCTCCCCTATATCCCCACTGTGCCAACATGTGTCCCCACTACTTTGTATCTCTCACTCTCCCAGATGTTAAATGTTACCCACCTCTGCAGTTAAACAGGACTACTGATTCCCTATGCTGTGAATAGTAAAGAACAGTTTGCTTGACCCATTTCATTTGGTTGGCATGAGTTTATTTATGATTCTTTCTGGAGTTTTTTCCTATATCTAAGCCACCAGTAACAGTGAGTTCCCAGATTGAGTTAGGGGATGGTTATATAAGTAGCCAACTGCAAGTGTTTTCACTATCAGTGAAAAGATCTACCACAGAAAGGCTGTCAGAAACTTTAAAAAAAAATCCATCCTAATTTGTTAAGGGATTAATTGGTTGTAAATGGGAAATGGTTCAGTTGCTGAAATTATTGTAACTACATCCCTTTCATCTCAATAAATCTTGCTAAAAATGACTCTGTGAGAAACTTAAGACAGCTGCCAAAGAGCTGATCCAGTGGATGAAGGACCTAGTGATTTTTCATCATTCAGTAGTCAGGACCGTGACTACTGTTTTGGGACTACAAGATGTTCTGCATATGAATCTAATCCAGTGTCCTCAGAATGGGACTTCAATTTGCCACTAGTGATTCCAGGGGAGAAAAAAGGTACCATTCATCTGATTTTATAAGATGCATTTCTCTTGTTATCCTTGCAGTTTATCTGTTTGTTCAGTTTATGTCCCATCTTCCTACTCAACACAGATTGTGAAGAAAGTACCACCAGCCCTATGTACTTGACTCATATCAAATGTCCATTTGGCTTGTGGAATTAGTTCAGTTAGGTCCATGTACCAGCTGAGTGAAATAGTAAATGCTTTGTAAACTGAAAGAGGCAGTGGTTCAGTCTTGTGGAGAATGGGGTGGGGATGAAACTTGACATCTCTTACCTAATAATTGTTGAATTTCAGGCATTTCTTCTTTGGGGAAGATTGCAAGTAGTAATACAATAATTCCAGAGTATTCTGGTTGAGATTGATTAACTAGCTCCCTTCCAAATTGGATGCTTATGTATACAGCATCACATAAAAATATAAGAAGCTAGATCTCTGCTCTAAGTTGCTTCCATTCTCAACTCCAGTGCAAGAGGGGAATAAATGCTAGAATTAGTTTCATCAATGAAAATGTTGAGATGTACATTTTATAAATTAAAAAGATAATGAGAAAGCCAATATGAATATATTATAGTTACACTTCTTTAGAATACAAGCATTCAGGGAACATGCCAAATGTTTGAATGAAAAATGAGTGTTGACTCAGGATTTGAAAGAAGGAAGAGTGGTCCCATTACAGAGGTGCTGAGGAAGCAGTTCTGAGAAAATGGATCAGCAGGGGAGAAAGAGAAGATTGATGGGACAACCAAACATTTGGAAAGCTGAGGGTCATGAAGCTGGAGCAGTAAAGGCCTTGATTAGAAATGAATGGGATAAAGTGCAGAGCAAGAAGGTGAAAATAGATAGGGATGACAAAGAAATGTGTTCAATCAAAATGTATATATGAACTTACCCATCAGTCATCAACAGACACATAGAAATAAATCATATTTACAAACCATTCAAAAGAGACAGCAGAAAGCTAAGGAGGAGACAAAAAGGCCAAAACACATCCCCTCCAAGCAGCCAACACCCAAATAAACAAGGATTATCTGAGCAGGCATCAAAAGTTCCTGAACCTGTTTTCATCGTTCTCTTAACACTGTCCTTCAACAATTATTCTGAGGCATACCTGCAAGTGGCTGGTTCCTGACTTCCTTCCAACTCCCCTGGCACCTGTTTGTTATAAACAAACGTGGGATTGGGTTGTCTTCTCTAACTTGATGCTCTTCTTATTACTTGAACATATTTTCCATCGTTAGGTAATTATTGGAATTGTGTCCAGACTATCTGCAGGATATCAAGTGGTAGAAAGCTGAAAGTATGCATTAAGACCAATGATTCCTTTTTCAAGTCACCTCCAGCACTTCTGACTGCCTCCAGCATATTTCAAACCAAACCAAAACTTAATGGAATATATAACCAGGCTGCTTTGGGCTTTTTATAGATTCTCAACAGCTGGGTTTCCCTCCTTGGCTAGAGGTATCCAAACAGTACGATATACTAATTGTGAGAAGCCAAGTGTGAGGATACTTCTCACAACTGTCTGGGCCAAGGATCAGTTCAGAGAAAGAGGGAGAGAGAGAATAAGATCTCTGATCATTTTTTTCTCATTTCCTGCTGCCCCTTTCATATCCTGGATAGATGCCCAGCCAACATGGGCCTCTTCCAAACAGGAAGGTGTTGCCATTTAAGGGGACCAAAGATATCCTTGGCAAAAATCAACACAAAATGTTGAATGCTGGCCTGCTGGTTGGTCAAAAGACAGCAGCCAGCTTGAGCCGGCAAATCTGTTAGCATTTTTAACATGTCTTCCTTTGTCAGTTTGAAAGTTTCCAGAATTTAGGAACGGAAAGAAAGAGAAGACTACAAGGAAGCTATTAGAGATATATAAAATAAACATTGAAAGACATCCATTTTGGGTGGGGAACGCAGAGAAGTTCACTTCATTGAGAAAGTGCTCAGTATTTTAAGGAGGATATTGATGAATGCTTATTATTTCAACAAAGACCTTTTTTTTGGCATGAATAGGACAAGCCAGTGTTTAAAAAACAGAAAGGAAGTGACAAATGAACAGAGTTTTGATTGAATTCATGAGCTGTACTTTCTGCTAGTAATTGCTTTAACTCTAGACCACCTATTATAATTCATATATGTGTATGTATGTGTGTGAATTGTTTTAAACAATTTTCCTCCAGACTGCCCATCAGCTTCATCAGCTGCAGCCCCAAACCCCAGCTTAGGATATTGGTGCAAGGATAAGTGCTATATACAGTTGCTGAATATTAATACGCTTAACAAGACAAACACAAATAAACATTTAAAGCTTTCTTTAAAAATAGACGGATTCACAGCATAGAAAAACCTATGCTAAGATCTTATGTTTCATGTAGAAGGATACTTATGTTCCCTTGTTACAAATAGTTCAAGATGCATGCAGTGGGGAATCAAAACAGGCAAGATGATAGGTGTGACATCACAACCCAAGCCCCTACTGTTTTGTACTTGGGCATGACATGCATGAAAAAGGGGCGGGGCTTGATCACAGTGCTGCATCTGCCATCTTACCTGCTTTGATCCTACCCTAGATGCACAACTCCTCCAGTCAGGACCAAGTTGTCTAAGGGTTGCTTATAGACTTAGGAATGGTGAATTAGAGCCTTCACCCCTGGGTTACATGAGATCATGATACGGCGATGGTTGAAAATAGTAGTAGTAGTAGCAGGAGGAGGAGGAGGAGGAGGAGGAATATGTTAACCTTAAACATGCATAGGTGTCAAGCTTGCAAGGTAGTCCAGACAAGAAGCATACCCAGAAATACTCCCTCTATTTCATTGTAAGGTTACACTAACAGTATCTTGCAAGTCTGAAAGTATGTTTCTCCCCCGTCACCTTTATAATCCAAGAAACTAGGGTGGGTCCCTTCTGAGACATTTGCCATGCCCCTATTCCTTCTGTGGGCTAAACTGCCCCTTGTCCCACCGTTCCCCTGGCTGCGACTCTTACCCGTCTCCCAAGGTCATTCCCACATACCATTACATCAGGAAAAGTTTTTCCTCTTTCCAACAAAGAGGAGGTGTTGATCCAAAGAAGACAGTGGAAGGTTTCATTTCCCACTGGTACTGCTGTGTTAGAAGAAAGGATGTGTAGAAACACAGGTGCAAATAATACTTTCCTACATACCCATCACACTGGTCTGTTTTGAAGTAAACAATGTTTTGCAAAGCAGAGAGAAAAAAGATTATTTATTTACTCACATACTTGGGTTATATGCCACTCCAAATCATTATCAACTCTGAGCAGCGTATGTACTTGTGACATCCATAAAATCAGATGAAAATAATAATAATTATGATATTAAAGAGCAATCAGTAATATACTGCCTATACTAATATACATGGCATATTAATAAGCAGACACTCCACTGTAAGGAGCAACAATATTACAATATCTAATCCCCCAAGGTCTGCTGGAACAGCTAGGTTTCTGTGGCTTTCCCAAATATGATTAGGGATAGGGCCGTTCAATTCTCTTGGGTAATCATGGGGACACCAACTGAGAAGGCCCACGTGTATTTCTGTTGATGACACCCATAAGGTATGGTATACAGAGGGATCCCATTCTTCCAGGTCTCATTGGAGATACAATTAGGAGTAGGCAGTCCTGAAGATACCAAGGTTCTAAGCCATGTAGGGCTTTAAAGGAGACAACCAGCACTTTGAATTGCAACCAGAAGCCAACTTGTTGCAGCTCTTTAGTGGTGTTATAGGGGCAAATTGATAGGTGTCCATTGCTACTTGAGCCCCTGCGCTCTGGGTCAGTTGTAGCTTCCATGTGGTCAAGGGCAACCCCATACAGGGCACATTTCAATATGGTGATACCTAGTTGGGTAATGAAACATCTGCAAGCAAACAACTAAGCACCAAGGACTCCACACATTTCAATAGTCCAGTTGGAGGTGACTAAGGTGTGAGTGGCTTGAAGAGACATTTCTGCTCCAGGAGGGATAATAAGTGGTATATAAGATAAAGTTATGCAAAGGTCTTCCTAGCCAAAGCTGTCACCTGCCCCTTATGAATCAGGCAAGACTGCCAGATTATGAGCCAGTTCCATTTGAGAGAGAACAGCCCCATCCCAAACTAAAAACGGAATCCCCTGTAATCAGATGGTTTCCAAACCTAAAGCCACTCCATCTTACTGGGATTAAGTCTAAGCCTGTTCCTCCCCATCCAGACCTAACAGCTTCCAGCTACTGGGACAGCATGTCAACCACATCACCTGTTGGGCCAGGGTCAAGGTGTAAAATTGAATATCAGCTGCATACTGATTATATCTGACACCAGGCCAACAGGTAAGCTCACCCATCAGCTTCATGTAGATGTTATAAGAGCAGAGAGAGCATTGAGCTTTGGGACACCTCTTAATGAAATTACCTTGGACACAATCTCTCTCCACCCCCACCACTATGAGGAGAACCTTGCAGAACAGCACCTCCTATCCTAATCTTTGAAGGCAGTTCAAAAAGATACCATGATTGATGCTATCAGAGGCCACACAGAGATCAAGCAACATCAGGAGAGTTGCACTGCCCTGTCCTAGTCTTGCCAGAGGTAATCCATAAGTACAATTGGTGGTGTCTCAGTGCTGTACAAATGCCTGAAACCAGACTGAACTGGACTCAAGCTGCACCTCCACCACCTTCTCAACAACCTTTTCCAAAAAGGAAAGGTTGGAGCCAGGGTGATAATTGTCCAGAAATTTTGGCTTGAGCAATGGTTTCTTGAGGAAGGGGCATACTATCACCTCTTTCAAGGCAACACAAACTCTTTCAAGATTGCATTTGTCACTGTCCCGAACCAATCACCTCCATGGAGGCTTTCACCAACCGGTAAGGGGAGGGATCCAGATTACAGGTGGCAGAGCTGATCCTAGAGAGGACCCTGTTCGGTTTCTTGGGATTCACACTAACATCCTTGGTATTTATATTCTCAAATTGCTTGGACTGATATTCTCAAATTCATCCCAGATGAGTAGCAGTAGTAAATAGTAAGCAAAGGAAATTAAGGGCAACAGCTAAAAGAAAATATAGCTAAAGCTAATTTATACCAACACCAACTTTGTGTATCTCTCCATAGCTTTCTGTTCTTGCAAACTATCATTGTTTCTACCATGTTCATACATTGCTTAATCCATTGCCATGTTTTTTAAACTTCTCACCTCCCTCTCACTGAGGATCTTGTCAACTCATCCAACCATGACTTTCTCAATCTTCGCCTTCCTCTTGACTCATTCATACTTTCTTTTTTCATTTATTTGCTTTGTGGTTGGATGAGGTTTAGAAAGGATTAATTAAAAAAATGAAAAGAGATCATATACTACTAAAACTCTCGTGTCTGTAACCTTCAACTGAGCGAAACAGTGCGTCATAAAGCAACAATGTTTGAACCAAGGTACCTCAAACAGGCTAACTTACAGAATGCGTCCAAAATCCAGGACCCATTACTTCTGTGGGATTGACATTTGTGGCCGCTTCAACACTGCTGCACTGCCACCGTCAGCCCAGGTCACATGATCATCATGGGCGTACCCCTAACCCCTTTCCTGCCTCCCTCTGTCCTTTGTGCCCAATCAGCTGGTGGCAAGGCCTAATGGGCGAACAGCGATTGGCTGCTTTGGAAACAAGGCAGAAATTTGAAATCTTTTAATGGCAGTCTTTGCGGGAAGGATGAGGCGGCATTTGGATACCTGCTGGTGAGTTGGAGGGGGCGCTGGTGGTGAACAGGTGAGTCCTCTTCTTCCCTGGAGGGAGGGGCCCTTGGGGACAGGCCGGAATGGGGAATACAGTTTTCCTCACAGTTCACAGCTCCCTTTGTTCCACCTCCCCCCAGCAAAGTGGCAGGTAGTTCCACAGGTCAGCTGAGGAGGAGGAGAAGGAGGAGGAGGAGGAGGCTTCACTGGGGCTCTCCTGAGGGGGAGGGCAAATGGCGCAAGCCTATATTAGAGGGAGGGAGGGAGATTTCTGACACTCCCTGCCAGCCTCCCACAAGAAAACTCAATGCAGAAGTTGGCAGCAAGTCAGAAGTCACTCCTGCTCCCACTGCTTTTTTGCCCTTGGTCATTCTGTTTCTCTGTTTAGGTAAGGAAATATCTCTGAAACTATGACCCAAAGGGCCACAGGTTGTCTAGTAAAGTATAAAAATTGGCTGGATAAAATATAGCCTAGTGTGCATATTTGATAAAATCCAACGAGCTAGAAGCCCAAGCTTAATATAAATGTGAAGATTAGAAAGAGACTAGGAAGAATGATGTGGCTCTGAAGCCCAACCAGAATATACTCAGGAACAATACTCAAGAACATGAGGACCTTGATCATGAGTCCTGTATATTTTAAACAAAGGATTGCTATACATCCTTAAATCTAAATCAAACTAGCCCAGAAATAACAGAGAAAATAGATAATGAACTAAAGGACAAAGAGGAAACAGTATAGAGGCCAAAGACAGAGATAGCATTGAACAAAAGAGGACTTTACCTAGTAAAGATGGAAGGATTTAAGCTAAGCTAAGCTATGGAACCAAACATCAAACAAACTCACAGAGCTGAATCAAACAGACCAACAACAAGGTCAGATGGAGGTTGAGTAAGTATTGTCTCATAAGTAAGTATTGTCTCATAAGGAGAGGCCAAAATTCAGGCAAGTAAACAAATGTAGTCATGCTCATAAGAAAGTGGATCATAACGCACATCACTGAAGCCAAGAGTATCCAACAATATGCATGGCTTAGTCACTACAAATCTTTTCTATATCTATGTTTGTAAGGCTGAGATGAGGACAAGCCTCATTACCACTAGAGTTCAGTGGAAATGCATCCTCACCCTGTCTGCAAACTCCTTCAAGATTAAAACAGCACTGTCTTGAAATGATTTCTTTTCATTACCCAAGGGTTTCCTATGACTCTGAAGATTAACTCAAGGGACCTCAACAGAACTCAAATTGTGATTTGAATTCTATGTTTTCAATTGCTCCCTATACCCTTCAACATCTTTCCTTGAATATAAATATTATTTCTGAACCCCTCTCTTGGTAAACCCTCTGGGTAGCTAAGTGAATTTACATTCATTTAGACACATTTCCCTTCTTGGCTACTTACAAATTGCCAAAAAGGGAAATGTATCCCCCCAAAAAAGAGGGACAAAAAAATGGGCAATTTGCATGCAAGCCATATGTGCCTGATGAAATGTAAATGTTGAAATAATCAGTACAATTAACCCAGCATAGAAGAGCCTACAATGACCAGGTGATGGGTCTGACTGATTAGCTTACACAGCTACACAAGGTTGGGTACACAGAGATGGATCAAAAAGGTCAAAGGATGAGTCACAACAGTAAAGATGGTGTTTGCAATGGCCATCTTGACTTTTTGGCACCACCCTTTGGATATTCCTGGCTTATTGCTTGAATACTCCCTTATAGATACTTTCAAAGCCCTGGTGTTCTTTCAAAACATTCTCTAGAAGGTGTCTTAATCTTTTTTTCTTCACTCTGCCTTCTAGAGCAGGCTTCCCCAAGTTGGTATCTGCCAATGTTTGCAGTGGACCTGTTGGCAGGCAATTCTGGATATTGGAGTCTTAATATATCTTGAGATTTCCAGTTAGGAAAAGACTGCCCCAATTTGTGGGTGTTAATTATAATAATTTTTGCTTCTCTGCTTTCAATATTGATGCATTTGATTTGCTTGCAGCTTCAAGTTGCTCTTGATGTTTAATATCTTTGTTTCCTTTTTTAATGCGTTAAGATTTCACAACATTGCACCAGAAATAATCAAGTTGGTTGCAAGAGTGAGTGACTGGAACAGAAAGATACAGAAGGACTCAGGAGAACTAGTTTTTTCTTCCTGGTCTGGAAGCATGGTTAAATAAATCATTACCAAATGTGCCCAAGAAGGAGTATGATCTTTATTCCAGTAAATATTGGGGACAACAGATATTTTGAAGCTGTAAACAAGGCATTGCAAAGAAAGAAGGAATGGAAAGAGAAGTCAGTGTAGATTTCTGAACTGTAAAGTACACTTGATTTTATTTTATTTTTTCCCCCATTTTGGTGCCAGAAAAGCAGCATCTTCTCTACATATGTTTTCTCAAGCTCATATTCTAAAAAGCCAGTCCAGGCACTCCAGTTGGTCACTTGAAAACTGTCTGCATTGGATAACTGTAGATATAAATGGAAGGAAACTATTCATGTTTTCTGTCTTCTCCTGAAACCCAGTTCTTTTTGGTGGAGTCAGGTTACACATTTGACCTTGAGTCCCAATGACTACCCAGCTGTTGTTTCCATGTAGAATGAATGTGCAGGTGGACAGCATTTACTGAGTTCACCTCCACACATTTTCAGCAAAGTTTCTGCAAAACCTTGTCTCATGTGTGACATATCTGTAAGAAACCCACTTCTTTCCTGTCCCTCCTAAATTTCTGGTTTGCTGTTTCATTCATTCACTCTAAGACAGGGATGGGAACATTTTGATCCTGAGCATAATTCAATTCGTCAAACCCTGCCTTTTTTTTACTTTGGTTGATCTTGGTTTCACACCTGTAAGTAGTGCTTTTCGTATTCTTGATTAAGGACATACTGTTAGGAGGAAGAGAAGACAAATCTCACAACGACAAGAAGAAATTACTGAAGCAGCAACCAATGTTTAGATGTTTCTTGTTTCTCAGCAATAGCTAAACATAAAAGGCATGAGGCTTCCCTTCACATTGCATGCTTGAAATAGGTGCAGGGTTTAGCAAGAATAGAGCTATTTGAGGAAAGAGAAGCCATGGGATATCTTTGTGATTGAGAAAGGTGCCCAAAAAGTTGATTTTGGTAGCTCAATGCTACATAAACAAATGTCTAAACAATAGTATTATTAAGGTTTTAAAAATAGGAAACCTGGTATATCATGAGTTGGTCACACAGCAGTTTCAGGTGCCCAGAAAATTCCTAGATGGTCTCTAGAAAACCTCAAAAACCAGAAAATGATATGCATATTAATTTCAGAAATTCACATTGTCCCAAAGTTCACAACATTGCCAAATGTGGCAGAATTCCAGTGTTTTCAGATGAGATTTCAAGCTAGAACATATAACATTTTGGTGTTCCCACATCATAATCCCACTCAGGAACTCAGGAGTGGATCACTGAAATCTCACAAAATTTGGCAGTCTTGCCTGATTTCAGAAATTTTACCTTTTTATTTTATTTGCATTATGAGAGCAAACAATAGCCCCTGGCACCTAAAACAGTTGTCCATCTTCCACTATATCATGGCTTCTATGTGTTTCTTTTCCACCTCTCAACCCTTCTAAATCCAGCTTAAAATGCACACAAATTTCATCTGGGCTACCTGGACTATTTTCAGATATTTTTGGTTATCAGGATGTTATAAACATGAGTAAGTTCCTCTTTTACAAATCTAGAGCTTAAAGAGGTTCATCAGCCAATTCTGTGCCCAGTCCTTATTGCCCAGAAACCTAGTGCCTTGCCTTACCCCTCTCAAGATTTGTCAGCCTTGTGAAATAGTTCAGACGAAGGACACCCAGAAGTACTATCTCTACTTTATTTTAAGGTTACATTTAACAGAATCTTGCAAGTCTGAAAGTACATCTCTCCCCTCCTCGCCTTTACAGTCCAAGAAACTAGGAAGGGTCCCTTCTGAGACATTTGCCACACCCCCATTCCTTTTTGCGGGCTCAGCTGCCGCTTATCCAACCGTTGCCCTAGCTGTGTCTCTTCTCCCTGTCTCCCAAGGTCATTCCCGCATATCATTACAAGATTGCACCTAGGCACTCATCCCTTCCTGCTTTTCACCCAAATAAAAGAGAGCAAATTGAAAGTATATTCCTTTGTTTCTGTGCTTGCCTTGATTACAAACCTCCATCACTTTCCAATGTTGGTATCACTGCAGTTCTGTAGTTGACCTGCTTTACCTCATCATGCCAGCATGCTACTCCCGGCTCCTAGCTATGGGATGCCAGGAGCTGGGAGATATGCTACTGATTATATGGGATGCTAGGAGCTGGGAGGTGAAGTGAAATAGAGATCCTTCCCAATGAGAGCACAGACTGCTTATTCAAGTAGAAGAGAGCGATATGTTGCTGTTTCTGTGATGGCGTTTCGTGGTACATCAAAATTGCTTGCAGTTGGAAGTCTTCAATAACAATGTCATGTAACCAGCATGAGACTCTTTTCATTGCAACTGTGCATTCCTTAGGAAAGATCCTTCCATCTGAAGCCTATTCATCTGTACTTTAGTGGCTGATTCTTGTAGCTGTTTTTCTTCCCAATATTTTGCCCAGTACTTGACCACAGATGAAAGTCTTATGAACTGGACTATAAAATGCACGGAATGCCAGAAAAACAGCTAACCATGATCATAGAAGCTGACTGTTGACTCATGTGGATTACCTGGTCCATACTAAGTTTTCTTTCAAGCGATGATGATGATGATGATGATGATGATGATGATGATGATGATGGTTATCTATATTTTTATATATATTTATAAAATTCAAGACGGTGAACATACCTCCTGCCTCCTATTTTCCCCACCACAACAACCCTGTGAGGTGGGTTGGGCTGAGAGAGAAGGACTGGCCCAAAGTCACCCAGCCGGCTTCCATGCCTAAGGGAGGACTAGAACTCACAGCCTGCTGGTTTCTAGGCCAGCACCTTAGCTGCTACACCAAACGGCTCTCCAAACTAGGTATCTGCATATCTAAAATCTTGAGAAACTCAGCAGCACAAGGAAACAGGTCTTATGCATATTTCCTGGTGAGCAAGGAGAGCAGAATTTAATATGCCTTGAGAAGTATATTGTAAATAGGGTTACAATCTCAGCTCCAAATCTGCTCATAAACTTTAAGAGGGTTATTGTGAATTTGCAGTCAATTGGCATTTTGTATGAGTGGATTTTTTCCCCCTAATATCTACCCAGTAAAAGCGAGTTTCTATAAATATTCAGACTTGGTAATTATAACCAGACATGGTCATTAAAATTCAGCAGTCAGCTTCCCCTGTAGGCAAAAACTCTTGTTCTAGCAAGGGGCACATTATCAGAATGATGTTTCAGGAAAGGCAGCTGCCATTTAATATTAAGGGCACATTAATGAACCCAATCCCCAACAAGGAAACAAAATAGATTGGTCCAAAACCCCTACACCACATAACAGGGGTAAGGGGTGGGGGGTGAGAAGACATCTAGAGTAATACTAAATATGTAAGGGATTAGCCTCCATTGGTCTTATATTTTTAATAGTCATGTATTTATTTTTATTGCTATAAGATACATAAAATGAGAGAAAAAGGTAAAACTATACCCACACACACACAGACACACACAACTCGAAACAAAAAGCAAAGGAAAAAGGAAACCCAGCAAACAGAACAATCCTACACTTTAGAGGAGATCTGTAAAAGTAATCAATTTCTGAAAAATGAATTAAACTTTGTCCCAGAATCAGTTGATCCATTTTCTATCAGATCAGTAGAGAGCTGGTTCAAAGGCTGGTAGTGGACACATTTCTTCTGTTAAGGATTTTGAAGTCTAGAATGGTAATTTCTTTCCAGCAAAGCAAAATCATTTTTTTTAGCTACATTCCAGGTTCAAGAAGTTCCAAAGTGCTTCATAAATTGATACATTCCAGAATTTGGGAATGTAATTCAATGCCATTTTAATATCTTTAAACCTTATTTCCTTTCCCCGACTCATATTAAGAATAACATAGAAGCCAAATCATGGGTGTTGAAGTTCTCTCAAATAATTACATCTCCAGTATAATAAGGGTGATTTTCACCCCTTCTTAACTATCTTCTGAGGTGTCCAATAAACATGATATTACATTTGAGCATTGTTCTTACACCAGGTGTGTTTCTATAAAACCTACTTTGACCACCATAAGCAACATGCTTCTTAAACGTGGATTTCACCACGTCACACTCAGCCCAAACTCTATTCCCATAGAATAGCTTTCAGGGTGGACAATGATAGGCAAGACGAATTAATTTGCTTCCTGTTGTTAAATCCATACTGTGAAAGTCCAAAGTAGGTACTCATACATCATGGTTATGAGTGTTCACGGGGGGTGGGGGGAGGACACAGACTCCATCCCTTCTGTATTCGTGTTGCAACTTTCCACACAAGCACAAAAGGACAGAGCTTGCATCATGACACCACAATGTGTGTTTTATCATTGGCTGCAGATACCCCAGACCAGGCCCAAAGGGTGATACACATGTTCTCCTATCAGCAGGAACTCACGTCTCTTCTCTGATTTGTATATTAACCTGTCCAGCACAGATTGTGGCTTTCTCAGGCTTCCTGTTTGTATGTTTCAAATAGCCAAAACCACTCATGGTTTTTAGCCTAGCAGTGCATTTTCAAGATTGCCATAAAATCTCAGGTTACTACTGACGCATCACCAAAAGAAAGAGAGAGAGAGAGGGTGGCATGGTTTTACATGCAATTTGCTATTTGTATCTCTAAATATAAATTTAGAACTTGTTGGTGCAATTTCAATCAAAGCCCAAGAGGTGACTCCAGTGGGACCAAGCCCAGCACCCAGAAACCCTCTCTATAGCTGCTTCTTTTATTCCCCCAATGTTGATTTCTGATGAGCAGCCTCCTCAAACTTGAAACAGAAAAATGCCCTTTATAAATAGGACCCAAGGCCCCTGTGCCAAATTAAGAATGCCAAATGCTGCGCAAGCTTTTGAGGTCTCCAGAAATGTTCATCTGGCAAGAGGAGAAAGAAAGCAAGACAAAACAGTATCAAAAAGCAGTGATATGTTTCCCATGCTACCACCTTAACAGCTCTACTGTAAATCTACTGACTTGAGGCGGTCATTTCACTGATCCTCACGCTAAGATGGCCTCCGCCATCTGTCAGGTAGGCTTTAATTTAGATCCTTGCATCAAGCAAGGGATTGGACTTGATAGCTAAGTGGCTCTCAGAGTTTTATGATTCTGTGGTTCTTATTAACTGAGTCCAAAGCAGATATTATGTATGCATAAAGAGGACACCAGTGTTTGGTAGCCAGTTGCTTCATTTAGTATTTTGATAGCATGATATGTACTCACAAAATGGTTCCCGTAGGAGATCTTCCCTTCTTCACACAATCATCCATTACACTAGGTGTGGCCAGCTGCCAAACATCTAAAAAGTGAAACTGGTCAGTGTCAAGGATGTTCCCATCATCTGCAGTTTGTCCTTCATTTTTTCCCCTGAGGTGTGCAGACTTCAAAGCACTCATCTGCCATTTTTGTTTGATAACAATACCCCAATACTGTGTTCCCAGAGGCTTTCTTGGGAATAAAAATTATGCTAGAGCAGTGTTTCTCAACCTTGGCAACTTTAAGATGGGTGGACTTCAACTCCCAGAATTCCCCAGCCAGCATTGCTGGCTGGGGAATTCTGGGAGTTGAAGTCCACCCATCTTAAAGTTGCCATGGTTGAGAAACACTGTGCTAGAGGCTTGGACTTCACATCGCACAATACCAATTTTTTATTTAGTTTATTTAAAAAAATAAGAAAAAATAAATGCCAGGTAGGCACCTTGATGGTCGTAAGCACCACAGTGGAGACCCCAGATGTTACAGTGCATATTGCTTCTGAATATTGAATGCACAATTCTCCCTCCAAAATGTTTGAGGGAGGTACCTCCAAGTCACTGTTGACTCCTGGCGACTGCCTGGACAAGTCCCTGCAGTTCTCTTGGCAAGATTTCAGAAGTGGTTCGCCATTGCAGCATCCTGGGGTCACCGTTTGCAACCTTCCTAGCTAACTTCTGGCAAGCAAAATCAATGGGGAACTATGTGATTCACTTAATGACCGCATGATGCTTAATGACCCACGGTGATTTGCTTAATGGCCACTGCAAAAACATCGAAAAAAATTGGGCATGACTCACTGAACAATCGCCCTGCTTAACAACAAATTTTCCGGTCCCTATAGTGGTTGTTAAGCGAGGACTACCTGTACTATCTTTGCTTTCTTTTGCCACAGTTGTACTATTTCTGTTTACAGGTCTTTGTAATTTGTGATTTTCTCCAGTTCTTTCTCTTCTATTCTGCTATCTCCAGCTACTGCAATGTCCACTATCCAGACTTTTTGTCTTTCTTACAATTATTAAATCTGGGGTGTTATGTGGCAGCTGCTTGTCTGTTTGAATTCTAAAGTCCCAGAACACTTTAGCTTCTTTATTTTCTATTACTTTTGTGGTCCCACCAGTTCTTGCTTGCAGGCAAATGGAATTCTTGCAGATATTCCCATGCACCATTGTTGCTACTTTGTCATGCCATTGTTTGTAGTCAGTCTGTGCGATCTTCTTACAGCAGCTAACTAGGTGGTCCACTGTTTCTTCAGCTTCTTTGCAGAGGCAGCATTTTCTGTCTGTTGCTGTCTTCTCAATTCTAGCTTTATAAGCATTTGTACTTAAGGCTTGATCTTATGCAGCCAGAATTAGCCCCTGTCTCTTTCTTCAATTTTCCTGCTCTTAGCCATTGCCAGGTCTTCTTGTTATCTGCTTTGCCTGCTACTTTGGGTGTGTGTGTGTGTGTGTGTGTGTGTGTGTGTGTGTATACTGGCCATGCCATATTTTGCCTTGCCATGTCTCTTTTCTTCATTTGGTCTTTCTTTTAAGCCAGTTGGTCTCATCAATATTCAGTAAGCCTTCATGGTGTACTAGCATCAGTGCATCTTCTTCACTGTCCTTCAGATATTCTTCTAATGCCCTTTTTTCTTCTTCACTTGTCTGGTGTAATTATTAGTATTATGGTTGGTCGCACAATCAGCCAGATGTTTAGACTGGATTTGGCATTTTTATCCACCTATCCACTCCTTCCCAAGGACCTGGGATAGGCAGATGTTGTTATTTGATGGTGTTGAAGGTATCGTTGCAGGATGATAAAGGTATCATCACAGGATGATGATGATGATGATGATGATGATGATGATGATGATGATGATGATGATGATGATTTTTAGCAGGTCCTATGGATGTCAACTGGAAAAATGATGGGTCCCCTGCTACCCTTCATGCTGTGCCATTGAGCCTATTGCTTTCAGGAAGGTTCCATCTGGAGCTTACCTACCAACTGGCCCCAATGATGGAAGGGAGGCCAATCCTAAAATACTCAAAATAGAACTTTCCCAGCCCTTTTCAGTAACTCCTGAACAAGTTTTGTTTGAATCTCTTCTTTCTATTCCAGTCAATTTTTAGCTCAGCATGTGAGAAATCTCAAGCTCAGCTTGACCTTTGTTAGGAAGCCTAAGATATGTGCAGTCTTTTACCAGGGAATACTTTCTGGATAACCAATGTCTCTGCTGTTCTTGATTCCAAGCCAAACCATGAAGACTTTGTACAGGATGAAACTGCATCTGAAGATTTCAGATCATTCCTGAGTTTGTATTAAAAATTAGGCTGGTGAAATTGTGTAAAGCTGGGTGGGCAGCTTCTTAGGGAGTGAGATCGTGGGAAAGTCTGCGGTCAAACATTCTAGGCCATCTGGACAAATAGAAGGGTTAGACATTCGGAAGCTATAGATGAAATTCATTTGCAATCTGGCACTAATAACATTGGTCTGTTTTATGGGCATTTTATTATTTATTTAGTTATTTATTTTAAGTATTTATCTATGGTATTTATTATTAAATCCATCTATGTGCTATCCATTTCACCAGTGCAACCCTGGGCAGTAACACCTCAATAAAAACAATACAAAAAACAGTATCAGCGACAGCGTAAAAACTTACAATGGTGGCCAAGAACATTTCTATATTTCATTTAAAATATCCCAAGTGCCTTTCAACAGATAGGAAAAGTCTTCTTTGAGTCAAGCTTGACTTCTGAAGATTTTAGGAACACACCTCAATATAGTTTTCTTCCCAACAATATACAAGTGGTTTGCCATTGCTTTCTTTCAAGGATTTTTTTTTTTAATTTCCCAATCTAACATAGAGCTCGGGGTCTCCCATTGTGAAGGAATGTGAGGATGACCTTGGAAGCAGGGGCGGGGGGAGACATGCCGCCTAGGGAATGATCAGATAAAAGAGAAAGGAGTCCGCAACAGAGTAACAGCCAGAGAAAGAAATTTAGGAAGGACCCTGAGTAGTTACTCAGGTGGTAAATAGAGAGGATGGGAGATTTGTGCTTTCAGACTTGCAAGATTGATGTCAGCCCTCCCAGGTAAACCAGACAGGAAACACAACTAGATGAGCTAATTCTATTTTATTGTAAGGCTACATTAACAAAACCCTGCAAGTCAGAAAGGACTTAGGGGTCCATCCAACCTAATTCTGTGTGCCTTACAAGCAAAGTCCCAAGCTATAAATGGGGAATGATCTCTGTAGCATGTATCTCAAGGTAAGAAGCCAGACTAGGTATTTATGGTTAAAGCAGTATTGCCATGCACAGCAAATTAATGAAATAGGTTCAGTTTTAACTTGGGAATTATATTTTGTGAACCAGCGGCCTTTTGCATATCATACGATTTCCAACAGCATCATCACTAACAGATTATGCCATCATTGGAAGACCATGCCAGGTAGTCTCCATCTCTGTGCAGAGAAAAAGTCCATGGATGTTTGAAGGTGAGAAACTGCTAGATAAGTCTTCCTCAAGGTGGCACCTGCCAAAAGTGTTAAGACTGCAACTCCCAGAATTCCCAGCCAGTATTATTGCTGTGGATCCAACCTTCTATTTGAGAGCTTCCATGGATACCACTCTAGCAATTATTGCTCTTTCCCATGCTTGCAACAGCATAGAGAAGGCTGCTTCTTTGGAACCCATGACATAGTTCATATTTTACATAACAACTTTGGGAAAGCTCATCTCACTTGGTTTCAAATAAGACTTTTTTTTAAAAAAAAATTAATTTTCATCTCCAAACGTTTAATTCTGAGGCTGTTATTATTTGCTGTCTTGTTTATTAATTCATACAGTTTTGTCTTGTTCTTGTCGCTTTAATATTTGATATCAGTTCGATGGTTTCAGCCATTCTGGGAATATTTATACTAAAAGAATGTGTAGAAAACAGCAGTAATAGTAGTAGACAACTCATCCTGCGTAAAGACATAAGGGCATCAGTGAATTAGAATGCATCGGAAGAAATATGACTGGGATGACGAGGGGTTTGAAAAAGCTCCACATGCTTAGCCTGGAAAAGATTAAAAGGAGATATAATCACTATATGCAAATATCTGAAGGATTGCTGGGCAGAAGAAGGAACACATTTGTTTTTGATTCCTTCTGAGACCATGACTAGATCTTCTGGATGAAAATTACAAATAAGCCAGTTTTGGCAGTACATTGGGAGAAAATTCTTAATGGCAAGAGTTGTTCAGATGGTGGAACAAACTGTCTTGGACAGTAGCAGACTCTTCTTCACTGGACGGATTTAAGCACAGGCAGGACAACCATCTGTCCCAGATGTTGTAGTTGTGAGATTCCTGAATTTAGCAAGGGATTGGGCTAGATCAGTGTTTCTCAACCTTGGCAACTTTCAGACGGGTGGACTTCAACTCCCAGGATTCCCCAGCCAGCAAGGCTGGCTGGGGAATCCTGGGAGTTGAAGTCCACCCGTCTGAAAGTTGCCAAGGTTGAGAAACCCTGTGCTAGATGGACCTCAAACCAAGCCCACACTGAAATTAGCCAGTTGGGATAAGGATAAGTTTGTGTTGCTGCACCTGTGCTTCTGATCATGCAAACATACATGTAATTGGCATGTTCTTATCAGGTTTCACCGGCCCATGGTCCTGAGTGCATGCCTTAATTATTTAGTTATTTATTTATTTGCATTTTTAAACCAGTACAGATGGTAAGAAAAATGATGCAAAGAGCAACTATTGCAAACAAGACCATTACATTTCATTTCATGGAAACTGAGGTCACAAAACCAGATAGCAAAAACTGAAGAAACAAGAGAGGGTAAAGTGAAAAGAAGAGGAAGTACATCTTATGCTTTGCTGTGGATTGCACAAATATAACTGCAGCTAACCTAAAGAGTGGAATAGCTGTAAATCTTAAAGGATGGGAAAAAGGCAACTTCCCATTTTTAGAGATAAACCAACTCTGGGCTTCCATGACTGTTCTTATCTATTCATGCACAGAATAAACTAAAATCCCAAGAGGTTCCATACCTCTGGTATTTGCAACAAAATAGTAGGATATAAATAATTATTAGAACGGACTGTATCATTATCATCGCAGGCATGGGGTCCTATTTTTAATGTTCCCCAATGGAGGAGTTTTAGTTCTTGCATGCAAGGAGAGAAATTCTATATTCTGTTTACTCTTTTAGTTTTCTACAGTAGTTGCAGGGAATTCTAGTTCCTCTGCTGAGGAACTTCCGAATACTCCCTATAAATGGGCACCCCTCTGGGTCAAAATGGTACTTTCCCATTCCACTAGAGTAGTGTTTGTCAATGTTAGCAACTTTAAAATATGTGGACTTCAACTCCCAGAATTCTCCAGCCAGCATGCTGCCTAGGGAATTCTGGGAGTTGAAGTCCACCTATCTTAAAGTTGCCATGGTTGAGAAACACTGCACTAGAGCACTGTATTCCAGTATTCCATTCCTACATCTTTTGCTTCATGTGCAGACCCAGCCTGTTTTATTATTTTCCCCCTGAGTTTGACGTTATGTTATCCAAATGGGAATATTATAGCATGCATCCACTGAACGTAGCACGCCATCCATCATGCTAATGGAAAAGTTAATGCAGAAGATGTTCCTTGCATGATGCAATGCAAAAGTTGCAAATTAGTTGCAGCCCCTCTGGCACACGAGTTATTTCTGATGGGGCTCCATGCTGCCCATCCCTGCCTGAAGTACTATACTGGGAAGGAAATGTTCCAGCTAGCCTCTAAAGTCCCTCCATAAACAAAAATTAAATTGTCTTATGCGCTGTTAGAGGCCAGGCATGAAATTCATCATGAGCTTTGTACCAATTGCCTTTCTTTACCTGCATTCAGACACCTCCAAATTGGTCCTTAAGTGTCCAGGAGCAGCAGCAAAGGAGACATTGAGGGTCTCTCTTTTAGCTGGCATTGTAAGAATTAGCCAGCTCAAATCCCTGGCCATTTGAAAGGAGACACGGTGTGGGGTTTAGTGCAGTGAGAAACTAGAGGCTATATGATTGACACCAGCGTTTTTCAAACTTGGCAACTTTAAGATGTGCGGACTTAAACTCCCAGAATGTTAGCCCTTCAAGGTAGTCCAGACAAGAAGCACAACTCTATCTATATGGTAAGGTTACATTAACTGAATCTTGCAAGTCTGAAAGTATTTCTCCCCTCCTCTCCATTTACTCTCTGGAAAATTAGGGAGGGTCCCTTCTGAAATGCTTCCAGCATGCTGGCTGGGAAATTCTGGGAGTTGAAGTCCACACATCTTTAAGTTGCCAAGGTTGAGAAACACTGGCTTAGATAAAGTTTCTTTTGTACATGCTATTTGCTGCAGAGAATATTATGCCCTGCTTGCTGTAATTAGAACAAGGCTTTAAAAGGCTGGCATTAAGCTATAATAGTTTAGCATTTATTCAGCAGAAACCTGCAGAACTTGTGATCCTTTCCCTATATTATTTTCCTGATTGAAACTTGCCTTTCCCCATCCACAATCACATCTGTTGCTTTCCCCTCAGAGTAAAATATACATGGAACAATAATTAGATGGCAGTTTTGACTGGCGTGAATATATCATGGGAAAAAAAGTGACTGAGGTGGATAATGTTATTATTTGAGTTTCATCCCTAAGTAGCACTGATCCATCCTCTAGCTGAGTTCATTCAGGAGTTTTTTGTCCCTATTTGGTTGTTGGAGACAATAATGTTCTTATCTAAACTAGTTCTGTCTTCCTTGACCACACCTCCATCTTCATCAAAATGCAGTTCCAACTGTCAGGAACTAGGATTCTCATTTAAAAGATCTATAGAAAGCTCAATAAATGATCCCCTGGTCTTTGATGTTGTAAGAACTGGACTGTTGCCTGCCATGATCCATGCAGAGAGCCGATCAGCATGTGCACGGCCTCTGCTTTCCTTATGAGCTAAACTGGAGGATGTAAGCAGGGCCATTTTGCCTGGATAAGCAGCCTACCCACCATCGGGTATTCCCTCTTAGCTATTGTACCCAGAGCTGGTGAATACCAGCTGTTTGGGTTTGGTGCATTCTTTCATCCGTAAGGTAACTAGGGTGGTCTTTTTCTATGCTAGACAGTAGTGACCCTGAATGAAACAAGACTGTTTGGATGTTAATCAAAATGCCATTCAGTCTCGAATTGTAGAGCAAGGCTGCTTTTGGCTGCCATGAGGAAAATGTATACCTCTCTTCCTGTATTGCCCGACCAAATGAGGACTTCCAAGGAGCACTGAGTTCTCATTCAGTGAGAAAGAGCTGTGTGTTATGTTTTCATTGTCTTTTCAAAACTCAGTTTTATATCAGAATGTAAGAAAAGCTCAGCTGGATCAGGACAAGGGTTCATTCAGTGCAGAATTTTGGGACACAGAGTAGCTAAGCAGATACACTTAGAAAACTCATAAAGATAGGCAGAAACCTCTTCTTTATTAAATCTGGCACTTCAGATATACTGTCCATGATTCCAGAGGGCATAAACAGCCATCATGGGTAGTAGCAATAGATATTATGATGATCCTCCATTATATGTACATGCTCCTTTTCGAGCCAACAAAATTGGTGGCTATCACATACAGTAAACTATGCATTTGTATAAAGAATTATTTTTTTCCTGAATTTCTCCTCTCTTAACCCTGTAAGTGAAGGAGAAAAACATTTCTGTGTCCACATTTTCCATATCATGCATGATTTCATCTAACTCTTGACATCCCTTTGCTCTAGATTTAAAAACCCAAACACTGTAGCTTTTCTCGCAGAGAGCTCTCTACCTCCTAAAGATTTTCATTGCACTTTTCCCACCTCTGCAATATCTTTTTGGAGGCATAGTGACCAGAATTGTGCATACCACACCATATACATATACTGTATAACAGTATTACTCTATTGGCTATTTTATTTTGAATTCCATTCCAAAAAACTCCAAGCAATACTCCATGTTGACATTTTCACTGAGTTATCTCCCAGGGCTCCAAGGTCCTTTCTTAATCAGACACCGTTGGCTTGGATTCCATTCATGTATATGTGAAGTTGGATTTCACTTTTTGGTTGCTTTCATTGAACTATGTTTTGTCATTTTGAGGCCCATTCACTCAATATGGAGAGATCCTTTTGAAGCTCTTCACAATTTTTTTTCGCAGACCTGTTGACCTCAGTGCTCACCCATAACGAAAGATAATTTACAAATAAAATAAAAAGTACTGGTCTGTCTATTGAGCTCTCTCTCAACCTCTCTTCAATTTGAAAATGGTTTATTTACTCCTACTCTCTGTTTCTTATGCTTTAGCCAATTAGAGAAACCCCATCATCTTATTGCATGGCTCCTGAATTTGTTAAGGAGCTGTTGGTGAGGGACCTTCCCAAAGGCTTGTTTAAGATCCACGTATAATGTTTATGGGATCACTTGTGTCTACATGCTTGATCATAATCACAAAAAAATGATTATTCTAGAAATGTAAAAAAAATCAGAAATATCTAGAAGTGCAAAACTGTCTAGAAATACAAAAAATCTAGAAAGCTAGTAAGACAACATTTACTCTTGCAGAAACCATGTTGTTCCTTTTCATTATACAATACTGCATTCTTATAAAAGTTTCTTTTTTCCCCCTGACTTTAATAATACATGGGACTATTTAAACTAACTGCCCTGTAATTTCCTTTTCCCCCCACCCCAATCCCTTTTTCAAAACTTGGACTCTGACCGGCTTTTTTCCAGTCTTCAAGAAAGACACCAACATTAAAGAGAAGTTGCATATTTTGTCAGATTAGAAATCATATACTTTAATACTTTAAGAACTTCTTTAAGAACTCTTAGATGAAACTGAATGTATCAATTAGACTTTTAACTTTGTCTCCCTTGAACTGAAATGGGTTGTGTGTGGTTGACCCTAATCTAAACTCTAGAGAAATATGCGCGAAATAAAGAGAGCAGAACTTTAAAGTGGAAATGCCGTTCTCACCCCCACACCTCCATGCCAAATTGGAAGCAGCAGCTGAGACTTTGAAGTGGGATGTCTTTTGCTGGTGAAAATAGTTTTTAAGGGAGTCGAGAGTGCTATCATATTTCCCTCGACATGCATCACATTTCTTTTTCCAATAAATTGATCAGTTCCTCTTGTTTTGGAGAAAAAAAAATATCAGGACCAAACTACATACAAATACATGTGAGAGGTCCCCAGGAGAGACTTCTGTTTATGAACAGCAACTTCATGAGGGATTATTTTTTTGCAAGCAACATAAAACAGGACGGAAGAGGCACTCAAAAGTTTCCTTGCCATTAAAAATCATGCTCTTGCTGGCCTGTTCCTTGACCCCTTCCAACAGTTACATTTTCTTCAGTGTTGACTTATTGGAAAACCTGGATCTCAGAGATGGTCCCAAGGCTCAACCCATGTTGAATCTTAAGTGATGAAATCTTATCTACAGTGGGATTTCATCACAGTAGTAATTACTCAAGACAAATATGGTGACATTTTGGGCCAAGTGGCTGAGATTTTTGAACTCAGGTCTTCCCAGGCTATATCCAACCTTCCATCAACCATCCTAGGCTGCTGAAGTGATAAAATTATTTCGGGAAGCGTACAATTTGGATTTGACAGCAATAGCGCTGAATAATATATAGTAGAGCCAAAGGTTATCATTGCCTGTGCAAAGATTTACATGTAAATGGTCCCCCCTGAGTGAAACGATCTGGATTGAATAAAGATACCACGTTTGCCATGAGAAAATGAGCCGTTTCAGCATCCCAAGTCACTTAGTGACAAGATGAAATATGGAAAGCTAAAGGAAATGAGGTACAGAATATGGGAAAACAACAGCCTTGAAATAAAAACCAACGGCTACAGTAGTATAGAAAGATGTACGGCAACTATCCCCAACTTGGCACCCTCCAGGAGAGACTGCAGTTCTCAGAATTCCTCAATGCTGAAGCAGGCTCACTTGACATTTTGTCAGCTGAAGCCCCAACCTACTTGAACCCCACCAGTTTGGGGAAAGCAAATAGTAACATTCATGCACTATTTTGATTCCATTATGAAAGGCAACCTTCATTTACTTCGCTGGATCAGATAGGGAAAAGGTAAAGGCCAAGATCCCCTTGAGTCAAGCTCAACTCCTGGTAACTGCATAAACACATCCATGCAATTTTCTTGGCAATGGTCAGCAATGGTAAAGCAGTGACTTTGTGGCCACTGGTTATGATAGCTGAATGCAACTCCATCTTCATCTTGTGCTGTGGAACACAAGCAAGAATGTGCAATGGTCTGCGGTCCTCCTTGTGAACTTCTGGATTATTTGCATCTTTTATCTGATCCAACAGGGCTTTTATTAGTCCGATAAAATATAGATTGGGCTTTCAAATGATTGGGATAGGAATTGTTTTTCCAGAGACAGCGACAGACTGTCCCTTCTGGAGCCTGTTAAACATTGCAGTGTCCAGACTAATGCAAAGTAGGCTTCTTCTTCTTCTTCTTTTTCCATTCCTATATGTCAAACGTGTCCCAGTACAGGCAGGTTAACCAATTTGAGCATTGATGCTATAGGCCTCTGCATGGTGCCCAAGTGATGAAATGTGCAGCAGAACGTCATTACATGACATTGCATTTTTGCATCCAATATTGGGACAGATACAAAAGAGGAAGGTTTGTGTCATGATGTTTCCGCACGCATATTGCTTCAGCATCACAGTGAGCTGCAGATGCCTATGACTATGCCTCATTCTTGTGAAAATGTCTAGGGACCAATATGATTACTGAAGCCAGTGTTTTTAGAAGAAGGCACACCAACCTCTCCATGAAACCACTGGAATAGGCCATCTGGAGCTTTGGAGCGGGATGCTATCAGTGTGGCAATGTCTCCCAACTGATTGCTCCTTACCATCCCTCTCCAAGGAAGTCTGATAATGAGTTTATGGGGGCAAGCAAACTGAAATTAGGCTGTTGCTAAATAGGAAACAGGAATCCAGAACTGGGGTTCTGCCTGTTCTGAATTGGGGTTGCACTTTCCTTGAAAGAGCAAGTCTGTAGTCTTGGAGTGTTCCTTGATCCTCAGATGTCACTTGATCCACAGGTGGCAGACTCTGTTGAGAAACATGTTTACACAATTACAGCTGGTGTACTAACTATGTCCCTTTCTGAGCAACTGTATTTGACAGCAGTTACCCAAACTCTACGTCCCATCTCTACTACTACAATGTGCTCTAAGTGGAGCTACCCAAAAGTGTCCATAAGTTGCAGGTGGTACAAGAGACAGTCTTAATAAAGGATGACCACATTTCATGGTAATTGTCCATACCTAATCTCTGTCTGTAAGGAACTCATTCATAAGTTGCAAGTAACCTCAGGTCTTCAGTTCACTGAGTAATTGAGACCATAAATTTATCTTTCCTATGTTGAAGGATGAATCTCTTTGCAATAAGAAGAGCACAGAGAATATACATTTCCACTCTCCAGCCATCAATTTCCATGTAATAGGCATGTAGTTCAAAAGATTGTGGATGTCCAAGAATATTAAACCCTTTCTCAAAAGCAAAGGCAATTATTCTCATTCTGTTTCTAATAACAAAATTATTCACTGATTCTTGTATAAATGCAGTGGGGTCCAATAAGTTCAAAATATTATTTTTAGTTGAGTAAGCCATAGTCTTAAGATTTTTTGAAATTTTTGTTACAGACATTGAGATAGTTTCTCAGTGATTGGACAATCATGCATCTCTAATTCCTTATTCCATTCAGCCTTCAAACTTTGCATGCCAAACTGATTTATCAATAACAAGTATTTATAAAAAGTAATTGTGGACTTTTTGTCTCATATGATTTACTGATCACTTCTGATCATTTGAATGGTGCACTAGTGGATCTACTAAGGAAGAAAAAAAAGCCCATTTGAAAAGTACAGTAGGTAGCTCAGGGAAACAAAAATAGTAATTAACAAAAGTTTCTGCTGGGACATTCTACCTGTCAGGCATTACATTCATTGTGCCACTGAGAACATCCTGTAAGCAGAACCTGCAACAGATCTCGAGGAAAAGCTGGGAAAATGCAAAAAAGGAAAGCTTATTTTAAAGCTGGTTGTTGTGCCAGCACATACAGTATGTGCATTTTGATGCTTTAACTTTGTATAGATAAAAAGTACGTTAAGTCTAGTAAGACCCACTCACAGAAAGGAAAGAGACTGGCAGGAACTGATAGCTGGAAGGGCACAGCAGCATAGTCCGGGGGGCGGGGGGGTGGACTGTGGTTGGTCTGCAGTCCAAACTGAATTCCTTGCAAGCCATGGCCAAGGTGTCTCAGTCCGGACATGCTGGTTCAGGGCAGAAGCAGCTTTGGGGTGCAGTGCAGATGTGCTCATACATGTGGAAACCTATAAAGCATAGACATATATAGTACACAGAAATAAATTATAGAGAGAGAAATAAGATAAGCACAGAGAAATAAGGCATAGATATAGAGATAAGAAGAGACATAAAGCACAGCGACAGGTGGTCCCCAGTTTAAGAATGAGTTCCGTTCCCAAGGCCTGCCCTTACGTCGAATTTGTATGTAAGCCGGAACAGTATTGTTGTATAATATTGTATAAGTAGTATTCTGTAATGGAGTTGAACCATTGTGTATTTAACTCGAATCATTGTGTATTGTAACTCAAATTTTGCTATAATAGGCTCCGTTCTTAACTATGGGTCGTCTGTAACCTGGATGCTCTTAACCCTGGGACTACCTGTATAGAAATAAGTAGCTATATCCTCAGTTTTGTTTGAAAACCAAAGCTTTTTGCGGGGGGGGGGGGAGCTGTACAATAAATTCTCCCATACAACAAAGAGAGACAAAATTAGCTTCTTGTCTGTACAGGTAGTCCCCGGGTTAAGAACGCCTGGTTTACAGATGATCCATAGTTAAGAACGGAGCCTATTGTAGCAAAATTTGAATTAAGTACACAGTGGTTTGAGTTAATTACACAATACTACTTATAAAATATTATACAATAATACTGTTCCAGCTTACATACAAATTCGACTTAAGGACAGACCTTGGGAATGGAACTCATTCTTAAAGTGTGGACTACCTGTAATGTGTACCAGTCCCCACAAAGAACCAGGAACACCCCAGTACTAAAAGATCTTTACTAGTTGCTGACCAAGCATGATTTAAAATATTGGTATTAATCCTTAAAAGCATTCAAAGCTCTAGAGATTGCAAAGATCTAGATGCCATCTAACAGGCACCCACATTTTTGTAAGCTACGAGATCCTACAAACAGAAGACCTTTACAATGTCTGTTATATGACAGAGTTACTGGTTAATTGGATATGATGGGAATTGAATCTGGAGCTTTGGTATGTAAAAGAAATATATGCTAATACTGAGTTGGGCACTCATTCTTCCACAGGGTGTTTTGGGGATTATAGTTTCAAGTTCAACCTTTAACAATGTACTCATTGAAGTACTCCCTAGAATCATAGAATGGGAAAGATCCATTCGATCCTTTGACATTAATCTCCTGCTTAGTGATGGGATCCAGATTAAAAGATCCCTTAGGGGCTGTGAGGCTGGCTGGCCCTTTGAGAGATCTTTGTCAATTGTTTTAACTAGGTTTATTCTCAGTGACCATTGTAAATTATTGCTAATGTTGTTGTTGTTGTTTTCAATTGTTTTAATGTGTTGTTACCCACTCAGAATCACATTCGCTAGATGGGCAGCCATATAAATTGATTAAATAAATAAATACCTGCCCAGCTTCTGAAGAATCTCCTTGGGCAATGAGTTTCACTGTTAGGTAGTTCTTCCTGTTGGGTAATTCTCCCTAATATTTGTAACAAGAGTCTGCTGTCCTGTAATTTAAGATCATTACTCCAGGTCCTACATTCTGGAATAATACAGGGTTAGCAACTGTAATCTTTCCTTAAACACAAAAACAGGACTAGCGGTATTATAAAAATGGGTAAAAACTAGTCTCTCATTCTCTGTTTCTAGCTGAATTTCCTTCTGCCACTTCAAGTGACTCTGAAGGGTCAGCCGGTTCTCCCTTTTTGGAAAATCTGGCCTTGGTTTTGAGTTGGATTTAGTGTTCAGGAAAATTAGCCGGCAAAACAGATGGTGGAAATAAAGAATGGTGCAGTTCAGGGTTGATTTGTGGTGTGATTTAACATTCCCTTACGAGTGGGAGTTCTCCACTGGCCTTCAAGCAGAATAAACAGAGACCTTTTCCCCAGCTGTCTTCCATCACTGACACTGCTGCAAACAGATTCTGAATAGGCTGCCTTTATCTGGGGTGGATGGTGGAACTACTGTGGATAATCCCGTGCAGAAACAGGGAGGGGGGAAGACCCATAGCATCATCAGGGAACAAAAACATCACGTGACTTAATTTTCCAACACAGCCATTATCATTTTTATGTGCAGTGACTGCATGTGAAGAAAGAAAGAAAGAAAGAAAGAAAGAAAGAAAAAAAGAAAAAAAGAAAGAAAGAAAGAAAGAGAGAGAGAGAGGAAAGAAAGAAAGAAAGAAAGAAAGAAAGAAAGAAAAAGAGAGAGAGAGAGAGAGAGAGAGAAAGAAAGAAAGAAAGAAAGAAAGAAAGAAAGAAAGAAAGAAAGAAAGAAAGAAAGAAAGAAAGAAAGAAAGAAAGAAAGAAAGGCGGGCAGGCGGGCAAGGTAGAGATTTGAGAGGTGGATTTTTTTTTTTTAAAGTCACATTTTGGCAAAAATCCTTTCTGAATTCACAGCATCTGTAGTTTACTTGCATCTGGGAAGCTCAGATACTAGATAATCACAAAGATTGTTCTACTCTTCTCAGCAAAGTTGCCCCCTTCCCTGAAAAGGAAGTATTAAATGACCCTGGCTGTTAGTGAGGGGCGGGGGAGTTTAACTTGCAAGAAAGTTCCATAAGTGCATAGATTAATGGTTTGTGAGAGTCGTAAAGCACAGGCAGGAACTCTAAAATGTTCATTTATCTCACTGGGCTGTTTTGTGAGAAACATTGAAAATAGTACTGGATTATTTCCCCCTGCCCCACAGAGCATGATGGTGGTGGCTTCATAATGATTATTTCTGGCCCTTTCATCTTCTCCATTAAGTAAATAAAATCTGCATTTCAGTGCAGCCACAAAACACAGTGTCAGTCTAGGATAGCTGGTTGGACAGTAATGCAGGAGAAAAAGATCATGGCATTGTGGATAATTACAGTGTGGAGATGAGTCAGTGGCGCGGTTATAAGTGCAGAAGAGTCTAATATGATTTTACTCTGCTTTATCAGAACTGCCATTTCTGACACAGAGAAAGTAGTTATTCGGCTTTATTTTCTGCTAATTGGAATCCATCTGCAGTTCCACTTCTGCTCGATGCTGCATTTTAGAAGGAAATAAACCAATTGGAAATAGTACGGATGGTAGGGAATTTCAAATCAGCCCTGATCTGTACCATTTCAGGGTGATTTTGATATGTAGAAAATCTCTGTATATTAGATGATGCAAACTGAAACAGTAACCAGCTTTTGTGTGATGGTTTTGTTTTAATCCTCAGGAGGGAAAAAAAGGCCTGGAATATTGCCTAATTCAAAACATTGGTGTTTAATCCTCTTGCATGCTATCCTGATGTCTTAGAAAGCAGGATAAAATAAGAATACAATAAAGTCTTTTTTTCCCCAAGTCCAAATCACTTCTGGAGGCATCTCCTCAATCCCAAAATTTCTCCACTGTTAGTGTAAACCATTCAGTCAATCAAGCCATCAGTCAAATAACGTCGTGTCAGTCCTTCCTCTAGAAGCTCAAAGTTATCCTCTCTTCTTTTTTTTAAATTCCCACAACATCCCTAGGAGGATGGCTGATTGGCTCATGATTGAGTTTGGATTTGGAAAAACAAACATATTTTGTGCCACAACAATTGTGTCATCTACAGGCAACTGCCCAGAGTGCCCTTGGTTCAAAGCTGTGTTTTTCCTCTTTTGACACCACTTGCTACTCAAAATTAGAAACTTGTTTTAAAGATTTAAAAATCCATTAAATGCATTTAAATGGGGAGGTATCATATTCCAGAGTCCTGTCACTAGCCCTCAGATATACACTCTTTCTAATGCCAACAAGTTACATACCCCCAGGTAGCAACCTTTGGAAATAGATCTGTCAGACAAAATTAATCATTCCTCTCTCAAAATTTGTTTCAGTGCTGTGAAAGTTCTTGTGTTTGCATAAGCACACTGCTTTTTGAGCTGGCAATAAGATGATTCTTCCCCCACTGAGGAACTTCATTTCCTTCAGTGCCTTCACAAATCACATCTACGCATCTAGCTTTTGTTCACTTCCTTCAGAAGCTTGCCTTAGCCAATCCACAACAGCCTTGTATAAAAGCTGCCTGGGCACCAAGATGAGAACTCCATCACAATCCAGAGGAGAAGCAATCTTGGTTCCTTGCAAATCCAGGGTCAACATCTCTCTTTCCAATGAACATTAATATCCACACTTTGCTTTGAAGCAGAAACAAAATACTGTACATAATCTTGTATTATTTACTTATGATTTAGAGTAGGGGAAAGCAGTCTTTTTGGAACCCAGGCCTACACCTGAAGAGAACCTCTCTGGACCAGAAGAGTAACATCTTGTCCCATCAGTAATATCCACCTTGGGGCAAGATTAGTGGTTGGACAATTGCAGCAATGAGAGGCATGCACATGGGTGGGGTCAACAATGTCAGTGGTGAATTCAACAGTGCAATCAACCCCACCCCCTTTTACATGCAATGCAATGCAATGTGCGTGATGGATGTTAAAAAAAGGAAAGGCTTCAATTTTGATTTTCATTGTAATCCAGTTTTGAGGCTGATTTTGGCCCAGATACTGCTTTGGTTTCCTTGATGGATGACATTTTATGAGAGACATATGGAGAAATACCACCCTGTTGATGATTCTCAATCTTGCAGCAGTTTGTGATACTGAGACAATGGTGTCTATGGTGTTGGCTCTGTGAGTGGGAATTGGCAACAAGATCAGACATTCCTACCTGCAGGGCAGTTCCCCAAAGTAGAACTGGGAGACTTCTGTTTAGCCCCATGGGAATTACACAGTGGGTTCTACAGGGTTCAGTCTTGTCCCCCATGTTTTTTATGAATATGAAGACATTAGGAGAGGTCTTCTAGAGATTTGGAATGGGATGTCATCAAAAAGCAGATGATACACTATCTCTGCTTTTATCTGAACCAGGAATGGCAAAAAAGTGATGGATAAGTGCTTATGGGCTGTGGAAGAGCTAATAAACTAAATGAAGATAGAAACTGTGGCTGAGCCACAAAATGGCCTTCAGCTGGTATTGGATAAAATGGCCTTCACCCTATAGGCCTTAGTATAGGATTTAGGGTTGTTCTTGGATGCTGAAGGTGGCAATACATGTGACCCTGGTGACCAAGAGTATGCACAGCTGGAGAGAGAATTCTGGCCACCTCTGGATGGAGATAGTATGTTCTTTGAATTACTGACATGTACTGTATGTGGGGCTGCCCTTGAAGACACTCCAGAGACTACATCTGGTGCAGAACACTGCAACTAGGAGAATATGTGAGCTTGGAAGATGAGTGCATGTTTCCACTTCTCAGTGAGCACTGTGCTGGCATGATAGTACCCCATGTCCAATGTAAGGTGCTGGCACTGATCAGTAAAGCCCTGAACAGCACAGCCATCCTCTGGGCCTGGATATCTGAGAGATCGTCTTACCCAGTACCAACCATACTTTGGTCTTGCATCTGCTGGGAAGGACTTAGTGACAGTTCTTCCCATGCAAGAGGTTGGGAGGGTTTATGCCCATCAGCAGAGCTTTCCTGTAGCAGCATCAGACCTCTGGAATGATCTTCCAGTAGACCTGAGGCAACCCACTTCCCTTTAATCTTTAGAAAACCCCTATAGATCTACCTTGAAATCCTGTCATTCTCTGAGCCTTAGAGGCTGTATTAACTTTGGTTTTAAATATTCTTAGGAATCTCCTATTTACTTTTTTAAAAGTCACTTTAATATTTGATATTGTAATGCTATCTTACAGTAGTTGTGATTTTATTGCTAAAGACCACCCTGAGCACTATGAAGTGATAGGGCCAGGTCTACATATTAGTCATCTGTAAATATATAATCTGTCTCACACACACTGTAAATCTGTTGAAAATGCAAGCCCATTGTCAATGATCTGCTGCAAGATTTCAGTGGGGACCTCATCTTGGGGGGCTGCTAAAAGAGGCTTCTGTTTAGAAGTGGGCGGCAGATTTTCGATTCCTGATTGAGCAGTACATCTATACCAGTTACAACTACTTAGGGCACTTCCTTAAAGGAATCTGCCCCAGATTCTGAAAGCTTCTGCAGATCTTTGTGTTCTTCAGTACTGGAGAGCTGGCTTAGCTGCAGTGACCCTGAAACAGTTGCAAGATGGGGGGGGGGGGGGGGTTGGTTTTGAGACTCTATGGCTTCTATGGTATCCCTTCTTCTGAAGGGAACTTTTGCCTCATCTGTCCACACAGCTTCTGAGCTTCAGGTCCTGTTAAGGGACTGTTGTCTTGATGGCTTTGCAGCTCCCCCACCCAGCTCTGGCAAAAGGTAGGGGCTGTGAAATTGACAAGAGTTTTGTCAATGCCCTGCTTCTCTTCAGAAAGAGACCAGCTGATTTGCAAAGCACCAACTGCTCAGTGTGTGTGTGTTTTCTTTCCTTTCTTCCCTTTTGTGTAGATTGGGTGGAGAGGGTTTTTTTGTTGCTGCAGAACTCACAAGATTCTGGAATTTGCGCTTCTTGTTCGCAGCCTTTCAAATCAGCAAATGTGTAGATTTTCAAGGATCACCGTCAAGCTGTTTATGAGGGTTTGGGGCAGTATGGAAGAGCCTCAGGATCTTCCAAGAGGAAATCTGTTTTGCATAATCTGTGAGCTAGTATTACTGCATATACAATCTCAGGATGTTTAAACTGGGAGGGGAGGACATGATTGCCATTGAGGATGTACTTCTTAAACCAAGGTTGAATTAGCATCATAAACCCCAGTTATGGGAGAATATGACTACTTTTAATAATAGGCTCCTATTAATGCAGATACAGGTTCTATTCATAAAATATGATGAACTAAACTATGGTTGGCTAGTTTGTGGCCTCATCTGTTTTTGGAACTAAGGCAATTGGGTTGAGTCTGCAGCCATGGTTTGGTTAACCATGGGTGATTTATTATTTATTTTCTATATTTATTATATCATGCTTTTCCTTTAGGAGCTCAAGGTGGGGTACTCACTACTCACACACTCAACAGAAGAGAATATGTAGCTCAGGGTTGAACTGTGGAGTCCTTGGTGCTCTCTGAGCTTCATTGTTTGCTTGTAGATGTTTCATTACCCAACTAGGTAGCATCATCAGTGTGAGGGAGGGTGGGGTTTTCTCCCTGTTTATATACAGTAGCTTGTCCTGCCAGTGTTGGTGGGGGGGTTACCTAGTTGGATAATGAAACATCTGCAAGCAAACAACCAAGCTCAGAGAGCACCAAGGACTCCACCTTGTCCTCTAATATTCTTTTCCTTACAACAACCCTGTAAAGTACAGTAGGTTGGGCTAAGAGAGTGAGTGCCTGGCCCAACATTACCCAATAAGCATCCTTGGGTGGAAGCAGTTTTGAACCCCAGTCTCCCCGCTCCAAGTCCAACACTTTCATCCCTACAGCACACAAGCTACAGCATCTTCTGCAAACTTAGCCTTAAAGAAAACAGGAAGTGGAATTTATTGTGAAGAAATAAAAGACCAATAAAGAGTCACTTTGGATATTTTAATCTGGAAGATCATCTAGTAATCCAAGTTTGGAAACATTGTTTTGGAAAAGAAAATAGTTTACAGCTACAAATATAAACCTAAGCATCCACCCCTTAAACGACCATCCCTGGACTGAATGCGAAGTTTAACTGGATGTATTATTGGCTATGCTCTTGGGCTGTTTTGCCCACGTTGCATCCATGAGAACGTGCATCCCAGTGAAAGATGTGATTGCTACTGCTGTGTTTGCTTAACTCTGGTTTGTGTTTATATAACGTATCTGTGAGCACCTGCGCATAATAATAATAATAATAATAATAATAATAATAATAATAATAATATAATAACAACAACAACAACGATAATAATAATAATAATAATAAATGGACAGTAGGGCAGTTTGGCATTAAGACAAGCAGAGAAAGAAGAGATGCTGGAGTTTGTAAATGGAGAAGAGACCTTGCAGTCTACGATCTCAGGCTCACTCTGAATCCTACCAATTAAAACAATCTCAGAAAAAAATACATTGTCGACGTTCTATAGAAAAAAGCTTTTCCCAACCCAATACCCTTCAAATATGTTGAAACTACAATGCCCAGTATTCCCAGACAATTCCCGCCAGGGTCTGGGCATTGTTGTCCCAAACACATTTGCAGTGGGTGGAAGTGTTTTAGAGACAGTGTTTCTAAGCATATATCATTACGAACATTTCTGTAACTGTGTAAGGTGCTGTAATCGTAGCTATTGATCCCTACAGAACAGACATAAAACTATTTATTTTACACGGGAATGCGCTCTCTTGATTTTTTATTTTTACAATCTACCCTGAAAATACCGTAAGGTAATCAAATGGCAGCTGTAGAACTGGCATCCATTGGGTGACTAAGAACAGCCTTAACCCTTTCCTTTCGTAACTTTGGGCTAGAAAGATTGAGCAATAAAACAGAGGAGACCAAAATCAAGTGTTTTTCAGAATGCTGTCTTATATACACAGATTCTAATTTTAAACATGCCTCTCTCTCCCCTAGTGAGTAATCCTTTTGCCCTATAAGAATGATTTAAGGTTACATTTGGATCTAACCTAAGACCTCTCTATAACCAAAGGAATAGGCATTACATTTCCATGAGAACAGCGGGGTTTCTGCAGGATAAATTCCCCTGCCAAAGTTGCTATCATTTCTCGGCCTTTTGGCTAAGATCAAGTGGATAAAATTGCTTAGGGAGACTAGCAAAAATAAGATAAAATTTTAACAGTAGTAAATCATTATATAGAACTTTTCTTGGGCACGTATGGAAGCAAAAAGAGAATCGTAAGAAGTAACTCCTAATATTTGTGATACCCAGCTTGATGCAAAAGTGATTATTTTCACTGCCAATTTTTATTTGAAAACAACAGCTGATACTGCAGCCTCTCTCCTTTTATCATGTTTGTGTTAATACTGTCATTGTGAATTAGCTTTGCAAACATTTAAATGTTCCAGCATTTTAAAAATTAGCCCTGTAATCAGTGGAGGGGGGGGGCAATCCTCTAACATTTCTAAACTTGTCCATTTGCTAATATTTAAATTAATTAATGTTTAAATTAGTTTAATTTAAATTAAACTAATATTTAAATGAATTAATATTATCTTGCTGTAAACCACCCAGAGTTGTTTCACGAGATGGGCAGTGACAAATTTGATAAATAAATAAAATAAAAAATAAAATATCCATGGTTATTAGCAATCTGTATAAGAGAGACTGAATTTTACATTTTATTTGAATGAAAGACTCTGTCTAGCTTGATTCTCGCCTGGAAATGAGTTAAAGGGAACAGAAATGGTTAAGGAACAGGGTGGGCAATACAGAAAAGTAGGATGTAAGTTATTAGATACTCAGTTTAGTGTTCCTGAGGACTTCTGTTGGTAGCTATTTGCATATGTTTGACAGGGTTTACGTTGTCAGTGAGTCTGCTGTGCAACACATTAGGAAGGACACTTTACAAAACACTTTAGCTGAAATGAAAATCACTTCGCCAACTTGAGATCCCCCAAAAGCTAAACAAGGTCAGATCTGGCTAATTAGTACTTGGATGGGAGACCACCAGGAGATCCCAGGGCTGAAGGCAAAACCATGCCAGAAGAACCAGCCTAGAATGCAGCGGTGCAGGCAGTGATGGGTAGGCCTTAGTATGCCCCTGTAACATGTCTGCTTTGCAAGCTGCACTGGTTGCTTCTGGGTGCAATTCAAAGTACTGGTCACTACAGATAAATCCTGCATGGCACAGGGCCTGGTGACTTGGGGGACCACCTGTCCCCCATAGTATCTGCCTGCCAATCTGATCTGGCAGATTATTTAACAATGATAGAGGTAATCACTGTAAGTGCCTTCGGAATTTAAAAAATACATTGCAAGGTATAAAGACACCGATCTCCCTGAATGTCTCTTCCCCTCCCAATTTGTGAAATTCATTCACTGAGCAAGTAGCAATTCCTGGGGTGAGTAGAAAATAGATCTGTTTTATCACAGTTGTAAAAGCGAGCCAGATGTTTAGGAGAAATATTTTCCATGTGGAGGAGGACAGGGAGCTGTGAAACTTTCTGCACCCCTCTCCAAGTGGTTGCTGTTGTGGAAAAAACAGGAAAGCTATTTCCTTTCTGTTTGCAATCACTGTTTCCCAAGAAGGAAGCAGCAGGAAAAGGCCTCGGTCTTCGCTTCTCTTTGTTCCTTTAAAAACAATACGACACAGCTATTAGGTGACTGCTGTTAGCAGCAGCATCAATGATACACCGATGGAGAAGGCTTTTAGTCGGGTGACCACATCTGGGCTGAAAAAAAATCTAGCCAGGCACTAGTTGGCAGCAACAAGGTACAGAAAGTTCTAAGGCTTGGCTGCCAGATGTGGTCATCCGAAGGTTGCAGCCACATCTGGTAGCTATACCTCCAGAAGAGGGGAGGATGATATGCAGAGCAAGGCTCAGACAAGCAAATTTGGAGCTGATGGAGGTTCTTGCTTTGTTTCAGGGACAGAGTCACACTAAACTGTATTTTTCTCTATCGAGGTTTACTGAACAAGCCTTGGTGGTCACAACACACTAAGCCATAAAGCAGGGATGGGCAACTTCCTGTGGCCCTGGGCTGAATATAAATATAATTGCCCTTCTGGGTTGGGTGTTCTTAACAGTTACATGACTAACCTGAAGAGCTGCTAGCGCATGGCGATCAATATGTGGGCATGGCCAAGTCAAACAGCCCATCTCTTTATGTCTAAGCATGTGAAAAGAGGAGACTCCAAAGGGAAATCCCACCAATTGCAAAAGTTCCAACCACATGGAGTTTTTCTTTTCTTTTCTGATGTCTGCACTGAACCCACGGGGATTGAGAATAACAGGGTATACGAAGAATAAAATGCAGGGTCCGTGCTCTACGTCATCCACTGATGTTCAGGTATGAAGAGTTCTGGGTTACAGAGCTGGGTAGGTCAGGGTTTGAGGCGCAGGAGAACACGCGATGGGATTAAATGTCTGAAAAGGGCTATGCCAGCATGTTCTGTACTTGGCTACTAACATGCAACTGCAAACTCTGTTGGACTGTATTTTACGAACAGAAGTGAAATGCCACTCTTGATTCAGTCATGTGTAGCTTTCTTCAGTAAATGAGAATCTTTGCTGCTAATGTTGCTCATTCCTTTAGTCAGAAAACACGTGCCTCTTGAAACAACCAAAAAGAACCTCACCCCTCGAATTTTCAGGTTGAATTTTAATTCAAGTACAAACTTGAGATGTCAGTTCCTTTTTATGTGCTCAGATTCCATTTTGGCTCATAAAGAAAATCTTCAAACACAACAATGTAATTTTATTAAGATCCTGCTGGATTTAGTGCGGTTGCTAAGGCCTACAAAGAACATTGTCTTAGTCCTTTTCTTCCACCTATGTCCTGTGTTTAGCGTTTGGAGAATTAGAAGCTTGAGACTATATACTCAGAAATCTCCCAAAGAAATAGCTTTTTATTCAAAAAATTGATTCCATCTGTAGGAAGCTGTAATAGGGCAAGTAAAATGTATACCTTTGTTCCTAAGGATATGCAAATATATTGAAAGTACACTTTTACATGAAAAATGTTTTAGGAGATGCATTGCAAGGAACTAAGTTGCTACTTAATTTTTAAAACCAGACTTTCAAACAAAGAAGCCAATCAGCAGATATATGATATACATGATATATCTTTAGGACTGAAACAGCAGATTATTAACTTTCACCAATCTATTTCATAAACCTAATTGGGAATGCCTACTTTAAACTGGGTCTCATTCAAGTAGCACTACTAGAAACTGGGGGGAGGGGGGAATGATCCTCCTAGAAAAATTTCATTTCAACTGAAATCACATAATGTCATTATTTTACAGAGCCAGTCCTACTGGGGAGACGATACCATCCCTGTTGGACAAATAATTCTTTATGGATAAATGTAGTTGGGGGCAAGGCATATATAAAGCCTTATCTTAGCACAAATATTTATTTCTGCCTCTGTTAGATTTTAAGATCCGTATCTTTGTAGCAGGGGGGAAAAGATTTAGGCCTCATACAACTGCAGATTAGATTTGTTCTATCAACTGATCCCGAGTATAATGTTCCCACTAATGCCAATTCTATGCATGTCCAACAGTCCTTTGCAGTTTGCAGTAGGGATGCATAATACCCACTGGGGTGGGGACTATCTTTGCCCCACTTGAAGAAGAAAAATATCTTGGTTCAGCTCTGCTTTTACTTATTACCCGTTTATTTTCAAATCTGTCTTCAGCCAAGCATCTTCCAAACATTTCAGACTACAATTCCCATCTTTCCCAACTGATAGGGTCATGGCTGTTTTGACTAGGAATGATGGAAGTGGTCATCTGGCATATCTAGGGTGCACCATGTTGCAGAAGGCTGCTTGGATTATCACAGCCAGATTAACCTAAAAGTAAAAATCAGAAGTAGTTCTATTTGTGTTGACAAGTTTAGTTGGGTATGTTCTGAGTCAAGTGCTGCCCCTCAATATCCAGGGAGACAGAAAACATGTTGCTGTGGTTACTTGTATCCTGAGAGTATCAATGACATCAGAACCTTCCTATATCAGATGAAAGCATGATGGGATCAACATGGAGAAGGAGACATGCATCGGTGTTAGAAGAAATAAGTTAGAGTTTAAGATGAAGTAGGAGAAATTCAGGGAGCATCTTGCTGAAAAATAAGAAACCATGCATATCAACCAGTTCGTGGACACCTATTTTGTTTAGGAGCTTGTTGGGAAGAGGGAAGAGTGATCAAGAAAAATAGGATGTTCTGTGTCAGTTAAAAGCAACTTTTCCCTAGGTGGTACCCTCCAGATATGTTAGGAATGCAATTCACATGTCCCACACTCATACTGGTTATAGTATTCCCAACACACCTAGAGAATATCAAGATGGTAGAAGCCTGATAGCTTTCCTTCAAGAATCTTGGGAATTCCTGGCTGGCAAGATTTTGATGATGTTTAATGTGATCCCTAGGAAGCAGGTTGTAACTGTTACTCCCAGGATCCCCAGGGAGAGTTGTCATTCTGCATCATAGGGAGCCTGGGGAACTCTAATTCTGAGATGAATTCTAGAGATCTTGAAAAAAACATTCTCAGCATCCCACTCACTTTTGTTTCCCATGATTCCTTGGATGAACTTACTGTAGATTACTGTAGATACTTGACTCTTAGCAACCTCATTGACAGACCTTCTCCAAGATGTCCCCAACATGGTCCTTCAGGTCTTCCGATGGTGCATCCGTGCCACTACAATTGAGGCCTTGCACCTTGCTGCTGGTCATCCTTAAGATAGATACAGCTTAGCAATTTACTCACCTATTTCCTGAAGGCTGTATTTTTGTGGTGAGGATACTTCACATTTTCAGAGAAGTGTTTCACATGAGAGAAAAACAGTATTTTCTCCAGGCAACATATTCACTGATTTTGTAAAGTGTTCTAGGATATAGTTGTGGGAGGGTCACAGGCACTTGCTGAATGTGTTTGTGATATAATTAACTATACTTAGTAGAAATCTCTTCTTACACATCAGTACTGTTTCATAAACTTGAAATATACTAACTATTCTTTTTTTTTAAAAAATCAACTATTTTGGGGCAAACGTTAAGCTCCTCATGCTACAAGACTTCTCACAGAATGGCTTTTTTTTTACAGCTGATGATTACTAAACAACAGAAGCCCTTTTAGAGGCCTATCTGCTTTTTCTGTTACATATCTGGGGTTTAGGTCAGGAGTGTCCTCAAGTAAAAAAAAGTCAAGATGGCAACTGTGACTGTGTGGTCCAACCTCTGCCCCTTTTTTACAGGCATCACAACCATCTAAAATGCTTCTGGAAGCTTTCAAACAGGTCTTAACAACAGTGGTGCCCCCAAATGTACTTGACTTATCAACCTTAACCTCAAATGTACCTGACATATATCCCACATTTCTTCCCCTTGAGAGGTGCACTCAGAGGGACATCATCAAACAGAAACTGCTTGATAATTTCCTGCCTGCCCTCTGCACTTCTCAGAGATTAATTTTTTTTTCCACTTGAAACATTTTAATTTTTAAAAATCTTGCATTGGGGAAATTTTCATAACAAAGCACAAAAGGGAAGCTTGTATGAATCAGAAGGTTTCCTTGAGAGTTTATATTGATAGTTCCATTCCAAAAAATTGAACTAAAATGTTTGTCTTAGGGAGACAGCAGCTAGTGATTTGTGGTGCCATCTTGCTGGGGACATTGGACAAAGTTTGGTAATTCAGTCTCATAAAAATTTGCAGGGAAAGACACTTACAGAGGTTTTATTTTACATCTCTAATCTCCATCACATCTGGGAATAATGAATTCATCCTTAATTACATGTTGTAAGAAGAAGGATTTTCTTTGATCTGCACTAAACTCATTTTTGTTCGTTCTCCAGAGCAAATGTTGATATACCCAAGTATCTTGCTTGGGCGGCTCTGATGGTAAAACCTTTTCCATATTCTCACAGCATTCATGACTTCCTTTTCATTAGTTTTTTCTTCAACACTAACATTTATACCATTGATTTCAATTCCACTCCCCAATATATCCAATCGTTGCCATACCAATCTTTTAAAAATTGTTTCTAGAGCTAGAGGAGCAGCTGCAAGGGGGTGTTAATGGCATTAAAATGGCAGACTTGACCAAGGTAATCAAAACCCTGCTCCTTTTTAGTGTGTGCAATGTGTGTGATGCACATTTAAAACAGGTGGGGCTTCAAACACACAGTCGGGCCCGCCATTTTTGCCCTTGCAGACACCCCCGCTTCCTGTGTTCCCTCCCTTCAGTTTCATCCCAAAGCATATATTTTTAAACCCTTTTCCTCTGCTAGAGGGTCCTTGTTTAGCCCTGTTCAGCTGCTCTCAAAGCAATTTGAAAGCAGAGTCATTTGTTGAGATGGGCGGACATATACATGGATTAAATAAATAAATAAAATGTAAACATTTCTATCAAATGGCACTGCATTTAAATGCACATCTTCTTAATTTTCCAAGAAATAATCTGCAAATACTGAAGGGATATTAGAAGAGGGCCCTCTTCTGCTTTTTACAGTAGCAAGATTCCACCAACCCTTTATCATCAATTTAGTTGATTACAACCTTGGATTCTTGTCCTTACCTCTCTGTCTCCATCCATTCATTACTCCTTCTGTCTGCGTTTAATCTTCCCAAAGAACTCTGTTATTAGGTAGATTGGAATGATCAATAAATAAATCAGTCAGTATAATCCTTTTTCAAATTTTTGATTCTTAACATGACTAGATTGTTGTATTTGCTAACCTTTTTTTTTAAGGTTAGCAAATACAACTAACCTTAGGGTTACTTGATTTTTTAAAAATGTTTTTGTTTATATAAAGGGTGTACCAAAATTCAGGCCCCATAAATGAAATAAGGCCCCATAGACCTTATAGTTTATTATATAAATTACATTAAAGGTTTGAATTGGATGCCATTTTCTTCTAAACATCTCCTTATTCACTTGATCCTTGACCCTTGAACATTCCTAAGTACAGTAACATTTTCTCTGGGGGGAAAAAATAATTAATTAAACATATTGTGATTGGCCTGTGGGGCTTGACTTTTGGGGCACCTTGTTATATACAGTATATTTGGTTTGGTCATAGCTAAAATAAATGAAAATTTGACTGGCTATTGAATATCCCTACAGCATAATAATTTCACAGTTGCTGCCCAGAATCATGACTGTGAGACGAATGGCTACCTAACTACTGATATAATAAATAAATAATCCAAAAAAGAGCAAAACATAAAATGTAGAAGGAGGCATCATAACCCTTCTGTTATATTATCTGAGACCAGCAAAAGCAAGGCAGGGTATAAAAGCTAAAGAATGCAAATGATCATTCAACTGACTCAATTGGGAACTGATAAATGAGAACAGTTAAAGGGATGGTAATCTGAGAAGGTAGAGTTAACAGAAAACTCTACTAACATGACATTTCCTGTCCTCATATCCTGTTTCTACTGTCTTTGTTCTAGTCATTGACTCATCTCCAAAATAATGGGCAACCAAGCCTAACTGATTTGATATACCTTGCAGAATTTTGTAGTCAATGTTGGAATAAAGGAGGAAATGCTGAATGATGATACAGATAAGGATGACTTAAGCCTGTCTTACTCATGGTCTGGGGGTGAGATGAAGGCAGCCTCATGCAGACACAGGGGGAAAAAAAAGATGTGGTGAGGCCATGGTTAGATACAAGTAGGAAAAGGCCAGAGGTGTGCAAGTAGTGAAGTGGCTCCCTGGGGCTCCTAGGCACAGGGGGCTTGACCTTCCTCTTGCCTCCCTTCTTGCCCCATGCCTTGTGGAACCCCAACAGGAGCGATTGAATGGGAGCAGGGGGGTGGGAGGGAGGGAGGAGCTACATCACCTCCTTCTCCACTTCCACTCACAAGTTTCAACGAGATGGGCAGGACAAATTTGATAAATAAAATAAATAAATAAAGTAAGCCTTCACTTTATCAGCAATATCACCATTGCTACCAATGGCCAAGCTCTCGGCCATTGGTAGCAATGGTGATATTGCTACCAATGGCCGAGTGGGGCCCTCGGAGACCCTGATGGCTTTCCCTGTTTGCTACTGACCAATCTCTTCCTCTTCTCTTGAGCCCTTCATGGGGCTCAGGCCTGCTACTACTATTGTAGTGAGGAAGTAGTAGCAATGTATCCCTCCTACTGTCTTCCTCTCACTTGCACTTGGCAGCCAAGGAGGCTCGGTGTCTGAGCTCTTTCACCAATGGGAGGCCCCATCTGAGAGCTTTGCCTTGGGGCCCAGAGAGCTCTACTTACACCCCTGGAAAATGCCCTCACAAGACATAGGCAAGACCTCATAATCAGGTGTTCTTAGGGTTATCAGTGAGTGAATGATAAACAATGGCAGAATGTGAAGTTTGACGTGTAAATAGAGCTCAGTGTGGACCAAAGTGGCGTTGAAGGAGGTTGTGCTTAAAAAATTGCAAAGATCAGCCATCCAGACAATATTTACATGTTCATGTCTGGCAGGAAGGATCCTGGTCTCTTTTGCAGAATGGAAACGATCAAACAAAAAGAGAGCAGAAACATTTGCACCCTTGAGGTCCGGGAAGAGAAACAATGAGGTATTTGACCCCAGTCCTTGCCTCCTTCTCCAGATGAAGCAATTTGCATTGTATCGAGCATATGCTACATACACACACCCAGCACTTTGCCCTCTATAGTTGATAACAAGGAACGTAAAGTAGTTTCTCTGGGCTCTCTTATTTGGTCCTTGAAACAAGCCCACAAGTGAGATATGAACTTGATGGCTCTGATTCCAGGGTCTCCCAAGTCAAAATCGGGCACTTTAACTCTTACCACTACTATACCTTTATTTGCTCAGTCATAAGGAGTCAGGTAAGGACATATGCAAGTTATTCCATGCTCCAGAATTTTTCCATTCAGCACATAGAAAGCATCAGAGACATGCAACAGGGATGCTTAACCCAAGGTTTCTTTCATGAATAGCATTGCCTTTCCTGCATCCATATGAGTCTTCAGAAGGCAGAGTCTGTGAACATGTGGATATGCAGACAGAAGGTTCAGGGCCATAGATAAAGGCCTTTTCCCTGTTGAATGGGGAGGTACATCTGAAGGTACATGTTGATGGGAAGGTTCATGTTGATGGGAAGGTACATCTGAAGACCTTTAGAAACAGAGTAAAAGTGAAAACGGACAGCTGAAATCTGGAAGTACCTTATCAGACATGATGTCAAAGTAGCAAATCTTCTCTACGTTTGATGTGAATTGAACTTCTTCCAGTTTGAATCTCATGTGCATTGTGTACATATAAAAGAAGCCCTTGGAGATCTCTGGATCAGGATGCAGTTTGATAAATGGGAGGGGGGGAGAGAGAGAGGTTTTCTTGTGAAAATAATGAGATTTCTGGAACTGAACTGAAAATAACTCAGTAATGCAACTACTGGGGCAATGGATCAATTTTCAAAAGCTGAAGGACCGGCAGAAAACAGGATTTTCTGATTTTAAGAAACATCTGGAATGTTATAGATAATACCTGCCAGAAAACGGTTGGGTTTTTCTTTCTCCCTCCTTCACTTTTGTGTATGAGTTTGGACATGTTTGGACTGACACCACCTTCAGGGCAAGCTACTTCTGAAAGGGTGCCAGATCCACTTTTGTGTAACCATGCATAGCATCTTCTGCTTCATGACTGCAGCTATCTAGAATTCCCACCTATTGCATTCTCTGGTGGTTAATTCTACCCTGGCCTTTACATCAGGCCAAAGGGGAAGAAGTAGGAGTTTAAATCTTGATCTGGGTTTTGGTAACAATTTTACGTTTGACCAGAAGGTTTGGATCAAACTGAATATGAAAAGATGCCGAGAGTCTTCCAGCCCACCCTTCTCAATCTTCCCATCACAGGGCAACTACTCCTTAAGACCAAAGCCTACAGTGATATTTTATAAGATGGAATTGGGATCCGCTTGCAAAAGATTGATTTAATATTATTTGATGCAAGCCATAAATGCACTGTTCACTTTTCTACTTCTACTCTCAGGTTTCACCCAGAGTAAAATGTTATACCTATTTGTTTTCAGCAAGAAGAGAGCAAGAGGCATACAAGCTGGGGTGTGTTACAGCTACTTTACTGAAGCAAAGCAATCTGGTGTTGGTCTGGGCTAAGCAGTTAACTTGAGAAACTTACATACCACACTTTGATGGAATAATTAAAACTAGGGATAGACAACCTTTTGGGCCAGGGAGCACATTTGGCATGTTGGAAACACGTCATGATCTTCATACAGAATCTGTCACGGTGGGAATGGCCAACCACAAGCACCCATTTAGCAGAAGGCAAACGTGAGATTGCTCCTTCTCCCAAGACGTTCATGCTGCTTTCCAGCACCTCAGTTATCCTTGTCTGTTTTTCTGGGCAAGTAGGCCCACATGCAAACAGAACCCTGACATACTGGTATCTGCCATTTTTATCTTCTGAGGATGCTTCTAGGGCCTTAGTGGGGCCCTGAGGCATCCTTGTTAATAATGATTAGGCTGAAGGCTGGGACCACATTGCTCTGCAGCCTGCCAGCTTTCCTATTTATTTATGTATTTTTTATATTAATTAGAAATCTCCTTTAAAAGTCAGCTGGGATAGAATGTCTGTCAGACACCATGTAACCTACCAATGTTGGCTATCGTTTCTCTTTGGCAACTTCATCTCCTCTTCCTACAGAGCTTGTGCCAGACATTCTACAGAAAAGAAAGGAAATTTGCATATTTCTACCACTAAGTCATGTATGTCATGGTCACCCTTTCCCTTTACAAGTCATAAGTATAACCAAATTTGTCTTTTCAACCTTTTTTTTTTTTTTTTGGTGGGGGAGGAGAATAGCAAAATCTGATGATACCTTAAAACAAGGTTTTATTTAACAGCCCTAGCTTTGCCTTTAAAGAAAAACTGGTGCCGAATTGTACGGCTTCGACTTTTCAGATTGTCAGAATGCATTTAGCAGAAGTGATTCTGAACTGCCAAGGTTACATTCACTTTGGGGGAAAGTATTATTTCATCATGGTTTCACAGTCCTTGAATGCTCGTAGCTGTTTGGGGGAAATGGACCTCTTATCCAGTTTGATTATGTTTTCCCTAGGGCCGGATCCAGTTCCTAAAAGATCCCAACTGTTGCCTTATTACTCACTTACAGTTTTAAAAGTTATCTTTATTGTGACTGCCCTTTGGACAGTACACTGAGACAGGTCATAACGATCCCCTTGTTGAAATTAACTGATCTTACAAGTGCTTTGAATTACTCCCTTTATAAGTAAAATAGTTCCACTGTGCACTCTAACAGCTTTTTAAATATATAGACAAGGTTCACACATCGTTCTAACCCATGGTTTCCTAAAATATGGTTCATTGATTACCCATAATCCATCACTTAGTCCTTTGCACTGATTTCCATAAGCAATGGTTGAGGTCACAGAACAATGCTAAACCATGTTTCCTAACCTTGATTTTTTTATTTATTTATTTATTATTATTATTATTATTATTATTATTAATTAAATTTGTCCCCTGCCCATCTCCCCCCAATGGGGGACTCTGGGTGGCTCACAACACGTGAAAACAATAAATAAATATACAGTTAAAACCTATAACAATACACATTCACAAAAATAAAAGGGAAAAAATCCAGGAGGCTGATGGTTCAAGGCAGCAACGCCAGGCCACTAAGGGAGTAGCCAATCCCACACTTGATGATCCCCCTCCTCACCCCAGGACAGATGGCAGAGTCAGGTCTTCAGATCTCTCCAAAAGGCCAGGAGTGAGTGGGCCAATCTCACCTCCAGGGGCAAGATATTCCAAAGGGAAGGGGCTACAGCAGAGAAGGCCCGTCTTCTGGACCCCGCTAGTCAGAGTTCTTTTGCCAAGGGGGTCCGGAGCATGCCCTTTCTGTGTGATTGGATGGGATGGGATGAACTTGTGGGGGAGAGGCGGTCCCTCAGGTAACCTGGTCCCATGCCATGTAGGGCTTTAAAGGTGATAACCAACACCTTGAATTGGACCTGGAAGCAAACTGGTACCCAGTGCAGCTCGCGAAGCAGTGGTGTTATATGGGTCCTTCTTCAGGCCCCAAAAATAGCTCACGCGGCTGCATTCTGGACCAGCTGAAGCTTCCGGGTACTCTTCAAGGGTAGCCCCATGTAGAGCGCATTGCAGTAGTCTATCTGGGAGATAACAAGGGCATGAGTGACTGTTCAAAGGGCATCCCTATCCAGGAAAGGGTGTAACTGGTGCACAACCTGAAGTTGTGCAAAAGCCCTCCTGGCCACGGCTGCCACCTGCTCTTTGAGCAGGAGCCATGAGTCCAGGAGGACCCCCAGATTACACACTGGGTCTGTCTGGGGCACTGCTACCCCATCCAGCACCAACGATGACAAAGTCCTGGATACAGAGGAGCCATTAACCCATAGCCACTCTGTCTTACCAGGGTTCAGCTGATTATTCATCTGATATTCCAGATCTGTCAACATGAACTCCTGGACCTTCCAAGCTGGCATGGCCATTGCTGAGAATTCTGGGAGTTGAAGTCCACACATCTGGATGGTGCCATGGTTGGGAAACATTGTGCTAAACCAAAGCCAAACAACCCACATATTAGTTTAGCAGCTTCACAATCCCAGGAACAGATACTTAGGATTGAAGGTGTTTCTGACACTAAATTACACTTTACTCTTAGAATCCAGATCACTGCACAGTGCTAATACAAAATAATTATCTCCCTTATATATGATAGGAGAACTTCCGGTTGTTCAGCTCCATAAGAAAGCAGGATTGTATGTTGAATGGGTGTGCTAATACACATATTTTGCTTCTTTTAGACTAAATAGTACCTTAACAATCCTGCTATGCAGCATGGGGAGGGTGGAGTGGCGTGAAGCTTCACAAAGAGAGGAAGACATATTTCCAGCTAAAGGAAACTCGGCAAGCTGTCTCTTTTCTTGGCCAACTTTCCAGCCATGCTTAGTTCTCCCATTTGGAAGGTTTTAAACCCCATTGGATGCCTTTGTGTGGGGAAGCAAGTATCTTGGTGCTTTACTATAAAAAAATCCAACACAGACATAGAGAGCACTGGCTTACTCTGGGGCTTGTGTGAAATACATGTGTATAGAGTAGGATAATCAACATAGTTCCTTCTAGGGGTTTTGGACTTCAACCCCCATTTACCCCAACCAACATGGCCATTAGCAAGTGATTACTGGGACAAGCAGAACATCTGGACGACACCAGATTCCTGGTGCAGAAAGTCTTTGTACAGAATGTTGCAGCTCACTGTTAACTAATTGCACCTTCCGTGTTTCTGGGCAGCATCCTTCTGATTTCCAGACATGGATCATAGGCAACAAATTGATGGCTGTTTACATCTTACGAGCTTCCTCTGTCAGGGGCCTGCCCCTGTTGGGTGCAAACCATCAGTCAAGATAAGCCTTCACCAACCAAATTCCTTCCAGATAAGTTCAGTCTGCATCTCCCAGAATTCTCCATGAGCACAGGGGGACCCATGCACTGGACAGAAATAGTCCAGCAGATGTTGGGTATAGAAACCACAAATGCACAGAACCAGCTCAATGTGGTTCTGAATGCACAGAGCCTGCATTTTGTTAGGAACTGATGGCCAGGAGAAATATTTATGTCTAGCGCAATACATAAACTTTCAGGTTTAGTGAAATGTTCCAGGATGAGATAATGGCAAGTTTCCCAAGGTTACTCACAGGCTAGGCTAAACATGGAGGTGGGGAGTTTGTGGCTCTTCTTGTTGTGATAACCTGACCAGGCCATCATATTAAGCATAATATAATTTATTTGTTTGGCATGGCATTTTATGCCCATTCAGCAATCATATTTTATTAATCTAGGTTTAGTCTTTAATAATATAGTCTAAGCACTGTTTCATTTGAGTAAATTGAACTAATACCTGTTTGTTTGGATCCTTTGAGCAACATGCCTTGGTAGAGTTCCTCTCACAGTGGATCCACCTCCCTCTCACTGATGTTGCCACTCCCTCTTTAGCTGCTTTTTCTTTGAGATCTATTCTACCCACCCTTCCAGAGAAAGGGCAAAATAAACAGAAGTGTTACTGGTTTTCCTTGGACTTATCAGCACTCATTTGCTTATAGGACACAGGGGAACAGGAAGCAATGGCGAGTAGGAAGAGTAGCAGAATTAGGGATTGGTACCCCTGTGGCAGATGAATAGAGAACCAGATCTAAGCTGCAAAAATGCAGATGGCCACTTAACAGCACAGAGCTAAGAGTGTTTCTAGATCTCTTTGCGGTCAAATAATGGTCATCAGAATTTATTTGTCAAGCCAAGATCCGGTAGCGCTAAGAATGGCAGTTGACAATTGAAATTCACCATTGTGATCTGAATCACACTGGGACATTGTGTTCTCACAACCCTCTCTATGCATGGCTTAAAGTGGGGCAAACTTTCTTTGTCCTATCTTTATGTCCATTGAAATTTACCTTATGATTGTTCAAAAAGTTTTTTTCCCCCAAACACCAAATTCATTCCTGTAACAGATGGATATAATCATTCATCCACAGTGTGAGGGAACATGTTGAGCAAGGAACATTTTATGAATGCTAACCCTAACACTTTATCCTAAGTATAATATTCCTGAAAAATAAAATCAGAGTACAGTATATTGCACATTAATGCTCCCATTCTGAGTATCTTCTCTAGAATAATTCCTATCGATTTTCATGGTGTTAACAATCAAGTAGCATACTTAGAATATATTATATTTTGATTTCCAGTTTAGTTAAATTTTTGGATGAAAAGTCTTTTAACTAATCACAAGGAAGAAGAAAACCTTCTTGTCAGAGTAGGATTCATGCCCACTTCCTTTCTAATGCATTTCTAGCCCTGAACTTTCTTTTTTCCCATAAATAAGTACCAAATCAGTGCTCAGACTCAGTCCCTGAATCTCTCTGAGGCTGAAATCCTTGTGAAATGTTACTCTTAATAGTAGTTTATTATGGTCATTTGACCATTGCATACAAAAAGAAGAAATTGATGCACACAACTTAAGATACTTAGAACCCAAAAGGTTTTACTATCCTAACAGATACCACCTACTGCCCCATGACTATTTAGTTGAATATACATGTTCTGATTTATCAGACCACTTGCTTTATTTCTTATAGAAGGAGATGATCGTTTATTCTCTTGTCACCCAGTTGGCTTTTTGTTTAAGATCAAGTGTAGATGACTAGCTAAATGTCCATTAATGAAGCAGGATTTATTGGCAGACAACTTGAAAATGCGAAGACATGTTTTTTATGTGATGCAGGACAATGTAATTATAACAGTATTCGTAGTAGCAGAGCAGAACATGAAGTAGCAGTCACAACAGAGGAGAGACAGAAGTAATGACAAGATTAATACATTACAAATCCCATTTCTGATGCTTCCTCTAATGCTCTCAAGTTGGAAGAAGGAGGTTGAAAATTTCCTATTTGTAGTCTTTCTTTCTAATGCAAATTTTGGTGCTGTGCCTCCTCTGGCCCCAGCTGGAATGTCTGTGAGATCAACTTTGCTCCAGAAATTTCAGAGTTTTCAATTCTGGTTGAAACTAGGAAACAAAAAGAACACATTTCATAACTTCTGAAACTAGATGCATGAAACTGAATACATATTAGGGTGGGATTTGTTTCTTCTTCTTTTCATTGAAGGCCTGTTTCTCCCTCCCACATCCATACACTATTTAGAGGGGGCAGCAGATTGAAAAGGCAAATATTATTCCGTTATCCTCTAGCACATTTTCTAGAGTGTGAGTGTTTGAGGGGCATATACATTCTCCTTCAAATATATGGAATTATTGAATATATATTATTAATTTACCATCATAGGTTACCACAAGATGGTCCTATGCTATACTATCTAACATTCATATATCACACAAAGCTGTAGAGTGGTTTGTGTGTTTTGGCTTAGCAGGCTATATGAGCCTAGCTTTATGTTTAGGAAACCATAGTTAAGGAAATTATCAGTGTGGAAATGTATTTTGCCTGTGTTTACACAATAAGCTGAATCATAAACCATAGTTAAGAATGTTTAAGAAAAAAACCAAACTACATTGTATCTTAGCATGGGAATCAAGCTATTCCCTTAAACTGTAATGGGGTTGTTGTGATGTAACATGCGATATGTAAACCACAGTTTAGCTTTTTGTATGTTATTTATTTATTTGTGTTTATTAAGTGCAGTTCTATCTTACTGCAATAAAAAAAAATGGTGACTTACACAGAATAGAGTAAAACAATTTAAAATATCCATGGTAGAATCTAAAATTAGACAAAAACATAAATAACTTCAGTAAAACCACACCAACCAAACTCAACAACCAGGGCAATAAAAATAAAAATTATGGATGGATCATCAAATCAAAGGAAGGCTCTCTGAAACAACTCCATCTTCAAAAGTTTTTGAAATGTCAAGAAAAAGGGGGTTAGCCTGATCTCCACGGGGAGGCTCCTCCATAGAATTGGCACTGTCATAGAACAGCAGCATCTTCTTGCTTCACCCCCCCAAACCTCATGAAAGTTTAGGATCTATAGCACTCTCTCCCTGGTTGATCGAATTGGTCACGCCAGTACTAGTTGGAGTAGGGAGTCCTGCAGGTATCTGGGTGACCAATCAGCTAACCAATGCAGGGTCCATAAATCCAGTGTCACATGCATCTAGTTTTGGGAACTAGAACATAGGTGGGCCACTGCATTTTGAGCCAATTGTAGTTTCCTAATAGCTATGTAGACTCAGTCTTTGCTTCTAATCAGCGCTGGGAAGACTGAAGCATTTGATCTTTCTTAAGGTGACGTATTTAGCAGAAATAGACAACATAGGGACCTCCAGATATTTCAAACTACAATTCCCACAATCCTTTGGTATTGTCCATGTTGTTGGGGCATTTAGGAATTGAAGTGCAACTGTGGAAGGCATCCATTTACTGAATCTATTCCCATGCTAATAGTAAATCAGAGTAATGTTCAGTCTGTCTATCCTGTTGTTTGTTCAATGTCACAAGCGTATGTAGCCCAGCATTAAGACCATCAGTGATGATTGATCTAGAAGGGCCAACCACTGTCATAAAATAAGTGTCAAACTCATGAAATAAAATAAAAACTATTATGAAGGCATCTCACATCATTTAAGCTTTAAAAAAGCTAATTGCTTCCAGTGTTTTCCTTTATTTTTCAATTTCAGAATGAAATGTATCTATTTATGTAACATAACATTTATGTAGTGCCTCAATCTAAAAGACCCTGGGCAATATACAAAAACAATATAACGTTAAAAGATGCCAAAAACGGGGGCGGGGGGGGAGATGATTGACCACAATGAAATTATGTTATTATTTTGAGAGATTAGCCATTTTGCTTTCTTTAAGGAACATTCTTGTTTAAAGATCAACATTCAACTGAAACCAGAACTTTTCTTGCTGGGATTAATGGACAGTCAATTAGAAAGCAGCCATGGAGGATTATTTTTATATATGATTACTGCTGCAGGACTGTTATATGCACAATAAATGGAAAGACTCTGAAATACCCATAACGGAAGATTGGTTGATATAAATGACAGAAGTAGCAGAGATGGCAAAATTAATTTGTTTGATTAGAGAAAAGACAATATCTACATTTATTGGTGACTGGAAACCCCTTATGGATTTTTTGCTGAAAAAAAAATAAACTTGTGATTTATGAGTTTGAAGATTAGAAAGGATAGCTTACAGAAAGAAGGAATTATGATGTAACTTTAGAGAGAGAGGGTAAAATATAAATCTATCTATAACCACAATCAAGAAGGTTGGAAGCTGCTTCTTTATCATCTTTCTTTTCCCTCCCTCCCTCCCTCCCTCCCTTCCTTCCTTCCTTCCTTCCTTCCTTCCTTCCTTCCTTCCTTCCTTCCTTCTTTTTTCACTGTTTACTATTTTTCTTTTTTTTATAAGAACTTTATTATAAAAAGCATACAGATAAAACCAGTCAAGAACTAATAATCAAAGAGAAAAGTAGAAAATGAGAGTTAAACAAGGAATACAAAAGTGATGAAAATTAAAGAAAAGGGGAAAAAGGAGAAATTACAAAAAGAATTACTTCCGACTTCTTATACAGCAGATATAGATAAATCATACAGTGACCTCTTACTCTAAAACTACATCTTAACATGTATAACCTATTATTTTAACTAATCATCAAATCCATAAATCATAATTTCTTTTTTTTTTTTTGGTCTCCTGCAAAAAGTCCAAAAGGGGCACTCTTTATCTTTTTTTTTAAATTATCTTTATTTTCTCTTATGGTTTTTACTTTGTTAAACATTTCTTCAATAAAAATCATTAAGAAGAAAAGAAAGAAAGAAAGAAAGAAAGAAAGAAAGAAAGAAAGAAAGAAAGAAAGAAAGAAAGAAAGAAAGAAAGAGAGAGAGAGAGAGAGAGAGAGAGAAAGGAAGGAAGGAAGGAAGGAAGGAAGGAAGGAAGGAAGGAAGGAAGGAAGGAAGGAAAGAAAGAAAGAAAGAAAGAAAGAAAGAAAGAAAGAAAGAAAGAAAGAAAGAAAGAAAGAAAGAAAGAAAGAAAGAAAGAAAGAAACTTTCTTGTTTAAATCTTCCAAGAAGGGCCTTTCCCTATCACCTCTATATAGTTTTGTAATCAAGTATTTTTAGTTTGGCTTCTTTCACTGCTGCAGGAAGAACCTCATTTGTCAGCAGTTTTTCAGCATGGTTAAATAAAGACTTATTGGCAAACTCCATTGAACTGTTTGATAATGACCCAACTTTAAAAAGAAAGACCTAACACACCCTGCTGGGTTGTATTGAAACTTTAGTTCAGCCAGAATCAAAAGCACGAGACAATGCCTGCTTTCAGATATGTAAAGGTGCTTTGTAGGGTACTGAAAAGCCCAAATTAATATTTGAAAAGAGTATTGCTAATTCCTTTCTCCTCTTCTTATTTAGATACGATCCTATATTTTAATTACCTTGTCTCTGAATCTGCCTGCACGACCAGACTGTTTTACTGATTAAACAAATGTGTAAGCCTGAGTATGTGTCCAACAATCAATTACATTATAATTACTAGGGTCTTCTGGTGGGGGGGGGCAATAAAATCAAGATAGGGGCTGTGAGCATGAAAACAAATTCCTGCCCCTTTTGTATGTGCAACACAGCAGCCGTTTTAATTTATTTGACGGCCCTGCAGACCCTCCTGATAGTTACAACTATATTTGTGGTGTTTGAATTAATTCCTGTTTTTAATCTGTATTTTGTATATACTCTTGAGATTAGTAGTAGTAGTAGTGGTGGTGGTGGTGGTGTAGATAATCACTTTTTCAAAAGTAGAATGATCTATACATTATTCAAAATATTCAGACAGGACGACTCAATTCAAAATAAGATAGCTGTGTGTAATTGACTACCTAAACAAGAAACACACACACCACTTTTGAGCTGAAGTCTTATATTTGCTTCATCTAGGATGCTCATACTAAAAGTTGGGAGGAATGGGACAGAAGACCTGGTTGATGAGTTTTTTGAAAATAAATTAAATATGAAGAAAATGAGGCATAGGCAAGTACCTTTGCTTCGTCATTTTCACCCTGCTGGCCAGATGCAGGCAGAGTTTTAGAAATGACCAACGTGCCGTTTGATGTGCCAGTAAAGAAGATTGGATTGCCCACACAATGTTCCCTATTAATATATAAACAATAAATGTGGCATGTGATATAGAATTGGAATTACCTAATATCTAAGAGAGATTAGGAGTTGTAGTCTCAACAGATCTGGACGCTTCTAAACTGAGAAAGGCTGGGATCATCATATATTTCCATAATAAAGATCTACCGGATATACTAAACCCAAAACTGCCAGGAGCCTTCTTAATTTTTTTAGAGCCATGTACATATTTTCATTGTTTGAGTTTTACTGTGTATGATCATTCTTCAAAATGTAATGTTATGATGTTAATCTGTTATTAGCTGCTTTATGAAAACTTGATTCTAGGAGATAGTATACACACTTTAAAAACAAAATAATTAGAATGAAAACTGTGCTTTTCCATAATCAGCAACAATGAATAGATTCCACTTCTCCAATTCCCTGCCCAATCCGAGTCCCTGCAGAGGTGGTGAACATTTAGCTAGCACACCTGAGGTTGTGTCAAGGATGCAAGAAGAAGCTGTGTGACATATATAGTTCTGTTCTTCAAGAGCAGGGAAAGAAAGGGCAAAGGAAGAAAATCCTTTTTTCTGGGCCTGTCAGCTGAGGCCGTTACCCCACTTAACCTAACGGTAGGGCTGGCTCTGGAAGGGAACCTACACGCACCCAGATCTCATCTTTACCAGATGAGATGTCTGCATGCAGTTTGTATCTCACCATCTCATTTGTGATTGCAGCTTGTTATAAGGGTAAAATAGAAGGAACATTAGCTGATAATGATAAAGGGAGACTGTCTTAACTACTGTGGCCTCCAATCTTGTCCGCCAATCTCATTAATCTCTGTGGCTTCCATTTTTGTAAGCAAGGAAGGGGGAAAAAAAAAAAACCTTGAAAGGATTAGATAGACCTCCCGAGTTGGATTCCAAAGGCTGTGTGTGATCTTCTGGCTGCTTGTGTTTTAACAGATGTGGTTTACAAATGGCCTGACCCACCAAGAAAGATTAGCACCTCACTGTTTATTCTTCTTCAAGGGAGAAACTGTGGGAAGGTGACACATTTTGCCATATGTCAGAAAAAATAAAATGGTGCGCAAATGCAGATCCATGGATGTTGGAGCTGCTGCTGGTGGTGATGGTGGAGGAGGCATCTTAATTCTCTGCTAGCTTTTTGTCTTTCTTTGCCTTATGGACTGCCGCTCAGGATTCCAGGGTAAAATGAAGGTGTTTGGTTGGCCAGTCTTAAGAGAAGCATGTGGGGGGATCAGCATTGCCAGAAAAAAATGTTATTTGTTTTTTTAAATGTTTCACTTACCTCAGGGTGGGCACAGTTTTGATGGCCAATGGCAGTGGATGGGGCTAGGATTTCTCATTTTGTTTTCCTGAGAGATGTTTTGACTCCTTCTTTTAAAAAATATGTTCCAGACACTTTAAAGCTTCCCTGCATTTGGCAGGTGGGCACTGCCTCAAAGTGGCAGAAGACAACTCAACCAATTTTGAGCAGTCCTGATTGTCAGAAACATCTCAGTTACCAAAAGGTGCTTGTGGTCTCTATGGGTGGTGGGCCCACAGAATGCCTGCCCTATGACTTACTCAATCCCAGCAAAATTTGAGCTGCTTGCATCCCATGAATAAACCAGCTGGAAACTAAGCCAACTTAAGAAATCCATTTCTGAGTTTCAGCCGCTTCCTTCCCTTTGACTTTCGTGATGGCCTGGACTCTATTTACCTTGGCTTTTGATTGGTTGATTCCCCTGCTTCTTTACCCTTCCCAACTATGCACCAATCACTTTCCATTTTGTGGGGGGGGGGTCTTTGAAGATATGTGGTTTCCTTTGATATATCTTTGATATCTTATCGATTTGGTATCTATCATCTATTGACTCCTCATACTTGACAACTTCTTGGCTGGGGCATCCCCGTATGGACCAGTGAAAGGAAAAATAAAATATAACTCTTTTACCATTCTTCCTGTTTCTTGGGCTGGAAAGGGAAACCAGCAAAGCTGTTGTTAATTTCCCCTTACCAAAAAAAAAAAAAAAGGAGGGGTGGGTGGGTCTGTCTTTCCCTGGCCCACCATGAAAGGAAGGGGGGGAAAGCAGAGGTTCAACAGTTAAGGTCACTTTAGAAGAGGACAAGCAGTCCAGCAGCTCAGGACAAAATAGTCATGGAAGTGACCACTGACCGGCAGATAATGCCGAGTATCCCATGGGAGTGGAGATGTTCACCTACAATGAAAGGAAATGCAGCCAGCAAACTGGGCAACACCCGCAAAAATTGAAAAATACTGGCATTTGTTGCATAGCAAGAAAACACAAATAGAGGTGGCTGGGGACAGGTAAAGGACAACAACATCATGTGTCCTCCCTTGAGAAATGGTTAGTAGTTCGTACCTGCTCTGAAGCAGCTTACTATAGTCATGCAGATCAGCCCTTAGTCAGATAACAGCCTTATACAGCCATAGAAGTATCTTCATAGGAGCCTCACTTATAAACCACATGGCCTACCTGATCCTTTAGTATTCAGAGTATTTTCTGCAAGTGTATGACTACCAGATCTGGGCTACAAAAATCTCGACAAGCATTAGATATCAGCAAAGAGAGACAGAAAACTGTCTGTTGTTCTGTTAGTGTTCATCTCAGTTATTGCAGCCCAGATCTTGTAAGCCTAGCAATTATGGGCTTCTGATTCCTGCCCCACACATTTCCTCTGACTTTGTAAAGTTTTGGAGAAAAGGTTTAGCAAAAAGAGGCAAAGAGTAGTAGGATTTTTATTAAATATCTGTCAGATTGAATATACATAAAAATGGGGATGGGCATCTCTGCAAAATAATTATGTGCATGTTTGCTTAAAGCCAAACTCCACTGAGTTTGATAGACCTTACTCCATGATATCTGTATACATAGAATTCAAAGCATTGGCTTTCTTTTCTTTTCTTTTTATTATTGGGGGGAGGAGAAAAAGTTGAATTTATGAATAGTTTGCCACAGAAGGGAGAGAAAGAAGGGTTTAAACCAATTTGTCCACCCCTTCTAAACTACCTTCCGGTTGATTAAATTATTTTTAAAGCATATTATTAAATTATTTTAATTAAATTAATTAATTAATTAAAATAGTAGTATTAAAACTCCGTGGCCTTCATCACACAGTATGCTAAGCCCCACAGTGTGGTTTATTTGGGCTTAGTGAGTTATGTGAACCCAGCCATTATGGTATATAAACTGTGTTTTATAGTTTGATGTCTTGTGGTATCCCAAGCAGTTGAAGATTACAATACTGTAACATTCATGTATGTAGAATGCTAGCATAGCAGAGAATAAGGTTCTAGCAAGCACTTTTGTAAGAAGCTAGTTTTCTACACACACATGCATTTATATTTTTAAATGGAGAAATATTTAATAACATAGTTAACCATTTACTAGCCAAAGTTGAACAGCTGAGAAAACAGTACCACCTTATTCTGCTACAGAAGTAGCTTAATTTTGACCAAACTGCTCTGATAACAGCACTCCTTAATGTTAACAAAGAGGAAATGCATTTCCATTAATCTCTAGTTTCTATCCATCCCCCCAAACTTTATCTCTGGGAGCCTGATGTTTACTGGAATATGGGCAAAGTTGGGGGAGAGGAAGCTTTTCAAAGTAATTGTTGGAGATGGTCTGCTGGATTTTTGTAGGTACAGTCTGGCCTATAAATGCAAGTATGTGTATACAAGAAAGCGATCTCATGCCTGGACTAGGTTAAAAAAAGTTTATTGTAGCCAAAAGGTACAAGCTGAACTGAGTTAGATTTTGTGTCCCTGTGTTTTGAATTTCTCCATACTCATTTAATTTATAGCCAATGAATCAATTTTTTTAAGCTTGCTCAAAGAAATCTGTGCTCTGTTGCATTTTATGTGTGTGACTAGCATCAGAAGGAGATCATTTCCATAGAAAATTATTTCATTTGTTCAGTTAGTCATGCTGATTCCACATTCTAAAATTCACCTGTAAGATTATTCTTATTTAAGCTTCCATCCTTTGCAAAGCAACAGTATAAATTCGATGGGTCTTACTTCCTGTTTGCAGCCTTAAAGTATAATGATATAAGAACAAAGTTTTATTAAACTTGTATGTAATCAAAGTCTGTATTTTATAAGACTTTCCTTATAATCCCCCCCAAAAGCCCCTATTTCTATCACCAAATCATATGAAATCAGTTCAAATTTAATCAATTCATAAATAAATTAAAGTCAGATGATTAATTGTTAATTAGATTTAGGACTAATTTTGATTTTTGTTTTTAAATTACTTGATTTCTCCTTGTTTTAAATTTTATTAGTTGCCCTGAGCATTCACCAGAGTAAGAAACTGGAATACAGATCAATTCAAATAAAAAAATATTCAACTAAAATTGTTTGTTGGCTCTCTAACTTTGTTATTATTATTTTTTAAATGAATATATCTAATAAATCAGTTTTCCCCTATTTGGATTCCTGCAGATTTCAGCTCACATACAGTATTTCTCAGTAATAATTATGCATGAAGGATGCCCAGATTTAGATACATTGCAGTAAAATATCCACAGGCGTAGTCATATCTAATATATCTATATCTGGATGGAGACAGAATTTCCAGCCCTATTTATTCCAACAGCAGAGAACATATGTAGCTGATGGTTGAACTGTTGGGTTCTTGGTGTTTTCTAGGCTTGGTCATTTTCAAGACATTTTATTACCAGGCTAGGTAACATCATCAGTGCTGATGAAGTTACCTAGCCTGGTAAAGAAACATCTTCAGGGAAACAACCAAGCTCAGAAAACACCAAGAACCTAATAGTCCTATTTATTTAATGACCCTGTGAGGAGCATCAATATTTTACATCTATGAGAAAACAGTAGGAAGGCATCTAATGAACCAATGACAGGTGCATGCAATCTTAGATTGACTTATTTGAGAATAAATCCCAGAGAAGTCAATGAGATGGATTTAGAATAGATGCATATAATACTCTACTATTAGATTTTAACCAGCTGTTGTCATATTATATCAAGACTTGTACACTAATGTTGGTTCTGGTCTGGACCATTTCAAGTTGAAGAAAGCTCTGCATAAATCTAGCATATGCTATTCTTCTTCATGGAATATTACTGTTCTTCACAGAATATTACTGTTGTCTTTGGTCTTGGAGTTTTTCAACCAAGTAAAGGTTGGCAGGACCTAGCTGACCTGGACTGATCTCAAAAAACTTTATAGAGTCAGATTTAATTAAACACTCGGATGGGAGAAATATGAGGGCTGAAGTCTAAGTGGCAATGGTAAACTTCTATGGTTGCCAAGAAAACTACATTCCTTGTGGTTACCAGGAGTTGAGCTCAACTCAAGGATGTATTTAGCTTTATCATAAGCAACCAACATGCCTATGAGTTCTTTCCTTGACTTTTTTCTCCCTTTAAATTATTTCATTAAAAAATAAATAAATAGAAAGCTAGCATTCTGCAGAGCAGCGCACCCATCACCAGTGATGTCTGCTGTAAACTGCAGTGACCCCAAGTAAGAATGTCATCACACAAATGTTGCCATTAAGAACTTGTATCCTGATGTCAGACACAAGTTATGGCATTTGTGTGATGATGTCGTCAGCACTGGTCATTTGTCCCCCCTCCATGGACACCCATACCATGTACTGGTATCATCTATATTAATCTGTATTAACAAGAACACTCGGAGGAATGGATTATGAAGATGGCAGAGTTTGCAGAAATGGCTAAATTGACTTGTTTGATTAAGGAGGGAACAACAATCACTTTTCTAAAAAACTGGAAGCCCTTTATGGACTTTTTGCTGAAAATTGATAAAAATGAATTGGTGATTTTGGGATTTGCTGATTAAAAAGGGTTGTTTATGGGAAGAAGGTAACCAAGATATGTAATTTGGGAGGGTGGAGATGGTAACTATTATGTCTATAACTGCTGCAAAGAAGATTGGAAGTTGCTTCTTTAGATATTTTTTCTTTCTTTTGTCTTTGTCTTTTGCTGTCCTTCACGTTTTCTTTTATTCTTTTATATCTTTTTCTTTTTTCAATTTTTCTGTTTAAGTTTCTGTAGTTTTTTAATCTTGTGTAAAATTCTATTTCAATAAAAATAGATAGATAGATAGATAGATAGATAGATAGATAGATAGATAGATAGATAGATAGATAGATAAACACTCTAGGCCTTGCTGATTTTCTTAGAAAATAAAATTGGTTACCAAAGATCTGTACTTTGTTTGGAAGTCCAAAAGATCAAAAGACTTAGAGGAGGAAATATTTCAATAGAACCAAGGTTTTGTCCAGTTTTATTGTCCTTAGAGGAAGAAGTTCTCTAGTACAAAAGTTGTTTATGAAGGGCTGGCCTGGAAGGCAGAAATTTGTGCAAAAGATGGAAAGTATTCTTACTCTGACCCGGTCCAGAAGATCAAAGGATTGAGAAATGAAAAATAGGGACAAAAATCATTGTTTCCCTTTTTTTCCCCATCAGATTCCCCATTAGCTGGGACATACTGTATTTGGTGGCAAGGGCATCTGTGGGCAGGGGCCAGAAAAAGTCAAGATGTCAGCTGCACACATATAAAAAGGGTAGCGCTTTGATCCCAGGGTTGTAACTGACATCTTGACTTTTTTGACCCCCCAACCCATGGAGACCTCTGGTGGGGAGAAAGGGACAGAATCTTTAAGAACAGTACCTCTAGGTTGTTAATCACCTCAAGGAACTGCTGGGGTATTATACTTTACAAAGGACAATTTTTGGTTGGTATTTGAACAGCGGTATGAGTTCAGTTTAAAGATAAAGAACCCATATTTAAATGATCTTGGACTTTGAATTTGCCCATTCTTAACCCCTGGACTGACAGCATTTTCACCAGACCCACTGGTCAGCTGGTCAGTCTTCCTCACAAGCATTTCCTGGGTTGTATTTTTCAAAATGTACATTAAATATGGATCCTGTTTTTGATTTAGCATTTTGTCTTTGAGGTAGGTGTATTAAGCAATGATCAAGCACCCTTTCCAAAGAAATGGCTAAGCATGTCACCATTTACTTTGCAAAGACTCGAACAAAAAAAGAGAGAGATGAAAACGGAGTGGTATAGATCACTGCTTTCTGAAAGTTTGGCATCAAAGTGACCTATGTGAAAAGACCAAATCTGGATAATTTGAATTTACTTGGGTTTTCTTTCTTAATTGGGGAACAGATGACAAGACTGTAGAAAAACTCTACTTAATCTTATCTGGGCTGAGAATGAATTTTAAAAGATCTATTTTCTCCCTCTCTCTTTTTGCCCCCATTTTCTCTCCCTTTGTTAATTTAGTCACATGCATCTGACCTCATTTGGACTTCCTTTGGGAGAATGGAAAGACATTTAAAGGGGGCTCACAGTTCATAAGAAAGAGTTGGATGAGTCAAAGAAGAGACTGACTTATTATGGATAAACAAGTTCTTTTACTGTATCATTCTGTTTCGTTTTTCTTTTCTTTTCTTTTTTTTTCAGGGAAAAAAACTGCACATTGAAAAGAAAGTGAGCTCAATTTTAAATGTTGTGTGGGTGTGTGCAAGTAAAGGAGTGAAAGATAAAGAAGTGTTTGCATATAAACAAACAATCAAAATAATTCCCGAAAGGGCATTTCTGCTCATCGTACATAACAAACCGTGTTGTTTTTTTTAATTAATGGGGTTTTATACCCACTTTTTTTTCCTTTGGGGGAAAAAAGCCAGTTCCATTGCAACCAAGGATCTTGTTTTACTGATGAAAAAATGGCATACGGTAACTACATTGGGAGGAATAGGAATTCTACCTGTGAAGAGCTCTTGTTCCTTGACGACCAGTTTTACATCAGTAACTATAGCAACTCTCCATATTCCCATGTTCAGAACAATTTGTGCAAACCCAAGTGAAAACAACGTCCAGCTACCAATTATTGATGTTTCATAGCCCAAGCCACCAAAAAAGATTTTGGACTTGGCAGCAACTAACAACCTTTAAAATAGACAAGAGTGAGGATTAGTAGAATGTAATTGTAGAATTGAGAGGCAGGGGCTATCTAAAATATCCCTTTTGGGGATTTTCATATGATATAGAGGCAGATCAGACTGAGACAGAGCAGTGGCCATTCTTGGTTCTTAATGTGCATCTGTATAATTGTCACTTTGCAAACTTTAGACCTCTTCAGACTGGCCAAAAGTCCTGGTGTTCCCAGTCTTTGCAGCTTCAGATATACAGTAATCTACTATCAATGTGTCTGCTCTTTCCTGAAAGACTTCATCTTGACTGTCACCTAAAAGAACCTGAACAGTCTATGAGTAGACTTGAGTGATCTTCACCAGTCAGGAATGCTAAGATCCTTCTCATAGTCAGAGAGAATTGGGAAATTGTTTTGCAAAAGAGGCAAATTTCACAGGCACAATTTTTGACCACAAAAGTAGAAATAATTATGGGTATGGAAATGCAAGATGTCTGGGAAGTGGGGAGGGGGGGAAATCTCCTGTGCCCACTCTTAAATCTCACTAAAATACCCAAACTTGAAAGAAACGCTTAATTTTTTATTCCCATTCGTCTAGCAACACCATGTCAAAGGAAAGCCTCCTGTAACCTGCTGGCTGGTTGGAGTCTAAGGTGGAGAATGAGCTTGATATTGTCTGCATGGTCGTTGTCAGGATTCCTGACTTGATCTCACTCTCATTTTCTTTTTCTCGTGACAAAAGCTATAGTCAAACCCTTTTGGATGGCACTGGGTTTGGGAGAAGGCTGTGTTAAGTAATAGATCCCCAGTGAAAAATCATTCTAAGATCTACCTGTAAATTGAGGACCACCTCTTCCCCATCCTTTGTCTCCACTAACTGCAGAAGCTCTGTTAAATCTTTCCCAGCTCCACCAAAAGACCCATGGACCTTCTACCTGAAAAACAGATGCTGGCTGCTATATTACAGTCTTGGTCCCAATAGAAGTGAATATCTGTAGCTGAGGGTTGAACTGTGGAGTTCTTGGTGATCTCTGAGCTTGGTTGTTTGATTGCAGACATTTCATTACCCAATTAGGTAATATCATCAGTGTGAGTGACAATGTTAGTAGCTTGCAGCAAACCCCATACTCACTCACACTGATAATGTTACCCAGGTGAGTAATGAAATGTCTGCAAGCAAACAACCAAGCTCAGAGAACCCCAAAAACTGTGCAGTCTTGGTCCTTTTGATTCTCTCACTTTTGATTTTCTTCTCCCAGACCCTCTTCCTCCTTCTGACTCTTGATATGCTTTTGCACTGTTTCTGTCTCACATAGAATGAAGAATGAGAGAATAAGAGTACTCATAGCAGATATCCTTGATATGATGTCAATGTAATAATGAAACAATCAGGCGCTTGGGTGCTTCAAGTCTTAGAACCGTATTCAAGCTTACCACAAATGCAGTTTCCATCCTATGCTCGCATTTTCCTTTCAGAGATAAACTGTCGCAACATTAAAATATCTAAGTTAAGAGATTTGCAAATCTCTTTCTTGATAGGTTTAATTTAAAAACATATGAACTTTAATGTTGAAGTAATTGCTCTTCTGAAGAAATTTCAATAGCAAATCATACTATATGTCTTTATTAAGCACGAGTTATTTCTCAAACCCACTTCATTTCATCCATCCCATAGTTTTGTGATGCTTGCATTCTAATATGGAAATCTGTCTTTAGAGGTAGAACAAGCCTTGACTTTGCCACTGAATAAAAACTTGAAACTTTGTCTTAAATTAGCAATAAAATGTTCACAGTTTATTAGCAAAGATCTATTCCAAGAAATAAAAAACTCTGACACCTTTTTATAAACCGTGACAATTCTCTTTTTTTGGAAAGACAGAGGAATTCCAAATAAAAATAAAAACCATAATTAGATAAACAATGCAAGAACCAATGTAAGATGAGATAAATCACAGAACATTTCTTTTACAAGATTCAGTCTTATAAACAGCCTCATCTGCAAATGTTACAATTATTTGTAACATCATGCACACTCACTTTTTCTGATCTTGTCTGACAAATGCACTAGCTTTGTATTTTAAAACATGTAACAATGCAACTTACCTGAACCTAAATCGGTGGAAATTAAGGCTTCAGCATGTAAAGGAAATTGGTGCCTCTATAAATGAAAGCTTAATGAAAAACTTATTTTATGGCTAAAGATTGGTATTTTAATCATTCTTGGTGTCATTTACTCATGCTCTAACTAAAGTAAAATTTCCTTTCAGTCAAGGTCAGGTTGATACCCAGCTAAGTCTTTTTCAACAACAATACAGAAATCGTTCAAAATTATTGTTGTTTTTACTTACCTCTGTGGTTCCTGGTGGTCTCCTGTCCAACTACTAACTAAATCCAACCCTGCAATTCTCCTATAGCAGAGCAGGCTCTAATTCTAGGAGTTGTAGTTCCAGTATATCAGGTATGCATCAGGGTGAAGAATGGTGATTTTTTAAATAGTAATTTTATTAAAGATTACAATTGCAAAGATAAAAACGAATACAAACTAAAAGCAAAAAGAAAAATAGAAGGTGCAGAAAAGAAATAGAAAAATAGAAAAGAAAGAAAAAATAAGAATATAGTAAAGAAAAAGAAAAATAATATATAAAGAAATGACTTCCCCCTTCATCACAACAAGTATAAACAATTTAGTAACTTATCAACTTCTCTTACAATACAACAAATGATCTCTTCTTCCCATATCTCATATCTATAAACAAATCCTTAAAACCTCGTTGTTTCAGTCCTGATCAGCAAAAGTCCATTAAGGGTTACCAGAGATAACAACATACCATAATAAGCCAACGTTATATTCCTTTTAACAATCTTGAGCTTTAGTCCCTTCAAATAATGTCCTAGCACTTGATTTCTTTTCATTTGTTCTTTGTCCCTTTCTCACAAAATTTTTCAAAGCTTTAACAAGGGATATCCAGGTCACTCTTTTGGTTTGTTATTTGTATATCCCTTTTAATTATTAAGACAACATCCAGCTTCTTTTGTATGTCCAGTGTAGCATCTCTTTCCATATCATTCTTGTTGCCTGTCATTTTTAAAACCACTTTCAGATCAGTCTCAATCTTGTCAGGTAAAACTTGTTTCTTCTTCCATAACTTCTTTTAAACACAGTCTGCCTATAGAGGCAAACTCTCTTAAAATTAACTTCTGAGTCCATTGTTCAAAAATATGTTTCAATATGTCCAGTGTTAAAATAGTGTGCTTCATTCTGTGTTAGTAAGACAAATGTAAGTATTCTTCTCCTTTAATTGTAATCTTTAGTTCCTTCTGAATCCCTCTAGTGTCCAACCTTCGAAGTCTCATCCTAAAATCTCTTTTTTTAAAAAAAAGAATTCAAAACCAAAGCATTTTCCCATGGGAATAATTCTTATAATTGATTCCAAAATCTTATTTTAAATCCATCTGGACCCTTGGTCCATTTGTAACTTTCCAAAATCAAAGTTCTAATCACCCTTCCACTGTTTACAGACAGTCCCCTACTTGCAAACTCTCGTGTTGTGAACTTTCACTGATATGAACAAGATGTACCCAGAAATCAGAACCGGAAGTTGGGCCAGAAATTGGGAGCAGGTGGGAAAGGGTTAGTTTGCAGCGTGCGGCAAACTAATCCTTTCCCGCCTTCTTCTGCCTTCTGTTTGCACTGGAGGTTTGCACTGGAGTTGGAGTTCCCAGAAAGAGTTAGTTTACATCGTGCACTCCATCACCGGGGTGAGGCGGGGGGGGCAGTGGCAGAGGACAGGGGAGAGGGGGCAGAGGTCTCCTGCCTTGCCCACCAACAGAGTGCACCACGCCCCACCGTCTTGTCCCTTAGTCCAAGGAGCCACCGCCACCTCTCCTGCCTCACTCACCTGGCGACGCACTGGCAGCAGAAAATAGGCTCCTTTGCCCACATCCCTGCCCTGCCTCCTGCTTCCTCCCCTTTTTTTTTTACTTTTTACTTAGTTGGACTTACAGACTAAGTGGACTTACAAACAGCCTCTTGGAACATAACCTGCTCATAAGTAGGGGACTGCCTGTATTCCAAAATATTTTTTTTAAGTCGTTAAACTTGTATTTAAAACTTCTTTCATTAAGGATTGAAGGAAACTCACCCAGTGTTTTCAGATGTGTCAATCCAAAGGTTCCTAATAGCTAAAAAGCAGTTAACAAGCAATTTCTGAAAGTGATTAGACAAGGGAGTATGTGAACCCAGTGTCCTTTTGAAGGTGCTGACTGTGGTTAGAGCAAAAAGATGTCTATTCCCTCGCTTCCCAGAGCTCTAAACCTGCCAGAGACCACTGTCTTGTGGTCTTCTCATGAGAAACAACTATCTGGAGCACTTGTGGGCAATCTCGAGTCCTCTCCTTGTCCGGAGAGGAATTATCAAAGAGCTGGTCTACTCGCCAGCTCTTCATTCCACCATGGTTGTCGTCCCACTTTTAGCAGAGTTGTCTTCAGTTTACCTTTTCTTCCCCAGAAGTCGAGAAGATCGATTTAAAAGCAAATTATAAAAGATTGGTGATGGGTGAAGTCTGAAAACGGTACATTTTCCATTTCCCCTCAAGGGAAAAAACTCCATGAATTGGCCTGAGGGAGTACCCCAATATTTATATTTTCAAACTCCTAAATGCAGATTCTTATAATACCCTACTGTTGTACATATGCTGATTTTTTACAATCCTTGTTTTTCACCTGCCAGATAAATATAGCCAGTTCCTCTGGAAGATGGCAAGGAGAAGAATCATATACCAGTCATCCAGATTTTCCTCTGTAAATCCTTAAAATATTGTGTCATTCCTTTTCACTGCCCCCCCCACCCCCCGCTGTCATCAAATGATGAAAAACGAAGGTCTTCGACTTACACATACAGGTATTTTGAATGCAAAATAGTGCAGTGCCAAAGATTCTTCAGAAGAATTTTCCAAAATGATTGTGCACAGAGAAAGCCCACGTAAAACAGATTTCAGGGGGAGGGAGGCTGTGTGAAAAATTCTAAGTAACATAAACACATAGAGATGCAACACCTGAAATTTATCCATATGTGAGCAATTCAGCAGCATAGTAAAAATTATATGTTTGGATTACTACATCAAAATAAGAAATCAACCCTGCATTTTCCACCCACGGGCGCTGAATTGTATATGGGCAAATAACATTTGGATGTGCGGTTTGTAAATATGCATGTGGTAACATTGGGAACCAACCCCCAGGTGAGAGAATACATGTACTTACTCACTGCTGGAGAAGGATCATCCAATTCATTGGGTAACAAAAGACCAATTGGTTTTCTTCAGAATTACTATACAAAGGATCTGTTCATGCACAACCCCCAAACCAAGCAACTGCCTCAACCACGGGTAGGTAGCCATTTGTGGCATAATTGGAATATTGAGTGGGTAATGTGATCACTCACAAAATGGCTACTTCAAGTGAGTTTACTGTTCAGAACTTGGGTGCCACAGTAGCTCATCGCCAGTTTAAAAAAACCCTTCCATTTCCAGAAGGTGAAGTAATCCCATTTACAACACCCTCAAACTCCCAGTAGGACTTGTAGGATCTAAAGGCCTTGCTGCAATTAAATGTGATGTTGGAGGATGCTCTGCTTTTTAGCCTTCTGTGTCTAGTTAACTTTTTGTTTTATTAAAATAATCTTAATGAGGCAAGTTATTTGACACGGGAGGTGTTTCAGGGCACGTGGAAACCAAGACCCCATGTTGCCTATCTCTAACATAAACACAATTCTTCCTTGAGACCACCCAGACTTTTTGACTTCTTCAAATGAAGAAATTGGCTGATTGTTACCACAAGACTTTATCCAAACACAAATCAACTTCATTAGATTACTGCTTTCATTAGCAGCCCAGGATCTCTTCCACTACCTGACATGTAGGGAGAACAGAGTTAGTTTGGGTTTTAATAATTCTGTCTGCTTTTCCAGGAGATCCACTCTTTTGCTTTCAGACAACACAGATCCAGTCCTGGGATTTATCTATTCGTTTTATGTAACGTCTTATTCCTCTCTTCGATTATCTAAAGTTTTTAATTTAAAAGAAATCATTTAAAAGCCAACTGTAAAATATGTTAGAAATATTCTTCATTAGCAATGTATAAGGTCAACAGAACAGCTGGGTAACCCCAATTTTATCCCTGATTCACGATTTACACAACCATACCCTGTTGCTTCTCATACATAAAGCACCCAGCACCCAGAAAATACATTGGCATGCCAGCAACCCCCTTCTAATGCCATAGCAAGGAATGGATTCCATTAAGATTCGTTAGGAAAGGCTTTTGCCATAGATCTGAGTCAAGTATGCTTCAAGCTTGTAGAATCTCCTTAGTTTTGTATTTCTACCCTAAGAACCAGCGATTGGGGTTTTCTGCAAAAAGTCATTCACATAAGCAATCTTTGGGGGCTGGTGTGCACATTCAGAATGTTGAGAGCATGAAGTGAGCCCTCCTACAAAATAGCAGCCATTAGGGGATGCTTGGCTATGCCCAAAATGGTTGCCATGGTGGTTATGACTGATCTAAGAACCTTGATGAACTAGAAGGCCAATGGATGAAGTTTCTTCTCCATCATGCCTTTTAACCCAGTTATCTCTCCAGCACCCAGTTTACTCTTCTCTTTTCAGGGGCAGGTGGGCACAGTTCCAAACAGTGCAGCCACCTGACATTCATATTGTCTATGGAGGCTGGTGTGGGGTCTACCGTAGAAGCAACATATGAAGGATGCTTGCCTAATCACAAAATGGCTTCTGTGATGGTGTGGTTAGTCCCAAAGTTAATAAGCTTATTACTTCCTGCAATCTTCTTTAACCCTCCAGATACTTTTTATCACCTTTTTTTCTGGTTTCCAAGCAGGTATTCACAAGCAGCAGGTTGCAACTATCCATTATTTTTATTTTCTAAAAGTGCTTATGGGGCCACAGAGTCATTCTTGTAAGAGAGAGAGAGATGATGATGCTCAAGGCTGTCCTTTGCTCGGCAGGATGTCAGTTCCCGTATTTTATTTTTTGTTGTGATGTAAAGGATTTTTTAAGGAAGGGTCAGGCAGGACAGATAGCCTAACAGGCAACAAGGAAGCTTTCAGTGAATTTGTAGGAGAATCTGCCCAGAATGGTAACTGGGGTTACCACATCCAGATCGCAAAAAGAGATACATTGCATGATGCAAGGCTAGATTGCAGCAAAGAGATACATAATTTTGGCAGCCAAATTGTGTCAGCATTAATAATGGACCTTCCTAACAGCTTTCATGTAATTTGGAGATGGTAGGAATTGAACCTGGATGCTTTGGAATGCATAGAAAATCCATCCATCCATCCATCCATCCATCCATCCATCCATCCATCCATCTATGTTCTTTCTCTCTAGCTAGCTAGCTAGCTAGCTATCTCCTGCCTTTATTGTTTTTACAAATAAGGCAGTGAACATACCTAATATGCCTTCCTCCTCCTATTTTCTCCACAACAGCAACCCTGTGAGGTGAGTTTGGCTGAGAAAGAGGGACTGGCCCAAGGTCACCCAGCTGGCTTTCAAGCCTAAGCTGAGACTAGAACTCACAGTCTCCTGCTTTCTAGCCTGCTTTCTTAACCACTTGTGCACTCATCTTTGAAGAGGAAACTTTTTGGGATTGATTTTATTTACACTTTCAAGTTCACATGTACTACTGTCTTCAGGGAGGCCCTTCCTAGAATCAGAGGTTGGAAGGTTCTGCTGAGGTCAATCCACTACTTAATGCAGAGAATCCAAATAGAAATCTTGGGCAGTTTTCCATAACATTTGTAACCAGGGTTAGCTCTGCTATAATTTATTACCATTATTCTGTATCCTACAGTCTAGAACAATGCAACATCAATCCCGAAGAACAACTCTGTGAAATACAAAACTATTAGCAGGTTAACCTGGATAAAAGCTAGGATTTTATTCGAAGTTTCTGCCTTTCTGAGCTTTGTTCTACAACTCCTGTAGCCTAATTTTAAGAAGCTTGGATCTTCTGTGCATTTGTAAAGAGACAGAATTTATAGAAGCACAAAAAATAACTTGTGTGGTGGTCATGACTGGGAGGGTCTCACTCTCTTAGAGGCTTTCCAACCTAGCAATTTACAGTTGTAGCGATATAAAGCCTGTGTGCATTAGTGATGTATTGCCTTAATGATGACTAGATCAATAAATCACTGGTGTAGACTTCAAGACTAGCTCGGTAGGTGCTTCTAGCTTCAAAGACAGAGAAATCAGAAAGATGGTGGCAGAACTTGATTACAAAGGAGGCATTTTTCCAACGAAAGCGACCTAGCTTGCATTACAGCAGCACAAAATTTCAACATCTCTTCTCTTGCACATTTCATCCAACAATCCTACTTCATCTTTGTCTGTTTCATTAACTTCTCAATATGCAAAAAAGACTTTCTCCCCATTGCTTTGTACTGTAAGTGCCTGCAGGATTGTTTTTTCAAAGTGGCCTCATATGAAACACTCCAACAGAATTCATTATCTTCTCCAGTTAACAAATCTGTTAAGAAAGGAGGCATGATGAAGAGGATTGAAACAATGGAGAAAAGAATGCAGGAAACTGCGAGGCCATGACATGGAAGTAAGGAACTTGATCCTGGAGTGAAATCAGTATGTTACCTTTGATTTTGAGTTCTGGTGCCTCAGTTGTAAATTATTGAGGCTAAGAATTGTCCATCCTCTTTCAAAATGCACTTTGGATTCCCCAACCCAATCACAAACATCTCCACAGGATCATCCATCCTGAGTTTGATGCTCTCCACATGGGTCAAGCTACAAGTCCCCAAATTCTTGGCCTCCATTGCTAGTGGCTGGAAGTTCTAGGAGTCATGGTAAGGTACAGCTGGAGAACCCTTGATTAAGAAAAGCTGGTATAGATTCAGTATGTCTCACTATAAAGGCCATGTGCTTTGAACGTAAATGGTTCTGGGTTGAAACTTGGCAACTCTATGTTACAAAGCAGCAGGGAGAATAATGTAAAGTTTCTTGGCAGAGGTTTTACAATAAAAGATACCTGCCACCAGCTGAATTTCCTGACTTTATTTTAGTCTGTCCACTGTGCAGGTATTTAACTCTTCTATCCAGGACCTCTTCCTTCTACCCGGCACTAGCAAAACTAGAAATGAAGGTCTACTCAAAGTCCAGAAATAAAGAACAAACCTAGTTTTGATCTTGAAACAAAAGGGGTAGCTGGGTAATCACATAGATGAGTGTTTTTCAAACTTGGCAACTTTAAGATGCATGCTGGCTGGGGAATTCTGGGAGTTGAAGTCCACACATCTTCAAGTTGCCAAGTTTGAAAAACACAGACATAGATGGAGAAGGTTTTGAGAATCCCCTTTTAACTCAATGATGTTGAATCTCTAGATACAACAATGGGGAGAAAGACAATACAGGAAAATATGGGAATACAACAATTGCACAGAATTCCAAATAAAATTAAGTCTGGCCAAACTTTACTAATAACTTAATTATTACTTAAATAAGATCTTGGATTTCAGCATGTGTTTAGAATTCACTGCAGAGAAAGTAGTTGGTGAAAGGTCACTGGGCCTCCTGCTAGGGTGCTGTTTGGAGGCCTTCCTTGTGGCTTCTTCTTCCTCTTCAACCTGAGCACTATCCTCAGTTTAACAGAAGGTGAAGGATAATTTTTTTAAAAAACCCATTGGGGAAGCTGTTGCTTTGCCTAATCAAGAAAAACATTTCATCTCTGAGTTGTTGGTTTAAGCCAGCAAATTAGAAAGCTGTGTAGCAACCCTCTGGTTGAATGATGAAGGTGTGGTCTACTTTTCACCAGCCATTCACTGTATAAAAAAGATGACAGAAGAGATCCTTTTGGAAAAAAGGGAAATTATTTCCATCTATTCAGGTCTATCAGCATGGGATTGATTTACTAGATGTTCCAGATGGCCCTGTTGTGCCAACCAAAAATTAGGGGATTGTTATACTCCAGGTCAAGGGATTTGTGATGGAGGGTCAAGTTAAGCCTTTATCTGGCACATCCCAAAGAACTGTTGCTAGAGTCAGTTAAAATCACTGTGCCAAACAGCCCAATAGCAGGAGCGGAAACTCCAGTCATAGTCCACTTTTATGGACCCCGTAGACCAAGGAGCGATGTGCTGAAGGTGGAGTGTTTTTGTTTTATTTTTGAACTATGTCAAACGTATTCTTTTAGAGTCTGCACTACCATTTTGCTCTGCACCCCACACCGTCAGGAAACTGTGTTGCAGATTTTTAGGAATTATGAATACATTGCAGATTCCATGCATGTCTCTGCCATCTTCAGTTGCTCAGAGATTAAACCATGTTCCCTCCTGGTAGTACACCAGATTACAGAGGTGTTCGTGAGGGAGGGGTCCAAAAAGTCGAGATGCCAGCCACAACTATGCAGTCAAAGCCCCACCCCTTTTTATGGACTTCAGTTGCATGGTTGTGGCCAATGTCTTGACTTTTTGGACACCCCTGCGGACCCTCTTGCCAGGTTATGTACTCTGACTCCACCTCGCTCTCACTGCAATGCCAAAAATGATGGAGGGAACCTTGTAGCAATGAGTGAAGAAGAATGCCTGGCCATAACCCCTTTTGAAACACACTTGCCCTTCAGCCAGGATGCCTGCTGTAGGAATTCCAGATTGCCCACAATTGTCAGGTGGGTAAACTGTCTGGGTTTAAATCTGATGCATAGGATGACAAAGGGGAAAAATTAAAATGAAAGCAAACTTTTGCTTTCCTCCCTCCCTCCCTCCCTGGCTTTGCTTGCATCACTCTGGCTTCATATCCCCTGGTAATATACACTGACATTAATTTCTGTCGATTTAGCAGCAAAGGGATTGTTAATTTATTCATGGTTTGAGAGGATCTGAAACAAGGAAGGGGGTCGCTCTCCAGGATGAATGAGCAAGGGGAAAACACTTCTCGTGCGACATGGAGTGCTCCTTATTATTTGTTTCGCCCAAAGTAATGAATGCCTTGTCCTGATTAACAGCTTTGACCTATTTATAGCTGTACTGTTCCATGTCGCTATTGTGCCTCTTGGATATTCTGAACTGCACATAATATTTTCAAACCCATCTACTGTCGTATTTGTCTAGCAGACATCATTATTGCTTGCCAGCCACTGAAATCAAGGCCAAGGAGAGATTTTGAAAGCAGCACTTTGCAGAGATTATGGAAACTGATCTTTTGTGTCTGCAATTCAACTTGGATTGGGGGGGGGTGCCCTCCACCACCTTAATTTACCACAGTGTATCAAGGGAACGTCATTCCAATTATTCCTCCAGTGAAGGTTATTAACTGATCAAAATTAAGTAAATGTTTACAAAGTCTCCTTTTTCTTTCTTTCTTTTTATTTAACCAGCATTGGGGTGGGGAGGAATGCCTTTGGAAGCGAGTGATAAAATCATGTATTATATCTTAATCATCTAGTTGGCAAACGGGTCCAGTCTTCTGGAGCTAAAGTGGATTCATTATAGCCGTCCTCTGCTCTCACACGCCCAGTTTCTTGGAGAAGCTGCCAAACATTAATTCCCAGGCTAAAGCCATTTAATTTTGTTTGTTTAGTTTGAAGCAAAATTATCCTTCTGCCAAAGTTGTAGGGAGAATGTACTTGTAATTTGCACAGGAGAGGACTGGGCAAATTGCTTGGTCCAATACATTGCATTCAGAGCCAAGGGATTAGTCAGATGTTGGAAGGACCAGTGGTTGGTTCATATGGTTAAGATAGTCACAACCTTTCTCAAGCAAAGACTTGGCCTTGACTTTTGAGTGGTGGATCACTCAAGAAGGGGACTGAGGGTTGGCCAAAGCCTACCTTTGACTAATTTGAATTTATTAAATTAATGCGGTACAGACAAAAGTGCCCATTGTCATTCATTTCTTTTCCCTTCAATCACATGAAAAATGACCATTTGAGAGGAACCTTCAGAGACCACCCCAACATTTGGGGGGATGCAATGTTATGCACCCCTGGTTGAAGCTAACGGAAGGCTTTTGAGTAGGTGAAGGGGACTGAGTTGAAAGAGTGACATTCGTAGGCAAAAATATAACCAGAAGTATGAAAATAAAACAAGTAAGTGGGTATCATGATTCTCCAAGTCTTCGTACCAACTCCAAGCAGGTTCTTTTAATCTCCAGTATCATTGTCCCCATCTCTCCATGCCAAACCATCCAATCACTTTGCATACCCTGGGGAGATTTAAAAACAACTCAGGTCTGAGAGGCAGCAGTGAAAGCAGAAGATCCATAACCGTGGTTTGGGGAATTGTGGTCAATATCAGCCCTTATTGTTATTTTCACCCAATCCTGAGATTTGGAAAAGATACTGTCTTGTTTTTAGCATAAATTAACAGTAAGTGCTGGGAAGAGCAAAATGTGGTGCCAGGGTAAGACTTGTGTTGCTTGGAAGCATCCTCCTTTCGCAGAAAGAATCTGGGCCTTAGAGAGTGATTCTAGTTTCACAAAAGGAAAGTAAAAAGTATTGGGAGAAAGGAGCACCTATAATTTACCAGGCTGACGTGAAGGAAAGAATGTGGTCAAAGAAATGAACAAAGCCATGACCTATTAGGGCCGATGACTTACCCTATTCTCCTTACTGTTCATTTTTTACCAAGATGGGTAATTTAAGAGTTTCAGATAACTGGCTTGATAATCTTGTAATTGTAATCGTTGTTACCTTCCATTGATTACAACGGAATTTTAGGCTCTGAACTTAACAGAGCTAGTCTCATAGAGCCATCCTTTACAGCCAGGGATTTCTGCAGGATATGGTCAAAAAGTTCAAGATGGCCACAGAACGGTGCAATTGTAGCTTCAGACGCCATGCATAAAAAACTCATGAAGCTTCATTTGCAGTGTCACGACTGCTATTTTAACTTAAACATGCTCCTTGCATGCTTCATGCAGAGGTACTACATGGATTTCAGATGATGCCCTGGTAGACTTCTAATATTCAGTAAGAACAAAGTTTCATTCTTGTCTCCTACTGATAAAAAGTATTGCTACAATATCCATTTTGGGAAAATATGAGAATCAAATTACAACCTTCCTGTTATTATACACCCAATAAATGTTTGATTAATGGTCAATGTCTTGATTTATCTATAGGCAATATAGACATTTTACTGTTCCTTCCTTCAACCATAAATGTTTATATAACTTTTCTATTTCAGAATAACACTATGGATCTGAAATGGACATGTTGTAATAACTATGTTAGTCTTTAAGATGCCATATTTTTTTGTCATTTTTGTGGCAGTGGGCAGTCACAGCTAATTTTTGGAAAATTGTATTTTTTTTTAATACCAGCTAAAGATTACTTTTGTTCCTTTCAGCTCCAGGGATCCTTGAGGAGAAAACTGGTGGTAAATCTGACACCAGCCAATAACAAGAGATCAAATGGGATTGCTGACAACACTTTTCTGGATATTAAAAGAATCCGAGGTGGTGATAATCTTTCCATGGGGCGTAGTCAGTGTGGTAATAGTTGCCCAAACCAGTCAGTATTGGGATCATTCTCAGTTGGTCAAGGTGCTCCAAGGAAAATGGACAGCTCAACAAACAACAGTCATTCTAGTGCAAATGGGATGTTTAACATGGCTCTAAAGGAGGTCAAAAAAGAACCTGGGGAGACAATCTCTTGTAGTAAACATTTGGATGGTCAGACATCCCAGAACAATGCTTTTCCTAACAGATATGGAGAAGACACAGGGGAACAGTTGATGGACCCAGAACTTCAGGAGCTATTCAATGAACTGAGTAATATTTCTGTGCCCCCCATGAGTGACCTTGAATTAGAAAATATGATAAATGCCACCATCAAGCAAGATGAACCATTTAACATTGACCTTGGTCAGCAGATCCAGAGAGGGCCACCAACCCAATCATCTTCCCTGCAGATGGATAAAATGGTGATCAAGCAAGAGTATTCACCAGGGTTAAACCAAGCTTCAGTGGGATCACCTCAGATGAGGCCTCCTTCTACAGACTCAGCTTTCACCATGTCTGGTGCTGCTATGTCCACCTCATCTCCAGTTCCTTCAGTACCTCAGACTCAGACTCCTCCTTCTCAAGGGACTTCAGTCCCCCCTCGGCCATTGGCCAACTGGCAAGAAGTTTCTCATGCCCAGCAATTGAAACAAATAGCAGCGAACAGACAACAGCATGCTCTGATTCAGCAGTGCCAGCAAAGCCAATCAGCAGCACCCTGGCCTGCTTTGTCATCTACAGAGCCATCTTCTGGATCATTTGTCCAGGAGAAGATGTCTAGCCCATCCTTCCACCAGCAACAACAGTTCAGTCCACAGAGTTCTGCAATGTCTGGGATCCCAGTCAATGGGACTCCATCAAAAGGAATGAGCAGTTATACCTACCGGCCAAACTCCATGCCCCAGGGAAGCTCTGTCAACATCGTAATGCCACGAAAGCCTCAAGACATCCCCAGAAGTTATGTAAGCAACAGTCAGGTGTCACTGGAGGAACCTCAGAACAGTATCAAGCCTTTGTTTCATTTCAGCTCAGAACAAGCCAACAAGCAGATGTCTTCTGCTTTGGGACCCCCAAATAAGCCTTCCCTTCTCCACTATGCACAGCAGCCACCCCAGCAGCTGTCTAACTCAGCAGTTCAGCCACAAACTTCACAACAGCAGCAGCACCATCCTGCCCAACCTCTCCAAACCCAGCATCTCCAAAGGCCTCCCAATGTACCCTTAGCTCTACAGCAAAAGATCATGCTCCAGAAAATGCTACAAAACCAGAGTGGTTCGGGACTGCAGTATCTGGGCCCACAGAATCAGCTGGTAAGATTTTCTCCTATATCTCATCATGCAGTTCCTATTTGGGGTAAGCACAGACAACTTTTTAAATGTAGAATATTTTCATGATGCATTACATTACTTGGGAAGCCGTGTAGTCTGACTTGCTTCCTTTCAGATTCTGAACAATAAGAATGGTTGAGAAAAGAGTTGGGGGGGGGGGGTTTAAAACATTTGGGAGTTTTGCAGCCCCAAATTCAGCAGTGCTCTTTTGAAGCAATAAGAAGCAAAAAAAGTCATGTGACACCTCCACTTTGCAAATTTAAGCAGGGAGGCAAATAAGTTGCCATCTACCTTAGAAGAGCATCATATGGTGACACCTCCCAGGTTGGTGTTAGCTGGTGGAAACATGATTTGGATTTTAGAAGCCATGGAATGATTGCTACTAGTTATGTTAACTAGTTATGTTAACATACTAGTACTATGTTAAAAAATCAAATATTGGGGTCTTCTCTTTTGCTTCATTTAAAAAAAAAATGTTGTGAGTGAGCTAACCATATAAACAGCTTGGACTGAAATCTATCTAGTCTTGCTTTCTCTGAGGTGGAAGAATCAGTTTTGCTCTTTACACTGGAGTCATCAATACTTTGAAATAAAGTTAATCCTTCTAAATGGGATAAGCATGCTTTACGTAGCCGGGGCAACACTGACATAATCTGGATTGAAAATTCCAGTGGGAGGAGCCATCATGCAAAGTGGGTGTGGCAGTATCAAATGGGGTGGAGTCAGGATTTTTCTTTCTTTTTTTTTTTCCTAAGTGTTGAGAAAGGTTGGGGAAATGGCTACTTTAATCATGGGTTGCTGTCTAGCTGACTTTGGCTAATTTTGGAAAACTAAGCAGGTCAGACATGATTAGTGCCTGGGTGGGGAATCATCAGGAAATCCTGCATAAGTTAGATTGGGAAGTTGAAGAGATATTTGGAAAAAAGCCAACAGCAAACCAACATCATATTGTTGCTAAATAACTACACACTCATATAGTCAGTAACAGTTGAGTTCAACTCAATGATACTTTACTTTTGTGTATTTTAAGGAGCAGTACAATTCTTCTGTACTGTATGTCCCATTTTGATAGGTCAAGAAACTACACTGGTGACTTTTTATATTTGTGGCTCCCAAAACTTGCAGAACTGTTGGCCAGGAAGAGAGGAAGAAAGCAAATTCACAAAAATGTGCTTTGAGGGCTGCATAAGATTCTGGGATGACAGATTGTCCATTCCTGTTTTTAAATAAGGGACATATCGTTTCCCAGGTCCACAAGTGTCTTTCCTTCTCTGCAGTGTGCTTTGACCACAATTTTCTTGCCTAATTCTCTCAAGACACATTGCTTAAAGTCTCACTGCACAACTAGCTAAACCATGATGCTCCTCCTCCATTAATCTGTCAACAGTAAGGAGAGGGAATAAGTCTATCATGATCCAGTTTGGTGTAGTGATTAAGGCATCAGGCTAGAAACCGGGAGACCGTGAGGCATGAAACCAGTGGGGTGACCTTGAGCCAGTCACTCTTTCTCAGCCCTAGGAAGGAGACAATGGCAAACCACTTCCAAAGTCTTGCCAAGAAAACTGCAGGGACAAGTCCAAGCAGTCTCCAGGAGTCAATAATGACTTAAGGCAACCCCCCCCAAAAAAAGTTTTCTTAATGATGACAGCAGCTATGCAAAGTGTCAGCAAGTATAGCAAGTTGCATTTATTTCTAATCCCCCCCCCCCCCCCAGTATCCACTCAGACAGCCACAAGGAAAGGACTAAGTCTAGTCGGGAAACAGGACCATGGTCATAACAAACATTTCAGAACAGTTGCAGGGTTGCACAAGTGAAGTCCTGCAACATGTTGCACTAAGAGACAGTGTGGGACCTATAATCAGATCTCCCATGTTATCAGAACTGGACTAATGTCATTGGGCAGAAGAGGAGGAAGTAGACCTTCCTCATCCTGTGTCATTTTCAAATGTTTTAAATTGCCCCTCTTAAGCTGCTATTTGCACCAGAGCAAAACCTACAGTTCTGTAATTTGTGATTATTAATCTATGGTTCCATGTTAGTAAACCAGGATTGCTTGTGAGCAAGGGGGCCATTCAGTAGTGGAGATGCCTGAAATCTGTAAGACTGGTGGTGTTTCCAAAACATGCTTATTGGGGCATGGGCACTTGTCCCACAGAGACAAGTGGAAAAATGCATTGTGACATCATAAGTTTTATCTTTGTATGGGACATTATAGTGCAAGTAGAAAGACTGGAGCTAGTAGGAGATCACAATGCATTTTTGGTCATTTTTGCATAATTGTAGTTAGGAACTGAGGCCTGTGCCAGTGCACCTTGAGCCACTGGCACACCTCCCCAGAATTCAGCAACTTGCCAGCTATACCTGGCTTGGATTTATTTTAGGTTATTTTAATTAGAAATAATAATACATGCGAAGCTTGGCAGGTTGCAGAGCAAAGCAACTGTCTTTGCGTCATCCTTATTTCCATCTCTGTGCTTGATATAGGCTCCTGAGGCATCCTTAGGAAATAAATACAGTGGGGGGCTGCAGCCCAGGACTTTGGTTGGAAGCATGCCCACCTGGTGGCTGTACTCACTAAGGCAGCCAATTAGCTAACTAATCAGCAAATCTTACTTTTCCAAGAACTCCAGAATGTTCTGTTTTTGATCTGGAGCATATTCATCCCACTGTTCTGAAGATGATCCAGCAGTGTTCTGAAAGTTAAATCTTCCAAATGGAAGACATTCATGGTCACACTCCATATTTTTTTGGAACAACACTAACGGCTTCATTTCAGAAGATTAATTTCCAGAAAACCACTACACCATCCCCTTGAGTGGTCAGACCAGCCTGGTCCATGACCCAGGGTAGTCCATTCCTACAATGGTAGGTTTTGTACATCTCTACAAATAACTCATTTTATGAAAGGACCTAACCCCCCCAAAAGATTGCTTAACCATTCTCTAAATGAAGGAGATTAGGAGAAGGAAAGGATTGTTTCTTGGTCGATGTAGTGCTCAGCAATACACTCAAAGGCCCCTTTCATTACTGTTTTCCCTATAGTGATATTGCATAACCCGGGGAAAACAATAGAAGGGGGTTTGAAAGATGATAGATTCCACAAGCCACATAGATCTCTTATCAAAGCAAGCTACTGACAGCCAGACCAAGATAACTCTAAAGCTAAATGCACTATATAATCATCAAGTGTAAGGCCTGCAGGTTCAAACCCTGTTAAAGGATTGAACATGGAATATTTCATGTGAAGGATACCAATGCCTGAAGACTGCCAATAAGGAGGAAACTGGTTGTGTAGTACCTCCTACTGATCCGTAGCTAGTAAAACATCTAAAGCCACATAGGCCTCTTTCTTATCTATCTCAGCTTTCTAACATGGGTCTAGGTCAGGGGTCCTCAAAATCTTCAGCTCATCAACCTCTTCATGAAGTTTCAGATTGGTCAACAACCCCCAAACGTTTATTATATGAAAATAATTTAATAAATACTACTTTAATAGTGCTATGAAGAATAATAAACCCTTGGATAGCCCCATCACCTCAGTATTGACCACTTTGGGGAACCCTGGTCTAGTTGAAACAGAATAGCAAATTAAACATTCTAGTTATATTTATGATTTGCAACAGATTTCAGATTTATGCATTCTCTCTTCTTTTTGTCTTTGCCCTCAAGGAGAGGGGATTTGTCTTGGTTCATAGTTTCTATCAAAACAGTGTTTCCTTATTGATCTGAACATGGCAAACTGGCTTCTACAAACTATGGTACCAAGCTATTTTACTTTACTATATATTGTACAACTATAGTAGCCAAAATAAGCAACTGGTTTGTTATGAATGTATGTACCTAATGTCAAAGGGGTAGCAATATTTTGTTACTGCATCTGACCTAGGCCAGTATCTTTTTGCTGTAGTGAAAAAGGCTAGAAAACCGGTTTGTTCATAGGCTACAGGACTACCCTTGTGTATTGTGCCTTCTTAACAAGCACTACTAGAAAGAATAATTGAGGCCATCTTTGAAAAAGCAAAGTATATTGGTCATGAATAATATTGTGGCTTTCTGCTTTCAAAAGTGGCACTAAATTTATATTTATAGAAGAGATTGATTGATTGATTGATTGATTGATTGATTGATTGATTGATTGATTGACTGATTATGTGCCAATAAGTAGGTGTCACCTGTTAGCAACCACAGAAATAGATTTGCTCTAGAATGAACTGTCCTCTGGTCCTTCAGGTCTTCCAGTGGTGGCAATGGCAAGCTTGGCAAACTCCTGAAATTGTTGCCAAGAAAACTACACGAAATTGTCCAAACAGTTGCCAGGAATCAAGACTGACTTGAAGTCATATAGACATGCACATGCACATATTTGTTTGTGTGTATATGTCTTCCTCCCTCCCTCCCTCCCTCTCCTCCTCCTCCTCCTCCTCTTTCCTTCCTTCCTTCCTTCCTTCCTTCCTTCCTTCCTTCCTTCCTTCCTTCCTTCCTTCCCTCCCTCCCTCCCTCCCTCCCTCCCTCCTTCCTTCCTTCCTTCCTTCCTTCCTTCCTTCCTTCCTTCCGAGAGTTGAGAATTCTCTATGACTTTGTGGCTCTGAAGATTCCAAAAAGTACTTTGAGATATGGCATTATTAGCTACAGATTTATAGTACAAGTTATATTTCTTTTTGCCACATTCTCTTTGTATCAAAAAGAGGGATGGATTTTTAATTACATGGCTATTGCCTTCTATCATTTAAACTAAGCCATCCTTTTGCTATTGGGTGTCACAGTTGTTTGCTTCTAGTTCTACTGTCCCCAGGAGCGGGAAGGGGGAGCAAGTGATGCAAATTATGTAAATTGGCTTTTCCTGGATGTCAGTGCTCGCCAGTTTGACTTCTCCAGCTTATATAAGTACCATGTGCTTTCCTCTAGCACATGGTACTACAAATTAAGCTGATATAGTACTGCAGATTTGAAACCCATTGTATCCAGCAGTGCACAGAAGCCATAATCATCCTAAAACCCCAACCCAGAATAAAAGCAATGGGAGAGGAGCCCTGATTTTTACAAGAAAATCTAATCAAGAGGATCAGTTGAAGCCTTCATCGTGTGCTCCATGAGTGATATATTTGCCACCCTGCGGAAGTATAATGTCATCTAGCTCCACCCTAGTTAGAATTGAGAGATATTAGAAAAAGAAAAAGAGTGTTCCTGTAGAATCAGCCTCAATTCCTGGTGAGTTACAGTGGTTCATTTGTACAGTTTTCTTCCTATGATTCAGAAGTGATTTGTTATTGCCACCTCTATGGTTTTTTTACTACAAGCAATTTAATTCATAGACCTGGATTTTTGGAGTCCAGTCCCAAGAAAGATATTCTGGTGGCACACTTATAGACAGGCATAGCAGCAAATATTAGCCTCTGCCCTGACAATAAGTCTCTTTCATGAGATAATAGTTGATGACGTACCATCCTGTTTCTACAATATGGCCATAAATAACAATATCCATGTGAGCATCAGAAGTGGTTCAGTACCTTTGGAAACTTAACTGATGATGCTTCTAACCACTGTCCACTCTGCCCAGCCCTTCGTTCTTGATGTCATTGGCTGGTCTTCTCTGATGTAACAGTGAGTTAAGGAGACATGGACCACAATTTCTCTGGCTTATCCAGTGTTTTCAATGGAAAATAAGAATGATGCTTAAAAGCTGCACCATCCTTTAAGTGGAACCTGAGTGGGTCATACTCAGTAAAGGGGCAGAGCCATGTAAAAAAAAAAGATTTTAAAAGTGGAAGCAGATCAAACATTAAATGAATTAAACACTAATATTATGCTGCTTGGGGTGAAAGGAGGATCAGGGAGCAGGACACACAGTCTCCAGGACATAGGCTATTCACCTATCCTTAAAAGCATATGATATACAGTATAGGGATTGCTTAAATAGAGCAAAAGTTAACAATTGTTTAGAAAAGTTGATTTCTGCTGCCACTGTTGCATTTTTACTATGTACATGGGATGGCTAATGAGCCGGGCATAGCTCAGAACTCTGAACCCCAAGAAAGAGATCAATTGTGGTAGCACAATTGTGCTACACCATCATCGTTGGTGGCAACCATAGACATCTGTTAAAAGCCACAGTACATGACATCATTTGCATCACTTCTATAATGATGTCATGATGTGCACTGCGTCACTCATCCCATGGTGGCAAATATTGTGAGTAGCAGTTGAGAAGGTCCTTCATGATGATAAAAGCAGAGTCATTTGACCACAAAGCTTTCTAATACAACTATACCATTTCTTAAGAAATAAAAAAACCTCCATATCTTCAGAGCAAAAGAGGTATTTTAAATGACACCTGTAAACATTCTTTTTGTTACTTTCTTATTATCTGTATTTCTAGAAGATTTCCCTCCTCCTAATGAAATCCCAAGCAAATCAGAAGCTATTAGAGACCCATTAAGTGTTGGATTTGCACATTAATACTACATTAAAGTCATGCTCAAAAGAGGGAGGGAGGGAGGAATTAAGGAGGTTGACATATTTGCTGTAAGCATCTGTGGATTTGGTCGTAAGGCCATGTTCTTGTGGTTACAATGCTGTGATCAAAAGAATACAGAGCTAATGAATTACAGTATTCATTTCCACCTGCTGTGTTTGGAGCAAAGGAATTGGGAGAAAAACAAAACTGAAACTATGGGTTTACCCATCATCTAATTACTGTAGTGACTCTTATGGAAAATACATGGGGTTTTTTTTAATTTGTTTTTTCCAGCTTCTATTTTCCAGAAGTGGAAATTCAGCTAATACTTTGCTGTAGAGCATCCTTCATAGAAAGGCTCTCAAATGTAATCCCTTTAATCTTGCGTATATTCACAAAGACATATGCATTAGAAAGATGGAATATAATTTTAAAGGGAAGGAAGGAAGGACAAGACGCATATGAAATCAAATGTTTATGCATTAGACCATCAAATTACAATTAATGGTCCATCTTGTTAATCAGAATTTTACTATGTACTGAAGGGTGAGAGAAGAGAAGTTGCATTCACTATGCTAAACCACAGTCTGTTTCCCTTGCTTTTACTTTGCATGTTCTGTGAACTCAGCCATTGTAAATTTAACTCTGATTGGTAGTTTAGTGAAGTTACCCAATTCTGAATTATTAACAATCCAAGGCTTTGTATAACATGTGACTCCAGTCAGAGAGACAAATGTTAACTCATTTATTTACTACATCCATTTTTCTGGGGATTGTAGTCTAGGAAAGCACTAAGTTGGAGGAAGGCTCTATTATACCAATAACAGGAATACTAAACAACTACATATAACAGGGCTGCTTTGGATTCAGTTTCTAAAAGGTGCTTTATAGCTTGCAGAGACCCAACTGCAACTCTTCAAAGCAGCCATGGGTTCCCATAAAAAGACACAGCTGCTTTAAAGAGATGCAGGTAAGTACTGTGCAAAGACACTGCTTTGAAGAGATGCACTGCTTTAAAGAGATGCAGGTAAGTACTGGTAAAGTAGCTGCTTTAAAGAGATGCAGGTAAGTGCTGTGTTCATGCACCAATGCTCTCTGGAGTACTTTTTCTGAATAACTTCTAAGTGCTGCAAAACCCCTCACATACAACCATCAGTCACGGTCTTGGTGGAGACCATGACATTCATGAGTGAATGACAAATGAGTTCTCTGGGCAGAAGAATTCCATTACACCATCATAGGCCCATGAATTATATATGTGTTAATCTTATTCACTTTACTAAGAACTGTTAGTGGCAGAAGCTGCAAGAACTACTAATGGAGCCACAGGAGTCTGCAGTTAGTGCTTCAAAGGTGTATACAAAAATGTACCAATGTGCAGGTTTCTTTAACAGCTCCTGGTTCAATCAAGACCGAAAGAGGTGCTCATCTGTAAATTTCCAGTGATGTATCTGTGTAACAAATGCAATGAAGAAAGCATTTATCTACTAGAGATCCTTAGAATAACCTAACTCTTGCCATATCAACATATTATCTTGCTGGCATCATGGTACTATATGCTGTCCTGGCAAGCTAATTAAATAAGTCCACATTGGGTAAAAGCAGATGAATATTTGGAGATGTTGATCATAGCATGCTGGCTAAGATACAGATGTCTCCTCCAAGTCAACATCACTCAGTGTGGAAATCTATGAATGATGGTCAAGCCTGGTTTGGTTCTGTGCATGTGTGTATGTGTGTGTTTTTACATACATATATATACATACATACCTTTGAGTCACTCCTTGTGACTGCCTGGACAAGTCTCTGCAGTTTTCTTGACAATATTTCTGAAGTGGCTTGCCCTTGCCTCCTTCTTCCTAGGGCTGAGAGAGAGCAGCTAGCCCAAGGTCACCCCGCCAGCTTTGTGCCTCAGGCGGGACTAGAACTCATGATCTTCTAGTTTCTAGCCTGGTGCCTTAACCACTACACCAAACTGGCTCTCTTTGTGCATGTATCTCCCCCCAAAGGGGAGGGACGTAATGAAATGTACACAGCATAGCTCTGTGATGGCTTAGCCATGGTGTTTTGTGAAACACAGGTCAGTGGGAAAAGAGCTGGGGATGATGTATGGATGCTGTGGGAAGGCTTAAATTAAGATTGGTAGCTCACAGAATACTGTATGTATACAAATACTTTTTGGGTTGGGGGGAGTGGTGGGGGATGCAGAGAGAAAAGGACAATGTTGAATGGAGACGTAAGAGACAATTGCTTTAGATATTGATCAGAAACAAAGTAGCAGGTGGACATGACATAGATATTATTGCATTGAAAAGCTAGTTGACCAATTTATGTGATAAAAATGGGGCTAAATCATGTAAGGAATCCCAGCTCAGCTATTTTGTGATCAAGTCGGTTTGGTAATTCCTTTTCTCGTGGTTTGCCTCCTTGAGATCAGAGGCAAAGTGTGCTCAGGAGATAAAATGTGCTCTCCCTTTGGATATTGCCATTTTTTATGCCTCTTTATTCTTTTGAGTAAAGATAGATTTGTCCAAAGTATTACTGGTCTCTCTCCTTCTGCTTTCATTTTGGTGATACTTTATGTCACAACTTGGGAATATGTAGCTCCTTAGATGTTGGTTATTTCAAGTGTTTTTAGAACGAATGCATGAAGCATTATTCTTCAGAAATATTCTCTCCACCCCCTCACCCCCCACCACCATTTATTTCTGTTCAATTCCTTTATTTTCATCATCACTGGGGTAGTACACAGTTTTTATACCAGCCCGTCTCAACTTGATGATTCTCTTCTGTTTTGTATTATAAAATCTCATCAGCTTTTATCATTGTCCATTCCAGCTGTGGCTGATAGGAGTTGCCCTCCAAAGCAAAGAGAGAGTGCCATGTTAGGAAGGCAGAACAAATAAATCACTTAGACATTTAGTTCACTTAAATAAAGGAGCATGTTGTAAAATGGCGATAAAGCCTTTCTAAATGGTTAACTTCAGAGAAGACTGTTAAAACTCTGAATGAAGTTATGTAGCTATTGATACCCAGCCTCCCCCCCACTCAAAAAAAAAAAGGTGGGGGAAGATAAAGATTCCTTCAGTTCAAGCTTAGTTTCTCAATTCATAAGGGAAGGATCATACTGTAAGCCCTGTCCCTTTTATACATGCATTGTGATATCACACACACACACACACGGGGGCAGGGAGAGCCTCCAGTGTTTCACAATTTTGAGGAAAAAAGCACAATTCCCCAGAGCCTTCCTGGGCATATCTGTGTGGTTTGCTTGGCAATAATGCAGAAGTGGTTTACCACTGCCATCTTCCAGATTATATTTTTTAAATTTCCCAGTCAAACATACTGCTTCATTTTCTAGTTGTCTCTCCATCCAAGTATTAATCAGATCTGGCCCTACTTAGCTTGGTGTTTAAAAAAAAGCTGAGGTAATGGCTGGAATTGTGCTATGAGACTTTATGTGCAAACTGAGAAAGTGTTTCTCTAATTCAAATTCTATTCATCTCACTGCATTGGAGAAAAAAAGAAACTTAGGTGCATGGCGTGCTTGGTATTCCGTTTGCATGCCCAGGTGCTACAAACTGGGTGCAAAGTTTAGTGCCCCAACCTTCCTTCAAAGGCATCTTCTTTAACTTTAAATAGAAGCTGGTCAGATATTCCTTCAAGCACTGAAGAGACAGCTATCTTTTCTAAAAGGGGGACACTTTCAATCCATTCTAAATCTTATTGTTTAAAAAATCAAGAACTGTGTACTGCTTCTCAACAGCAACAAGGAATAAAATTATCCCCCTCCTCTCAAAATTGGTAAAGGATCCCAGACCTGCACACAAGTTATCCTGTGTTATTTTTCAACCCCAAAGCTAAGTCCTCCAAACTGAAGATCCAGTTTGAGCTGGGTCACAGTAAAATGCGCTGACAAGTTGTAATTAATACGTTATTCAGGACCCATGTTTCCTGAAGCTAAAGTGCTCCACCCAGGTTTTAACAATAGAGGATCATGCGGGAGCTTCGTTGCCCTGCTTTTAACTGACTTTTCAGTCATTCCTCTCGCCCTTGTGTGTGAGACAGAGTTTCAGGGATGGCGGGGTGCCTTATTAAAGGCATTCTTCTGCTCTGCACAACATGGTGGCTGAGTTCACTGACGGAGGGAAAGAGGCAATGAGCAAAATGCATGAGAATGTGGCCATCGAAAGTTGAACGGGGGTGTAGAAACTCTGCTTCCTTCCATGGGAATGAGAACTTCTGCCAAAGTGAGATGCCTGAAGTTCCCTTGGGGGTAGCAGCCCATCTCCAATTGGTGGAGGCCACTGTGAGAAGTTGGGGTGGGCAGCAGCAAAAGATGTGAATCTGTCTCTGTCTGTGAAACCCGAAGGGCAGAACCTTTTCAGTATGAATCTAGCGTTGATAAGCATCAGCTTTTCATGTTAAGAGGGGGTATTCAGAGACCCTAGCCCTGAATGTAAGAGGCAGTGTTTGCAGAAGAAAGGCGAATTGCTAAGCTAGTCCCACAATCTATTTTAATTATTGTACTTAAACCACATCTGTAAATGTTAGCAGCCAGGCTGGCCTCAGACAACAGAAAGAGGTCATGTGCTTTGTTTCTTTAATAAGAAGTGTCTTACTGTAGAATTAAAAGTAGAATTAAAAACAAATAACCCCAATAAACCAAACATCAAAATGTCACAGGTAGAACCACATAGCAGATATCAGAGGAAGTTTTCAGAAAGGCACATAATGGATGTGTGGATGTGATGTGCTCTCATTCATTTTTCACCACGTTCTGGGTTGTCAATCCTCTTCATAGTCACCATTATGGATTAGTGGATCAGAGTCAATCCGCTCCATTTAACTGCCTACTTTGGGAGACTGGTTTTTGGTCCAGCAGTTTTTGGTATCGTTTTTTAAATCAAAATTGGATGAAAAAGAACTAGGTGTGGATGGGGGTTTGTATTTCTTTGATGAATTTCACAAGGTGGCCAAACAGTCTCTCCCATTTTTCTTAACTTGAAAAAGCCTGGTGCATTTATAGAAGAGTGCATTATATGTTGAAATTCAATTCCTAAGTCACTCCATTCAGAAGTAGGAAAGTGCTTTGTCTTCTCTCCTCCTCCTGATTCTGCAATTTATGTTTTTAACTGGGGATTCTGTGAATAAAATCTCAGGTATCAACAATGGCCACTTCCAGTCCCACTTGAGTCAAGCTTAACTTCCAATGGCTTCATGGACAATATGTATCTATGTTGTTTTCATGTAACAAAAAAGAAGTGGTTTGCCATTACCTTCTCAATTCCGTCTAGTCTATGACCTGGGATTTTCTGATGGTCTCCATTCCAAGTACTAACTGGATCAGTTCAGCGTTTTCTATGTCAGCTGAAGTAGGTAAGTCTGCTGTGACGTACGTGTTGCTAAAAAGGAGGCTATGCTTCAGAGAAATAGAGAAGGCTAAATTTACATCAAATTGCCATGTGTATATTCCAACTGGTGAAAAATGAGCAGTAGACATTGCAGCTGAAGTAGAAATGCCGTGCATCTCAGAGCACTGACTCTGCCTTACTGTTCTTTTCCCGTGCTCTCACATAAAGAGTACTTCACTTCATCACAGAAAATAATTCTGCAAACCTCACACTCATTTGCCTGATGAAGTTACATAGTTGGGTAATGAAACGTCTGCAAACAAAGAGCCAAGCTCAGAGAGCACCGAGGACTTCACAGTGCCACATGAACTACAGATATCCTCTTCTGTCAGAAGAATTCCTTAATATTGCACTTTTAAACACTTAATAGCATAACTCACCCAAAAATCCTTCAGGTATGATGCTTGCAGTAACACTTTTGCAAATTCATTGGGAAACATTGCTGTGCAACCGCTTCTTGAACCAAACAGTAGAAACTTGGTTTCTGCAACAGCAGAAGGAAGGTTGTACTCACAATAAAAATTGCAGCTGTTGTTTGTTCAACATAAACAGTTTTTGGCTTTCCAGTTCTTGTTATCAGTGCTCAAGCAGGGGCCTCTCTTTACTGCAGCTCTGTGACTCAGTGGACATTCTTGCTTGGAGATTGAAGGGTGTAGCATCTTGATTTTGTGAATCATACTTTTTAAAATATAGTCAATGTGAAGGCTTCCTCAAGTTGAGTTCAACTTCTGATGACTTCATGGAGACATAAGCATAGTTTTCTTAGCCATAATACTAAAGTGGCTCGCCGCTGCCTTCTTCCAGGAAGTTTTCCTGCAATTTCCTAGTGGTCTCCCATCCAAGTACCCACCAGGTCTGGCCCTGTTTAGTTTTTCCAAGATTAGCCCAGGCCAGCTAGGCGTGCTTCCTGCTGTGTCTGCTTCTGTACACACAGAGACATACACTAGAGGATAAGGGCTAGAGAGGAGGAGGAGACTTGTGGGTTTAAGTTATCGAAACTGACGTACTACACCAAAAACCGATGGATGGAGAATGAATTTCTGCTGAGGAAAAAAAGATAGCTGGAGCCAAACTACCTGAGATGCTTTGCTGCTGGAATCAAAATGTCACCTGTGCACATCATGCAGCGTGAACTAGATGGGAATCGAATGCTGTTTCAACGCTGGCAGGCAGACAGCATCCTGTACTTATCTCAAGGTACAGCCTAGTTTAGAGGTCCAGTTAGACTAAGTGAGACGTAAGTCGCTCTTTCTTTCCGAAGACAGGAAATAGCGCCAAAGCTGCTGTTGCCACCTGTTGGCATCTCTTGCCTGAAACAGGCAAACACTTTCCAAAACTGCCATAGAATGTTTCTAAAATGGATCACAAAAGAACTGCATACCCTACGTTAGGACCTTTGTGGAACAACTGATAAGGGTTAATGCCCTGTTTTCTCCTGGGCCTGTGCTGCCCAGAAAAAGAGGCACCGACAGGTGTGTTGTGCATGCCCACGCCCACTGTGAAGCACTTTTCCAGCTTCAGATGTGAAGCCCTGCTTATCCCTGGTACAGATGAAGTCCATGAAGAGAGACTGAAGTTGCTGGGAAAGAGAGGATGGGATAACGCTTGTTAAATGCCTGAAAGGAGATCACACCGAGGGAGAACGAGAGGTGCCCCTGAATGCAGGACACAGAATAATGGATTTAAATTTTATGAAGGCAGAGGCCAACTAAACGCAAGAAAGTTCAAAAATGTAAGCTGTTCAACAGTGGAATCCGTTCCTAACAGAGGCGGTAGGCTCTCTGCTGTTGTTCAGGCAATTGTTTGACTCTTTAATATGACTTTCTGCACCGAGTAGTGGATTGGTGTTAATGGCTTTTATCGCCCCCTTCCAGTTCTCTGATTCTGTGAATGCAAACAGGCAGACAGTTGTAAATGTGGTTTAAGCTAGGAATGAGGTTGTGGGCATGAATGATGTCTGTGAATATAGAAAACCTTAAGTGCTACAGGGCCTGTATGCATTTACTAATTCTTATACAGAAATGAATGCTGTGAATCTGTACGCATGCCAAAGGATGTGCTTCAACCAGGTTCAAGCCGTCTTCCCCGAGAAGAATGCTCTCTAGATGTGTGGACCTCAACTCCCAGAATCCTCAGCAATGGCCAAGCTGGCTGGGGGATTCTGGGGTTGGAGTTCACCTATCTGGAGGTTGCCCACATTAGGGAAAACTGATTTCTAGAGTAGGCTGTGCTTTGTTATAATGAGAGCCAGAGCTGATTCATAACTTCTGAACTTCTTTGTAGAACTGAGAGTACAAAACAGACATGATTGTGCCTCCCGTGGCTTGTCAGATTTCCCTAAGCTACACATGACCGTGGTTTATTGGAGGACAGGGATAAAATTTCTGTGTGATCTCAGAAGCCAGGGAGATTCCCGACTTATGAATTGCTGGCAATCGGTGTACTACAGCATAGTGAATGCTACCTTTAAAATGCTGTTACTACTATGGAGAAAAAATGTATTTTACTCATTCGTGACCAATACTGTTTCTGGTAAACCTGAATCACTAGTCAATTTCTGTCTCCACCTTCATTCCCCACTCCCCGTTTTCCTTTTCTCAACTCTGAAAGAACATTCTTGGCCTCAAAAGTTGCCAGAAAACATTTTCTTTCTGGGACAAAGGAAAGTTTATGAAGCAACTTTTATTTTCCTCCTCCTTCTTGGCTGAGGGCCAAGTCTGTGGAAGTCCAGGCTTGCAACTAAATCCAAGAAAGATTTTTTTTTTTCTGCTATCTTTCCCCCCTACCCCACCCCAATGGAGATAAATAGTGCCAGGACCACATCCCCAGTGAGAACTGGATCGGGGAAGTATCTTGCCAGACAAGATTGCCGTTTCGGAATGCAAAATTTTGCTCGTATTTATTCACCCGCTTGCTCTCCCTTCCATGCATATACAAATGTTTCTACCCTTCACTGGATCAAAACCCTTTTAAAAACATCAGAAGCATTATTGATTTTTTGCAGCTTTTGATAAAATATCCCTTCCCTTTCTACAACTGGTAGCGCAACTGCAATTAGGGGTTCTTTTTCTGCTGTAAGAACATTGCAGTTCCTTTTCTTTCGTGTGGCAAGTGCAAAACAAAACAAACAGCAAAAGTACAGTACATATGGGAGAATGTGATAAATCCTCCCACCCTGGAAAACAGACAGGCGCTGTTACACAATATACAGTTCTGCAATTTTACGGACTCCTGTTTTCTCTGCGATGTGATTGTTGAACAATAAGCTACTTCCAGTATCCACATTCTTTTGCAAACCTACTAAAATAAAGATGATTTTATTAATATTCTTTTGCAAATCCTGTGGACCTAACATTAGCCCTTGCCCTTCACCTACAGTGCAAGATTACTCATGTAACTGTATCAAAATGACAAGCTAACTCAAAATCTTTCCCACCAGACATGCATACCTCTTCTCAAAACTCTACAGTTCCAAAGACAGAAAACATTCAAGTGGAGATGAGCAGTGATTTCTTCTCGAAATGTTTGAGGAAGGGCTAGAGACCCCCTGCCCCCCACTCTGTTCTGTCCACACGGACATCCCGCCTCCAATCTCTGCCTGCTATTCTATCTTTCCATTATTATTTTTTTTTAAATCACCTTGGAGAAGGTTGAAGTAGCTGGCACCAGACAGCTCTCCCAAGACAGGAGAGGCGGGGTAGGAGTGTTGCAACGTCATCAAGATGGATTTTCCCCCCAGGGGAAGAAGAGGCCAAAAAGATCAAGCAGCCAAGAGAATCAGATGCACTTTCTGAAGAAGGTTTTCTGAGCCAGCACCAGGCTGCTTGGTCAACAGAGCTCTGTATGATTTTCCAGAGTCCCTCAGATTTTTGAAATTACGATTGGAGGAGAACCATCCACAGTTACAGTAAACACAAAGGCTCAGAATTGCCCCTCGATTTCTATAGCTGCCTACCTAGGAAAGGAAATTGCAGCCTGAATGCATTTTGAGAGCAGCCGGTTGAGGAACACACATCTCTTATTGTAAAACCTGAAACTCAGTAACTGGAGGTAGAATATTTCAATTCCATATGAACCTTGACTTCAGGTGGAACTATGGAGAAGCTTTCTAAGCCTTTCATTGCCGTGCCCCAAGGAAGCTACTGCTTGTATTATTATTATTATCATTATCATTATTCAGAATTCAGGACACAGACTAATGGATTTAAGATAAGGAAAGCATAGTCTTGATTAAATGTTAGAAAAACACTTCTAACAGAAAAAGAGCAGCTGGATAGTGGAACTACTTACCCAAAGAGATGGTGGGCTCCTGTTCAGTGGATGTGTTCAAGCCACATGTCAGGGTCACTTTAATTTGGATACCTGCACTGAGCAAGGGGGTTGAATGGTCCCTTCAAATTCTGCATTTCTATGATTAGAAGACCATAACTTTCAGTCTTACCATATGACAGTCCTTTTAGAACACTTTCATCACAGATTTTCAGAAGGGGGACCTTCTTCCCACCGTCACTGTTTGTCAAAAACAGGTTGTGTGAATCATCTGTTGTTCAACAGAAGTGAACCGTTTCCTTTTGATTCTGTCAATTTCCTTCCTCCACCAGAAACAGGCCACCAAGGATTTTTTTAATAATATTTTTTATTTTATAAAAGCTAATGAAATACTCCATCTTCTCTTTGGTATAAAATTGTGTTTGCTAGTTGTTGTTTTTTAAACAATTCTAGGGGATTTTTCTTCATTGTTTGTGAGATGACATGTATTTTGAATCGTCTTAAAGAGATGTGGATAGGAGCCTTTTAAGAGGCTGTTTTGATTCTCAGTCTCTGCTGATTAAAAAAAGATTATTAGAAATACAACAAAACACAAATACCTTTAAAAGGGAGGATTTAATCCTCCAGGGGGAAAAAAAAAAGTATTTCATTTATCGCAACCACACTTATCTCACATAGAGAAAAGGGATTAAGAAGTAGCTTTTGTGTTCTGAGTGCCTGAGCGACTGCAGCAATAACAGATTTGCCACCGGCTGGAAAAACCAATACATTTTGGTGCTTCGTGCCCCTGTACCTGACTGCAAGGAGCATTTGTTTAAATGAATATAGGGTTCGTGCAGATGTGAATGTTATTTTTAAATGTTTTTAAAATTGACTGAAGAGAGCCAGGATCTCATAAGATTTGTTCAAACATGTCGGATTTGGCAACCTTCTGAGATTTGGGCCATTTAAAAAAAAAATGTTTTTGCCTCCCATTACAGACTAACTGAAGCTCCTTGTGGACCTTCAACACCATCATAGACCACCTACAATGATGTAGGTCGAATAATAAGTTGACCTGGCTTCTGAAAATAGTTGGGCCAGGTTGCATTGAAATCTTTACAAATATTTTTCCCAATTCACATTCATATTCACACACATGCTGCTTATGTCTTGATATTTGCATGATTCAGTTATCTCACTATGCTTTGTTCTCACACCTCTCTCTCTTCTCTTAAAACAAATTGCTTGTGTGTGGATGGCACACTACAAAAGGTCTTACTTAGCTGCCATCCCTACTACAATTCCCCCACAATTCCTCATTGTCTTGGGCCCAACACATGTGGATTAGTACAATTGTCCAAAGAGGCCAGTATGTGGTGCAGAGAGGTTTGATACCTATGAATTTTGTTGCATGACAATCCTGCTGTGATGAAAGAGAGAAGTGGAGAGAGAATAGCTGAGGGTGGAGGAGAATTGGGTTCACACCCTCATACACCCATGACATTCATTAGATAACCCAAACCTAACCTAGATTGTTCTGACTGTAAAAACATTGTAAAGGAGCAGCTGTTCTGAGCATCTTGAAGGATGGATAAGGGGAAAGTATTAAATACAATCTGGAGTGAGTTCCAGGTTGAGGTCACTTGAAGCTGCCTTCCCAAATCCAATGCAGGTTTGGAGGAATGTCCTGGTATCTTGACCCCAGAAGGGCCTTTATGGGAACTCTGTCCAGGGAAGTGGTTTGTGTGTCTTTGACTCTCCCCCTGCCTTCCTCCCCCAAGCACACTTCCACTCCTATTTCCTTTGTGTCCATATGAAAGAATTTGGCCTTCAGGATTGGCTGGAAGGTTGACCAGAACTGGAACAAATGTTTCGTTCAATATTACAAATCATTCCATCAAACCTAGATCTTCCTTTATAGAGGAAGAAGATAGACTGGTTCTCCTAATATCACCAACTGCAAAAAAATAAAAATAACACATGACATCTTTCTAAAGCTTTCTCCACCCAGTCTGCCATTTTCAATGAAAATCTGCAGAAAGACCTAAAATACTGTTTGTTGCAGATAAGTTGCTTTAGTCTCCCCTTGGAACATCTGGAAGGAATCTAATATTCTGCAGATGGGTTGGCAGAGTAACTCGTGCTGGCTTGGCATTCTGGGAGGCAGGTTGGGGAGAACTATAAACCTGTTTTCTACTTAGCTGCTTTCTGCACCTTCAGAGGGGAAGTGCAAAGGACTGGGATCTGAATGGTGTAGCCAGCCTCTGAGCTATTTATAAGCTGAGGTTGGCCTTCCATACCTCATCCCTTTGATAACAATTCAAAAGGAAAACGAAATGCTTAGCACAGAAGAAAGTGGCAACTGGTGTATTATCTTTGCATGCAGCTACAAAGAGGAGGAGGAGGAGGAGGAGGAGGAGGAGGAGGAGGAGGAGGAGGAGGAGGAGGAGGATGAAAATGTTTTTCTTAAAGATTAAGTGAGGCAGGAAAAAATTAATATGGAACAATTATGCCCAGAGATGTCTTAATTGCTTTTAGACAAAAAACACCAGAGGTTTGTGGCAGGCGCCATCTGCTGGAAGTTAAAAGTCATTGTCCGAAAATGTCAGAAGCAAAATGAATAAAATAATGGGACCTGCCATGAAATGTTGCAGCATGCCACCACAGATGCTACTTCCACTGGGATCAGTCATTGGTCAGTTTAGCTTAGTATTGCTATCAAGAACTTCTCTCCAGGATTTCAGGCTTGAATTTTATCAACTCTTACTGAAGATGCTTGGAAGCTCCTGCATAAAGTGCAGCTGTTCTTCCACTGAGATAGGATTTGTCTTGAGTTCCTGTTTCAGCCAACACCTATCTTCTGGCTGACTGTGGCCTTCTTACACATGGATGTTGTCCTATGGGGAGCTGAAGATCCTTGCTCAAAGAAGACATTTGGTATTAGTTTATGGCCAGAGGATCATGTATCATGGAGTTCTTTGGGTACTAAGGGAGAAGTCTCATGGTGATTTTTCTGACACGTAAATGTCAGAATCAATCACATAATCTGATTGAACAATTGCCTACTTGCTTCTTCTTGAAGTACTGTGTTTCATAAAAGGGCTCAACCTGAAGGTTAGGAATAAAAATTCTAATAACAAGACCAAGTTGAACCAGTTACCAGAAGCGTTGGTGACTCCTCTTCATAGGACATGCTTAAGCAAAGGCTGGAAAGCCAACTGTGGTGGATGTTTTGAGTTGGGCTCAGTGTTCCAATGGCAGAGTTGGGTTGAGGGTTGGACTTGATGGCTCAGAAACCCTTCCAGTTCAGCGAGTCTACAGTTCTTAAAGTTCATGTTCTTTTTGGATTAGGCCAAATTTCTTCTCTGCTTTTCCAGTTTTCTCTCTTCCTTTTCAACGTGGCGGGACAGATTGGGCTGGAGAGCAAGGGAGAGCTCTACCATGTGGTGTTCTTTCCTCCAGTTGTCAAGATAGAAGGAAAGATGTTGTTCTGAAAACTACTGCTCCATAGGGTTGCTTTTACCACTCCTTGGGAATGAGGCCAGTAGAGTTGCTGCCTTCCCATGGGGGCCAATGCTTAGCTGTGGCTGCTGTCCGGGCCAAGAATGATGGTCTTCCCTGTGGGTGATTAGAGTGAGACAAGGATGAAGAACAAAGAAGGCCCATTTTCCCAACCAAGGATTGTGAGACGGTGAAAAAGAGCCAAGAGCTACCCCAGGCCTCCTCTCCCTCCCATGAGCCACCAAGTCTGCTCCACATTTCCTGCCAAGGGTAACCCTGGAAGCTAAAAATAGAAGCCAAGGGTAACCCCTTGCGCTCCGCTAGCTCTCAATCCCTCTCCTCCCTCATTCAGCTACTCCAAGAAAAGGAGGCTGCTGCCACTGCTTTAAATATAGAAAATAAATACAGAAGCAAGGCAGAGATACACAAAGCTGGTGGCTGAAAATAAATCCCTTCTGAAATTACAGATTTTGAGTGTTGCCAAAGGAGTGCAGCAGCTGGAGAAGGAGCAGGAGGAAGTGCGTTTCCACTGCTTGTGGACTCCACTCTGCTTTGGTGTAAAGGTTCATGGCAACTGGAGATGTGTGGTGTTCAAGTACCACTCATAATCATAATAGTCTTTCCAGTGGAAATATTGACCTCAGGGAAGGACTTCCATGAAGTCAATATTGTTATACCCAAACTCAGCTTCAAATGAATCTCCACATCCTTTCCTCTCTAATCACACAACTCTTAGTAGGTCTGTACATAATCAGCTGTGACTTTGGAGGTCACCTGGCACCTTGGAATGCCACTACAAATCACATGGTAGGTCCATGTCAAGGCTCTTTAAAAGTCGTACTCAACACTTTGGAGCTAAAATTCTCCTTGTAGATCCACACTATGGCTTTTAATGTTCCATCCATCTGTTCGAGGTTCTAGAAACTCCACTCAGTATTTTGAAATGCTGTCTTGGTGTAGAACTCATGGAGGTGGTCTTGCGGGAAATATTCAGAAGCCATTACAAAAACAAGGGCAGAAGCATTCCTTGAGTCTTGGAAAAGGAGAAGGTATTAGGAAGAGACTCAGGTTGGATCCTCCCTGACTTACTGGGGTATAAGAGGGAAGGGAGGAAAAACATGATCAGACATGCAGGATTCTGTTAATATAGCCTCTATCAATAACACTTAGTTCTAATTTTCTTGTGAAGCCTCTTTCCTGATCTAGACAACCTTGAAGGGCTGACACTTGGCTTCCCACTTTAGCAGGCTGGGGCCATAAGTTCCCCCTTACCCCACTCTGAGATATCATGAGGATGTCTGTACTATATTGGTCCTTTAGGGGTCCCCTGAATGCATTTCTCATTCTCACACCATGTCACTGCTTTCCTTTGGCAGGGTGATGCCCCATCATACATCCAGATTACATTCTCCTTTGTTCTTTTGTGTAGGTTGTGCATAGAGATTCAGGAACCAGACCAGGGTGAACCTTTGGTTTCCTTTCTAAAAGCTCAAGGTTTATATAAAGTCATCCATTACTGCCTCCAGTTGTAACTCAGCAAATGGTTTCACCCTACCTTGTAGAAGATGAATGGCAAGAAAGGGAAGAGGACAAGGAAAGGATCGTGGGGGCGGGGGGGAATCATCCTGAATCAGTCCAACTGAAAATAAATATTTCTCATCGTCCATGGCAGATCTATTCAGAGATGGGGCTAGAGGAAATAGGAAAGAGTTTGCCAGGAGAAAATCAGAGACACAGGAAGGTGAAGTGGGTGGACCCTCTTCCTACAGTGCAATGTCATATCTTCCTCCTCTACTTGGTTCTTTCACTACATTGTTCCATATATGGCAAAGAACCTTAATGTCTTTCTGACTTTCTGAGAATGTAATCTGTCTGAACCCAGAACGAATTAAGGGTTTTCACACTCTTCAGGCCCCTAGATAACAGGCTTCTTAGTAGTCTCATGACCAGAAAAAAAAAGATGGGGGGGAGGAGAGAGGAGGAGAAGAAGAAGACTTGCTAAGTGCTTCCCAAGGACCTGGGATAGGCAGATGTTGTTGTTTGATGGTGTTAAAGGTATCGCAGAATGTAAACTGCTCCAAGTTGCCTTTTACAACTGACTGATGGTATTTTGTCGATGGTCTTCAAGTGGTGCTCCAGTTGTTTTGGGATTGCCCCAAGGCACCTATTGCTATTGATACTATCTTTGCTTTCTTTTGCCACAGTCGTTCTACTTCTATTTGCAGGTCTTTGTATCGTGTGATTTTCTCCAGTTCTTTCTCTTCTATTCTGCTGTCCCCAGGTATTGCAGTATCCACTATCCAGACTTTTTTGTCTTTCTTATCAACAATTGAAAATAAATAATATCAATAATAATAATAATAAAAATAATAATAATAATAATAATAATAAAAATAATAATAAACCTGCTCACTTGGGGGGATGATGATGATGATGATGATGATGATGATGATGATGATGATGATTTTGACTTCAGCTGGGAGAGAGATCAGCCAACTTGCCTTTAAAATATTTTGGATATTTTACAGTACTCCAAAATATCAAATTGCTAGGAAATCAATAGATACAATTGGCGTGTGTGTGTGTGTGCAGGGAAGATCATAAAGTAAGGAAAGCACATCACACACACACACATACTTATTGGGAATGGGTGTGTGAGGGAGAGAAGATCTTTACCTGCCCATAAATAATTCACACAGGAAATTGGCTTCAGGAGAAAGAAAAGAAAAATTGATCCAAAAGGGCAACAGTACTAAGATGTCTGAGTCCAGCCTCTCTGTTTAGTATATCGCATCAGCTCTTTCAATAACTGAGGAAGATTTGGGGGTATGGAGGCTATTTGAAATAGGGATATTGATTATCGATTTCTCTGGCAGGAGTATCATTCTTTTCACAGCCCTAGGAAACTATTTTGCTCAGACAACTGTAGGTGAACCTCAGAGTTCAAGAAGTCTCTCAGATAAAAGCACTTAGTAAATAATAACAATGAAGTCTTCAACCCCAACTCTGCCCTGCCTCTTGTTAAGAAGAGCAGTTAATGGGAGGGAAACACTGCCCAACTTCATTGCAGTGATACAGGAAGGGTAGGTTATGGGACAACACAATTTCTGGCAATATCCTTTTCTCTCAAGGATGGCAGGAAAGTGGATTAATGTAGCTGTGAAGATGAGCCCAAACTCTGCAGAGAAGATGAGTCTGAACCTTCCTGCATATGTTCCCAGTCAACCCAATTCCTAGTCTGGAAGGAAGCTATGGGACTAGGCTGGCTTCTGGGAAGGTGGAAACATCTCCTTATCATAATGCTTACCTCTTGATATATTTCTCCCCATTTGGCAAAAAATGGTTCATGAGCACTCTTTGAGTAAGATTTTCAAGCCAGCTCTGTGTCCACAGCATATTGTCATGCTATCCAACGGCTGCCTAGCTAGATTACTAATCAGCATCTCATGGGATATTTGACAAATGCTTTGCTGAGATCAAGTTACATTATGTCTACAACATTCCCACAATCTTTTAAGGAAGTTCATCAAAAAATGAGATAAGATTATTCTGGCAAGATTTGTTTCTGACAAATCCATAATGCCTTCTGATAAATTACCACATTCTTTTCAAGCGGTTTACAGAATAAAGTCTTATTAACAAGCTTAGAGTCTTTCCAGATATCGATACCATAGAATCATAGAGTTGGAAGGGAACAGACAGATCATGGACTCTAACTTCCTGCTTAGTTCAGGATCCATTAGAATATCCCTGACAGATGACCATCCAGCCTGTTTGAAGACCTTTACCAAAGGAGAACATCACCACATCATGTGGCAGCCTATTCCACAGACTGACAGCTCATACAGTCAGAAACTCCTTCTGATGTCTAGCTTGAACTTCCTTCCTTGTAATTTAACCCATTGGTTTTGATCCTGCCTATGAATATTAGTCTGTCTGTAGTTTGCTGAATCTCCTTGTTTTGCCCTTTTGGACATAGGGGCAAGTTTTGCTCTCCTCCATTCATTTTGAATTTCCTCTCTTCTCCAGGTTATCTCAGAGATAATGTATAAGAGTTCAGCCAGACCATCAGCTAGTTCCTTCAACATCCTACCTACAATGCAGTTCATCTGGTCTGACTTAGAAATTTACTTTAAAACTCATTCAAAGTACCAAGGTATTTCCTGACCACATTTCTGTCAGTCTTCAACTTCAAATCTGCTTCTTCATCCTGCTCTTCACAGATTCCTGGTGGAACACTTTTTTCTTTTTGGAGAAGACTGGACCAAAATAGGACTTCAGTAGCTCTGCCTTTACTTTATTTCCCTTTGCTATCTTCATTGAGCAGTTATTGTAGTGATTCTTTTTATTATTATTATTTTATTTTGCACATAACTAAAGGAGCCTTATTCTTAGCATCTTTTTCTAATTTCATCTCATTCTGAATGTTTGCTTTTTTTATTCCTTTCTGACAAAGAATTCCAAGCTTCTTGTCTGTACTCTTCTTTCATGATCTGGCCTTTCTTCTATGTCCTATATGTGTCCTTTTTGTTTTCAAATCTTCACTGGGCTTCTTATGCAGACACACTGGCCTCTTCTGCTTCCCTCCATTTTCTTTCCTCACTGGAGTTATCTACAGATGTGCTGCACTCTTTAGGAACTCCCACCCATCATGCACTCCTTTTCCAGATAGCTTCTTCTTCCATTGCGCTTTACTTACCATTCTCTAATTAAAATTTGCTCTTTTGAAGTCTAAGATATGTATTTGACTATGTTCAGTTTTAGTTTCCTTAAAATCAAAAACCCCAGCATTACCTGGTCACTCCCCCCACCACCACCATTATTCCTGCTCCTGTGCCACTTCATCAGTTAAGTCTTACCTGTTGATTAGTGGCAAGTCAAGGTTAACTACATCCTCTGTTTTCTGAAGAAAAAAGTTATCAGCAAGACAAGTCAGAAAGGACCGTGCTTGGAAGAGTTTGTCTCCTGACAATTGTCAGTGTAACTAAAATTCTCCATCACTATGATTTCACGCCCCTTAGAAAGATTTGCAGTTCGCTTTTGGAAGGCGTAATCCAGGTCTTTTCCTTGGTTGTGTGAAAACCATTACCAAAACAAGGAATGAATGAGAATTGTCCTTCTACCCAGAAGAGAGTTGCTTCTAGCCCTTTACAGAATGAGCAGGAGAAAGAGGTACAAGAATCAGAACGCTGATTTCAATAGAAATAAAACTCACATTTGATACCCAGCAGTCACTGGAACTCAACAGTTCTTGTATCCTTGTGAGTCTGTTCCAGTCTAGCTGGAGAAGAAACCTGACAGGCTGAGCAGACAATAGTAGATACCAACCAAGTATTACTTTGCTTTGTTCTCCCACATATTTTAACCCAGATGCTCTGTATATCACTGCCAAGTTCATTCATTTGGATTTTTGAATAGGAATGGATATTTTTAACATAGTACAATTCATCCTCCCTTGCTATTGCTGCTCTTCCTTTTGAACAAATTGCATCTCTCTACACTTAACTTATGGGAAGTCATCCACCAAGTTTCTGTTATACCTACTAAATCATACTTGCCCTTCTGCACTAAATGATCATCACTGTGGTCATTTCCCCCCATTGTCAGCATTAGTGAATAGCCGGTGAAGGCCGTGTACTTTATGAGATGACATTCTTTCAGATTCTACTTTGGTTTTTAAGAGGCCTAATTTCTGCATGACTCACATTTTTTCAATACAGAAGTCTTTATTAAAAGACCCTTATTTCAGGGTTTTTCTTTCCTGTCCACTTTCCCCAGGATTTAGTTTAAAACCCTCCTGATCAAACTCACCATGCTTTGGCCAAACAGATTTTTCCAGTCCTTGTGAGATCCAACTTCTCTCATGCCAGCAGTCAAACCATAGTCCCAGAAACCAAATCTCATCTGTTTGTGTAGCCAGTAATTTCCATTTCTTTTCCATGGACTAGAAGGATGGATGAGAATACTACCTCAGCACCAGCAACTGAGCTTCTTTCTGATATTTTCAAACTGTGATGATGTAATTCAGATATTCTTTTCAAGTATCATTTATTCTCACAAGCAGAAAGGGATCATGGTTGATGGACTTGGTAAATCTTGAAGTTGTTTTGATCCTGATAGTCACCATGCTTCATCAGCCAATGGTTCCAGGAAGCATACTTTTTTTTCAGTGCATACTTTTTTTCTTGTAGTAGTGAATCACCAACTACTATGACTCCTTTCTTGTAGAGCAAAATTGCTTTCCCTCTGTAGTATCTCTTTTCCTTACCCTGAATGTTAAGAATCTGGTTCTTCTGCAGGGACTTGAAGACTTCTCCTGAGTTCCAGCAATATAAAATACCTTCTGAATACCTAAGAAGCCATTATGAAAGAACTCCAGTGAGTGCTCTTTTCAGAAATGAGTCCTATTTATAGTAAAATCAAAGTTCCTCTAGTTTTTGCCTCTTTCAGCAAAAGAAAGAAAGTTAGGCAATGGCTGAACAGCCTTCCTTTTTGGTGTGGGAGATCCAGTCCTCATCTGTCTCTTACTTGGGCAATGAACATCAGGTATCAGGTTGTTTTCCTCTGACCATGGGTAAACTAACTTTCACACCCACTTCTGGTTGTTACTTCCATGCACTGGCCTGGCTTTTTTATCTGAGTCTCTTATGGAGAGTTGCTTCCACAGGTCTCTGTGGCACAGCCTCCCTTTTTCAAACTGCTCAGTCCTCATCCTTTCCAATTAGCAGCAGTATGGCTATTCCCTGCTCCTTCTGACTTTTTCTTCAAGAAGTGCTACAAGGAAAACAAAGATACCACCAGCATTGTAGGTCACAACTGTACGCTCCTGTTCATTCAATTTTACTTATACTTCCTAAGACATCAGCAATAGAAAGACTTGCTTTGTTGTGTTTCTTTCACAGTCTCCCGTATTAGCCTTATTATTATTATTCAAATTTTGGACCCTCCCTTCAACTTTAACTTCCCCTGTGTGATCTTCCTGTTCACACGCTCAGTAAGGAGGAAACATTTGCGGGGCGGGGGCGGGGGGCGGGGGGCGGGGGGTGGGGGAACCTCTCCCTTTGGTTCCTCAGTGAATATGGCTCATATAGAATGGCTACAGTGAGCAGATTGTCACAAGGAAGTGCATTCAAAGCAGTCTGAATAAGCCACAGAGAAATACTTCTTGGTGATCAGCCATTCCCTTGCCCAAATCTTATGATCCAGAATTGAAATGAAGCAGGATTTGAATGGGCTTTTCTCACTGTTTTAGTTACCAGGATTTCTGTGCTGTGAATTTCCAGCAGTTCCTAAGAACCAAAGGCTAATCAGAATTTGCTGTCTTTGGTGAGTAGGTAAGCAGAGAGGTCTCAACCAATCGCTGTGCATCTGTTGGCCTGCCCTCTTAGTCTTATGCCTATAAGAAAATCTCTTCCCCCTCCACTCAAAAATGAGGGGAAAAGAAGTGAAAGCATCACATCTGCTTAACTACATGTCATATCTCCAGGTAGGACAATTCAGGCCTCTTTATCAAGTTCTGCTGCTCTACCATTATTTGGGATGACATGATCTGGGAGGCGTGACCAGTCATGCATTCTTCCAGTAGCCACACAAACTGCCACATGCAAAACCCTGGAGCAAACATGGTCCCTTTTGCAGGGCTGCTCACTGTTGCAAAGAGAAGATTTCCATTTGCAAAACTTGTCAGCGCAACAGCAGGAAGCCAGGGCCACTCATGATAGACAGGAAACAAAGGCAGAACTGATTGATTCTGGGCAGCTCCATCTGCCTTGGGAGCAGATCAGAACCTATGTCTAGCAGTGTCCAAGCATACCAACTCACGTACCAACCTTTGCAAAACGAAGCATTCCAAGCATTCCTATGTCCAGCCTCATTCAGACATTATGAATCCAGATCCTCCCCGTCGTCATGGGGGAATATGTGGTTAGCTAATGATATCAGCTTCCATATGAGTCAGGACCTAGTAAAACAGAATCCTGGCTCACAGACAAGCCAGCAAGCATATGGCTGTACGTGTGTGGGTTTTCCTCCTGCAGACCTTCAGGCTGCATGTGTAAATGCTTCAGAACAGCTTATATAATTTGAATGATAATAGAGTGGGGAGCTTAAACCAGGCTCCCTGGTTTAAGTAAAGCCTGATCTGGGCTGTAGTGTTCCTGCATTGAGCAAATAGCAGCTTTGGACAAAAGCTAGATTTTAAGAGAAGGCACTTCCGTGTGGCCAACATCTCCTCACAGACATTTTCTGCAATGGCTTGTGATTTTCCTAACTGCAGTTGTTACAGAGGTGGCCAGAGCTAACCTGTGCTCCCTCAATCAGACCAGGGATGGAATAGCAATCAGCCTTCAAACAGTTTCCTGTCTCCTCCCTTCCTTGCCTCACCACATTTACTCACAACAAAGGGAGGCGCTCCAAAACTGGTGTAATTGAGAAAATCCCCATAGTCCAGCCAAGGACACCATGATGCTATAGCATAATTGTAGCTGAAAAGGGAAGGGGGCGTTACGGAGCCGGGAGGCAAGGATTATCTAGAATTCCCACCAATGGAAAAGCAGCCTAGACACATAGAGCTCAAGCAGGTCAAATCATCCAACTGAAAACTTTTTAAATGTAGGTTTTGGGGCAGCTGGGTCAGAAGAAAATTGGTTTGGCTACTCATCAGAAATGGTAGTATGGAATCCCAGGGGCATGGATCACTTGTAGGAGTGTCATGCAGCCTCATGTAGAAGGGGCTGATTTTACATTCACTTTTTCCCAGTGTTGTGGTTGCAGTTAGCTGGGTCACTCTCATTGACCTTTCCAACAACTGCATGAAAGAGATCTTGTGTCAAATCCAGGCCCTTTACATTCTTAATTGTACATTGTTGCCTGCCTTTGCTTTGGCTCATTGTATTTTTAATCTTATGTCTAGCGCTAGTTTGTAAATATGCTTTAATGATTGAGCCTCTTTACGCTTTGTATATTTTGAGAGACCCTTCTTTCCGAAGGGAAGGGAGGGGTGGGGCATGTGTCCTACTCACTCCAGAGATCACAAAAAATAAAAACCCAGATAATTTGTTTCTGCTTCAGTGAAAGGGCAATTCTACTGTTTGTCTTCCATGCCAGTCCCATTCCAGTCTGGGTTGGCAACATGACCAAGTTAGTGTTCAGTCCAGAGTATGACCACTGCAAGACCTCATTGGTCATCCCCCTCCTTCTTGCCCTTCCCATCCTTCTTGGCTGGCTCTTGTGTGGACCATTCCAGCAGAGAATAGAGGGATTGTTCCCCTTCACCAGTCTCTGTGCCTTTCCTTTGCTTTCCCAGATGTTGCCAACCACCTATACATCCATGGAAACTCTGTTAGCAAGGAAGAACTGTGAGTTCAGCTTCACAGAAACCAAGTTGCAATGCTCCTGTGTTGCCATTTTTTTTTTTTTTTTTTGTCTGCGCTCAGTCATTGCTGACCCTGCAGTGACTGCTTGGACGAGTCCTTGCAGTTTTCAAGGCAACTGTTTTTCGGAAGTGGTTTGCCAGAGCCTCCTTCCTAGGGCAGAGCCCAGCTGGCGAGCGCAGGAGGCGGGGTTTCCGTTGCTTCGCGCCCTTTTCGGGCGCGCGCGGTTTTTCGCGCTTACCGGCAACTGCTCCCGTGTTGCCATTTAATAATGTTTAAAAAGAAAAGGGAAGCTTTGCAGTAGTCAGGGAAGGGGTGGAAAAGCAAGGGGAGCGTGTTTTGCCCAGCCTAGGCAGAAAGCAAAAAGATGCCTGCTGGTTGGATGTAAAGAAGGGAAATGAGCTTCTAGGAAAGGTGGGAAAACAAAAGGTGAAGAATTGCCTGAACCATCACTGGATCAGTTGCAAGATTGTATTAAAAGACAGCAGAGAACAGCAGCCTGGGAACCCAAAATTAAATGGCTGCCCAGGGCAGAAACCAGCCACTGGAGATAAGGAGGGCATGCCAGGCACCGCAACAATCAGGGCTGAGGTTGCTACTAGAACAAAGCAAAGCAATGGACACCATCCGCTCTGAAGGCTCAATAAAGCTTTGCTCAGAAGACAGCAGTTTTGAATCGAAGCTGGAAAACACGGGGGTGGGTGCATTTACAATGAGCTGGGTGTGAGAAGAGGACAACGTCATCCATTCCTGCACTCAGGAAGCTGTGAATGGCCCGTACTGGTGATGGGCCAAGCAGAAAGTGTGGATCTGCCTATAGTTTCAAAGTATATTTTAAGCATTAGAAAGACTGTAGAAAGAAACAAGAAAGAAGATGAGAGGGGAGTTGGAAAGGACATTCAGCAAAGAGAAAGCTAAGCAGTTAATTTTAGTGTTAGAATCATTTTATTGAGTCGGGTTTGGTCCATCAAGACCAGTACTGCTGTGAATTTTCCAAGATCTCCATAACAGCATTTCTCTCTTCTGGATTATTTTTCCTACATTGCAGACTGTTGTGCAGTCTTTAGGAACTGTTCATCAGGTTTCTAGCCCTGTTAAGAAAAGCTAATATGTTGAGGTCATTAGCATGATGTGCGTTGAATAATAGTCATTTCACTCACTGCGGCATGCAAAGTACTGGGGCCACAATTTCCCCTTATTGTGACCTGTGATTAGTGTGATAAAGACTTGTGCAAAAAAACCTCTATAGATATAAATGCGCAAGGGTTACCTCCAATATGCAGGCTTTCCCATAGCAAGGCTATGCATTTTATAGTCTTTAAATATTTCTGAACTGCTAATCTTCAGAATATAGCAGCATTTATACACGTGTGGGTAGCTCTGTGAGGGATGAGCATAACCAGATAGGACAGAAGTTGTAACAGAGGACTGCAAAAAGAAAAGGAGGGGGAAAGGCACATAGATGTAAAACAGATAGAACCCTCTTTCAGATTCACACTCATTTTTATGTGCCTCAGGGAGCTCCCTGTAGAAAGCAGGGGAATAAACCAAAATGTTAGGATTGAATACTAAATATCCAATATCCTTCCCCAAAATGACCCAAAAAGTCCTATTTTTTCAAAATCAGTTCTTTTGTAATATGGAACATTCTTTAAAACAACAACTCTCCTCCTACAAATTAAAAAAACAAATACAGGTGGTCTTCATTTAATGACCACTTGTTCAGCAACGGTTCAAACTTACCATGGTGCTGAACAGGTGGTATTTATGACCAGTCCTCATATTTATGGCCAGTGCAATGTCCCCATGGTCACGTGATCACGATCCAGGCGTCCAGCTTGTGATTACAATGTCACAGCGTCCTGCAGTCACATGATTGCGAATTTCAACCTTCCCTGCCAGTTTTCCACAGGCAAAGTCAATGGGGAAGCCAGCAGGAAATTGGAAGTCATGAATGACCCGTGTGGTTCTCGCTTAACAATGGCAACTGGGACTGCTGGAACTTACATTGCTAACCTAAGGTCACATGGGTTTTCTACTTACAACCAGATCACTTTATTATGAAGTTTCCGATCCCAATTAGCGTTGTTAAGTGAGAACTATCTGTACAGTGGTTTCAGGTCCATAGTGCAGGTTGGAAGAAGCTGTTAGGCTTCAGTGTATTGCAGTAGTTCTCAAGTTACAATGGCACTTGGGACCAGGATTGCCATCACTAAGCGACACAGTTGTAAAGCACAACATCATGTGACCACATTACTTAGCGATGGCAATCCAGGCAGTCCTGGTTGTCATCATAACCCCAAGATACGCAGGTCATTAAGTGGGAAAAGGCAGGAGTCCCAGGTAAGGAGCTCAGGGGTGCTGCAGGGGAAGGCCCTGGGAGATCCAACATAGGCCGCGCATGTTTTGGGGGAGGGGAATGCTGCGGGTGTGTGCATGCGAGTGCAGGGAGGCTGAGGGAAGAAGGGCACAGGTATGTGCATGAAAGTGCAGGGAGGCCCAGAGAAGGAAGGCACAGCGTGGTCTGCAGGAAGGGAGGGAGGACTTACCAGAGTGACAGCTTACCAGAGTGAACAGCTTCCCTGTTGACTTTGCTTGTGGGAAGCCAGCAGGGAAGGTCACAAATGGCGATCACATGACCATGGGATACTGCAACAGCCGGAACTTTGAGGACTGGTTGTAAGTATCCCTTGTTCAGCACCCACAGAACTTCGAACAGTAATGGTCAGTAAGCAAGGACTACCTGTACAACAGTATAATATAGTTTCTAATTATTTTTGTGGGTTAGACTTTGAGTGATGTTTCAATAGATGTGTAGGCTCCACTCCCTATCACTGAGAACTATAGCAACCCTGCAGTTGAGAAATAGAGCAATCTTGCCAGGTATAACAACACTGCAGTGTAGTTTAGTGATACATCATTATTATAATTTGAAGAATTATCCAAAAAGAGAGACAGAGAAAATAGCAATGCTGCAGGGAAACCTCTTGTACACCCTTCTGGTCAGAAATGAGGCTGAGACTGATTTGATTTCCTAATCGATTCCTCTCCCCCCCCCACACACACACACACACACATCTTTCAGGTTGCAGCAAACATCTGTTGTTTAACAGATTAATGGAGGAAGGGGGTCCATCAGACCAGAATGTCCATTAAATGGTGGGTGGGTTTTTTAAATGCCATTATTCGTGGGTAAAATGGCAAAAGGGATTTTTCACCCAGGTAAAATGGCAGACAGAGTTAGCATCTGAAGTCTGCTAACACAAGGTCCAGTAAATCAAAGCGTGAGTGTATGCATGCAGAAATCTTATGGGCTACTGACTAAAAATTAAAATATTGCACGTGAAGTAAGGGCGAATTTAGATCAACATACTCCTTTGTTTGGCGCAAACTTTGTTTTTTTCCAGCTTCCTCAGTCTCAAACGCTGCAATACGTGCTCAGTAGGAACATACTGCTAACCTTGTGGAAGCCCCACTGGTTCCCCCAAATTTGGAAAACTATTTAGCAATATTGCCTTGCTCCAGCATGTCCTACATTGGATGAGGTTGCTCCGTTAATGTGCTAAGCCAAAATGAAAATAAAAATCCAAACAAACAGATTTGGTTTAGTTTACTGTATAGCAGTGTTTTTTAAACTTGGCCACTTTAAGATGTGTGGACTTCAACTCCCAGAATTCCCCAAGCAGCATGGACTTCAACTCCCAGAATTCCCCAAGCAGCATGGACTTCAACTCCCAGAATTCAAGCCTGCTGGCTAGGGAATTCTGGGAATTGAAGTCCACGCATCTTAAAGTGGCCAAGTTTGAAAAACACTGCTTTATAGACTCACCTATTGTTGTTTGTAAATCATAGCTTGTAAAAGGAGTAGGGAGCCCTTAGCCCCAGGGGTCCCAATACATTTTCCACCAAATTTCAGCTTTAATAACTTTTATAAGCAAAAAGCAAACAAGAACAAAACCAAAAAAAAAAAAAAAAATCCTCATTGCTTCTGCTTTGCACAACACTGACTTCAACATTAGCCCAGCTAAAATGAGGAAGCAAAGAATGGGGCACATGGGCCAACTGCAGAACACCAGCACCCCTTTTGCACCCCTGGATTCCCCCAAATGGGCAGGGCAAAACGTTCAGCCTATTTTGGGGTATTTTAAGAAAGAAAAAATAAGGCACCCATTTCTACATCTGTGACATTTGGGGCTGCAAAATTCCATATCTCTGTTACCTAGATCAGGGTTCCTCAACCTTGGCAGCTTGGAGATGTGTGGACTTCAACTCCCAGAATTCCCCAGCCAGCATGGCTGGCTGGGGAATTCTGGGAGTTGAAGTCCACACATCTCCAAGCTGCCAAGGTTGAGGAACAGTGACCTAGATGATAGAGAATTATGGAGAAGTCTAATTTGTTGTTGCCACTTAGCAGTTATCTTGTTTTCGCAACTCATGTCTGATACTCTTTCTATTTATACCACGTCCCCCAAATCAGGCCTGCTTGGGGTCCTGGCCCCCTACCAATTTTGGAGCACAAACTTACACATGGCACATTATGTCTGATCTGATCCTTGAGCCAACCGAAGCTGCCCACCTCAGCCTAATCCCACTAAAATGTTCTATCCCTGCCTTATGATTTCTGATGATGCCCAATGCCAGGCATTTGTGGCTCTTGCAAGAAACCATGATTCAACAAAACATGTCTTAACACAATGCATGCGGGGGGGGGGTGTTGATGCAAAGGCTAGAAAAACAGTTAAACGGTTCCAAGGGCTGTTGCTGGGAATTGTCTTCTCCCCCATGAATGGCTCCTCAGCTGGGAAAGGGGAATAAATTGAGGTTGGCTGCTTCAAGGCAAAATGAGGATAGGATCTTATTGTCAGACCCGAAGCATGAGAAGAATGAGAAAGCTGAGAGGAAGTTCTGACAGGCATAGCTGTGGTTTGAGTGAATGCAAGGAGGAGGCAGAAAAGGAGCAAATGTTTCCAAAGTGTTCCAGGGAGCACAATCAGCAACCAGGCATGTATTAAATCAGTCTTTTTTTTTTTTTTAATTTATTTACTGTAAGGTAGAGGGAGATCATTTTCAGACATCCTAAGAAAGAAAGAAAGAAAGAAAGAAAGAAAGAAAGAAAGAAAGAAAGAAAGAAAGAAAGAAAGAAAGAAAGAAAGAAAGAAAGAAATAATAAAGTACATTTTTGCCCTCGCTGGAGGAATTTATGCATAGCAAGAATGACAAACAGACTTCTCAGTTGTATACTGACACATGGAGATCCACACCTACGCACACACACGAATCACGGCTCTCGTATTGTCTTCTTTGCATCAGTTCATATAAAAGATTACACTAATCTCCTTCAAACAGAAGAGTATCAGCATGCTTTCATTCTCTGATTACCTTATGTCAGCCTCATCTGGCACCCCCCAGATGTCTTGGGACTACAGCTCCTTCAATTCCTATCTGGCAAGAACACCAGCCATGTTGGCTGGGGATTCTGAGAGCTCTAATCCAATACATTTAGAAAACACTAGCTTTGGACGAGGCTGTTGTGTGTCAACAACAAACATATTACATGGACAAAATTAAACATATTTTAATCTTGGTGACCTTTGTTTCTGAGGGAGTTTTTTGTTTTGTCTTTTTAAAGAATTGATGCCTTATCAGGGAGATTAATAAATGCTGCTGGTGTTAAGGTCTGTGTGTGGTCTGAATTTTCCTTTGGAAATCTCTGCTGCTCAGAATAGGTGCAGGTGGATAAATTTCTGCTGGCCAGGCTTTCTCTTAAAACGATCTTTAAAAAAAAGAAAAGATCTGAATCAGTTTTTCTTCAACATATGGAATTTGATAATGGAATTTTCACTAAGTTGTAGCCAAAACGAATGGAGGGCCAGGCGTGGTTGGTTTTATACTGTCGGTGTTGTAATTTGGAGGCACCCAGCTGAGGAAGGCTGAGTGAATCCCTTCTGCTCTTCCTCTGTGAACTAGTTCCAATCTACTTTGGTGGCATCAAGTTTCTTCTCTGCATACCTGTTTTGATGGGCGTGCTTAATATAATGAATCTCACCCTATCTTTCATGCTTCTAGTCGCATTTGCCAAGAAAAAAATAGCCAGACATTTGTTTAGAGCAGTGTTTCTCAACCTCAGCAAGTTTAAGATGCGTGGACTTCAGTTCCCAGAATTCCCCAGCCAGCATCTAAACATTACTGATTGAGGTTGAGAAACACTGGCCTATAGGATTCCAGCATCTATACTTGGAGACATTATGGATGTATTTAAAAAGACAGCCCTGTCTGATCACCAGTGGGCACTCCATAGCCCAGACAGGAAATACACCAGACTGCCCCAGCAGGAGACTACATTGAGCACATGGAGAAACAAATTAGACACTTGTTAATGATTAATCACTGTTGGCCTTTCTTCATGTTAAAAAACTTGATTGTTGTGTAAGTCTAAGTTGCTGCAAGGCCACAGAAACTGATCTGTGGCCCAAGAAAGAATCTGTCTCTCCCTGGACCCATGGTTTCAAGGAAACATTGGAAAAAGTGCTTCTTTCTGATTCATAGAACCATTGGAACATCTTTGGGCTAAAGAAGTAAAGGGACCCCTTTTGTTGATAAGTTGTTAAGGGCTGTCATAGGGCTACTCCACATAGTGTTTTCAGTGCTCCTTTCCCTTATGTGTGATCCCATAACTGGAACACTAAGAACTTCTTCAAAGATATTTGAAACAGAAAGCTAGCCAGGGAAAGTGTTGGGTTGTTAGATGATGGATAAAAAGAGATCTCAATGAGGATATGGAGACCCAGAAAAACTGCATGAATTCTTGTCATCTGTCTTTGCTACAGAAGATACAAGACAGATACCTTTGCCTGCCTGACTTTTTCAGGGAAGAATCAGAACTAAAGTAAATTGAGGTAACAAGAGAAGATACTGTAGGACATCTTGAGAGACTACATGGTAACAAATAACTGGGTCCCAATGACATCCACTAAGGGTTATTAAAATACTGAAATGTGAAATGTGACCTTCTGATAAACCTTTTTAACCTGTCCCCATCCCACCCCCCAAGGTAGCCAATGGGACATCAGTGTTTTAAAAAGAGATCAGAGAAATTATAGGCCACTCAGCATGTCTATTCCAGGCAAATTGGCAGAAATGCTAAGATTTTTTTTTTTTTAAGGCATATAGAGGAACAAGTTTTGCTGAAAGAAAATCTACATGAATTCCACAAAGGCAAATCCTGCCTCACCAATCTTGTAGAGTTTTGAGGAATGTCAAAAATGTGTAAATGGAGGTGGCCCTATTCACACTGAATATGTAGATTTTCAAAAGTCTTTGACAACATTCCTCATCAACGGTTACTGAGTAAACTTAGCAGCCACAGGATAAGAAGACCTCTGGTTTTATGGATTCCCGTCTGATTAAAAAGCCAAAAGCAAAAGAGTAGGAATAAATGGGCAATTTTCCTAATGGAAGGGTGTCAGAAGTATGGTCTTTCAAGGATCTGTGTTGGAGCTAGTGCTTTTTAACTTGTTCATAAATTACTTTCTTGACTTAGGAGAAGGCAGTGAGCCAGCCAGGTTTGTAAATAACACTAAACAAGTCAGGATGGGAAAAACCTAATCTATAACTGTGAAAAGCTCAAGAAAGATATCTCTAAACTGGGTGAATGGTCAACCAAACAGCAAATACAATTTAATGTAAGCATGAACAGATGCATGTTGGAACAAAAGCCCTTAATTTCATATAAACATTGATGAGGCCTGAACTATCTTTAACCATCCAGGAAAAAGATCTTGAGGTCACAGTGGATAGCTCAATGAAGGTGTTGACTCTATGTGTGGCACTTGTGAAAAAGGCAAATTTCACACTAGGGATAATGAGGGAAAGGACTGAAAGTAAAAATGCCAACATTGTAATGTTCTTATACAGATCTACAGTATATCTGTTTCTGGGGTACCGTGTATAGTTCTAGTCACTTGAAAAAGAGCATAATAGTGCTGAAAAACATGCAGAAGACGGCAACAAATATATTCAGGACGGGTTTAATATCTTCTCTATGAGAAAAGGCTAGAATGTTTACTACTCCCTGACTTGGAAAAAAAGGTGATTGGGGAACCTAATTCAGGTGCTTAAAGTGATACAAGGGCTGAAGAAAGTGGACAGCATGAAGTTCTTCTGTTCTCTCCAAATAGTAGGGTAACATCTAATTGAACTGATTCGGAGGAGAATTTAAAATAGATAAAAAAGCAGTTCTTCATCCAGTGCATAATTAACATGTGGAATTCATTATAAGACATACTAATGGCCACAAATTTGAATGGCTTCAAAAAGGGATTGGATAAATTCATGGAAGATGAGTCAATCAGGGTTGTTGGTGTCAGCGGTGCCCCCAGGTTCGGGGTAGCATGCATTCAAATACCATTTGCATGGAAACAGTGGTAGGAGAGGGATACGTCCCCACTTCCTGTTCAGAGCTCCATACTAGAGGCATCAGGATGGCCACTGTAAGAAATAAAATGCTGGATTCAGCAGAGCTGTTAGTATATTTTTACGTTGTGTCACATTCTTTGGTAACTGCCTCAAACTTAAAGTAATTATTTCCAAGAAAGAGTCTAGCAGACTCTTCTTTAGCAAGATTTATGAAGATGAAGGTGATGGGGTTCCAAGAATTTCAGCAAGTGAACTATCTCCAGCTTAGAATCAGATTATGCTCTAATACATTAGGGCAAACACTTTTTGGTTTCTTTCTAACGGTCTTCCTGAGAACCAGCAAGACGTTGTGTGTGTGTGTGTGTGTGTTTCATTTATAATGGAACAGCTTGCATCTGATTGTTTCCATAATCATCATCTGAATTTTTACCAATCTGAGACCTTACCATTACACGTTATTTATTAGTAGGCCATGATAACTGCCTATATAGGCAGGACTGTGAGCATCTCATAATGCATTGTTCTGAGGATCACTTCAGAATGATATAGGTTGGCTTGGTGATCTGCTAGAGAGTGAAGCTGGTGTTAAAGTCACTGGAGAAGAGGTGGATGGGTAGAATCTTCCTTTCACCTTAAGTGCCATGTCTTTTAAAGTGAGATAAATCAAATCAGTCAATCAGTATAGACTTTCTTACTGTGGTGGTGAGAATGTCCACCTAATCCATATTTTGACATTGACAGTGAAGATGATTTTGAGCTTGGCTGATGTTGAAAAAGCTAAGCAGGATCGGAACCGGTTAATATTTGGTTAGGAACCCACCAGGAAATCCAGTGCTGTAGGTTAGACTGAAAAGTTGGGGGGGAAAAGTCCCAGAAGGGGGCAGCGTCAAACCACTTCTGTTGCCAAGAAAACTATGGTTATGTCCATGTAGTTGTCAGGGGTCAAGTTTGACTCAAAGGAGACTTTACCTTTTACCACAGCCCTTTGGCTCCTCATGGAAGGATTTTAAGTCCTTGGCTGTACAGTTTTATTGGTGATTTGTTCCTAGATTATATTGCTTTGTTTTACATTCTCATAAGCTGGCCTAATTAGCTTTTTGACAGAAGAAGTGAGTAATAATGCTTAGCCGGATATAAAATAAACAATGAGTGACTGGAATTCAGAAAGAGCAATGGATAGGAACTAAATTATAACTTCCTGGGTGAGCAGCTAGTTCAATCCTACAGCTCTGGTCTTGGCAGTCGCAGAACATTTAAATATGATTGGTAGAATTCGATGGGAGCCATGGAGATCCAGAATTTCCCTACCCACAGCTTAGACCAGGTTAAATACATCATCAGCCCTTGGTTTTGTTTCTTGGCCACAACAGTGTTTAAAAAAGAAAGACTCCAGCCATTCCGATTTCACACATGCACACACAGAGAGAGCCATATGCGCATACAATTTCTTATTGTTTTTTTCCAGCCTTTATTGTGCAAAGAAATTGAACCAAGGAGAAGACAATGCATCTTGCCTAGTAGAAAGGGAAGCTTCAAGTCTCAATATAAAACAAAATTTGAAGAAGGGTTGGTATATCAGAGATGCATTGACTTTCGGACAAAAAACTCCATTATACCCCTTTTTTTTTTTTTTTTTTTTACTTCTGTCAGTAAGTGCTGGGCCACCCATTGCAATCTATGCAAAGGTTTTTTTCCCATTCCTTACTGTGGCAGGTTCCCCAAATTTTCACGTGAATAATTTATTTCAGGGGTAAATTCGATGGATTGATTTCACCCCTGAGCCGTTTCAACTTGAGCTTTTCAAAGCAGTATTTAATATAACAAAATGTGTGATCAACAAACCTGCATGTGGAAGAAAATATGGCTTGACACCATTAGAACAGAGGTCAGATAAGATCCCTATCCTCTGATGGTATCGGCCATTAGAATCAGTTGTCTTCATGTGCAAGATCAGAGCTAGGGTTCTGCTTGTTCATCAGGCTAAAATGTGGTAAACATTTGCAGACAGACAAAATATGTCAATATATAATGAAAGCAACTGAAAATGGGGTTCACTGATAGAAAAATATGTGTGCCCCTCCCTCCTCCAAACAGTAGGAGAAAGGAATAAAATACTATAACTGCATAATTATATCTGCGGATATAGCTGGTGCTCTGTAATCACACTACTAATTACTATGACAGCTTCTCAAATAGTTCCAGGATAATTCAGTTGGTTCCTTTGAGCTTCAAGGTTTTCACTTCACATGCAAGGATAGCCACATCATTTTTTTTTTCAGAATATGCTTTGGCCAAGTTCCTCCAGAAGACACTCCACAGCTTAAGACAGAAGGATCTTTGTTTTCATCACCCTCTAAGACGATAGGGACACGGCTGCTTCCTTTCAATTCTTGCTTGTATGAATTTTTGTATATCTTTTTACTCATCCCATCTTTTCTTTTTCTTTTACAGGATCAACATACTGTCTTGGGTCAAAGTGGAGGCACCAACCCAGGATCTGCCACATGCACAAATGCAAACACTGGAACCAACTACATCAACTCATCACAACAAGCATTGCTGAATCAGCAGCTGAAACAACAATTTCTCCTTCAGCAGCACCAGCAGCAGCAGCAAATACTAACAGAAGCAGTAAATATCCCCATTTTCTATTTTAGCTATATATAAAACTACCTCCCAGGATTCAAAAAAGAAGTGTGAGAAAAGATCTGCCCAGCCTGTTTGAAACATTTGGCACTTGAGAAATTTGGAGCAATCTGAATTGCACTCCCCAGGCCTGGGAGTTCTGCAGAATCCACAAGCGTACTTCAGAAGTAGGAGCATGAAGGTTGAACATGTCTTGCCTATGGGGAAGGTCCTAGGTTCCAAGTGGCCTTCTAGTTAGCAAGGTCAGGGAGCAGATGCCAAAAAAAATCTCTGAAATCTTGACGTCATAGTAGGCAGTCAGGAGGAAGATGGTCAACCAGGCTTCAGAGGCATCTTATGCATGATAAGTTTCAGGATTGTATGTTTCCCTGCTCTCCTCACAGGTTTTGTTTCTGTTTCAGATGAATCATAGCTTGGCAAGCTATGATTTGTGGAACTAATAATATTAGAGCAGGACTTCAGTGCAGAAGTCAACAAAGATCTGAGTGCAGACAAAGAGTGGGAATTTTGTATTTTCATCCACAAGGGTAGCAGGTTACAGAGCAGCTGAGAAGTCGGTACAGAGCAGCAAGTACCATTCCCTTTTTTAGCAGATGCTGGCAATGCACAAGGACCACCCATGTATATCCCCTGTATTTCTTCAGGCAAAACTTGGTTTGCTCTCCAGAAGCCTTATTTTGTGTGAAAATTGCACAGTTGGACTGGAAATGCCTTCCCCCTGCAGGAAGAGTGAATGCATTTTGCCAGAAGGAGAAAAAAAATGCAAAGTTAAAAAAAAGGAGGAGTTGTAGGCAGATTCTGTTGCAAAGTTCCCCACCCCTTTTTTCCTAGTTGCTTTGCCAGATTAACTAAAGGTGAACTAACAACAGTTCCAGATTCAAATTGCTCCTCTTTTCAACAGCCTTGTATAAAGCATATTCTCTTTCTCCTCAAATGCAAAACAGGTACAATAATATTGTGTTGCATGACAAGTTTCTTATACCTCAGATAATTGTGTGAAGTGCTTGACATAGCATGCTAGGCCCATATAACTAGGTTTGGTATATAAGATCATGAGAGAATAAGAATCAGAGGAAATCAGAAAAAGATGCTATTATTCTGTCCAGATCATCTAAGTTGTTTGTATTCATTTGTAGCCTTTTCCTAGAACTAACAGATATGACCCAGCAACAGTTCCTTTTAATATTTGTTTTCATCCCAAACAATATACCAACATTTCATTTGATCTATGGGGTTTCCATATTGCACAACCTGAAATTACAGTTATCCCTACAGGCTAACCCAACCTGTTGCCCACCATTGTTGAAAGTTTAGCTCCCAAAATTAATTCCAGCACCTCTGAGGGACATCAAACTGGAGAAGCTTGTTTAACAAATATCCACAGCTCCTCAGCTGCTTCTCCTCTGTTGCATCAATGAAGCAGGGTCTCCTTTGAGGATGCATCTTTGAATGTATGTATATGCTATCAGGTGATTCAGTTCAACTTTGTGACCTCAGTAGAAATAAATAGCAATGGGTTTCTCTTTTTCTTCACCCTGTAGGAGAAAGTAACCCCTCAAGATCAACTGAATAGACACCTTACAAGACCACCACCGGATTATAAGGACCAAAGAAGGGGCCAAGTCAACGTGCAGCAAACACACCAATATTCAGGTAAGCATGCATGTAAAAGCAAACAAACACCTTCAGACCAAGATGTGACTGGTTTGGATGTGGGATATATACAGTAGCTCTTTCCTCATGAGCAACACTCAGGCCTTCCTTCTCTCCAAGTTTGATGTGAGGGTTTCTCCTGTTTTCTTCCTGTTTTCTTGTCCCCCTGGTCTCCCAAACTTCCTTCCTCCTAAACTCTTCTTTGCTTTCGTCGATTTGAAACACAAAAGTCTCCTTGTCCCCTAGACCTTCCTTGAGGCCTTTTCCCCACCCCAAACAAACCAGCTTTCAGTTTCCTTCACAGAAGCTACATTGATTTTCAGGAGCCCTCCACTGACCTTTCCCCTCAGCTATTGCAATGTCCATGAACGCTCTATGGCATTGCTACAGTTGCACCCACAGCTTAAAAGACGATTCACGGATTTTGAGCCCAGTACATAAGCTATCAGCTTAATCAGAGGACATCTAAAGATAGGAAAATCTGCCTGTCTAACTCTGTTGGAATTTGCCTGGTGGCTTGACAAATCAAGGACTTCCAAAGAAAATGAAGAGCAATTTTAACGTGTGATGAGTCGTCTGATGACTTAAAACATTCTCCATGGATCTTCACCTTTAAAACATTTAAATTTTAGTTAGTGAAGACCTGAACTGAGTCTCGTTTTTCTGAGGTCTCTGAATATGTTAAAGAAGGTTAATTTGGGCAACAGAGTCTCACTGTCTCATGTTCTATTTTAGAGCCTTTTCACACGCTGCATTTTTAGGCATACACCTTGATGCAAGTGTGAATGAAGCGGGCACATGTTCATAAACTCAGATTCATTTGAGTATACCCATCTGGAAGAAAGGACACTAAGGCCTTATTTAAACCATGTGAGAGTATGGAGAACAAAATACTGGGGGGGGGGGGGGGTTAAATAGCACCTACACATTTCTCCTAACATATGCCTTTTTGCATATGTATTTCCTGAAATCCTCTTTGTAATTGTGGGCACTTTTCCCTGGTTTTTGGAATGGCAAATTGCATCACAATGTTTAGAAAAATTCAAACATAAGGTACATATACAGTAGCTCCGATTGTCTTTCCAGGAAGTGCGATGCGGTCCCGTCGCATTAACATATGAACATAAGCAAATGACTTCTCAACCAGAGCTGTTCAGTTCTCCATCACACCTACTCAGGGCTCACATTACAAAGAATCTGGGAACTGCTCAGAATAGCCAGGCTTCCCCAATTTAAAGACACTCAGATGTCTTGATATCTCATCCTTTCTAACCTGCAGAGCAAAATGCTACAAATAGGAGAGTTCAGATCCAGTCCATACCTAGAAAGCACAAGCCTGAAGAAAACCGTGATCCTGAACCTGCTCATGTTTTTTTTCATGGCGGCTAACTACATGTTACTTGCATTTGTGCAAATCTGACCTCAACTCTCCCCGTTTATATATAACAAGGGGTGGATGGATGTATTTTTATTATTGCTATTAAAAAAAAAAAGAGAGACTAATGCTTGGCAGAGAAATTCTTTAGAATGTTTTTAGAGAACAAAAGAATACCTGGAAAATGCTCCTAGATAGACTGTTCTGTTCCCATTTTACTTATTTATAAATGAGTGAGAATCTTGTCTTTAAGTCATTGCTCCAAGAGTATGAAGCTTTCCTTGCTTCCTAGGTTGGCATTAAATCCCAAGGACAATGTTCTTCCAAGATCTTTTTTTAAATAGGAATCACTACAGAGATGTTTGGACAATTTCTCTCTTCCTTCGAAGATATTTGGAGAAATCATCTACCTAACCCATATGTCTATACCTTTGATGGAGAATGTTGAAAGACTGTGCAGCATTTTTCTAAAAAGTATTCTGCACAGTGGCATTTACCTTATTCCTTGTTGAGTATATTTGTCCTCTGATTTGGATTTAGTTTCAATGGTCCTCCCACACCTACTCTTCATGAAATAGACTTATATTACGTAGCAAAATTGACTTTCAGAGAGCATACACCTCTCTTTATGATGGACTGTCAGTTCTGGCCATTAATCAGAAATTGACACATTCTCCAGTACCACTCAAGTCTTTTAGTATCTGAGGTCTGGTTATGTTCTCTGTTAAACACTAATTGGAATGCAATTTCTGCCCATCTGGTATAAATTAGAGTAGCACAAAAAGGAGGGGGGGGAATGAAAAAGCTAAAAATAGCGAGCGATTCAGAGAAAAAAGGAAACTTTGTCTTGGGAGTGAGAGAGAAAACCATTGTCCCCAACCACTGCACCCTCTGAAACAATTTCTGCCATTACGAAAGAATATAGTATGTTGGCCATCTGTGTTAGAATCAACATGTTCCATCTTGGCTATCTAGAAAATGCCTTAATCGCTTGAGTCTTTTTGTTGCAATAGACAAATACTTGGTTATGTGTCTGGAACATCTGCTTCATTTCAGTGACGTTTGGTGCACAAATTCAGCTCTGATTGCGCTGCTTAATTGCTAATGACATGTCTAATCCAGGCAGCTTGCTGATAAGAAACTCCATGCGTTCTTTCACATTGCTACTGTTTTCACTCCTGCAAAGTCAGTTTGAAGATGATCCATGATCACCTTCTCTTTTGCTGACACTGAAACTCTGAGAATAAGAGCAAAGAATAGAACATAATTCACACCAAGCTGCCACCGATCCAGGAATAACAAAAATCCCTTCATCCTCACTCCGTGCAAAAGAGAAATACAATGAGTTGTGATTACTCCTGCCTTCACATCCACACTTCACATTGCATGCATTTGTCTTGTGCAAAAAATAAAATAAAAATCTGAGTGGTTCCTATGCAGGAGTGCGGCCAGACGGTCAAGACACTCCCTGCTGAAAGACCTGCTAGGGCATTGAATCCCAGGAGCTGGAAGATACAGTGAGACAGGAATTCCCATAAGTGGGGAAACAGATCATTCAGAGGTTTCTCCAGAGACACAGCATTTCAATTAAAATACTACTGTATTTTTACTTATACAGTAAGGATAAGACAACTTATTTTCATGTAAGTGTCTTTGAGTTTGCCCACCAGTTCTTTTTTTATTTATTTATTCAAGAGGGGGTATCCAGTAGTTCAGAGGTAGAGCACATACTTTTCATGCATGAGGCCCCAGGTTCAACATTTGGCCTTGCAGGTAGGTGCCATCTTCACATTAGGGACAGGAATAAATCCTAACTCTCCAGATATGTAATCCCATACATGCTTATGGCCAAAGGTCACAGACACGACATAGTTAGGTAAATTGCTTTATTGCAAACAAGCTAGAAGCCATGTATATGCAGAAGATTTGCTTACTGCAGAATTCAGAAATCATGATTTAATTCCTCCTGCATATTTGGGTCAAAGGAAATTTATAAATTCTCTTCCAGGCTTTAAGAGTAGGAGATGCTTGTTTACCTAAACGTTGTGTCTAGCCTAAGAACAATTGGTTCCTCTTCTTGCCAAGTTCTACCTTTAAGATAAGGCTGGTTGCCAGTCATTGTCCAGAATACCAAGCTAGATGAACCAGTGGCTCATCTTTCAATCATAGCATTACTGTATATCACATTCAGAATGCCTTTTCTTTAAAATTCAACTTATTAAAATTTGTGCCTCCACAAGTCAATCAGGAGAAGTTTAACAGTCCACCCATTCAACTAAACCAAGTTTGTAATCAGCCTTGGTCTCAGTCTGTTAAGGATCAGGGAACAATAGAAAGCTCACTGCCAATCAGAAATAGAGAAAAATCCCATTTCATGTGAATCATTGGCTAGATTCATGTGATACCTTATCCCTAAAACTTAATTAATATAGCTCTGTTCACATAATATACTATGCCCCAGTAAATCATATTGTGATTTAATATGATGGCTGAGTTTACACAAGCTGCTGGGTTTCCACAACATTCTGAAACACAAAATATCCAACCCCTTTCAGCTTAGTCTGTTGTGTTGTACAAATCCAGTTTCTGGGTGGGAAGGACCTAAGTGATCAGCTGGCTTCATCCATTACCCATGAAGGAAAGCACCATTACAAAAGCATCCTCCATGGCTATCCATAATGGAGGAATGGTTGGTGAAGATGATGGAACTAGCTGAGATGATTAAATTGACTGCTTTGATTAGAGAAAAGACAGTATCTACATTTATTGCTGACTGGAAACCCCTTCTAGACTTTTTGCATGAAACAAAAAAAAATGAAGTTAAGATTTATGGTTTTGATGATTAGACAGGATAGATTATAGAAAGAAGAGAGTTATGTTGAGTAAGAGGTAAATTTATAATTGTACTTATAACTGCTAAAAAGAAGATCAGAAGCTACTTCTTTGTATCTTTTTTCTTTCTTTTTTTCATTTTCTTACTTTATATTATATTATTTTTCATCTTCCTTTTAAAAAAATCTTTAATAAAAATTAGAGAGATACATATAGATATAGATATAGATATAGATATATAGCATCCCCCATGGCTGACCATCAAATTTCTGCTTATAATCCTCTGGTCAAAATTTCTGGAAAGAGGAGAGAAATCAGGACATAAGAGTCAAACACTCTGGAGACAACAGATGGTACATAAATCTAGTTAAATTTCCTTGGAGTTGAGTTCAACTCCTGGTGACTTTCAGGGATATGTCCATGTACTTTGGTTGGCAGTGCACACAAGTGATTTGCTACTGCCTTCTTCCAAGGTTTTGATTAAAAAAAATAAAATAAAATCCCAGCCTAGCTTTTAGCCCTGGTATTTCCTGATCATCTCCCATCTAAGTGTTAACTTGATCAGGCTGCTTAGCTGAGATCAGCCAAAATTGGCTTGATCCAGCCATGTAATTGAGCAAAAGGGATGATGTGTGATTCTACTATGCTTCAAAGAAATGGCATTGGATGGCATAGGAATATACTATATTTTCTCCAGTAGGATCATTATGTTGAGTGAGGGTTAGGAAGATAGCCAAAGTAGAAAGTGGACCTATGGGTACTTTGGTTTCTGAGTCCTGTTTTGACCTCTGATGGATGATCAGTAAAGATTATGGATTTTTATACCTTTGTTCCTCCTAGGTGGATCACCAGCTGTGAGCATCAACTCCAACTTGTGTTTCTCCAACGCTGTTTCCACTCCTAGCATTTTGCCACAGCCATCAAATCTCTTGTCCACAACTCATGGAACCAGGATGCCTTCTCTTCCAGCAGGTCACCACGTCAGCTGCTATGGGAGCATTCCCTGCAGTCAACCAAATGCGTATAATGTGGCAACGTCAGGAGTGAGCCAAGTTCCACAGCACAGAAATCTAAACCCAATTGTAACCAGTCAAAACAACCCTGCAGCATCTCGGCCAGCACCACCTGGGCAAGGCAATAACATGCCCACCTTTGACAGTGGCTTGGGAGTTAATTCCCAGCAAGGGAAGCTCAGCTTGAACCAGGGGACTTCAGCACAGAGACCTTCAAATGTGATGGTCACCTCAAATGCTGCAGCTCAAAGCTGGGTTTCTCCAGAAGCAGGATCAAAGCAACAGGAAACACAGAGGGCTTCAGGATCCCCTTTCCCATCTGGAAGCTCCTATACAAATCAGCCACTACAGCGCACAGCTGCCCTTCAGCAGTTTCCTCAGCGTGCCATGGTGCCTCCTAACCAACTGGGCACTATCCAGATGAGAACCCCTGCGAGCCAAATGAACCAAAGTCTAAATGGGCAAGTGGCTGGGGCATCCAAATCCCAGAGTGCAATGCCTACCCAATTACGGGCAGAGGTTGTGGCACACTTAAATCCACCCAGGGTGGGGATGACACCACCCCACCCCTTGTCATCAAACCAGTTCTCAACAAGTACTACCCAAATGTCCACCAGGGCTTTTCAAGGAACAGATCACTCCAGTGATCTAGCATTTGACTTTCTGAACCAGCAAGGAGATAACATTGGGCCTGCACTCAATAGTGACCCAGACTTCATTGATTCTTTGTTGAAAACAGAGCCCGGTAATGATGATTGGATGAAAGACATCAACCTTGATGAGATATTAGGAGGCCATTCCTGAGGCAGCTAACAATTATTAATTCCTGGGGTCTTTTTATTTTATTTTTTTTTTAAGGCTGAAAAGTCAGGATATCACTCTTTCGTTTGTAGAAGACAAACGTTAGGGGAGGGAGGAAGCAAAACAGTGAGTGGCTGGATCCAAACTTAAAGGCACTTGGATGCAACCATGCTTGCTTAACTTGTCCCATTATCAAGTATGCTAAGAATAGTGAAGTCTGGATCCATAGTTTCCAAATAGTTGATGGGGTTCCGAAAGCTAAAGGAAATCAAAGAAACAGCTGTTCATCATCTAAGCAAATCCTAAATATGTAGGCTAATATTTGCATCTATGACACAAAGGAGAGACCCAGGAATATGCACTGCATCAACAATATACCTGCTGACATCCACTAATGGTTTTCATGCATATCTGTGTGTGTGTGTGTGTGTGTTTGTGTGTGTGTACAAATACAAATCTGGGAAAAATAAACTGAAAACAGAAAAGAACACCCAACTCAGAAAGCTTAACATAGACTTCCCTAACATTGCACATTCCAAATGTGTTTGATTAGAATTCTTATCATTTTCATTCAGTGCATCATGAGAATTGTAATCTAAAAATCAGGAGCATATCAAATTTAGGGAAACAGGTTTAGCACTTCGTAGAAGCAATCAGTAAGTGCCAAGGAAGAGAAGTGTATTGATAGAACCTGTATGCACATGTCAAAGATCCCAGGTTCCATAGGATATTTAGTCTGTGGTGAGAAAGAGCCATCCCACAATCCTGAAGGTCCACAGAGCATATGGCAGCTTCCTAAATCTCTACTCCAAAGTTCCTAATGCTCCATTAAAGCTGCAGTTCTCTACCCACTTTTCTGGAAACAAATCTACAGAATTAGATTTAGCAAGGGAATAAAGAGATAGCTTGCAGTGTGAGTGATTTGCCTTCCCACCCACTTTCTTCCTAATACCCCTCCTTTATGGGAGAATACGTGCAGAGTACAGAGTACCAAACTCAAGAGAAATAGAGACTTTCTGTTCAAGGTCTGTCTAGCTACTTCCAGTGAAATAGGAATATCCAGCATGCCCAGCCTGTTATGATTTCTGCAGATGACCCACTTCACAAGCTGCCTTCTCCTCTCCATAGCTTTCCCATTACCGAGTGAGTTTCTTCTTCCCTCCTCTTTATTTACCTAATTAGGTGTTGGGGATGGAATTGCGTCTTGGATGCTAATGGGATTCCCCTGTGCCCCAGAGTGCAGATCATATCAAAACATCCCAGTTTTACCTTACATATCAATATATTAGGAATCAGAATGGGGATCCATGTGGCATGGATCCCTGCAGACACCACACACATAGACTCAAAGGATATCTAATGGTAGATCCATCAAACAAGGTGGCTTAATTATTTTGAGCACACGCTGCAACCAGCCACCACCATCACTCTCAGGATGCCAATTTAAGGAGTTCATTTTTCAAATGCAAGGTGTTTTTTTTTTTTTTTATGGATAGTCCATTTTCTTCATAAACAGCACAATGGTAAGTGAGATCTAATCTCTTCCCCTAGACTTCCCTGATAGTGGCAAGGAGTAGCAGCGGTGATACAATCTGCAGGGGAGGGTGGTATTTCACCAGTCGTTTTATTATCTACAGTGCCCTGCGCATAGCATCACTCAGGGCACTGTTGGGAATTAAAACTCTGCAGGCATTTCAACCTTACGCCCTCTTGATGGATTGAGTCTACAAGAATTTCTAGCCAGCACATGCTAGGTAATTTTGAAAACTTCAGTCCTAATACATCTGACGCATGCCATTGTAGGAAGGCTGAAATAATGAGCAGATTGCTGTTCTGGTGAAGTGGGGAACAAAGGCTGGTGACCTAAGGATTTTGGATGCTGTTCCTGGCCATTGCATCTATAAAGTCTTATCATTCCTGATTATCTGCAGTTCCGTGAACCAAAGTTGTAAAAGAGATGTATCCTTGTGCAATTTCTGTTTATTTCAAAACTCCATGCCCTTGGACACTTGACCCTAGGTTGCACCTTTGTGATCCAAGTATGTAAAAAGCTGGGAGTATTTTTATTTTAAAACAAGAAAAAACCCTGCATCTTGTTAACACCATATATCTTCTTTTTACCATTACAGTTAAATGCACTACACTTATCTTTTGCATTATTGAATCAGGAGTTCTTTTCAGTATTGGGCTGTAAATATATAGAAAAGTTTTTGTAAACTTTTGTACAAAAAAAAATGTAATATTTTGGTAGGAATACTGAAATCATATTCTTTGGGTTATATTTATACACACGTGGAATAAAAATGTACTGTCCAAACTTTGTATTTTATACTGCAAAGAAGAAGAAAAGAATTTCCTTTCATATTTGAATATACAATGTATGGGGCAAGGGGAATTGTATGATATGATTAAATTTTTTCCATCCTGAGATTTAAGCAGCAGCTTATATAAGAGGAGTCAGGAAGAGAATTTTGAATAAAATAATTGAGGACCCTAAACTGATGGCTTTGTCCTAAAATCTCAAAACCTGGTTTCATTTAATTAGTTACACCATGTTTGCTAAGGATTTTGGCTGATGGATTTCATCTCCAGATTGAAGAAGGCTGTTTCAGAAGAAACACCATCCCTCTTAAATCTCAGAAAGTCATCATTCCAAATGTGCTCTGCACATTACTTTAAATATTGTGCCCAGTTTTGGAAATACACTGTAAGAAGGATGCATACAATTTAGGTTCAGGGAAGGGCAACAAGGATGAGAAATCAAGAAACTAAGTTCTGTAAGACCAGCTGAAGGAACTGGGAATGTTATAGAAGGTAGGCAGGGGCTATGATAATACTTCAAAGGATCTCACATAGAAGAGATCAAGAGCTGCTATCTGTCATCTCAGAGATCAAAATACAGAATCCTGATCCACTGGACAGGATTCGTGTGCAATGGCCTCTTCCAACTCTAGAATACAAGACCTTGGTTTCACATGCTTTTCATCAGTTTCTCACCTCGAATCACAATTCAAAGCAATGAACACTTCAGAGAATCAACCCCACATTCAGTAATAGTGAAAGATTCATTTACCTGACCTAGCTTGATAAGCTGCTTCATTGCTGATAAGAAGGAAATCATCTATAGGCAGGTCTGCCAGCCTAAAATCAGCCAATAAGCCTGTTTACCAACACAAGTCCATTGGTGCCTTGAGATGGCTATTAGATCCAGCCGTCAGACTCCAGTTTGCCACCTGTGTCCCTGGGGCTCATATAGGAACTCTTATGTGCTGAGTAGACACAATGATGAAATTTAGGACTGTGGCAACAGTATTAATTTAAGGCTGCAGTGGTCTACCTTTTAGTGACTGAAGACTACACAGTATTTTTGAGAGACCCGCAACAGGCAGAAGTATCTGAAATGTAGGTGGAACCTGGTCATGTGGAAGGAACCAGGAGTCTCTTTTTCCTGATAGTTGGAGATGGGAGAGGTTTTTTTTCCCACTTCGCTTTTTTTAAATTATAAACATTTGTGTGTTTTTCCCATCCTGAAATGGTAGGAAACAGCCACCAATTTCTAGCATATGTTAACATTGCTCTTGGAGCCATCAGAAAAGAGATTTAGGGTAGGTCTCAGGGTGCTCCTGATTTAAGGTCTCCAGTGATCATCAGAGCACCTTCTGTAGGGCTCTGGATCAGGTCAAAGAGTTTTATAACAGGACCACATTATGCTGCTATTTGTGGATTTACCATTAACTTCAGTACCTCAGTTCAACCACTTTTAGCTCTACTAAACATAGGACTATCTGCTAGTTTGTCCCAAATTTTCCATCATGCATGTATGTGAATCATCAAAAGCCAACTGGGTGACTTTGGGCCAGTCATTCTCTTTCAGTCCAACCTATCTCATAGGGTTGCTGTTGTGGGGAAAATAGGAGAGAACAGCCAATTCACAGTTACAGATGATGGTGACGACGATGATGATGATCTATGTTATTACTATGTTTTACTGCTAGGAAGCAGAAAAGGTAGGTGTTCATTAAAATTTGTACTACAGTACTCCAAATTTTAGTCTACTCAGCAGGGATAGCACTTGTATGGGCGTGGAAGCTAAACAGAGTTGGACTTGGTCAGTACTTGGATGGAAGACTACCAAGCAACCCCAGGACTGTAAGTTATATTGAGAAGCTGAAAAATTATCCCAGAAAAAGGCAAGGGAAAATCATTTCTATATTGTTGCCCAGAAGACCACATGGATATGTTCATGAAGGAGTCAGGAGCTGAGCTTGACTAAAGTGACTATCACTTTACTTAGAATAATTTGTCTAGCACTGGGCACCTTGACTTTGGCATGGGTGCTTTTCTACCCCAGGCAACAAAATGCCTTGAAGCCATATATGGAGAAAGCTGGAGTTCACAACTATTGTTGGGATGGACAACTAGTCTGACCTTATCTAAGAAAGCTTCCTATTTAATACTCTGGCCATTAAAGAGAAGATTGAAGCACTGAAGATGTTACCTAGCTGGGTAATGAAACGTTTGCAAGAAAACCAAGCTCAGAGAACCCCAAGGATTCCAAAGAGATTACTGATTTGATTTATAATTGATACAGGTCAACCCTTTCGAAGAATTCTAAAAATTTTAGAACACATATATATACTAATTTGCATGCATGGATATATTAGTACTGCATAAAAACTTTAGTATATACTTTGGCCTTGGGGTGAAATCTGTACCCCTCTAAATGTGGCTGAACAGTTCCATACCCCTAGGATACAGCCACTTTCATAGTATTTTTTGCCTGGGGGGATAACAAAGAGTAATAGTGGTATTGCGCAGTGGGTCAAGGCCCATCATTCTGATATTGGAAAATTCCTTTCCACAAAAATACTTGGAAAGGAAGAGGAGAAATGGAAGGAAACAGGAAGGAGAAATGGTTTGAGGCTGAAGGATCACGGCACCTTGGTCCTGACCCTTCATCAGAAATACTCCATCAAATATTTCTGATGAAGAAAGATGAGCAGTTGCAGGAAGAAAAAATGAAATATACCTGGGTATTATATATCTGTGAATATGGAGCAGCAAAATTTGTATTATATCTATATAATATTTGTTTCCTTCCCAAAGATTCCAGAGCGAGTGAAATAATACCAGTAGAAAAGAATATGTGTAGCTCAGGGTTGAACTGTGGATTCCTTGGGGTTCTCTGAGCTTGGTTGTTTTCTTGCAAACATTTCATTACCCGGCTAGGTAACATCTTCAGTGCTAGAATGGGATGGGGTTTGCTCTCTGTTTATATATAGTGGCATGCCCTGCCAGTGTTGGTGGGGGTGGGGGGGTTGCAAGAAAACAACCAAGCTCCGAGAACCCCAAGGACTCCAGAGTGAAATAATCTATGTTGACTCCAGAGGTACCATCGTTTCCCCCTATTTGCAGGTTGTGAGGGAGGCTTGGATGCCACAACGTCTTCCAGCATGCTCTCTCTTCTTTTTATATTCTCCAGTTTCAGACTGCCAGTGTTAGGGAAGTATCCCAGAGCAAGACAGCAAGGGAGAGAAGGGAGGGAAGTAGAGGAGAATCCATTAGGCAAAGACAGCTTCTGAATATAGCTTCTCTTCTAGCATCCTTAGAAAGCATGGCCAATGGTGATGGCTGCTGGGAGTCACAGTTCAGCAACAACTGGAGGTGCACAGGTTGTCTGCCCCCAAATTAGAAGTATGTGTGGTTGGTTGAGATGTTAGATTAGGAATGGGGAGGGTCAGGTCCTAGTCCCACCTCAGCCCCAGAAGCTCCCCGAGGCTCTTTGGACCAGTCTTTCTCTCTTATACCAATCCATCTCGCAGTGCTATGTACTGCCTTTAGCTCCTAAATGAAAGGCAGAATATGGATCTAACAAATAAATAAATACGTGATCTCTCATGAATTCAGAGCAAACAGGAATAGAAGACCTATGATTCAAAGGCAGACTAATCCTTTTACCTTTATTCATTAGATGTTTTTACGCTTTTTTCCCCTTCTATCTTGCTTTTCAAAAAATAAACTTAGGGGGAAAACCTATAACGTTTTCAAGGCTATGGTCAATTTAGAATTTCTTCTCCTCTTAAGATTCTCTTTTTCCTGTTCCACAATGCAGAGGATGAATACCAGGAAATAACCAACTCTCACTGGCTGATCACCGGAACAGTATTCTCAACATTATCTTGAGTTAGATAATAGCTTTCCAAGCCCTGGCCATGTTAGTCAGTTCTGGCAAAATAGCATCAATCCTTTTTCTGCACCACCATTGCACCAGCTTCTACAGATCGGTAAAGTTCACTTTATCAGATGCATCGGAAAGAAATGATTCCAGAACAAATTTGTTTGTCCTTAAGGTGCTAGCGATCCTCATGATGGGGTCCCTGTGGCAACAAGTGAATAATTTAAATTGTTTGGGCTACAGAGGTGGCTACCGATCTGCAATTTCCCACTCTTGTAAAGACAGGCCCATTTTCCAAATTTAGCAACAAGAAGCAAAAAATCCTACTATTGTAGGAATCGTTGTGTCTTTCTTTCCCAGCTTTTCCTTGTTTCCTCCATCTTGCTCATATGCTTCATGGACTCCCCCCATTCCTGTACTGTACACTTTTTGAAAGTCTTAGCAATATCATTCCACGCCAGCTCTAGCAACGTGATGGGGGGGTGGGGGGGGGCTGGCTGGGAAGCAAGATATCCTTTTCCCCAGACATTCGGAGCATGTGCAAAACACCTTAATCTCTAAACCTTGTCTGCTTACAAAGCAAATCTGGAGAAAATTTTGCGCATTCAAATTTAATACAAGACTTTGCCAGTTTGAAAACTGACGTGCTGTACTGCTTAAAAGACCGGACCATGGATGAGAAAGTCCCTAGCGTGCCTCATTAGCACGTTGGGTCATCGTAAGAGCAAACCGCCTTATAAGACAGCAGGGAGATCGCATGTGACATGTTTTGAACACCTGAAAGCCCCACGTAGGTCTCCCTTGAGAAATGTTCAGCTCCTGGTAACTTCACATTTACAAGCATGCCACTGAGGCAGCTGGCTAGAAGTTTGCTTCTATATGCAACCCTTAAAGACAGCTTCTCAGAACCTCAGCCTGAGTATTCGATTCTCTCCCCATGGACCAGAGCAGAGAAGGAAGTATTATTTATTTCAGGCTCGCACAGAACCGTCGCTAGTCAAAGGAATGGCTTTTTTCTCCCAGCAGAAACAACCACCAAGGCACTTTTACAAGCCGCTGGATATATCACAGCATATAATATGCGAGATGGGCAGCTATGTAGATTTAATAAATACATAACTACATTGCGGCATACGATATGTGAGATGGGTGGCTATTTAAATTTAATTAATTAATTAATTACAGCATATCGCATGTCTGATAGGCGGCTATAAACATTTAATAAATAAACAACTACATTATAGTAATGTGTCTAATTAAGGTTTTATGTATTTATATATTTTATGTTTTTAATGTTTGTTGTGAATCGCCCAGAGTTCCCCCATTGGGGGGAGATGGGCGGTTGAAAAATTTAATAAATAAATAAATAAATAAATAAATAAATAAAGGCATATAATATGTGAGCTGGGTGGCCCTCTAAATTTAATAAATAAATAAATCACAGCAGATAGCACATGAGATGGGCAGCTATATACATTTCATAAATAAACAATTACACTGGGGCATATGATATGTGAGATGCGTGGCTATTTAAATTAAATAAATAAATAAATCACAGCGTATAGCATGTGTGATGGGCGGCTATGTAGATTTCATACAGAAATAACTACATTGCGGCATATAGCATGTGAGGTGGGTGGCCATCTAAATTAAACAAATCAGCAAGCGAGCTTTTGTGCATCGGTGCTCAAATAAAAAAAAAGGGGGGGTCATCAAGGCGTTCCTTCTTTTTGCTTTCAGGTACTGGGGTACTTGGTACCCCCCAAAAAAACCCTCTGTGCCCGAACTCCTTGGTGAAACGCGAGGGTCCGTATTCATTCCCCCCGCCGCCAGCCCCCCACCCCTTTGGCTTCGCCTAGCGAGCGGGCGGACCCCGGCCGGGCGAAGGGAAGCCTCCCCGCGCGAACTTCCACCGCCTGCCGCGCGCAGCCCCGAGCGCGCAGCTCCCGAGCCCCAGAGGCGCGCGGCCCCCGCGGAGGACGGGCGGACGCGCTCCCGACGAGCATCCCCGCCGCCGCCGCCGCCGCCGCCGGCGCTGCCTCTCCCGGCGCTAGCGGGATGCGGCGGTCCGCAGCCTCCTCCAGAAGGGCCGGAGGAGGGCCTGGCGCGTCGCGGCCTCCCATCCCTGCGCGCTGCACTGTGGGCTAAAGATGGCAGCTTCCTCTCCCCCTCACGGCTCCCCACGCCTCTGACAGGCGGGCGCCCTCGCCCCCTGGCCGCAGCGCGTCGGCGGGCGCCTCCGCCGGCCCGGCTTCGAGAGTCCGAGATGGAGAAGAGCTCCAGCTGCGAGAGCCTCGCCTCCAGGCCGGCGCCGCCCGCCACCCGCCAGCCCAGCACCGATTCCCTCTCCAGGTATCCCCTCAGAGCCTCTCCCGGGGCGAAGGGCGGGCGGGGCGGGGGGGCTCGGCCGGCGGCTCCGTCCTGGAGGGTCGCCGGGCGGCAGCGCGGGGGGAGGGACGCCGGGGGTCCCGTGGGTGGCTCCTTACGCCCCGGTTAGACCCAGATCCGTGGTTTGGTGATGGGGAAGGAGAAGGACTGGAGGCCTGAAAGGGTTTCATTCGACGCCCCGGCATCTGGAAGGGCTGGATGGTGCCGGGAAGGACTGGTGGGGAAGCTGCACATCTGGGCGATGCTCTTCCCGGCAACTGCGACTCGGTTCCAGGCTGCAGCCTTGCTGGTCTTCCAAGCAGCTGTAGGGCCAGGGCCAGTCTCCTCGCCAGGATTTCCTGCAGCTGGATCCTCTGGGTGTTTGCCCCCAAGGAAATCGTAGTGGGTTTAACCAGCATTACCCCAGAAGTCTCAGGTTGCCATCCTTCAGATGCTGACTTGGGTTATGTATTTCCAAGCGACTTTCACTGACTTGACCTTCAAGTGTAGCTGTGACGCCTTGGTCAAGGAAGGCATAAAATCCACGAGGCGAAATGGGATTTAGCTTTGGTTGAATTTAATCTGTAGGTTCACCGTTATAAGAGGGGTTAACAGATTGAAGAGCCTTCCAAAAGTTGTGTTCTGCAGATTGCAGGGCACAGTTGGAACTCTCGCCCCAACATGTCTACAGGTTGGCATGTTGGGAAAACATGCTTTACTTGGTTGCTAAATTTACTCCGTTTTGCTGTCTTCTCACGATGCGCCAAACACTCTTCTCACCAAATGGCTGGGTTTACACTACTCGCTAAGCCACAAAAAACAAAGCACAATTAACCCTAACCCAAATCAGTAGGTTGTGCAAATGCATCTGCTTTACTAGATTTGATTAAGTGTGTTGTGTGAATGCAGCCTAGGAGTTAACTTAGAACCCTGACTTTACAAGTGAGGCCTACCACAAAATGGTGTGTATGGAATGCTCCTGGTCTGGATGTCAGATAGCCAGGTTGTTTCCTGGATACTGTACTCAGTTCAGTGGTAACGCTTAATACCTAATTATTGGTATCTCACATAATAAGATCGTAAACAAAAAGTAAAGCCAGTGGGTATACATGGGTACATAATGAGTTTATTATAGAGTGGAAGCTGGCAAGAAAACTGAATTACTGTAGTATCCTAGAGAAATAAGTCAAGGCCAAGAGTTCTCCAACAGGTATATGGAGAATGTGGATTATTGAGTCTAAAAGTTTTCTAACAGGTATATGGAGAATATGGATTATTGAGTCTATCAGCCAGTGCACTTTTTCTTGAAAGTTTATTACCTGATGCTCAGTGGTAGTACTCACTATGCCTAGAACTGATACCATAAATTGGACCCAGAGAATTCTGAAAGTTTCTGAGTAAAAGCAAAGATTCCTTGAGTGAAGCTCAGCTCCTGCTGATTTCATAGACACATCCGTATAGTCTTGACAACAACATGGAAGTGGTTTGTCACTGCCACTTTCAGAGATTTCTTGACTTCCCAATCTAGTGTATATTCCGGGGATTTCCTTGTGGTCTCCCATCCAAATGCTAATCAGGTCTGACCCTGCTTAGCTTTTTTCAAGATTATTCAAAGCTGCCGGGGACTACGACTTGCTGTGTCCAGTCTCCCTCCTGTGGAAGTTGACTCTTGATAGCTCCCTGGGCACAGCAGGGCGGTTTTTCTAAGCAACAGTTCTGAACTTGATGCCATTATCATCATGTGAGGGTTTGGGTTTTTTTTACTTCCCAGTCTTTGGTTTCTTCCATGCAAGTACTAGCTTAGTACTGTTTGATATCACCAAAGGTTGTGGATAGAATGTGCAATCAATCAATCAATCAATCAAGGCTTTATTCGTGCAATGCACTGAACATGGTTAGTGAATGAACTCATTTTCTGGGTTTGCACTATACATAGAATCAGAAGTTATTGAAACAGACTGGTTTGCACACAGGTTAAGTTAGAAAAATCAGACTGTAGTTAACATGTGCAAATGCAGCCCCAAATTCAGCTCCCTGGCCTAGTTAAGACTGTTTATGAACATAGCTGCTCTGTTTTCTTGTATTCACTTGAATAATTTATTGTTAAGATTATCAGCCTTTAAAAGCTAATACAGTTTGCTCAAGTGGATGGCTGAAAAGCATCCTTTGAACGTCACAATCCAGAAGTAGATAAAATTATGTGCATGGCACCAGTTTGCTCGAAGTCTTGTCAAATGGTCATGTCAGATTTTCTGAGGCCTGTCAAAATTCCTGTCCATCATTCTTAATACCCACCTCTTTACATGGGTACAGAAAATGGGCAAAATTAAAACAGAGACTGGAAAAAATCCTTTGGGGATGTTAAAGGTAATGGTGGGGAATAATCTCACCAGGTTCCTGATTCCCCACACCCACCGTGGCAGCCATCTGAGGAATGGGCAAGCGCCCTTCCTGAAGGAGACATTTCGTTAGTGAGCTTGTGACATTCTTTAAATCCCAGATGTGTTTACTGGTAAAGAAAAAAAAAAGTAGCCTGCTGCTATTAGATTCCTTTTAGATTCCAAGCAACCTGGCATCCATTTTTTTTGTTCATTTTGAAAGTGTAATCTTCATTCCTGTGGGTAGGGAAGGAAAAAAAAAAATACAGATAGCAACTTGAATGGCTGTGGGAGCTTCAACCTGCAGTGGAGTTTTAATTTTTGGAGGCCACAGTAAATTGGAAGGGACCACAAAGATCACCTAATCCAGCCCTCTACAACAGCAAGAAAACCAGTTGAGGCACCCATGGGAGGTGGTGTCCAACCTCTTCTTAGAAACCCATAGTGATAGAGAACCCATAACCATTATAAGTAGATTGTTCCACTGTTGTGCAGAGCTTACCGTCAGGAAGTTTTTCCTTATATTTAAACAAAATCTAGGTAGTTGCAACTATGCCTGTTATAAGTTGCGGTTATCGAGAATAACCCAGAAAGTTTGTACTGTAGCTCATTGAAAATGAAATGGCCCACCACCCCCACCTTCCAGGGACATACAGTATTAGCTAGAAATTTTGAATAAATTTGATTCCTTGCGGTGGTGCATACATTAACCAGTTTTCTTGGACCTTAGGAACATAAATGGAACCACAAGGCAGGAATTAGTTTACTACTGCCGTACGATCACTCAGAAGGGCAGCTCTCTACGTTTCAAAAAGAAAAAAGGCTGGAGAGGAACCAGGCACAATTGCCCTCCAACATTTGTGTGCTCTAGGTCCTTCACTGCCTGGATCTGTTCTCTGTTGCTAGTTCTGGATCCTGGGAGATCAGCAGGAGTCTTCTGTCCTCCAAGCCCCACCAGGGCTACTGGTGATCTGTAAGGCACCTTTGTGCAAAAACATTTTTGGCCGCCCCAGGCAAAGAAGAAGAAAACTCCATTAGGCTGAGCTTCCTGGAACTGCAACAATATGTGCACAGGAAGATTTTAGCAGTGCTGATAGTTGCAGATTGCATGATACATGCGGTTTCTCTGAATTGATATACAGCATTTGTTTCAGAAGAAGTGAAATCTGATGTAAGCAAGCACACGCGGTTGGAGTTTGGAATGGAGAATTGCTTTTTTAAACTTAATTTGGCGCCCCAACCCCCCATTATGGCACCTTTGTGCAGTGCACAACGTGCTTGTGGTGGCCCCGAGCCCACTTTTCTATGGAATGAGAAGATGGGGATCTATAGTTCTTAGTAGAGGACAGGCCTTTTCCAGTATAAAACATCTGGCATAAGGGTATCTGAATGGACAGATCATTTTCTGGAGATGGTGAATTGCTGCCAGACCTGGGTTAAATGTTCTGGACTATTGTAACCTGTTCCTTAGTGCCATTTATATTTACGTGTCTTGGTTTCACCTAGTTCTGCAGTTGCATTCCTTTTACTCCTGGAATGTAACTGATGTCTAAAACCTGAATATTGTATTAGGTTTGAAAGGGTTGTTGTTGTTTTTCAAGAAGTAAAACAGCAGCATTCAACAAGGTGCAGACTGGGTGGATGGCGGCAAGAGGACTCACGGTTCTTCTATATTCTAATGCCATGTGTAGGATGCATAGAAAACAAGCCATCTGTATTTCTATTTTGGGATAGAGCGTAATGTTCTATAATGAAGATTTGATCCAAGATGTTCTGTTGTGCAAGTGTGTGCAAGTGTGTTAATGCTGAGCCTTAGAAAGTTGCCTTCTAACCTGGACTTTCAGATGAGGGATGTTTATGCCTAATTAAATGGCAAGTAAGAGGGAATTTTGGGGTGCAGTTTCCCTTCTTTATGAATAGGGTGAGGATTTTTTTTCCCATTGAGTAACCTGCATTTTCTCATCATTACTTCTATCTGCCTTTGTGTGTGTGCTTAGCACAGAAAATCCATTAAAGAGGAAATATTTCTTTATTATTTATTTGTTTGGATTAAGCTCCTACCTTTTCTATTCAACCAGGATGATCAACACAGCTAATAAAGGGATCCAAAAGCAGAGCAGGGGGAACTAATCATTGAAATATATAAATATATCTTTGTACCACTGTAAAAATCAGTTCTGAGTACCTGGTTAAAAAGCTGAGATCTGAACAAAGGAAGCGAGGGACCAATGCAACTCCTAAGAGGATACCTTCTGGCAAAGGCAAAAGTCCTGTCCTGCAATCTTCTCAAAGGCCTTCTCTGCAGATCTTATTCCGCAGGCATTCAAGTAACCAGAAATTAAGGTTTAATTTAGGTTTAAAAGCATTTAGGTTTAAAAGGTTAAACCAACACTTTGAAGACCTATATGATCAATGCTCCTCAGTTGGTAGCCCTAAGAGGTAACAGTTGGAAATCCCTGCAGAAAACCTGGTGGTTGTTTTTTTCCTAACAGATTTTCCGTGATGTAAAACCAGTCAGAAGAAGAAAAAAACGGGAGAACCGTAATGAGGAGGTGGGGAGGGGTAGACATCCTGGAAAACTCAGGGCAAGAAGCTGGGCCAATTTTACACATACAGTTGGCAAGGAAAAGATTAAATACCTTTTCTGTCCTCTGCCCTGCCAAAATCTCTGTCTTTTGATTTTAAAAGGAGAAAAAACAGTACCAGATCCATATAGGCAGTTTAGTCCTATTCTCACTTTCTTGCCTGTAAACTCAAGCATATTGTCAGTTCCTTATGGTCTAGCAACTTGCTTCCTGATAATTGAAAAGGGAAAAAAATCTTTTTTAAAAAAATTATTCACTTATTTAAAACAAAGATATGATTTCAAAAGATATATTATCGATAAGTAGACAAAGAAAATTACTAAAGTTACACAATTAATGCTCAGTATAACATTAATAAAAGATTGATCATACCAGACAAAGTACATTTTTATGGTCTAAAAACGCATATAAATCTTTGAGCTTAGTGCCAAAATCTCCGCTGTCTTGCTATTTATAAATGCTAAAAAAGAAGAAAAGAGGAAAAACCAGTTTAAAATAGAGAGAGAAAAAAACCCTACTAAAAATAGCATAGATAAGTATTTGGTTTCTGACTTCCCCCTTCATTGTATTCCAACTGATTTATAGTGTTTATGAACATAAACTTTAGAAAGCATACTCTAAGTGTTTGTATTTGCCTTGCTGCATGATTTATAATATACATGGAAGGCATTCTTGGTTAAATTTAGTTACACTTCTGTTATGGGTATATATACTGTTAATTTCGCCATTGCTGCATACTCTTCAAGTTAAAGTTCCTAATCAGATTTTGTTGGTACAATGTCTTTTTCCCCATGTTGTGAGAAAAAGAAGATTCTTAAGGGGAATGGAATTCTACAGCCAGTACCAAAAGGGTGGGTTTAGGCCGTTTTGACTCATGAATAGCATGATTCAACAGCAACCGAAGGTTGTTCCATAGGAAACAGTGTGTTGCATTTCAATGGCTGGTTAGTTTTCTGTTCTTGGAGTGTAACAATCAGAGCTTTGTTTACTAAGCAGCTCACACAGACTGACTTTTAACTTGGGCTCTTCTCCCTGGCCACCAACATTAAAAATAAAAACAAAAACCAACCAATTATATATGAGCAGTCCTTGGAACACTGCGGACTATTGTACGACAATGGCCAACACAAAATAGATGTTTTTATTTTTTAAAATTTATATGTATTAAGAATTTTCATATAATAAAGACAAATATAAAGAAAGAAAGAAAGAAAGAAAGAAAGAAAGAAAGAAAGAAAGAAAGAAAGAAAGAAAGAAAGAAAGAAAAGTGCAAGAAAAAGAAAACTAAAGTTAAGAACTATATAAATGACTTGCGACCTTCTTTTCAACAGATAATTGCAATCTTATTGTCTGTCCTCCTTCTTAAATATTTTGCAAATCCCCTCACCCCTTCCTTTAATCCTCATCTTTTTTTAATCTTCAAATCCATAAATTATCAGTTCATTTTTTTCTTCTTTCAGCAAAAAGTCCATATAAGGTTTCCAGTCTTTCAAAAAAAAATATTTGTTTGTGGATGTTTTTAGAAAAAGCTCACTCAAATGCAATACATAGACACTTTTTTATTGCTTGTAAAGCACATGTGTCTATGAGTACAGAAAAATATGTACATATAGCTATATATGGCTGAACCATCCTCTTAAAAATACTGTAAATGTCATTCAGGCAAATAGGGTGGCAGGGGACGGGGTTAATAATATATATGAGAACCCTATCATTTAATTTCTAAAATGTTATTTTTATCTCATCTTTTTTTTAAAAAAACACATCATTATCCTAATCAACACAAGAAAAAATAGAAATACATATGACAGTACTAAAGATCAAAATAAACTCAGATAAGAAAAGCAATAAAAAGGGAGAAAGAGCCTGGAAATTTTGTTGTAAACAGAATAATGCTAAAAACGTTGATTTTATCACTTGAATGTCTTATTTCTTGCTCTCTTGTCAAAAAGAAAGGCAATTAAAATGTTGACAAACAACAGGTACCAACAATCCATTGCTGTAAATCAACTCTAGATTTCTCCTTTCAATGTTGCATAATAATTTTTTAGGCAACACCATACTCCCAAATGCATAATTCTTGATATTGATAAGAGTCCAAAACCTGGGCATATATCCAAGAATCTATACAGCAGTTTGGTTGATTGTCTTATTGATTATTTGCCATCAAGTTAGTGTTGACTGTTAGTGACCACCAAGAAAGACCTTCTCCAGGATGAATCCAGCAATTAAATCCAGAGTCATGTTAACACACTAATTGTTTCCATTTCAGAAAGGTAGCTTAGTTGCTCTGTCACAATCAAACATGGTGCCCTTCAGATATTTTGAACGTGAGTTAATCTCATCCCCAGCTCCCATAACTAATAGCAAAGGGATATGGAAGTTGTAATCCAAAACATCAAGAGAACATCTGATTCCATATTCCTGCCATAGGTTAAAGACACACAAACATAATCCTGACATCCTGTAAGTCCCAATATTCTCCATCATTGGCTGCATCTTCTGGGAGTTTAATGTGGGCAGAAAAAAGTGTAAGGAATAGAGTTTACATATTCTGCAGGTTGTTTCAAAAATGGACATCTACATGTCTAAGCATTGCACACAATTTAGAAATCCAAGAGTAACCATCATGTTGGTAGTGCCCTGTTTTTAGCAGTTGAAGTTGGGGCTGGTGTAAAGAGTGACATTCAGAGTAAGACTGCACATGTTAAACCGTGTGTGTATAAAGATCTGGACCAGTGTTTTCAGTCTTGGCAACCTTAAGATATGTGGACTTCATTTCCCAGAATTCCCCAGCCGGCATAAAGTACACACATCTTAAAGTTGCCAAGGTTGAAAAGCTCTGGTCTAGAATAAGGATAGGTCTGTAGTGTTCCAGTTGTTGCTAGAACTACAGCTCCCAGAATCTCTGGAAGCATGAGCATGGTAAGGGATGTTGGGAGTTGTAGTTTAACAAGTTGTTTCTTTGGTTACCAATATTGTGGTTTACAGGTGGGAAGATTCATAGCAAGACTAAGAAAAAATTGCTAAGAAGAAGAAGAATAAAGTCCAACATAATCATTGATGAGGGATATTGGGAACTGTAGTTCAGCAACATCTGAAAGTTCACATATCCCTTTCTCCTCGCCTAAGCAAAGGTATGGAAGAGTCTAGTGCAGTGTTTCTCAACCTTGTCAACTTTAAGATGTGTGGACTACAGCTCCCAGAATTCCCCAGCTAGCCTTGCTAGCTGGGGAATTCTGGCAGCTGAAGTCCACACATCTTAATGTTGACAAAGTTGAGATACACTAGTCTAGTGGTTAGAATCCTAGATCTCAAAGGCCATCAAAGACCATCAGCTACTCCACTCCCAAATCACTGTAAAAAGTCCACTACAGGTTGGACTGTGCTTATGGGAGACCAATTAATTCAGTGTGCTTGAATACACCAGCTCAGTTCATGTTTTTGGGGCAATGAGTGTCGTAATGGCATCTAATAGATATTGTCATTTCAGGGGAGAATTTCTCCATATCCTCCTTGTTGAAAGCTTTAAGCGCCGCTTGTTCCTGAGTGCAGTCAGATAGGAGGGCAAAGGGTTCTTTGGTCTACACAACTCTACAAAATCAAACAGTTTCTATTTTTTTCTTCTTTTTCTCATCCTTGTTTCTCTAGTGCTTCCACCTCTCATTCGGATCACTCAGCACATACCAAATCAGCTTCGGTTATCTCGTCGGATTCTATCTCCACCTCTACAGAAAACTTTTCTCCTGATTTGAGGGTAAGCACTGGAGCTGATCTACACCTGAGCAGAGAGGCATGGGATGAATAAGGCGTACTATGTAAAATTAGATTGGGAGGAAAGAAAAAATACAAATTGTTGTATATAGAAAATACGTACCTAATGGAGGAAGCTAAATTCAGAATGTTCCTCTCCTAATACCTTAATTATTATTTTTTTTAATTTGCAAGGGATGTTTATATTTCACCTTGGTTTTTTTAAATTATTGATGGACATATATGTGTTGTTTTCTTGGCAGCATTATAAAAGGCTTGCTATTGCCCCTTCTTGTGGACCGATTTTTCAAATTTTTAGTCTTAGTCTTTTCTCTGGGGTGTAATCCTGGGCTTTTCTAGTAGTTTCCCATCCAAGTACTACAAGGTCCAATCCTGCTTGGCTTTATGGAGATCAGCCAAGGTCACCAGGTGCTGCCACGTGCTATAACCGATACTATTATGTGTTTACGTCACTGTTCACTGTGTTCACATCCTCAGTGCTATTTGGCCAAAGAGGAAAACATAACTGCTTTTTCATGAACCCCTCCTGCTATGTTTTGGCCTGGCACTTATGAATAGGGAGTGAATGCCACATTAGTTGAACCAACAGCTGATCGTTTTGTTAGCTTTGGACTTTGGGCACATTTCATGTTGAGACCACATGATATAAGTTTCATTCAAGACTCATTTATATGATGTGGCCCCTAATTGAAGTTTTAAAAAAAGCAAGCTACTGTAGTGGAAATAAATGTCTCTTTGCAATACAGGACAAGAAATTCTTACTGAAGGTGTTGCTTATAACTAGCAATTGAAGTGGAATAGTCCCCATATAAGTTCTTTCAACAAATAAGCAAGACTTGCAATTCTCTTTAGACAGTTGCATTATCGCCTTCCCCCTTAAAAATGCCACAATGTGTTGCTATGGATTTTCCCTTCAGCTGTATAACTTTTGGATAAAGATCTAGGCTACAAGAGAAGAGAGCTCAAATTTCATGTCTATGTCTGAATTCAAATTCTGTTGAGCTTTGTTCCAAAGCCCTTTCTGAACAAAACCAACACTGGTTCAAAACAGAGAATTTGGGTGGGGCCAAGCCCAAAGTGAGGGGCTAAATAGGTCCTTTTGTTCCCATCTACCTAGTCTTCTGCATTCTTATGCAGAAGAAAGCTAGATTGGAATAGTGGCTGAAATGCTGGACTAGAAACCGGGAGACCATGAGTTCTAGTCCTCTCTTAGGCATGAAAGCCAGTAGGGTGACCTTGGGTCAGTCACTCTCTCTCAGCCCAACTCACCTCAAGGAGTGCTTACTCTGGGGAAAATAGGAGGCAGGAGCATTAGATATATAAAGGCATATGCCTTTACATATAAAGGCCGCTCAAATAAACAAATAATGAATATTATTTTCTCAATTGCTTGTCTGCCCTTGACCAGTCCTTGAAAATCAAGATAAGGAGTGTAATTAGGGCAAGTATTATAAATTGGAGATTTTAGTTCTCCTTGTTCCAAATAAGGTGAATCTTGGAAAAGTGGGGTTGGCTTATTCACCTTAGCTCCTCAGTTCTCTCTGCCTAAAATCTCCACTATCTATAAGATGTACCAACACTTCTACATTATCCCTCAGTAGGCTCTCTTATTTTGCCCAATATACCCCAGGCTGAGCTGATGGTACAGGTTCCCCTCTCTTGGATTGGATAATTGGCTCTGCAAAGTTTAGGTATTTATCTAAAGAGTTTCTTGTAGACTCCTAGAGATTCCCTGAAAGCTGGTTTACTCACCTTTAACAACCCTCCCCAGCAATCTGCAGCTGATCAAAAGACCTGGACAAACTTTTTTTTTTTTTTTTAACTTTTCCCTTCTCATACTACTTCTCTAGACTTGCCCAGTATCTTACCCTGAGCAATCACCCAACCCCTCTGAGACCTGTTCCTCCAGCTACTTCTCTGTACTTCATTGTGTTTATCCTCTTCTGGAATCTGGAAACATTTTTATTATGTTTTATCACAGATTCACCCTCCATTTTTGGTTCAAAACAATCACTCCCCCAAGTTTTTAAAGTTTGTATTAAGTTGAGATTGGTGATGTGGTGTCCATAGACATTATCATGGTCTCCTCACATGGAAGTTCATTTGAGGAGGAGGAACAGGCCAGAGAAGACACTTCTTATAGAATCAGGTCTTGCAATTACAGTTGGAGCAGAACCACACTGGCTGCTTTTGAACTCAGCTGCCTTAGATTCTGATACATTGACAATGATACATTAGGTATCAAAGACCAGAGAGATGACAAATTGCTATATTTCTTGGAAAAGCACATTTTGTTAGCCCTGCGAGGTAGTCCAGGAAAGAAGCACAAATTCTGTCTATATGGTAAGGTTACATTAACAGAATCTTGCAAGACTGAAAGCATTTCTCCCCTCCTTTCCTTTTACTCTCTGGAAAACTAGGGAGGGCCCCTCCTGAAATGCTTCCCACACCTCCTCCTCTCCTTTTGTGGACTGAGATATCTTGTACATGCCGGCTATCTGGCCTGCGGCTCTCCCTCCTGTTTCCCAAGGTCATTCCCACATACCATTACATATTTCTCTTGTAGCCCAGTTTATGCAACAGGGCTAAAGCACCAGCAGTGTTTGATTTGTCTCCTGTTCTCTTATTTCAACCTCTGATGATGAGTGATGGTGAGATAGGGCTTCAGTTCTTGACTTGTGTTATATCATTTCTTGAGGATTCTTCAGAAGAAGATCTGGAGCTTGTTAAGGTAGAAATCTCTGAGCAGTGGGCTCCTTCTGAAATTCCAGGGGTCAGTTAGGAAGTTGTTGCTCCTTATAGGAAGAACCCCATGGAGCTGCTCCCTAAGAATAGAGAAGGTTCTCCCTCTCATCCCAAGGAATAAGTAGTGGAGTGACAAATTCAAGAGGAGGACAAAGGAGTGTCCATTTGAGAGAATTCAAGTAGTGAAAAACTTTTGATGTCCAGCTGTTAACTGCTGAATGTGTGTTTGCCAGTCCTTCAGTTTGTTGGCATTATTCAGCTAACTTTGAACAAAGGTTGACTTGTTCAGGGTCTTTGCTGCCAGCTAGTGGTCGTCTGGATTTTTGTTTCTGCTAATGAGATGCACTTTTATCCCAAGCAGGACAACTTGGGCTTATGAATAGACGATGCTCACATCTCCAAATAGAAAAATGCTCTACCATTACTCATGACCATTGTTTACTTCAAGAATCATGTTATTATTTCATTTTATATCATCTGGGTTTTGGGGTGTGTGTGTGCTTTTTAATTGTATTGAATATGTTTTTAAGTTTGCATGAAAGGTGATAGTATGAGTTTTTACAGAAATAATTGTTATTGAACCTGCACACAAAAACCTGCACCGGAAATGCAGGAATTTCTTTTTTTGGATATTATGGTAAATATCCCTGAAAGCGTGAAGGGCATGCAGGAATTTCTACCTACATCAGCACATCTGAAACTGGCAAGCAGAGTTCGTACACCAAATCTTCTTTGCCCTTTATTTTTTAAAGACAGCCAAGTTCATAAACCCTCTAGCTTCTGTTCACCTCCTCTCCATTCACCAATTGCCTCCTAATGCAGGAGAATTTAGCTTATTTAGCAGGATCTTCTTTTAGTTTTGTCCTTCCTCTATCTTCTTTTTATAGCTCTCTCGTCATAGACGTGTCAAAGCCCAGGTTACAGTATATTGATTTAGTGCAAATTAGATCAGGGAAAAATTTAAGTTTAGTGCAAATTAGATCAGGGAAAGCCAGACTCACTCAATCTTTTGTCTCTGAGACAAGGAAAACAGAAGTGTCTGGAGTGGGTTTGTGTTTCAAAAGGCAGCCTTAGAAAAAAGTAATCTCCGAATTAGTCAAGGTCCTTGAATATTTGCATAGGTGCCCAACTTCAACAAGAATGCTCTCCTGTAATTATCTCTGGTTGTCATTTGAGAGGAACCAAATTTGAAGGGTGCAAACTGGTGGCCTTGAAGTGACCTCCTGAGTAGCGATGCATTATTTCCTCATGGAGGCTCCAGCGTTCATTCTTATTGTGACCTAGCTACAATCTTTGCTTTGCAAAGCATGTGTGGGTAAGGGAGCTTATTCTTCTGTCATCATATGACAAATCCAGGTTTTGTCAAATGCCTGCAGTGCATTTTGGAACAAGCGTAAAAATAATTCCTCTTTCCTCACTTGAATTTTTCAGAGATGCTGGTAACCACCCATAATTTAATTTAACAATAATTCATAATTTAACACCTATAAGTTCATCAGTAAAACAGTCATCCCTAAATAATCCACTAGTCTTTCTAGTCTGCAGAAGAACACTTCTTTTTTTTTTTAATGTTGAAATAGTAAGTTTGCATTGATTTTTCTCAATGCCTTGCTAATTTATCATTCGAGAAGCTAAAATTGTCTACTTCGCTGCTTCAGAAAATGGGTCTCTCTTCTTGGCGTGATGCATTTTGTTAACTGGTAAGGTGGAGGGGGTACAGAGTATGATTTGAACTTTAAAAAGAATGCTTTTGAAGAAAGGATTTTAAAAATTAAGCTATGTAATTCCTGAAGGTGAAGTGTTATATAAAGGAGAAATTGAGCAAATGCGGAATAGAATGGAGAAAGATGATGAAGTCATTGCAGAGTCGGTTTGTGAGAATCACTGGACAATTGACTCTGTATACCAAGTCTTCATTTTATATCCATTTATATAAATGGATAAATTTATATCCATTTTATATTCATTTATATACACAATGTACTAAAACATAATACTTTTATTTGGTTCCAGCCTAGTATATTGTATGGAACCTAGGCATTTTGCTTCATAAAATATATTTTATGGCTTAACATGCTGTACAAACCCAGCCTATTGTAGCTTATTCAGCAAACTGTGGTTAAACAAACCATGGTGAAAACTTTTCATTATTTTACAAAAGCCACATTAAGCTTCAGGATCACACCCTCGCCTCATCCCCTTTCCATACAGCTGGGAAGAGTGTTTTGGAAGGTTTTATGTTTCATTTTGGCAAACCACAACTGGACATGGCAGATGGCACCGCTGATAATACAACTGACTAATTATAATAATTTAGGTAAACCGTGGTGCCTGAAGTTATGTATTCTGCTAAGTCATCATGTGCTTTGTTGGGATTGGGGCTATGACACCAGTTGTCGTGATTTGTAAGCCATGGTTTATAGCTTAATAGCTTATGTGAACCAGACTACTATGGCTGGCTCACCATGCACACTTAGCACAAATCATGGCTTAATGCAGTGTGTGAGTGCATCAAGTCAAGCCACGCTGGCAAACTGTGATTAACTAAGAACTGATGTAGAAGATGGCAAACTTGTTCTCACAGCTGCATGGAAGGAAGAAGACTTAAGGGGGAATTGAGGCCTGTGGTTTAACGTAACGTGAATGCAGCTATATATTTAATCATGGGGTTTTATCCCCCATGATTAAACAAGCAGATGTCTAATGGTAATGTAGTCTCTTTTCTACTCAGCAGTAAGGTCTACCCCTCAATTTCTCCTGGGGAAAGAAACCTTCATGAAAACTCTTGGGTCAGGGGCATCCAATCCGGGGGAGGTCAAAAAGGTCAAGATGGCAGCCAGAGCCACACATTTGAAATCCTGTGCATTTTTTACATGCTGCGAATAAAAGTGGGCAGGACTTGGATTGCATAGTCACAGATACCATCTTTGATATATGCGTCCTCTTGGATTGCCCCAGACTTAGGGAAGTGATGGGGGGAGAGCGTTCAGAAGAACAGAACAACTGAGACACATGCCCAAATGGGCCAAATAAGAGAAAACAGGGAACTCATTGGCACAGTAGGCACATCTGTGAAATATTAAAGGCTGAGGGTTTTGGGGGGGGGTTGTGCTTCCTTGGGCATTGCCTACTTTGTACCTTCTTCATGAAAAAAATGGTGCTTGCCAAAAGTACAGTGGGGAACTTGGCAGGGGGGAGAGTGGTAGGGGCTCTACTTAGTATTTGGGGAAGGGGGAGGGCTGCAGTGGGTGGAGCAGTGATGCAAGCCCTGGGGCAGAGCCACAGGCTGTGAAAGCCAGGTGAAGCCTGTTTCAAGGTGTGCATTACCACTTTGTTCTTGCCTGGAAATGGCAGGAAACTGCCCCAAGGTGTTAATTCTTGTGGACAAAGCAGTTCCAGAGGCCCCCAAAACAGGGTCTCATGGGGAACTTGCAGCCCACAAGCTTCAGATTCCTTACTCCTTGGTGTAAAGTCTGGCTGTATAAATGAATGGGAAGCTCTCCACTAGCACTATTTCTGTTTGTACAAGCATTCACCAAGACAGCTATGTGGTGTAGGACTAACGCCCAGGAGACCCAGGTTCTAACCCTCCATTAGGCATGGAACCCAGCTGGGTGGCTTTGGGCCAGTACCTCTCTCAGCCCAGCCTACCTGACAGGGTTCTTGTGGGCAAAAAGAGGAGGAAGAAGCACATTGTGAGCCCCCTTGAGCTGCTAAAGGAAAGGCAGGCTAAATCAAGTAAATAATCACTTGGGGTATAGCAGGGTTATTTTATGTAAAAAATTACAATTGGGCAGTAATTTGTGGAGGGGTCTGTCACATCCATGGTTACTGTGGGTGGGAGGGTCTGCAATCCTGGAACCTCAGGGCGGGCAGAGCATTTCTGCAATCAGTGATCTAAGTAAACGTTAAAATGAAATTCAAAAAGAATATGATTTCTCTAGAAGGCATTTGTACTCTTAAAGCCAGACCACCAAGCTTTGCCTAAAAAATGAAGTGTGCTGTAAGATTTTAAATATTAGCAGTTTCTATTATTTCAATGCACGGGGCAAGATTTCCTTTTGGGACCAGTTTTCAATGCTCAGTATTCAGTGTCTGGACTGTCAGGTTGGCTGGCTTTACAGTTTTTCCATTTGCATCATTGTAAAATGTCCTATCTGCCTATAGTGTTTCTACTTTATTTAATTTGTTTTCTTTCTCCCTCATGTAATGCCAAAAAGATTTTAATGAATGATTTTTCTATAGGATTAGTGACTTTTTTCTGGCTTCGGTCATTCCAAGCTCAGTTATTCACCACATCTGTTTCTTTAATCTTCACCAAAAAAATAAGTAAAAGCACTTTTACGCTAATAAAATAGCGTTATCATTAGCTAGTTTTATGTGAAAACTATAGAGGTTTTCACACAGGAACTTGCAGGAATCCTGTATATTGTAAGATATAATGACCTTATACAGATACAAATATGCTGCTTTTATCTACTGCTTTTACAAAACGGGAGCAAGGCTAAAAATATTTTTCTATTTGGGGGCAAAAAAATCACCAGAACCCAAAAAAAACTCAAGAGAGTCTAAATTATGCTCTTTTCCTGTTGCCAAAATTTCTCTGGTCTTCCTCAGGAAGACCTTCCTTAGTTTTGTAAGAAAAAATGTTCCTATCTACTTAGTTGAATAGGCCAGAAGTTTTATTTTAAGATACAGTTAATTGATTAATTCCAGCATTCATAGATATGATATGATATGATATGATATGATATGATATGTTCATTTGATCCGTTGATTCATTTGATTTTTTTTTACCAGTCACAATCTCAGCCGCTTACAATTTCCACGGTATAAATAATTTACATACTGTAACAATAACTAAACCACTGATAAAATTATAAAACTTTGAATAAAAAAACTATTAAAAAGTTGGCAGCATCTATACGTCAAAGGGGTCTTAAACAGACCTTTTTAAAATAATTTCCTGGAACCTAACCAATTAGGAACTGATCAGGTTTGCGGGGGCAAGGAATTTCATCCTATGGGCACCACCCCAAGAAAACAACATCTCCCATCTTGTAGGTTTTCCTAGAAGTTCTGCATCAGGCACGTTGAAACTGAGTGCAGGAGACAGACCTTCATGCCAAGCCTTGCTGGTTGGGCTTACATTTTTTTCTTATTATTCTCTTGTGGGGTAAGTTTCAAATGGTTGATCTGTAAGTATTGAAGGTTAATGCACCTGATATTTTGTTTGTGCTTCAGGTCCTCAGAGAAGCTAATAAATTAGCTGAAATGGAAGAGCCCCCTTTGCTACCAGGAGAAACTATTAAGGACATGGGTAGGTACAGCTATTTCTCTTTGCATTTTCTCGCCAAAGTAAATTGCAACAGTTTGATCCTTATATCTAAATTTCAGACATGGGAACCCCTGGGGAGAGTCTCTATTTCACTATTTGCTTTTTGCCCACACTCTGGCTCTCTAATAGGGAAGCTCTTATTCCCATTAAGCACATGGCCCAAAGTAAGACCATTCTCTGAGAAAGCAGCCTCTGTTAAAGATCATGGAGATTGCTTTAAGAGGGCAGGGGGCATTTTTAAAAGTGGGAACTTCGCTGGCAAGGGAAAGGCTGACGTTCAACTTTCCAATGTTTTCTCCTTGGGGGTAGGAGGTGTGGAATCTTCTCACTTATTATTTAAAATACAGGTAATCCTCGCTTAACAACAGTCATTGGGACTGGAATTTCCATCGCTAAGTGATGCAGTCATAAAGTATGACATCACATGACCGCGCTGCTTAGCAACAGCAATTCTGGCAGTTCCCAGGTACTGTCACTAAGCTAATCACTGCAGGTCATTAAGCGAGGACCTCACATGACTGTGACTTCCGACTTCCTGCCAGCTTCCCTGTTGATTTTGCTTGTGGGAAGCCGGCAGGAAAGGCTGCAAATTGTCATCACATGACCATGGGATGCTGTGATGGTTGGAAATCCAGGCTTGTTGCTGCGTGCCTGGATCGCAATCACATGACTGCAGGGGCACTGCAATGGCCAGAACTTCAAGGACTGGTCATCAGAACTACTTGTTCAGCACCATTATAAGTTCGAATAGTCGCTGAACAAGTGGTCATTAGCTGAGGACCACCTGTAATATCTATCAATATCAGTGAAATCCATTTTGGAGTTTGATTGGCATGTGTACAAGATGAGTGTATGGACCTAGTCTCTCCTTCCCAAAATCCTGCCCCAAATGACTAGCATGATTTAAAATAAATCTTTGGAAGCTTAATCTTAACTGGAAGGGGGTAGATTTTCAGGACTATAAGTGTGCCTGAATAAAAGCTAAGTAACAATGTGTAGATGATTAAGTGGCAAGAGCTGTATGCCCGCAGAGGGTTAGCCATGCTTAATAAGGTAGAGACTGACCCACCACTGGTATTTGGGCTTCAGTGTGCTGGTGTAGAGGTATTTTGGCTGAAAATCCCAAACAGGTTCCCTACCACTGATATGTACTGATAGAGGATGCTATTATGTAAGTGCTGGTACTGTATATATAAAATGATACCATCCAGGCACAAGAAGAGAAGTGCTGCTAGACAAGATTTTCAGAAATGGAAGAGCAAACTGCATTTCTTTAAAAAAAAAAGAAAGTTTTAAAATGTCATAAAGTCAGAAGACCGAACAGTCTATTGAGGACTGGAACCTCCTTGGTGACCTTTGAGAATTAGTTCACTTGGAGTGTAGGATAGATGGGGTAGAACTAGAAAACTGGAAGATGAATGAAACAGAGTGGCTGGGCATTTGAATAAGAGCTCCTGCTAGAGATAGTTGGCTTCAGGTCTTTGTTTATATGAATTACTGCTCTGGTTCTAGCTGTGCATGGGGCTCATTAAAATAACTTCAGGTTTGAGGAAAAGTTTAAAGGTTAAGCATTTTGTCAGAGATTCCAGGGGAAATAATTCCAAACTCTATGCCTCTCTCATTCTCAAATCTGTCCATAAAACAATAATGTCAGACTGTATTTATTTTTTCCTGCCACGAAGTTTAAAATCCTGTGTCATTCTTCTTTGGTTAATGTTTCATAACCCAACACACTTCTCCATACCAAACTGCAGAAGTACTGAGAAGAAGCTCTTATTTTTCCCTTCCCCAGTGGGCATAAATCCAGAGTTATGCTTGTTTCATCTCAGAAAGACAGGGGAAAAAAAAAAATTTAAACCTCGTGGCAATGGTTCCCTGTGGAAATATTTATAATACTTCTAATTTCTTTCCTAGCAAAAGATGTTACTCATATCTGCCCATTTACTGGAGCTATTCGAGGAACTTTGACAGTTACAAATTACAGACTATATTTTAAAAGCATGGAAAGGGTAAGGCTTAATAAATTGCTTTTTACTTTTTCTTGTTTTTGACGGCTTCTTAGCTATTATTTGAAGGGGGGGGCATAGCTCAGTATAGCTCTGTGAGCTGTGATGGAATGTTCTGCCTTTCCAGTTGGAGTTATAAAACCTCACATGCATATATATTAAGCAATTATACAATGGAGACTTCAACATTAAGTAATCAGCTCAGAACCATTTTTTTTTTATTGTACCACAAATACTTCGATGCAGCAGTTTCTTTTTTCCTAATGTTATACTCAACTTTGGATGAAAAAGTCAAATAATGTTATGCTTGTAATATCAACATCCTACATTGTCATTAATATTAATAGAATATTTCATTCTCTTTTCTTGTTTTCCAGTGCTCTAAGTCAGTATTTCTTAAACTTTTTTCTCTCAGGACCCCTTTCTACCCTTAAAAATTATGGAGGACCAAAAAGGGGCTTTTGTTTGCATGGTTCTATTTATCTATATTTACCATATTAAAAATTAAAATGGGTGCATTTGCTGTCACTATCGCTTCTCACCATTGTTTGATGGGATTTTAATATTGTATTATTTTTCAGCATAGGCTGGCAAATAATTTTGATTTTGAGGACCCCTGAGGGGGTCTTGGGGGACCCCCAGGGGTCCTAGGACCACACTTTAAGAAACACTACTCTAAGTTATCTAAACAATAGAATGTCAGTAATTTTTAATTATTACTGCATAAATATCCTTGTATTGAAACAATATAATGTATCAAGATTTACAACGATATAATAAAAGGGGGGGAAGGAAAAACTCACCTGTGAAGCACTGGAGAGCCATTGCCAGCAGTGTAGACAAACATGGGCTAAATGAACCAGAGCTTGTACTGGATATTCATCAACGACCCTGTTCATAGGGCTGTGCAACACTTTGGATTCAGTCTCCAAAAAGCAACTGCTTTATTTTTTGCACCATGATGGCAAAATTCATGATAGCCATAAGAAGGTGCAGGCGCTCTTGCACACTTCAAAGCACAGCTGTAATATTCATGTTTCCATGTTAGGCTATTATAACAAAACAGCCACTTTAAACACTGCATTTTCTTATACCATAAGCTTTTGTAACAACTGTCCTGTGTTGAAATGGACTGTACAAAGGGAAATATATACCACGTGCTGAGTAGCCATTGAGGGGTTGGACTAAGACTGGGGAGACTCAAGTTCATCAGCCCTCAGCCGTGGAAACTTACTGAGTGACTTTGGCCAGTCCCTCTCTCTCAGACCACCATACTTCACAGGGATGTTGTTTTGGCGATAAAATGAAAACAGATCCTACGCTATCCACTTTGACCTCTCTGAGGAATGGTGGAATATAAATCTAATAAAGATGTATATAGTAATTAATGCATTCATCTTAAAGGTATCCCCAGACTCTTTGAATATGTTTGTTACTTTATTGCATGCCTAACTATCAAAACATCAAACCCTTGGCTACTCCAAGCTCTGTATAAAAATAATTCTTTGGTTTTGATGCTTTATTAATATATTTTCATTTCCTCCAGGACCCTCCATTTGTTCTAGATGGCCCTCTCGGAGTGATTAACAGAGTAGAGAAAATTGGAGGAGCTTCTAGCCGTGGTGAAAATTCATATGGCCTAGAAATTGTGTGCAAGGTAAACTGGTTTATCAAGAATGGGCAGATGTTGGATTCATGATCCATAGCAATGACTTGTAATGGTCTTAATGGCCTTCAATAGTGCATGTTGACAAAAAGTTCATATAATCATAAAATGTAAGGGTTGGAAATGACTTTGAAGATCATCTAATTCAACCCACTGCCCAGTGGAAGAATCCACCACTACTCTGGTTTTACTTTTTTAAGGTATAATAATTTTAAATAATGAAATTCATTTAAGTTAAACATTTTTGGAGTTTAGAGACCATTGTTGCCTACATTCACGAGGGAGAATTTGGAAGCAATCGATAAAATAATTTCTCAGTTAATGAATCAGTATGGCATACTGCTGGGCTTCTGGTAAGACCCAGTTTTGCCTTATGTTCTGTAGGATGTTCGGAATCTTCGGTTTGCTCACAGACCTGAAGGTCGCACAAGAAGATCCATATTTGAAAACTTGACAAAGTATGCATTTCCAGTGTCCAATCACTTGGTAAGTATTTTTTGCTAATTGTACAAACATGGTATTTTCCAAGCTACACAATGGCATTGCTGTAGGATGTAAATGCAGGCAAGTGAAGAGATATTGATCTTGGTGGGGGTTATTGGCTTTTTGAATTCAAGCCGGTCTATAAAAGCAAGGCTGCACTGTTTCGTATTGCAAAGGAAGGAGACTCAGAGGTGAATCAGAATGTTCAAATATTTTTTAAATGTAAAATTTGAGATTAGTCATTTTTCCCATAATTTGGGGGGTTGTCAAACATTCATTTCTTTTGAAAGCAGTCTGAAGGGGTAAAGAAACCTTTGGATTGAGTTCAACTCCTGGTGACTTGTTGGACACATCCATGTAGTCTTCTTTGGCAACACTACAGAAGTTTTTGCCATTGCCTTCTTCCAGGATGTTTTTTCAACTTCCCCCTGTAGCCTACAGCTCTAAGATTTCCTACCGATCTCACATCAAAATATAAATTTGATCTTATCCTGCTTGGCTTTTTAAGATCAGTCAAGGTTGGGTTTGTACTACAACCATAAGAACAAGTGTAGGCCACCGTCTGATCCACCTTCTGGTTTAGCTCTAGTACATCCCTTGAATGTGCAAATCAAACGGGCTGAAGAGAGTTCAAAATTTCTCCACTCACATCATTTTAAGCAGATTTCTCCATACCAAAAGCTAATTTTACAAAGTGAAATTGATATGCCTGTACCCAGACATATAAGAGTGATCCCAGCCAGGAAGGGAATCTATCTTGTCTCTGATGCCCAGGCACAGCCATTTGGTACTGTAACACACATGCATGAATCTAGGCTTTATGTATGAAATTTGTGATTATTTCACTGCTCTCATTGCATCTGCAGATTGCCAGCCAGCAGCCTTATTTAAGGTGACCCAATCAGTACTGGGTGGGGGAGGGACCAGGGAAGCACCTACTAGGCCACCATGAGGACTACTCTAGGCATTTGTCATATAAAGTTGCTTAGAAGTTTTCTGAGCGTGGCTTCCTGTATTTTAAATACATGTCCCTCCTGGTTGATCGACCTCTAGGAAGGTGACATGCAGTTAGATCCATGCAGTGGTGAATGCATCCTTAAGAGAGGGTTTGGTTCTACCAGCTCTGAAGGAGGTGCTGCTCTTGACCCTTCTCATGAAGCCATCACTAGATGTAGTGGAACTGGACAATTTTCATCCAGTCTCCACCCTTCCCTTTTTGGTTGCGCTATTTGATGTAGGCTCAGGATGGGTCAGTCCAAGGATAAGTACTATCAGTGCTCAACCGCAATCTGTCTTGGTATTTTCCTGGATGCTGGAGAGGATCCAGATGGGGAAGAAGAGGCTTCAATTTAACCCAGACAAGACTGAGTAGCTGTGGGTTTTACCGCCCCCCCCCCCGCCAAATCAGATGAGGAGAGTTTCATGGCAAATAGTGTCAGGAAAGCACCTTCAATTCATCCATAATTGGTTCAGTTTTTTTCTGAAATGTCCATGAAAATTCTCAGAAAATCTTGGAAGCTTTCAGCTCTTTCCCTGAGAAAATTTAAAGAGATCATCAAGCTTGGGGTAATTTATCCAAGTCTTCTCAGTCTTAACATTTCCTTGAAAGGGAGTAGGGACCACCAACAGGAATAATTGGTTTCTAAGACTTCTATTAAGCTTAGGGCTTCATATTCAGGATGTAAATGCTAATACCTTTGTCCCAGTAGGTCCAGGAAAAGGAGTTCCTGATGTCTCATATGATATTGCTAGGGGATTCAGGAACTCTGTTTCCAGTTCTCCTCAGTGAAACTGTAAGCATGTTGGGAAAATGTGCAGCTCTTTAAATGTGAGCCTTTACAGTCAAGCAGATCCTTTGCAGGGTCCTTCTCTTCTTGATGAAGTAAAAAAGAAGGTGGGCAGTGAAGGTTCTGGTGCCATGGCATGCATCAAAGTTTGGGAAGGCTGGAGCCTTGTTTTTCATTGCACACTGTTATCTAAATGGGAACTGTTGGTCATTCCCCAGTTATAGAGCCCACAATTAGCACTAAGTTCCATGTCACTCAAAACAAACAAAGCACAATCCGTACATCACAAAAGAGACTATCATGTACGTAGATGTCAACCTTGTGTAAAACAAGGAACCTGACATGCAGCTGTGTGATGCTGCTTTGAAATACAGTTCTTATTAAGTCTCTCCTTAAGAACCATTTGATTTTTTCCCCTTCCATTCTCTTGGCAGTTTCATAGATCAGAAAACAAAGGAATATAGAGAAACATACACTGATCTGCTTATGATAACATATGCAAGTTCTGGGTCTCTCTGCTTTCTTTTATGTTTTTATAAAGTTACACAAACAAAAAAGGCTGCATGGGAATAGTTAGTTGAGATGCCATATAAAAATGGAAAATACATCGCTAAAGAATCTCTCCATTTTTTTAAGTCTCTATTTGCATTTGAATACAAAGAAGTTTTCCCAGAAAATGGCTGGAAAGTTTATGATCCCATTCTGGAGTATAGAAGACAGGTGAGTCTCACTGTTCCACTTCTAGCTTGCATGCCTTGCTCTCTAGCAAACTATCTTATTACAAAACTGCTGGTTTGAAGAACTTCTAATGGGATGGTCAAATAAAAGATATTCCCACGTAAGTGTGCCTGGGCCAGATTAATCTAAATCCCTGCATGTCACGTGATTATCCAGAAAAAGTGGCAGGAAAGAAGCTGCATATGCCCAGCACTGCAGAGGACATGGGGTGTTTTTGTGGATCAAAGACATAAAAAGCGACCTTGTACATTTTCAAAGCAATCCGCCATTTCTAAAGCAGATGGTGATTTTTTTTTCTCTCAGTTGATAATTAAAAAATCTAGAAGTAAAACTGGTAGAAACAGAAATCTGCTCTGCGAAGTAAAGGAGACAGTGAAATGGATTTGATTAATCCCAGTTTTGCAAATCTCTAATTCCCAGAGATTAGTATTCAGAGAAAGTCCTCTTCCCTTCCCTTCCCTTCCCTTCCCTTCCCTTCCCTTCCCTTCCCTTCCCTTCCCTTCCCTTCCCTTCCCTTCCCTTCCCTTCCCTTCCCTTCCCTTCCCTTCGAATTAAAATCTTCTGAATGGCTGCTCTTTCCTATGTAGGGAATTCCTAATGAAAGTTGGAGAATGACTAGAATAAACGAGCAGTATGAGCTTTGTGATACCTATCCTGCCCTTCTGGTAGTTCCAGCCAATATTCCAGATGAGGAGTTGAAGAAAGTGGCTGCGTTCCGGTCAAGGGGGCGCATACCTGTAAGTATGGCACTAGCAGTGTGACTTCTGCAGATTGGCCATCTCCAATCTGGTGCCCTCCAGATGTGTTGGGCTGCATCCTTCACCAGGTGGATTTTTGAGGGGAAAAAAGCATCATTTTACAATTTATGGACACCACCCACCCTAGCAGTATGAATACTTCAGATTGCAGTTCCAGTGGTTTGAATCAGAATAGTTAAAAATCAATCCATAATATTCAATATCCTCTTCCCATAACCTACTCTTGCTTTTTTCCTTTCCATTCTTCTCTTCTGCCAGGTTCTGTCATGGATTCATCCAGAAAGTCAAGCCACAGTTGCTCGTTGCAGCCAGCCAATGGTTGGAGTGAGTGGCAAGAGGAGCAAAGAAGATGAAAAGTACCTGCAATCTGTCATGGATTCTAATGCCCAGTCCCACAAAATACTGATCTTTGATGCCAGGCCGAGTGTGAATGCAGTAGCCAACAAGGTTGGATTGTCATATCTCTTGCAACAACTATTTCAGCCAGTTCCCACATAGCACCTTCCAGTAGTTGGGGGCTTCAACTCCCAGCGAGCAGAAGACCATTCTGCCAGGAAGTCCAGCAAGTTACAGTCCCCTGTATTCAGTGGCATGCCAAGTGGAGGATGGATAATTAGGAAATCAACAAGCAAGCTCTCAGTATTCAAAAAAAACCCTTAATATCTTATAAGGTTGATGAGTTTCCCAGAAGCCAATAGTTCACAAGTAGGCAGCCTTGTCTCCTCCAGATGATTTAAACTACAATTCCCATTAGCCTTAGTCAGCCTGGCAAACCATCTGGAATTCTGGGAGTTGAAGTCCAAAGCATTTGGAGAATGCCACGTTGAATCTTCTAGCTGTGGCTGAATCTATACAAGTGGAGTTGTGTCCTTGCTTGTAACACTTACTATTGTCAAAATGGAGTGAACGATTCTCTGGTTCTTCTTCTCTGTACTGCTTTTCTGTTGTGGTTTAACACCTCAGTCATTAGTGTGAATAATTCTCCATCCCCCGCAGTTTTACATAACAATTAGTTCAAACGTTGCTAAAAGCATAACAAAACTTCTTGTGTAACAATAGCAGCTAAAAATAGGAACTCACAGTTGGGAAAAACGTGATGGAACAGTATTGTTTTAACCTGACATCTGGAAGAATGTAAGATCATTAACACTTGAGCTCCAGAAAGAGGTGCCCACCACTGGGAAAGCCTTACTCTTAGGAAACCACAAGGCCCCAGGGCTGAGATAGCACTATTTATCTTCAGTGCAGGGAAGTTCATGGGAGAAAAAGAGTTGGAGAGCTGTGAGTCGGCTTTCCAAACTGGTAAGTCTGTTAAGAGTTCACAGCACTGGGGGTGGTCAGTAGCCTGAGGATGCTGTCTCCACCTTTTTAGTTGCACCGTAGTTTTCACTGTTTAGTTTTAATTTAATCTTTTTTATTTTTTAACCTGTATATTTTTTCTAAGATTTTATTTTTATTTATGTATTTATATATCACATTTATATAGCTGCCTATCTCACACAAAGCGACTCTGGGCGGTGTACAACAATTAAAATAAAATAACAAGCGAATAAAAAGCTTTTTATAGTTTTTTTACTTGTAACGCCGCCTACAGTCACTTGTGTGGTGAGATGGGCAGCATACATAAATTTGAAAAATGAATAAATGAATAAGGCCCATAGAAAAATCAGTACATTAAAAATAGTTGTAGAATTAAAATAGTAAAATAAAGTAGTCTGAAAAAAAGTGATATTCTTTTCCTTCAAAAGACAGTCTTAAAAAGGCAAGATTTGTGGTGGTTCCTCAAAAACCAAAGGAAGTTAACCTGACACATCATCTAACAGAGCTTACTGCCCTGCTTCTCCCCATACTGAAGTAACAGGATTCAAAAAATAGACTCTCATTTCCGTCTTAGCAACTGTGGCAGGAGACTGTGTATGGCTGTGCAGTCAATGAAGCTGAGTTTGCAGATCTGGAACCTCAGCTAGCCCAAAACAGCCCGATATTCATTGCCTTTCAGGCTAAAGGAGGAGGTTATGAAAGTGAGGACGCCTATCAGAATGCCGAATTGGTCTTCCTGGACATCCATAATATCCATGTCATGAGAGAGTCATTGAGGAAACTAAAGGAGATTATATATCCCAACATAGAAGAGACTCACTGGCTCTCGAATTTGGAATCCACTCATTGGCTAGAGCATATCAAGGTCAGTTGATGGGTATTTTGGATCTGTCTGTGTTCGGCTGTAGCGTCCATTGGGAGTGGGGTGCCCTAGGAATGCCACAAAATAAATAAAATACATTATGATTGTGTGTTCTTTTACTGGCACGGATTCAGCAGCTCTCACAGCAACTCTCCCTGCTGGTAAAGATTTTCCACTATCCAGGAGCAGGTTCTGCGCTTCATGCTTGTTGCCTGCAATGATAGAGACTTCAGGTACTTGCTGGAATTCTTCTGTTGTAATCTTAACCTTCCTTCTAATAAATAATTGTTAATTAGAGCTCTGAAATGCTTGTTCATTGGATTAACTGTTCCCAGTCCAAATTGACAGGAAGGAAATCTGACATGTATTCCAGAGAGATCTTCCTTTCAAACGAAACAGGCAGTTATGGTAGTATGATTCTTGTTCATTTTCTCATGCTCTTACAGTAAATAGGGCTAGTAGTTTGTCTCTTTTTAAAGACAGGAGAGAATAAATCTTTTGATAGTTTTTATAAGCACCACATTCTCACAAGTAGAGGGTTGGATTGATGGCATGTAGAAGGCAGAGGAGATCTTCCAGCGGATATCTGGAATGGTTTGCAGTCAGTCTCAACTAGAGTTGCCTTCGGCTGATAGTTTATTCTCTTTCAGCCTATGTTCCACCTACTGAATGTAAAAAAGGGATACTTATAAAATACAGTGAAAGCTCATTTTACCAGATCTTAACTGATCAGACTTTGCATGCATCAGACCATATCTCTGCTGCAATTTATGTAATTATAAATCATGTAAATGACATAAATTCACCCAGATGGTATGATTCACATCATTTGCATCAGACAAATTAGGTAAATCTCCACAATGTTCTTGTCTCTGATTCAACAGGCATTCTTGAGTAATGGATACCCCTTACCCCAATTTATTTATTTATCGAATTTATATAGCCGCCCATCTCACAGACGTGATTCTGGGCGGCATATAATAAAACAACCAGTTAAAACAAATATAAAACAACAACTAAAAACAAATTTCTGATTTCTGGTAACTTGATTTGTATTTGGATTGGAGGACTTTGACGTTCCCATGAATCTGAGATTTGTCCATGTTTGACCTAAATTATAGGTGGCCCGCAGATGTTCTTGAACTACAGTACCCAGCCAACATCACTGATGTTGAAGCATCTTGAGGACTGCTTCACTACATCTTCTCTGACTTTTTAAAACATCTGTAAATGTTCTGTTTTAGTGTCTTAAAATGTTTTAAGCTTTTTATATATGAATCTGATTGAAAACATTATATCTATAAACCTTTACTCAGTGTTTTTTTTTTTTTTAATCCGCACTCAGTCGTTACCGACTCTACGGTGACTGCTTGGACGAGTCCTTGCAGTTTTCAAGGCAAGGTGTTTTTTTTCAAGGCAAGTGGTTTGCCATTGCCTCCTTCCTAGAGCAGAGCCCAGCTGGCGAGCGCAGGAGGCGGGGTTTCCGTTGCTTTGCACCTTTTTCAGGCGTGCGTGGCTTCCACGCTACCGTCAACTGCTCCCGACTCCTTTTGCAAGGCGCCGCCGCCAGCATTTTTCCTCCCACCAGAGTGAGAGTACCCATTTAGTTTTCGATCTGTTGGGTTGACAGGAGCTGGGGAGGAAACAGGAGCTCGCTCTGCTGCACGAAAGCTGGGCTCGAACTGCTGAAGTGTCGACTGTTTCTGGCCGGCAACTTTCAGCGTTATTAAGCCGCTGTGCCACCGTGTCCCCTCCTCAAAGTATACCAACAAGTAAAGTTTTCTTTATTAGAAGCTTCTTTAACAGCAATCACCAGATCTGTCCCACATGCCAGAGTTTTAGCAGGAAGAGTCTTTTATTAAGGTTTCATCAACCAAATTCATGGTATTGGCTGATTGGCTAAGGTATCTACATTACGTAGAATGCAGGAATTTAATAAGCTACAAGTGAAAAGTTACAAATGAACTGATTTATCTCTCCTTTGTTCTTTGTTTTCCACATGACCCATTTCTTCATCCTTTGCATCTACATGACTGGTTCGCTTAACTATAAAGGCACTGGGTCTATTTTCTAATAGAACTGATTTATATCTTTCTACAAGAAAACAGTTGGGACAATCCCATAAAATTGGGAGTGATAATGACCTTATGGCACATTGTCTTTGTCAGAACAGATTGGCAGAAGCTATGATTGTAAAACTTTTTAGCTTGAATCCTTAGTCATGCATTGGCTGTGTTCACATAACAATTTAACCAGGTGACTTAAAGATTTGGCAGTGTATTTGCATAATCTGCAAGTCTTGGTTTTAACATTATTGGTTCTTTTTTAAAGGTGAGTACATTGTGCAGACCCAGTCTGTTTGATACTGTATGATTCAACATGCCTTGTAAACCCAAAACATAGGTTGATACCATAAATAGATTAAGCGTGTTGTGTAAACCCATTAACTTATGGAATTTAACTTAGCTGTGGTCTCATTGGGGCTATTCCAAGGGTAGATAACCAGATTCTTCCATCCCACCGCAATGGCATGAACTAGAAGCTGCAGTCAGGGAAACTAACAGCCATGGATTTCAGGAAATATGGCCCCAAATATCTAAGTAGCAAAGGTTACCTTCCCTGATTTATTTTATGATTAAGTATCAGTATAAATTCAGTCCATTACATGTTAAAATAATAAATATGTAAGCCTTAGCAAATAAGCTTGGATATAAGCTTTGGAATATAACTGAACTTTGAGAGTAGAAGACAGTGGCCATCTTACTGAATACATGCATCAACATGAAGATGTGGAAAAACATACTGAAATATTCCTTGCTGGTTTATTTCCCCATGCTGCTTCCATGATCTAGATATACTAGCCTGGGTCCCAATTTTTAGTTAGAATTGTGGAGGTGATGGATGGAGCCCAGTTGTTCTGTCCCATCAAGCCTACTTCTAATTGTGATAAATACCACAGTCACATAATGCCTCTTTTTAACCCAGCTGATTCTCGCTGGAGCTCTTCGGATTGCTGACAAGGTGGAATCAGGGAAGACCTCGGTGATTGTACATTGCAGTGATGGCTGGGACCGTACCGCCCAGCTCACCTCTCTTGCCATGCTCATGTTAGATGGCTATTACAGGACAATACGAGGCTTCGAGGTGCTGGTGGAGAAAGAATGGCTGAGTTTCGGACACAGATTCCAGCTGGTGAGTTAGATGGTTTTTGTGGTAGAGTATCAAAGGATTTTGAAACCTAGTTGTTTAACAATAGCAATAGCAGAAAGGAGAGGAGATTTTTTTCCCCCATCTTAAACCAGTTTCTAAGAAAGCCAGAGTGAGGGATTTTCTGTGCACTGGTTCACAGTCGGGATTTTGCTGATGATCAAAATTCTTGGGCTGAGCATTTGTTCATAGGCCTGTTTCTCTGCTAAGAATGCAGTATCCTTTTCCTTAGCTACTTCTTTGTGTTTGGCCCATTAGGTGGATCTTATAAACAAACGTACAAGTAGAATTGAGTACCTCAAGCTGCTGATCCTTGATTTAAGGCTGTGAATACACACTCATAAAACTGGCCTGTGGCTTGCTGATCACCACTCAGATATGACTGCAAGGGACTGGAAAAGTTCCAGAGCCTACTGTGGAAGAATAACAGGCAATAATTTTGGTGGGATGATCTCAGGGTCTTTGACAACGATTGAAAACCAAAAGGGATTATTTTTAAAGCTGGATTCTCACAGGGTTCTCATTAGCAAGATTTATTGAGATGAAGAGATGGGGTTACAAGAATTCCAGCAACTGCACCATCCCCATGTACAATAGGGTAACATGTTTTGATTTTCTTTCTAACAGCCTTCCTAAAATCTGGTGAGGAAGAGAGCTATTTTACTGATAACAGGAAGGCTTGCAGGGGGCTGTTTACATAATGATCTCTTGAATCTTTATCAATCTGGGAGCCAATTCAGGTTATGAATAAATAACTCTGCCAACTAAATCATGTTCTGGAAGGCTTAATGCCATGCCCCAGTTTCTAAAAATTTGGGGAAATGTGTTTACAGCTGATCAGAGCAGGAAACACTTGCAAGAAAATATACGCACCCAATTTCTTTCTTTGACACAGATGCATCTTTTTGTGTCCCCTCCTCTCCCGCATCTGAAGATGTGTAAGTGTGTCACTGTATTTCTACCCTACATTCACATTCAATGTAATGTCTTAAAATCCAGATTGAATTTCCTTGATAGCTTTAATGTGATTGTTATTGCTGAACTTCCTTTCGATGCGCAGCACTGCATGAACCAGAAGCTGCATCCTCCCAGGTCAAGCAACTTGTCCAGATAGCCTGTTATGAACTATTTTGACTGGAGCTGCCTCCTCGCTTGCTGGATGTTGTTATCACCTGTTAATTCATGCTTCGAACTGAGCTCTCTGTAATATCCAATAAAAGATCTTGGGGTCATAGTAGATAGCTCAGTGAAGATGGCTGTGTGCTACAGCTGTGAAAATGGCAAATTCCAGGTTAAGGATAACAAGGAGAGGGTTGAAAGTCAGCATTGTAATGCCCTTATTCAAATCTATAACGCATCCACATTTGCAGAACTATATTATACAGTACTGACAAATGCTACACAATTGCTGGGAAAGTACAGAAGAGGGCAATCAAAATAAACAAGGATATTGAACACTTTTCCCACAAGGAAAGGCTAGAATGTTTGGTGTTGTAATGCAGGAAAAAAAAAGTGAAGGGGGATGTGATTCAGGAAATTACACATGGCATGGAGAAACAGGCAGCATAAAGTTTTCTCTTTGTGCAAAACTTTAGGATAATATCCAATGAAACCGAGTAGAAGGAGATTTAAAACAGACAAGGCATTTTTTCACACAGTGCATAATTAGCATGTAGAATTCATTAAGGGATGTGGTGATGGACACTAAGATGGATAAATCTAAAAGGAGTTTGGAGAAATTGGTGGGGATGGGTCCATCAAGAGCTATCTTGATAGAGTCAATGCGAAGACTCGATGTGGAAGATTAATGTTACTTCAGGATGGGGGTCACCATGCCAAAAATACCAGTTGTAAGGAAACAACGTGGGAGACAGTTATGTCTTTTGTCCTTATGAGAACTTCAGGAACATCTAGTTGGCCACTGAGAGACAAAATGCTGGACTAAGATGGGCCTTGCCTAATTCCACAGAGTGTTCTTAAGTTCATATGTTATTAGGTGAGGATGGAGGGTGAAAATATTGTTTCTTTTTTTCCTGTTTGTTTTCTGAGTGGGTTGGGAATTAAAAGGTCAAAATAGAGGCTTAAGAGATCCACAGTGAGCTTTAAATTGGAGGGGGGGAGAGAGAATTACAAATTTGTTGCTTAATTGTTCTTGAGGCTGCAAATCAGGAGTTGGGGCTCCATCTGTAGGCCTGTGAGTTGCTTGCTTTGGTTCTCTATGAGTAGGGTAGTTGTCACATGTCTCTGTGCCTGTGCCTGTGTTTTTCCTTTTACATTTCTCTTGCTTTATTTCAGAGAGTTGGCCATGGAGATAAGAACCACGCTGATGCTGACCGATCTCCTGTTTTCCTCCAGTTTGTTGACTGTGTCTGGCAGATGACGAGACAGGTATATTTCTGGGACTGCAAAGAATTTCAGGAATAATATTCACTCCCTTTTTGTTGCTGAGCCAGTATAAAGTAAATTTGTCACTGTCCATGTGTAGCAAGGGCCGATAGGCTGCAGTTCTACAAAAATACTTTAACACTAATCCTGTTAAACTCAATGGGGTTTTATTTTCTCCATTTACAGTAACCCCCCTTCCTAGTTACATACTCCCCATGCCTTGAGTGTTAATCAGTCATGCTGAGACAAACAACAGAGGGCTGCTTTTGATATTGCAGCATTTTTGGCTATCCCAAAAGGCATTCCTTGGATTGTGTTGAAAGGACAGGAAGTCTCCAAGCCAAAGGCTGCACACAGATCCTGCAGTTGCTTCTTGCAGATTTTGCCCTGCTTTGTAAACCGCCTTCCCCGTGGAGGCCCTGGCCCTGCCCACCACAGCAGGTGCCCTCAAAAGCTTTATTTTTGAGAGAACGCAGGTCCCGAACGTGAGGGGGGAAACGATTCTCTCTCACTGGACTAAAATAACCATATAGTTTGGCACAACAAAGTGTTCCTTACCTTTTAGAAACATTGGAGCCTGAATCTGCCTGACCAATATCCAAGTAGCTCCATATTGCCTGCACCAAAGTTAGACTGGTATTGTGCTGGCAACCATTGTTGATTTATTTATTTCCTCCAAGAACAGCAGATTCAGGTGAGCCAAGGTCAACATTTATTGGTGGTAATGATGGTTGTTAGACCTTTAATCTTTGCGATTGTTGGTGCTTTACATTGTTGTTATCCATCCAGCGTCATATGCCGAGATGGGTGGCCATATACTGGACAAACTTTTTCATCTTGTTGCGGGGGGGGGAATGGATCAGTGGCAAAATGGGTGTCTTAAGCTTTATGAGAAAGGTAAGGTACCTAGCTAATCTCTTTAACTACTCCAAAATGAGAAGAATTATACTGAGTAAATTGGAGGCTTACAGTGAAAACAGATTCACTCCACAAATCCTCCCAAAACCAAAGAAAAGGTTAACCAGTTTTCTTCTCCCCGACGCCCCTCATTCCACAGATAATCTAAAGGCTGCAGAGGGGATCCGGAGGTGCCAAATGGGGGCTACAGCTAGCCTACTTACAGTCTTCATTCATCAGCAGCAATTCTTTGGGGTTTTAATCACAATTTTCTGCCAGCCCTTCCTGTAGAAATGCTCTGCTCCGTCCAAAGCTGTCTAGAGTTCTGGAGACAGCCTTCCTTCCATTTCTGGCTGTCATTTCACGTTTCTGGATGGCATATATAAAATAGTCATTTCTTATTTTTGGAAGGCAGTTATATCCTTTCCAAAAGGAAAGGGATGCAGACAGTAACACCATTTTTTTCACCAAATCTTGGTACTGGGATAATCTCTTTTATGGTACCACCACACACACACACACACACACACACACACACACTTCTCCAATATAATTTTCTTGCAGGAAAATGTTCTCTCAAGTGCCATGTGGGAAATATCAGTGTAAACCTATTACAATGCTTGTCTTTTTTTCCCCCCCAAGTTTCCCACAGCTTTTGAATTCAATGAGTTCTTCCTTCTCACCATCCTTGACCATCTCTACAGCTGTCTCTTTGGGACGTTCCTGTGTAACAGTGAGCAGCAAAGAGTGAAAGAGGTAAACAATCATAATGCTCCTTTTTTTAAAAAAAAAGATAGTTCCCCCTAATTTTTTATGGACACTTTTCAAGTGGAATAACATGTTAAGAATACCAAAGAATATTGCCAATTACACTTGTTCCTTAGTGGTTTTTATTTAACCTTTAAAAGATGTCATAGCAGAGGGAGAAAGCAACAAGGGAAATAAATGGTTAATAATTAGTACAGCTACCAACTCTTTATATCAAAATGTAGCATAGATTGTCACTGTTTTATTTTATGCATTTGTACATACAGGTGGCCCCCGGGTTAAGAGCACCCAGGTTATGGACAACCCATAGTTAAGAACAGAGCCTTTTGTAGCAAAATTTGAGTAAAAAACACAATGGTTTGAGTTCATTACATGATATTACTTATACAATATTATATAATAATACTGTTCAGACTTACATACAAATTCAACTTAAGGACAGACCTTGGGAACGGAACTCGTTCTTAAACTGGGGACTGCCTGTATCTCCTCTTCCAGGGTTGTAGGCTACACTGAAAGGCAAGTAAAGAAAGCAATGGAAAATCACTCCTGTATTGTTTCCAGCTGTGGCTAGCCCAAGTTCACTCACTGGGCTTCCTAGCCAAGTCTGAATTTGAAGCTGGATTTCAAATCATGGATTTCCCAGCATTTTCATAATTCACTGTATTGGCAGTCAAATATTCTGTTCCCCTAAAGCAGTGTTTCTCAACCTTAGCAACTTTAAGATATGTGGACTTCAACTTCCAGAATTCCCCAGCCAGCCAATGTTTCTCAACCTTAGCAACTTTAAGATATATGGACTTCCCCAGGGAGTTGAAGTCCACATACCTTAAAGTTGCCAACATTGACAAAAACACCGCCCAAAAGCTTTGAGATCCCAGGGATCAGCAGTGTCCGCAAGAAGGGGAGGTGAACACAGGTAAGATGGTGGGTGTGGCATTGCACTCTTGCCTGTGACTCCTCCAGCGTTGGTGGAATCCTGGCTCAAATCTCTAGTTATTATAAACCTTCTCTGGATGACTTTGGGGATCTCCTTATCTCTCAGTCTGATCAACCCCAGAGTTTTTGTGAGAACAAACTTACAATCCTGCAGGAAAGATGGGATGTAAATACACATGTGAAAGTGTGTGACTCCATTACATCCTGTTTCTCCATTACCTGCAAATGAAACAAAAATGAAAATGTGCATTCCCATGTTCTAGAACAGGAACTGGTTCCTCTAGCTTAGTATTCTCTGTGTTGAATGATTGCAACTTTTCAAAGTTTTAAGAGACTTCCCCAGCCTTTCTTAATAAGACTAGAGATTAGATGCAAGATCTCTTGCATGAAAAGCGGAGGGTCTTCTGCTGAATTACATGCAAAGGTCTGAGTCTCTGATGCATCCACTAGTCTTGTCAGGGAGGTCCAGGCCATCCCATGTCAAGGATAAGTGAAGATTTTGCCCTCTTTTTTACTCATCTCTCAATCATAACACTTTCCCTTAGATACGACCATTTATTTATGTAGCCACAAGATCATGGATCCTTCAGAACTAGCATGTTAATGAGTGCCTAGATGTGATGGAATGGTGTTATGAAGGCCACGCTTGGGGAGATAAGCGTTCCCTTAGCCCCCAGCAGGAGCGTGGGAAGTTTAAGAAGATGAGACTGGCACCACCCTAAGGAATTCACAGTGTTGTGGCTTGCTGGCTTGGGAACTTAGGTTCAGTCTGGAGAGGTTCTGTCTTGAGGTGGAAGCTAATAAATGCAACAGAACTGTATCTGCACTGTCTCAGGGAGCTCTTTGGGCTGAACCTGACACTAGATCTGTTACCAGCCCTGGGCAGCCCCAGCCATTCTGAACCACATCTTTTTCTGTGCTCTCAGTCCTGCCTTTGAATTTGCAGATACTACGCCTTGTTTCTTGGTCATTCTAGATACTCCCATTCAGGCCACCTCATGAACAGTTCCCCAGCTGTTCAGTTCTATTTTTTCCCCAGTTTTCCTCATAAATCAGTTACCATCCCATGCTCATTGCATTGCTTGGGTCTCTTCATCGTTATTATTATTATTATTGGTAGATTCTTTGAATTTCTAAACATTTTGGGGTTCTCCCCAAGGTAACTAATTCCCTCTTTTGCATGAAAAGTGCTGTTTTGACTATCTAAGCTCAAGCATTCATACACAGAACCTTGGGAATAAAATGAATAGTATGATGGGAGGTGTGCCTCTATCTTGATGTTTCTTAGTTTCAAGTTTGTCAGATATAGTTATACAAAGAGATGGAGTTTCAACATACATTTAAACAGTAAAACCTGCTTGCTGGATTTAATCAATTTCTGTCCTTTCTGGCACATTGGATGGATTAGGCTTTTCTAGAGAGTTACTGTAGAGTTCTGGAGTTTCAAATTCCAGACAAGTGCAACACAAGTGCAACACATAGAAATGTGGCATTCTTCCTCCATCTTTCCCATCTTCTTGCTCTTTACAGGGCCTTTCACAAAAGACAATATCACTGTGGTCCTATATCAACAGTCAGCTTGAAGACTTCACCAACCCTTTGTATGCCAGCTACACCAACCATGTTTTGTATCCTGTGGCTAGCATGCGTCACTTAGAGCTTTGGGTAGGATACTACATCCGGTGGAATCCTCGAATGAAACCGCAGGTAAACTGATTCATTGGGAGGAGAAAGGGGTCAAAATCAGATGTTTCTTAGCATTGCAGTTACAGTCAGTGGACTTTGTGTGCCTTGCAACATTAGAAGATGTTCATTCTATGATGACCCCATGGTCAAGGATACATGTGCCCTCCCCTCCCATTGGACTCTGACTAGTCCAAAATCAACCATCTTTGAAATTATATGTGTTACTCCAGGGGTGTGGCTCTGTATTTGTGCCCAATACAGCCTTTCCAGAAGGGAATTTGGGTATCGAAATAGATTCTGGAACACTGCTAGGTTATGAAAAAAGTCCTCTGTGTTGTTCCTCATCCTCTCCCAAAGACATAGCACAATGTTTTTTGTTTTGCCATTAGGAACCAGTCCACAATCGCTACAAAGAACTCCTAGCAAAACGAGCAGAACTTCAGAAAAAGGTGGACGAGCTCCAGCGAGAAATCACCAACCGCTCCACTTCCTCCTCCGAGAGGGCCAGTTCCCCTGCGCAGTGTGTTACACCAGTCCAGACGATTGTATGACATCATGCCTACCAGTCTTCCATAACCTGATGCTCTTCCCAATGTCTTGATGCATCCCCTGGCTGGTCTTGATGGGAGTTGTAATCCAACACAATGGGAAAGCAACAGATTGAGAAAGACTGGAGCAGACTCTTTCATGATGATCCCTTTTCTAGGAAAGAAGCTGAAATGATTAGAAACACTTCTCTTGAGTCTAGACACTGTATTTATTATGTTATATTTCTCCAAGGTATTTTATTACAGCTGTAACACTACAAGAGGTGAAATCTTTTTTAAAAAAGACCTCTTATATAATTAATTTTCTTGTGGGCTAATGGCATCTCAAGACACAACTATAGGACTTTTGTTCATCAGCTCAAAGTCTTTAGCATTGGTTTTTTCTGTGGAGTGACGCACTTATACTGGGTGCATACTTATTTCAAACCTAGCCACCTGAATGCAGGGGCCTTATTGGGACATAGTTGCACACGGTGGGTCTTGCTGATTTCCCATTTTACCTTTGCCCGCTTACCAACTGCTCCACAAAACATAGAGGAATTTGCAGGTGGAATGCAAATCATCATGATGAATTGCATGCTAGAAAGAAGAACATTCAGGAATTGCAGTTGTGCATATGAGAATTTATGCATTCTTGGCTTCCGACACTTATCAATGATAGGCTTTTTTGTGGTTTCTCATACTTATAGGAATATGACTTCTAAAAGGAGGAACTCAAAATTTCTGAGGTTAACTGCTTTACACAGGGATGAGGAAACAGATATATCATCCACATATATTTCTAGTGGTCTCCATATAAAGAAGAAAGCAATCTATAGGGCAGTCGTTCCCAAATTGGGGCCCTCCAGATATGGAGAACTGGAAATGTTAGTAGATTCAACAACTGGAAAATGTTTGGTTGAGGAAAGGCCATTGCTGAAGATGCAGGGAATTGAAACCATACATCTAGCCAGCACCTAGGCTGGGGAAAGGTAACTTAGAACCATCCATGTGGTTCTACAGCAATGTAGGCTTTCTATCTCTGGGTGCCATGACTTGTAGACCAGGGAGTTAAACCATACACCATGGTTAGCAAATCAAATGATGGTCTTGTTCATGCAGTGCTGTCAAAAAGTGGAGACAAATAAATGATATAGTGTTTGGTTTTGATTTAGCTACTCTGGTTTGTAAATCATGGTTTATGATTTAGCATATTGCATGAACATACTAATAGATATTAGATTTAAATGCTTTGCATTTAAAAAGTTATTTGATCCCTGGTATCTCCAGGTGAGTCTCAGAATGACAGTCTTCAAGACCACAGCTGATCAGAGATGAAAACGTTTGGCTGGATGAGCCACTAGTGTTCTCTGCTAAAGGCAGCTCCTCCTATATGTAGAGTAGGCTAACTTTCACAGAGGATGGAGAGACGGGTTACAACAGCCTTCCCTAGATGCATTGAAGTGCAACTTCCAGGATGCTCAAAGGGAATAGTGGGAATTATAATCCCACAACATACAGAGTATGCCATGTGAGGCAAGGCTGATTTATAGCTCTAGCATCACCCTTGCCTCTGATGTCCTTCCAAGTTGTGTTCCTACAACTTGACTTTTACTGTTTTGCTTTTGGCTAAGATCAAGTATGGAATCTGTACTACAACTCCCAGCAGTCTCAGCCAGCATTGCCAACAGCCAGGATTTATTAGGTGTGTAGCCCAAGCATCTTGTGTGTTTTCCAACTGCTTTGTAAAGCTTTTGTATATCAAACTGGACTTTAACAGCAGCTCCCTTGAGATACAGGCCTTAGCAAACAATTACAAGGATGTGCCAACCTTACAAAGTAGAACACTTCTTCCTTTTTGTCAAAGTGTGCACTTCTGTTTTTGGGAAATCATGATGGGGTGGGACAGGACTGAGCTGTGTCTGGTAGACACGCAACGGAATGGGATGGTAACGGTAAACCATGAAACTTCAGATTGCAGATGGGGAGCACTGTTTTTGTAAGGACAAGTAATACCTCTAGTATTCCAGGAAGATTCAAACAATCCTCACAGTTGTAGTCAATGGTGGTACAACCTATTCTAGCATTTCTACCAAGGTGGAACGAATCCTTCCCTACAGCCCCTTGACTGTATTAACTTGCCTTGGGTGATGGCTTTCCTACATTTGTGTTAAACATGATTATTGGTTATGCATTGCCTTGAGGAAAGAGATGTTATAAACTGAAGAGAAAAATGCCACTTTTTTGCTCGTTGGCATATTTTACCTGTTTATGAGAAAACAGTACTGAACGTTTTAAGCAGTCTCAGCAGTCTGTTTCCACAGAATTCAGAAAGCATCATCCATAACTAGATATCTAAACTCCAATATTCGTACATTGACAGATGCAGGGCTTTGTTTATATCACACTCCTAGTTGGAACTCCTAGCACTCTTCCCACCAAGAGAGCAGCTAGGTCCTACTCACAGATTTGGGGGCTCTCAATACAAGCAGGTTCAACATAAGTATCGGTAAGATGCTTCCATTTATGACTGTGTAACAGCAGCAGTCACTTGTAATTTTCACACCAGGACCTACGGCCTCTGAGAATGACAAAACACCCTCCCGCCCAAACAGGTTGACAGTTCAGTGAGAGACACAGATGGTCTTTTGGGACACCTGAGACCAGCAGACTCCCTTGGGGGCACAGAGAAGATCACCTGGCACAGCTGTCTGTCAGCCGTCCAGCCTTGGAAGCCAGCCTCCAGGCCTGGTGACATTCAGATGTTGGCGAGGAAGGAACTTTCCACAGCTCAGCTGCAGAAACGAAAGCAAATGAATGGCTATGACTTGCACAAAGCAGTCCATAGTGAGTTTAATGGGCTTCTTTAATTCAACATGCTTTTAGAAAGTTCAGAATTCATTCTTAATTATCAAGAAATATTTAGATGAAGAATAAGTGCCATCATATATTATCTGGAGTGCTAGGAAGCAGCCCCCTGGGGAGACAGGGAAGGGGTGGAAGAGACTGTCCATTCGCAAACATTTGACAGCTGTGTCCTGATGTCCTTTTAAACTGTTTATCCTATGATGCACAAAAAGAGTCCTCTATATAAACAAGCCAGGAAGCAAAATAAGCTGCCCGTCTTTGAAGAGGAATGCAGAATGACTCTTGACAAGTTACAGGTAGAAGTCGTACTTCTGGTGCAGACTGCGACATCTGTTACCTAACAACATGCAGCCCATCAGTAAAGGGAGCCAGAGAGTGGTTTGATAAATGAGACAGACCTAGTAATGTCCAGTTTATTAATAGTGCATAGCATTTTTCAGCAGATAAAGAACATTAAAAAAAAAAAAAACTCAGATTCACAATCTTGCAAAATAGCTTTGTAGAGATTGGCCAACCAGCTTGCTTTACGATTGAGAACGCATGGCAGTGCTTCAGCCTCTTATTCAAATTACGCCAACGGCAGAAGTCAGCTAGCATGAAAAGCTTCCCCAATCTGGGGCACTCTCGATATGACTACAATTCCCACACCAGCATGACTGATGGGGAATGGGATTTGTAGTCCAAGACATCTAAAGGTGGGCAGGGGACAAATCAGAGGCCTTCTGTCCAAGGTTGGGGGGGAGCATCTGCCAACAAAGCAGGTCTGCTGAGATTTTTCGCATCAACCTCCTACTTAAATCAATTTCAACAGATCCAAGTGCAGTTTGACTAAAGCAGGAAGAGTAATCACACTAGTGATGCATCCTCATGACAACTCCGTATTCCACTCATGGTTTGGAGGCAGAGTAAACATTTTTATGATCCTATTTGTGCATTTGGAACAGAAACCTAAACTTTATTACTATTATTATTATTACTCTGCTCTTCACACCAGTGATCTTGATGACATAAAAATGTTCCTTTACCAAACTGCTGCCTTTCAGGCCACCCCAGTCGAAGAACCCACTGTTACCTGATTTCATCTTTCAGATAATTTATATTTATGTATTTACATATGTATTTGGACTAGGGCTGTGCACGTTTTGAAAACGATGTGGAAAAAGTGCTCTGGGCCTCAGACACTTCTCTGCTAGTCATTAAAACAGCACAACTCCCCCCCCCTTTTTTTTTACTCTTCTATGAATACGGAAAGAACATACGGCTACTTCAGGGAGCCCAACCATTGATGTGATTCTTAAAGCAGCAGCATTTTTTTTTCTTTCAGGTTTGCATGGAAGCCCGAAGAAGCACAGTTGCTGTAATAAAACCGCAGCGCTTCTTCTAATCAGCTTTGAAGCATCCGCGGATGTAACGCAGGCCATTTATAGCTTCTCCTTTTATTGCAGCCCTGAGCACAGTCAGCGTATCAAACCAAAAGTCACTGCCCTCCAGTTTGCTAATTTTCAACCTAGACCCCTCATATTTTGCTTCAGGCCCGAGCAAAGGGTGATTCGAGTGCCTTTTACTCAGTCTCTTTGCAAAAAAAAAAAAAAAAAAAAGCAAGAGGTAACAAGACTGGAGCGACTGGGCATACTTCCTTTTCTGCTCTGGCAGGAGATGGAAAGAGGCTGTGCCCACCAACCAGTTTGCCAGGTGTCCATTCTCATCACACCCAGTAATGGGCCATCTGTCACCAAGGCAAAAATGTCAACTAATGATGCACCCTGCTTTGTGCATGGATTACACAGATCAGTTCCTGAAGTCCAGCAGTCCATGGAAAGTGGAGATCAAAGAGCACTGGTTTTCCCAGCTAATTTATTCCATTAGCACATTGCCTTTATTGCAGTCCAATCAAACCTCAAAAAGCAGAGGCCATTTTGAGTTATTACTATAGTCTAATCATCAGAAAGCCTTTACATTATTAACATAATAAATAATGTTGTATGTACATTAAAATTGCCTAGTACCAGAACCACCACCAGATCTTCTAGTCTAGGGAATAATAGTTTTTAAAAAGCTGCCCACCAGTATTAACCAGCATGATCTAAGGCACTATTTATTTTGAAAACAAAACTACATATACTGACCTCATGCTTTCTAGCAAAACAGTAAAAATGAGATAAAATCAACCTGGCAATTTGGTTTCACTCTGAAACCATATCACTTAGATTCCATGGCTAAAACGGATGTGAAGGTTGGTTGGTTTTTACAAAATGTGTTTAATTGAATGTCAAAAAAAAAAAAATCCTCTTCTCACCTCTGTGCATAATTTCCATATTTCAAAACAGGAGCATCTTACTCAAACACTGAGGCCTGAGTGGCAATACAGAGTTCTCCATGCTGAGAAGATGGAGCTATTTCTTTTTAAAGAAAAAGCTGCTTATGATAAAAGAAACTTGAAAGAGTCAAAAGAGTCCTTAATTCCGCTGTTCCATTCGAAGGCACTGTGTGTTTACAAAGCAAAGTAAAAACTCTGCAAAAAACTGACACTGATGCTTTTCCCAGGTCACTTTCTACTCTCCAGGAGATGATTTTTAAGAAAAGAAAAAGAAAAAGTCGTAGAAGGAGGTCACCCCAAGCAACGGGTGCAATTCATTGCCAGAAGCAGAATTGTAGGGCAAGGATTACGTTTCATAGCAAAATAGCCACCACTGGTACCAACATGGGGTCTAACAATAAAATAATAATGGGCCTATCTTCCTTCCCTTTCTGCCCATCCCCAGTTCCCCTCGTGAGGGTAATATGATCAAGCGTACAGGTGGAATAGGAGAAGCCTTTGTTTAGAAACTGCCACTATGGCATTGTCTTTCACCCAGCGTGGTGGCTGGTTGGGCCGCAGCTGGCATGAAAAAGAAAAGGTACAAACCCGCCAAAACCCCACACACGGGAAGACCCCTCAGCAGTCCCAGCTGACGTCATCTTTCTGAAGGGAGGACTGTATACTTTGCATTTCTCTCAGCAGCTGGAGGCTCTTCCTACCCTGCTCACCCGGCTTCCTCTTCAGACCGGCCTCTTTCACCTTGCCAGTTACCGGCACTGTCTTCTCTTCGTCCCCTTTGCAGGGATCCCGGCTGCAATGCTGCTTGGTCTTGCTGGCCTCCTTGAGCTTCTCCAGCTACACACACAGGAAAAAAAAAAAGAATCAGGGATTTAAAACTAACTTCTTGTAACTTCAGTGTCTGCCCTCATTCCAAAAGTGCCACACGCTCCAGCAATCCCCTTAACCCACTTTAGATGTCTCTTTTTGTTGTCGTACTCAGACGTTCATTATGACAAATGGCCTCTCTCTATTTTCAGTCAGTCACAGATCACTTAAACTTCTTTCTCACGCATCACACACTAGATACCAGAGGAATATTCTGTAATGTTCAGATCTGTAATTATATTTAAAGGTATGCGATTCTCAACAAGAAAAAAATATATATTCTGCACAATCTTTTGGGCACACTACACAGGAGTCTCCTTTGTTCCAGAGGCAAGGGTACTTCTTCCAACTACAAATCTGCTTGGTGGGCACCTGCCCAGGAATGCAGCATACCATCTCCTTGTTTAAAACATGGTATGGTTCTTATACTGATGCACAGTGCTTTGACTGTGCTTATGTTGACTGGCCATTGAACCAGTATCCCAGGAGTTTAATTGCCCAGCAATTAATCCTGCAATAAATTCATCGCTTTTCTCTTCTCTCCCTTTCTACTGCTGTATCACACTGCTTTTTATAACATCCACAACCACACCAAAACTGAGCAGAAATATAGTTTAAAAGATGGTGCAGCTGCATGAGTGTATATACGTACAGTAAAAAACAGCACTGACAGAAAGAAACAACAGTTTCTCCCCTGCTTACGGAAAAAGGAGATGGGGGAAAAAACATTGCAATTAAAGCAGCTTTAAAACGACTCCTGTGAGTAATAGTATTGCCAAATGCCAACCAATCAAACTTCCTGAAGTAACTGAAAAAGCAATGATAAAAGTATAGATTTAAAATGATAAAAAGAAAAAAAATGGAGCCCAGAGGGAGAAATAAGGTCAAGCTAAGGAGTGTGTCATAGGGTTCATGAGTAAATCGGACATTACAGCACTGGATGAAATAGCCATGTATTTTACCTTACATTACAAATGGTAATGTAATTTAAGAGAAAGTATTCGAGGCTGACCCTATAGCAGTGTTTCTCAACCTTGGCCGCTTTAAGATGAGTGGACTTCACCTCCCAGAATTCCCCAGCCAGCATGGCTGGCTGGGGAATTCTGGGAGGTGAAGTCCACTCATCTTAAAGTTGCCATGGTTGAGAAACACTGCCCTATAGGTATCATTAGAAATTTCTCATAGTTGGGGAGGGGAGGAATATATACAGTATTGAATGAAGACGGATAAGCAGATTAAATTAAACCTATCATGTATTTGGTTTCTGGTTCCCAGAAATGCTTAAGTCTTTGGAGAGAAGCTGCTGATCAGAGCAGAATACCTTTTTTGAACGGTGTCCTCCAGCTATTTAGGATAATCTCCATCACCCTCCAGTCCAAATACATCTGGAAGATGCCAGACAGGAAGTCAAAATAAAGAACAGCGGATCAGCAGACCTTCCTTGTCTGCTGTCGCGCCTGTAACAGCGTCCACAGAATCACCATCCACGGTTTCCCGCAGCTCAGCCCTTCTGGAGTCCTCCATTTCTGCAACTCCTGCCACAGGCAGGCCATTTGCATTTGCAATCGGTGTGTACCCAGATTCATGATCTCAGCCTTGCATTCTTTGGGTTTTATCGAAGCTAAAGAAGGTGTTATAGGTATCGATGTGCAGAGAGATAATACTAGGGAGCTCCCCTTGCTTTCAGAAGGGGAACTTCGGTAAACTTTATGCCCCAACCAAATATCTATATAATCTTCCTATAGAGTCTTTACCTTAGAATATTTTAATGTGCTACCTTCAGCCTTACTGGATGTATCCACTTTACAGAGAAGCTTTTTCCTTGTCATTTGGAAGTAGCTGAAACTGTAGCTCATGGGTTGCTGTGTTGCTTTTTTTTTCTGAAATTCACCACCTGTATTTCATTCCTAAGTAAATTCTCTGGCAGACCAGACAAACTTTATATTTTGTTTCTCGAGGCAGACTGTAATGATGATGTCACTTTTAAAGCTGCAAATTATGTTTCAGAGCTTGTGTCAATGTAAAGCTGATAGTGAAACAAGGCAATTATTATTCAACCTGACCAGATGGAATAATAATAATTAAGGATGTCATTTGGCAGCTTTAATCTAAATGTTTATATCATTTTATACTATTCTATTTTACAACTATGTTTTCTTTTACACCCTTGCAAGGTAGTTTTATAATGCAATGATTAGCCTTAAGTATTTAACCTTTTAGCACTTTCCATTTTATTTTATTTTATTTTTTCATTTCATTTCATTTTTTATTTCTATTTCATTTTACCTTATTTTCCTCCTAGTTTAATTAGAAATTGTTATGCAATTTCAATTTGAGCTCTGTAATTTATGTTATACAGCTGTATAATTTTCTGATTAGTACCTGTAATAAAGATATTCTGCTCAATTACTTCTTTTTGTGGGGGGAAGGGGGGTGCCTTCAAGTCAGTCTTAACTCTGGGCAACTGCCTGTATTAGTCCCTGCAGTTTTCTTGACAAGGTGTTTTGGAAGTGGTTTGCCATTGCCTCCTTCCTAGGGCTGAGAGAGAGTGACTGGCCCAAGGTCACCCAGGTGACCTCATGCCTAAGGCAGGACTAGAACTCATGGTCTCCCAGTTTCTAGCCTGGTGCCTTATCCACTACATCAAACTGACCCTCCAATGATTTCATAGGGCCTGAAAGTAGTCATCAGGGTAACTCACCCGTGCTCGATGTCTTTGGATTTTATTGATTTGTTCAGCCTTGGCCTCCATCCTTTTCACCAGCGCTTCCAACTCCCTCTCCAAGTCTCCCCTTAAGGCAATTGTTGAAGCTTCATGGATGAGTTTTGCTAAATGCTGGTGTTCACTTATATGCAAAACAAACAAACAGAACAGAAGGCAAAAAATAGCTGATTATTAATTTCTTTAATACATATATTTCAGACTCACTTTGCTAATAGGAACAAAAAAAAGTTTTTTTCACAGAGCAATCCTACTATTGCCTTGGAGTACTCCAATGTCAGAAGAGTCCAGCGTTTTCAGAAGAGATTAGCAAATAAGGAATAGGATCTACTGCTTCTTTTTCCACCTAATCCAACATGATCACCTTGTAGTATTTCCCAACACTAAAACCTCCAAGAAACTTCCCTGGAGGCTGGCATAAAGGGAAATTTGGCATGGGTTCCTCCTTCCAGAACTGAAGCAGCAGCTCTGATTTTGAAGCAAGGAAACAGAACAATCCTACAGTCCCTGAGATGCTCTGCCAAGTCCAGTAATGTTATGACATCATCAACCATGTCCCTTGCAACTGCCAGACAAAATGCAAGGACAAAGTACAGCCACCAAGCCAAAAAAAGTTGGCCATCCAGGACTCTTAAATCATTGTCTACTTGGAATTAAATCAGATAAAACTTGTAACATTATTCAAAGCAGAATTTTAACATATGTAACTACTAAACATTACACCTAGGAGGAAGTCCTTTTAAATTCATTGATAGTACCTGGCCCATCTTATTGAACTCAAAAGTTTACAGGGTCAGATTAGTACTTGGAAGACCTCCAGGGAACACTAAAGCTTACTCTAAGTAAAAAAAATCCTGGGAAAAAACCACTTTATTGAACGAATGATCATAGTCAAAGATCAGCAACATCAAAATAAACCATATGAAAAACAAAGACAATTCTAAGCAGCACAATGTCAAGATCAAAGTCAAGCAGATTGACTTTGCAACCAGATTCGCTAAATTTTTTTAAATGTTATAAAGAGCCCATATTATCCCACATCAGGCTTTACATTGCTGCAGCATAGAATTTGGCCACATTGTGCATAATATTTGAGGGTCTGCCTGGTAACAGAAGGGGGCTACAGAACTTCTCTAGATGATCTGGACAATTTGATCAAATGGGTAAAGTAAGCTTACTTCATATATCCCTATAAAATTTGCAGCATAGTCTGACAGGGCCCATAGTTTCAAGTGCTGCTGAACTACTTGGAACACATCCATTCCTTCCACAAAACCTTATCAAATGGACCTTCCCACAAGGCAGATGAGAGTATACTAAAGTGACCTCAGGTGAAGGTTTTGCAGTACCCAGGCAACTCCAACAATGTCAGATAATTAGCTAGCTCCACATTAATATCCAAACTCCAATATCTCTGACCCCTGAAAACTAGACTGAGATCATTATTTTATTTATTTATTTATTTTATTTTATTTATTTATTAAATTTTTAAACCGCATTTTGCATTTCTCCATGCAAAACACATGGCTTTGGAGTCTTGCTTGCTTGTTCATATTGCGTGGATAGCAAGAGCTTTGGTGAAAGGCCATGATGTTCCACACTGCTGCCAAGAAAAGCAACACAGATGACTGGACTTGAAGGGAGACTTCAAGAATGATTAAGACTAAGATCAAAATAAATCCATCATTTTTCTGCCTATACTTTTTTCTCAAATCCTGGAAGAAACATGTGAGCCAGTACCAAAGGTTGGGAGAGGAACATAGGGAGGCACTGTCTCGTACCAATGTTTAGAAATGATAGAAGATATTTCATATTTTGACCTTCTGCCTTAAGGAGTTTGAAAGTCTTGTATAATGATCAATGAATACAACATAAATAGAGGCTCTTTGAGAGTGGGGCAAACTTGTTTTCCTATCTTGCAGTGGCCATTCACACCATATGCTCTTTCTTCTTTGGAGCGTCAATTTCAGGTTTTCTGTCTCTCCCCTTTCCCCAGCTTCCTACATTCTGACTGAAGAGAATGTGCACATTTAGAATACATTTTCAGCAAGGTGATATAAATTTTACCCATACATTTCTGACTGAAGGCCAAAAGATATATAAGCCCATGACACTGCATGATAGATAGCTGGCTACATGGACAGAGAGTAAGAGCATGCAAAATCGCAAACATGAAATTTCATGAAACATCCTCTTTTGAGTACAGTTTTAAGCACTTGGTAAGAGTTTCAAATTTGGAACACCTCCCAAATGCCTAAAACAGCCAATTTCTCACTCGTAGCAGGAGTTTCACATTCAGTATCATGAAATTTTCTCCATAGCACACCCCCAATAGCTATGAGGCAGATACACACACTGCATTTGGACAAGTTGTCTTTTCCTGGTATACCAGCATCCTATGCATATCTTTTAAGTAGAGAGCATCACCAGATTTGTTTCCAAAAAAACAAACATAGGATTGCAAAGAGCTCTTGAAATGATAGCTAATGTGGGTCTTCCGGGCTGTGTGGCCGTGTTCTGGAAGTTTTGGTTCCTAACATTTTGCCAGCATCTGTGACTGGCATCTTCAGAGGACAGGAGCACAGACAGGAGCAGTTCTCTCTGTGCCCAGGATGATGTGACCCCATTGTGGGTATTTATAGAGATGAGCGGGGGTGCCTGGGGGGGGGTTGTGGGTTAACGAGTGGCTGCTTGTTTTTGTGATCAGCGTATGTGTGTATCTTCCTGGGGGTTAGGCAGGGTTTTTTTGGAACCAAAACTTCCAGAACACGGCCACACAGCCCGGAAGACCCACATCAGCCATCGTATTCCGGCCATGAAAGCCTTTGACAAAGCTCTTGAAATGGTTTACATGCTTGCTGGACCGCTATCTAATAAACACAGATATGCTCAGAAAAGGATCACAAGGTGAACATTTGCATGAGAGTTTTGACTCACAAACTCATTTGCCCGAGCTCATCTTGTAATGTCAGAAGCACCTCAGAAAGGTCTCCTTGGGACGTGGAAGAAATGGAAGATGCAGAAGATCTCCTGCCCTTGTTCATCTGCTTACTCATCAGGACTTCGCTGACCACACGGTCATTGCAGAGGGCTTTCGAATGATGCTTCATGAGGTGGAGCACATGCTGCACATTGGCGGTGACTGAGTGGCTTGGGCTGGTAGACTGAGGCAACGATGGAGAGCAGAAATGAAGAGCCCGAAGGTTATATATTGAACAGACCAAACAGACCGACATCTTTTAACAACGTTAACTTTGCCCCACTATAAAATCCCAAATGGGTGGAGGGCCAACAGTTTTGGACCCCATTTGATGGTGATTACTTCAAAAAGGACTGCAGTGTTTTAAGGGGGAAAAAAGTCACTGTCTTTGAACCAAGATAAGGTGAGGCTCATTTTTGAGGATGGAATTACTAACCATTACTAACACATCCTGCAAAAGAAAAAATTAAGGAAAAATAAAAAGAGGCCCCACTCAGTTTGAAGCGCAGCCTTGGCATGGCACCCAAAGCCCTGTGCAGCCCTGAGTTCAATATCCTGACCTAAGCCCACCATTTTCAACACTGAATGTCAGTGGCTCCCAGAGCTCAAGATCTTCCCTCTCTTCTGTTTGGGATCCTTTAAAAAAGAAAAGAGACAGTCAGAAGCTTCTGAATTCTACAAAAACATAAGTATGTCCCTTTTCCATTAACATGCAGTATCTTGAGAACGATGGCTCAACTCCACCTAATAAAAATCATACAGTAGGCTAAAGGGGCCAAGAAAATTTAACACATAATTTTAAGTCCCTTTTCCTACCCTGAACCAATCTATTTACTTCAAATATGTGACAAAAATGCACAAATGGAATCAGTGGCGTACTTCCAGGTTTGTTTTAGGAACAGTTCTGCCTTGTGCTCAATTTTGTGTCTGATGGCGTTGTTGCCAGGAGGACTAGAATCATTAAAAAAAAAGAGCGGACCTGTCTAAGGTTGGATTGTCCTTCAAGTAATCAGCAGGGGGCTGCATGCCAGCTAATTGATGAGTCCACGTTTTCTCACCTTCAAGCCCCATTTTCCAATCTCTTTCTCCCTTGTACCCTCTTTTTTCCCTCACTCCTTTCTGGGCCCTCTGGCTATAACCAGAAGCCTGAAACAGCATGGCCAATGAGGAATGCCACAAATTATACCGCTCAACATCTGGAGAACTTCTGGTCCCCCAACCAACAAAAAGCCTGCTGAAATCTCCCTTCTGTATTTGGGTACTGAAGTTTTGCCTGCATAATCAGCAGCATTCTTAGTTCAGAACTAAGGTCAGAACAGAGATCCATTTCATTCCACATTCTCTTCCAAGAATGACTACCAAGATACTTCTGGGATGACTATAGGAATTTAATGAAAGCAGCCACCCTTTCCCATGTGCGCTCCCTATGACAGCACTGAGTGATCAGGGCTCTGAAAATAATGCTTCTTTACCTTTCCAGCAACAAATGGCACATCACCCAATCGTAGCCTGTAGTGGGGCTGTGCATGGACGTGGGTCATTCCCAAGTCATTCTAAGGGAGAGAGAAGCAGCTTTCTCAAAAGAAGAAATTATGCCAGATCCAATTCTGCTCACATGAAATACATAAAGCTGGTAATTAAATGAGATCATTCAGGTCTCTCACACTTGTATTAAAGACTTGAGAGCAGACTAATAACATAATATAAACCATTGCTGCTTCTTAAGAACTTGGTGAAACAGGAGTGGGTTTTTTAGTGTTTGTTTTAAAAGGAATGTTTCTTATAATAAGAGGTGGAAAAATAATTTAAGGTGATGTTTGTCTGTATCTTTTGGAAGAATTACATCCAGCTAGGACAAGGAACTATCCCCAAAGAGCCAGAACCCATTACTTGGGCAGCCTCTTCAAAGCAGGAATCTAATAGTGAGCTGTGCCTTCATTTTTTGAAATGCTATTAGATACTCTAATTTAGGGGGTTTCTGGCTGATTCATTCCTGAACAACTGAAATTGATGAAGCCATAAAGATCACTGCATTTGGTTATCCAGTGAAAGACTTACTAAGGGTATTTGATTATACTTTGCTTAACAGTCTAGATAATCTCAATGCTATCGTTCTGGAAATCATGAGAATCAATGTGCTCTTAAACAGATTTGTATGGCTAGCCACCTTGTTTATAAGTAAAGGGCTCAGGTTATATATATCATCCTTGTGAAATATGTAAAATGCCTATCATCCTTCACAGAACTTAAGAATGCAAAAATGCCCTTGTTAAATGAGACCAAACCATCTATTCCAGCACTCAGTTTCCAGCAGCTACTAGGCAGGTTCTTTCAGAAGTTCAAAACAAGGATGCAAAAGCGATGCTCCAATCATTCTTTGTCTCCTTGCTAAAAGATCTCACTACCCCAAGGTATGGAAGCTCTATTTGGGTATCACACCTACCTACAGGCCAAGTTGGGTCTCTTTTGAGGATCCACTTAATGTGTCAGGTTTGACCTTTAAAGCTCCACATTATTTTAGGGCCCAGGTATTCCAAGCATGACCTTCTTCACATCAAATCAGTGGAACGTGCCATTAGTCAGCTGAGCCCTTGATCCAAAGGCCACTGGTGAATGAAACGTGTCAGGTAATCCACTATGAACAGTACTTTTTCAGGGGGGGCACCGACCTCTTGAAATTGAATTGTGATATTTTATTGATACCAATGGGATTAAAATAGTCATGACTTACTTGTCCCTTTTGTTTCTAAACTCAAGTAGACTTGGGTACAATTCATTAATGCATAATCAGTAATAAACCTATTTCATGAATCTAACAATAGTGTTACCAAGAAGTAAATCCTACTGAGTTCAGCAAGATTCCCAAGCAAGTATTTATAAGATTGCAAGCAAGTAGCCTCAACCTACCTTCTCCAGCTGCTTTGGTTTTTTTTTCATCTTTTTTGATTTTGAAGGCATCAAGACTGGTGCTGGCTGGGTTTGGGCCTTCAGCAACCTTCTATTTGTCTCCAATCCTGTCTGAAGCTGCCAAGAGAAGTCTGGGAATTATTTTATTCTTTCAGTCACAATAACAGAACCTGACACTGGGGATGGACCAATCCAGAAACAAATCCTTCCTTGGCTCATCAATTTGGATCGCTAGAAGCGGTATTCTACAGAGGTTGAATTCCAGAGTTATTTCTCTCCCAATCAGGCATGTGGGACATTAACTGGAGGAAAAGAGGGAAGGAAGGTATACAGTAGAAAAGCTGCAGGGAAGAGAAAGGTAAAAGCACCCCAATTCCTCTTTCCTGTTGCTTGTTAGATGTTCATCGGAGAGCTGGAAATTCTCTATTTTATTACCATTGAAAGTCTTGTTTCTCCCAAATGGTAGCAGAATGTTAGGAGCATTTGGGTCGACTGGACTTATGAAACACAAATATCATACTGTGTTTTCAGCTTAATGTGTTGTATGACCCCAATTTTTTGGTTTATTCCTTTGTTAAACAAACTATGGCTTAGCACAGTAAGTGACTCAGCCTAGAATGTAACTAGTGAACTACTGCTCCATGACCTGATATTAAGGAATTGCATTATTAAATAAACAAATATATATACTATGTGTTGTTTGGGGGAATCTGTGTGCAAAACCTAGAGGAGGACTCTTCTTTCCTACAAACCTGAATGTGAATATTCAACACAATATGGTTGTGCTGTGTTCCAAAGAAAGCATCTGTAGTCTACGTCCTACTTGTTGGCCTGACTGTTCAGATACTTAAACCTTATGCAAATTGGATAATTTCATGGCCCCTTGTGTTTCTGAAGCAACCAGAACCTCCCCAGATCCACACAATCACTTCCTCAACAAAGGCAGGAGTATCTCATTGGTAGGACAACAGCCCACGTGAATAAGATTTACCTCGGCAGCTTTTTCCTGCACCAGCTTCCGAGCACGTTCTTCCTCTTGGAGCTTCTCTTCCAATTCTTTCATTTTTTTCTACGTAAACAAATTAAAGCAAGATAATCTTGAGCAAAATGTTGCTGCCACTATACCACACTGGGTGGGATGCCACGTGGCCATTCCAAATCCTAATCTTGACTCTCCTTTAAGAAAGATAGTAGTCTAGCCTACTTTATAGTTGTACAAAACAACCAATTTTACACACAACCCCCCCATAAAAAAGGTAAACAGATAAGGTATCAAAGCAACAGCTTTCAAAGACAGAGGGCACTACAGATATATTTGTTTGCAAGGAAATGTTCCTCTGATCTGCTCACTGAGAGCTCAGTTCCAGAGGTTAAGGCACCGGGCTAGAAAGCAGGAGACTGCGAGTTCTAGTCCCGCCTGAGGCACAAAAGCCGGCTGGGTGACCTTGGGCCAGTCCCTCTCTCTCAGCCCAACTCACTTCACAGGGTTGTTGTTGTGGGGCAAACAGGAGGAGGAAGGAGTATTAGGTATGTTCACTGCCTTGAGTTATATAAAAATAATAAAGACAGGATAAAAAAATCTTTAAAAAACCCACAGAAAGACCCCACTGACTCAGACCAAGATTCTGTCTGGTACAGGAGCTGGTAGAAGGTTGACTGGGAATCTACTACTAGATCTTGCTATGATTAGGCAAAGAGTTGCAGCCACCAAACTGTTTAAAAACAGCTGCAGCAAGAAAAAGAAACCCCCAAAAAATCACGATGTAGAAAATTAAGATTTGGGAGACCACCAGAAGTAAATATGGGACAAAAGGTAATTTGAAATTTGTTTTTAAAAAATTCCTGGACTGAACAAAGAAGAGGCACCTTGAACAGGCTGGTAGTCCTGCAACAGAACCTCCAACCTGAAAAAGTTCAGAGAAAATTCAGAATATTTTTTTCAACAACAACTAGTCAAAAACCTTTAAGAAGTTTGTAAAAAGCAAACAAATCATCACAAAAATGCTTATCAGTCTTGAGATAAAAAAATAAGGTGGCTGCAATCCTTTATCCACTTTATTTATTTATTGCTTGATTTATATCCCACTTTGCCTTCAGACAATCAAAATGATGTATATAGGACACTTTCCTCCAGTTTGTTCTCCACAAGAACCCTGGGGGTAGGCTGGGCTCAGAGAGAGTGACTAGCATGAGATCACCAGTGAACTTCCATGCAGAGTATAGATTTGAATCTGGGCCTTTCTCCCAGTCCAAAACCTTAACCAGTATACCACATTGGCTGTCACTCCTGAGAAATCAGCTTCCCTGAATCACTGGATTGCACCTGGTGTAGACCTGTTATAGCAGTGTTCCCTTTGGGAGTCTCATGGTGTGTGTAGTTGCAAACTCCCAAACTTCTCAGCACTGAATTTGCTAGACGGAGAATTCTAAGTTAGTCAGTATATCTTGTGGGTGCCTAGGTTGAGAAGGCTGCTATATACAAATCTACCAGCAAAATCACACATATGATAAAAGGTGGAGGATTACATTACTACAAACCTTGCAATCCACAATGAGCGTAACCCCAGGTCTCACCTCTGCAAGAGACTGCATTGCAGTAAGACGGGTGTATTCTTTCTCAAGCAGATCCAACCTTTCCAACTTGGACTTCACGTGGGAGTGATCAACAATCCTCTCCCTTTCCAACGTGGCCTGGAAAAAAGAGGAGGAAAACACAGCTCTTTGTGTCATGGAGAAGAAAGAGCTGGCCCAGTTGAATTGCATTCTGCCACTTGATGTCACAAAAGGAGGGAAGTTTAAAAAAAAAATCAACCACAATTGCTAGTTGTTGTATTTCTCTAAAAAGAGCAAAGGCTTAAAAAAAACTTCGGACATAGGAAAAATGTTTCCAAGAGCCTTGCTTCAAACATGTTATTCTACAGCTAAACACTGATATTTTAGTCAGGGGACTATCTTTGGACAATATGAGAGAAGTAATAAAGCAGTTCGTAGACCATAGTTTTAGATTGTAAGAAAGAAAACAGGTATTATGTGCAGGAGAGAATCCTAGGACGCTCTTTCTGCAGTCTGGAGTGCTACCCAATAGTCTGAGTATTAATATACTCCAGGGGTATACAACACAACGTCTGCCAGATTCCCTTGTCATTTATTTTTTTAGTTTCCTTCAGTCATCATCCTGATTTCCAAGAATATCTTTGCACCCTACAGTTTCCGTTCCCAACATTTTCCAGCCATCATGGCTCATCCTGAAAATTAAAATCCACAGATTTGGAGGATGTCTATAATGGGAAATGCTGGTCTACTGAGTCCAGCAGCTGTATGAAAGTTGCTGTTCTCTAAAGCTAGCATTTGGGTTAATTTTCTCTGATTTTGGAGGTAATCATGACTAACAACCTACCTTCCCCCAATCGTTGATTCCCCTTAAAGCCAGCTCAACTGATGGCCTTGACAAATGGTCTAACAGCAAATTCTGTAAACTAGGAAACTTTAAAAGATGTTGTGGCAACTGGCAACTTTTCTAGAACCTACCGATCAGGGCTAGAATGATCATAAACGGTTGGCTACAACTAATAAGGCCCATGTACCTGTTTCTCCAAGACAGTCGTCTTTTCGCGTTCTGCCTGTGCTATCATTTCCTTCATGTATTCCAGCTGTTTCTCCAGAAGACTACAGCGAGTCTCGGCTCCTGCCAGTTGTGCTGCCAACTCTGGAGGCCGTGCAGCAAAAGAAAGTTAGCTAACATTGTTATGAAGTTTCACATGAACCAGACAGATTGGCTGCTGCAAATCTCCTCTTTAAAAGCAATTTTTTTTCAAACAAAGAACAAGAAGACATGCTACAGATCCAACAAAGAATGGGTCCTAAGGAGACTGTTCCAATGGCTGCATTTAGATATAGGACTGGCTCTTTGAAACCAGAAGCCCCCAACAGATAGGTGAGAAGACTAGAAATATCCAACTTGAACATCCAGTGATGTGTCAAGAACCAGAAGTATACATCCAGGTATATCCAGCAGACCTATGTACCTTTCACTCACACCCAAGGCGCTCAGACCAGCCACAAATGCTTCTCAGTGTGGAACAGAAAGAGAATGTGGAGAACAAGGTCCTGTTGAACCTCATCACATACTTGCCTTGGCCAAAGGCTGATTAATGACAACCTGATGGAGAAGTCTGCCAGTTCCTCAGCAAGCATGATACAATTGGGTATCTTGGTAACTAGACTGCTTTTGGAACTGGTCTATGCATTCCAATTCCATAAGATGTTATGGCTGTACAGTCAGAGAACACTCAATCCTAGCTGCAGCTTTCCAGAATGGTATATTTTCATCACAGTGATTCTCAACATTTTTCCAAAGATTCTCAGAAATTTGTCAATAAGAAAATGTGTAATAGTAGATAAGCTGCCCTGAAAGACAACTTGCCCTTTTCTGTGGAATTTCTTTTACAGTTGGAGTTGGATGGACTCAGAGCCTCCCCATAGTATTTAGGGCCAAAGCATTTTACACTTTTTCAGGAATTTTAAGGGCAAAATAGGTTCTGTATCTTATGCCTTGTACCCCTTAAGTCCCTAGCTGCCTCCAAATCAAGGTGACTGTTCCCATTTTGGGATGGGTATTAAGCCTCTGTCCAACTTAAAGCAACCATTCACCTTTAAACAACTTTTCTTTTGATGCTGCCTTTTTTCTCTCTCTTCTTACTCTGAGACAAGGATCAATTGATGTCAGGTAACAATCAGGCCCCATTGTGCCTCCCCGATCTGTGTGAACATGACTTTATGGCCACAAAGAACCAAACCAACAAACATCTCTGTATTCTTATTTTGTTGCCTGCATCAGATATCACCAGAGATCCCTCAACCACAGGTTGAGAATATTGCACTGAGCTACTTGCAATCCACGATACTTTAATGATTCACATTTATCTATGTGACTACTTTGGAGCAGCATACAGGAGGCATTACAAGCTTCCTTACCTAACTCAAAAAGGGAACAACTTGAGGAAAGCAGTGAGGTCATAGCCATCAGCCATTCATTTGCACATGCAAGCCACAAGTTCAACCACTATGCAAAGGAAGCTTATGTACAGCACTGATGGACAGAACATCTTCCCATGGAGGGATCCTATTTGGCTACAGTGCCTGCTTATATAGAAGTAGTCAACCTACACATGGTTGTTATACATGCTGATTGCAACCAAAATTGAGAGAGATATAGTGAATGGATTCTCTAGGGACACGGCTTCTGGAAATGTCTCTGCCTCATTTAATATCTGTCCTTGTATATGCACCATTCTAAGTTTTGTGGACAAGCAAAAAAGATGTCTATATACCATCATTTTTCCTGGATACTTGCAACTTTGATTGTTCTCTTTCCAGCAACTGCTCACTTAGCACTTTTTTATAATCTGAGGTCTCCCTGGTCAGGCTTTTCACATTCTCTTCTGCTTGAATCCGTTCTAGCTCCAACCGTCGTATTTTCTCCTGCAGGTTCTTCAGAGCTGAGAATATGGCTGGTAGATAAACAAATTTAATTAGATCCATTAGTTAGCAAGCTGGTAGGGTACAGGTGATGATGATGGACTTAAGGGTACAAAGGCTAGAAGTCAATGACAGTTCAGCTATCAAGCTATCAAACATGCTGGCTGGGGAATTCTGGGAGCTGAACTCCACATATCTTAATGCTGCCAAGTTTGAAAAACTCTGGCCTAGCATAAGACACATTTTCCTCTGTCTCACTTATTTCACAAGGACCATTAGAAAAAATGATTAAAAAATAATACAATTTTTACAGAATGAAAAAGTTATTAAACCCTTGAAGAGTATGTTATATTAGGGTAATTCATCAGTTTAATGTAATTCTACATATTGTACACCTGAGTTACATTTTTATCTAATTCAGCTTTTATCCCAGCCTTGCCCACTTTTTGGAGTGCAGCTCTCAGTCTGAAAAAAGTTGAACACCTTCTCACATAACAACATTAATACCAGACAAAGATTGCCAGATATGTTTGAGCAACTGAGCCTCTGCAATTAAGAGGAACATAGAGAGGTGTAAACAAAGTATGACTTCAGTTCTTCATGCTGGCACTGCTGCAAGGAAGTCATTGTCACTGATAATTAGCAGGAGCACTTTTTCTCTACAACAGCCAACAGAGAACCTTACTTGCATAATCCTATTTTAATTAGGTTATCAGCAACCAGTCCAAAAGGGAAGGTAATTAATGTCCTGGGGTATGCGTGTAGCTCAAAGATTCCCAAGTGCTTCCAAGTAAGGAAGTTATGATTTCAAAGGTTGCTCTCATTCATGAGTAGGCCACATCAGATCAAATGGATAAAGGATGATGAGAATCCATGCAGCTTCCTGGAACTCAGGGCCCTCAAGGGACACGCTCAAAGTAGGGGAAGACAGAAATATAATTCTCCCACTAGGTTCCAGCACAAATGATAACTGGTAGAATATTTGCATTACTTCAATTAGGGACCAGGAAACTGATCTAAATGAAGACTTGTAAACCAGTCACAGCAGGTTTAAGAGGATAAATAAATTATAGGCTTTATGGCAAAAGGGTAGCTAGGGCATTCTGCCCTAGTCAAGATAGCTGGGGGCAGAGAAAGCAGTGGCAGTTATTTGTTTCTGCATTATTGAATAAATGCTATAAAAACAAAATGCTTTAGTAAGATCTCGGAAAATTACATGTATCACAGAGGAATTTTTCAGGGACTGTTTTTTTTTCCCTGAATGTCAAGAGACTGTCATACTGGTTTATAATGCCTATGCTGGGCAAACCTGTGTCTCAGATTAAGTGCTAGATAATTTATCTCTCCTTTTCAGAACAGACACTGTTTCCTTATCTAAGCCTAATTTCAGAGCTTTCTCAGCTTTGAGATATAAATTGCAGAGTTACTACAAAAGCAAGCATGAAAAAGCAAGACATTTTGACCAACTGGACCTTTATTCTATTTAATGCTGTTTATTCATTTATATCCCTGTAACTGAACAACAAAAGTACATTAACACCTTATGAAATGCAGTGTCAGAACAGTGCAAAAAATTAATATATGCCCATAAAAGATACACCTATTCACAACAGCAGCTTCAATGTCAACTATTTTAAACACCAAAGGTCCATTATAGCAACCAATTGTATACACACGCACGCACACATATATACTAGCCTGGCAATTTTTTTTCCAGCTAATAAGCAGCAATCACAGTCACTTTAATCTATAGGAGAAGAAAACAACCAAAAAACTAACCACCAGAGTTTGGCAATACCTGTACTAGACCAAATCAAAATTCAATACCAATCTCCATCAGACGAGATGTTAAAAAAACCAGAGGTCAGGGAAGAAGAAACAATGTGCAAAAATTAGGCCAGATTCATTCATTCATTCATTCATTCATTCATTCATTCATTCATTCATTCATTCACTCACTCACTCACTCACTCACTCACTCACTCACTCACTATAATTGATATGCTGCCTTCTCCTAGGACTCTAGGCAGCTCACAATCAAATGAAAGCCATAAGCCACTCTAAAACACACTCCCGGGTTTGACTGCTTCCAACCCAGTAACCCAGTGTTTCTCAACCTTGGGAACTTTAAGATGTGTGGACTTCAACTCCCAGAATTCCCCAGCCAGGGTAGAAATATTACCTTTGCTGTTGCTCTCTGGATAGACATTTACCGGCTTGGCAGGGGATCGATGTAGGTCAGCATTAACGAATGGTTTGTGCCTGGGGTACTCGGAGAAGGAAGCTGCTGAAAGCCCATCAGTGAATGACGTAGATCTGTGACTTGCACGGAGAACACCCTGAATACTCTGGGAATGGAAGTCCACACATCTTAAAGTTCCCAAAGTTGAGAAACGCTGTTCCAACCTAAGTGGCACCCTCTGCCCCGCAGGCCCATTGAGGAAATAGGGTCTTGGCATCTTTTGGAAAGGAATCATCTGCATCTCTGGAGGTTCAACGTGAGGGGACCTCTACCAAGAAGGGCTGTTTCCTAGTTTGCGCTCTGACTTTTCTCAGGGGAAGGATTCTTAGCCTGTCCTCTTGGGTTGCCTGGAGTGCATGGAGAGACTCATCCCAAACCTTAAAGGGCTTTATAGGTGATAATCAGCCTCTTGAATTGGATCTGGCAGCCTGCTCCTGAGAACCAGCGCAGCTCCAACAAGATTGGTGCTACTCTGATGTTCTGGTAGTAATCAGTCAGTAGGCAAGTAGCTGCATTCTAAACTTTGAAGCTTCAGAACTCCCTTCAAGGATAGTCCCATGTAGAATAAATTACAGTAATCCAAGCATGAGGTGACCAGTAACATCAGATCTGCAATTCTGTTGCCAGATGCTTAAGCCATGCAAAAACAGTCCTGAGATGGAGGTTGCAGGCTGAATGGAGAGCCAGTAATAACTGTTGTAATTTCTGATTATACCCAATATTCAGAGACTAGGAAATTATGCAGTTACTTGGAGTTGGGAAGGAGATACTGAGAGACCACATTTGGGACCAGGAGGGTGTTCAGGGAAGGGAACCAGCAGTGCCTGTTCCTCTGGTGGACAGGAACAAGTAAGCTGCCATACTGTGCTTGAGAAATTTACCAACGCATTTCTGAAAGAGCCACAATTTTTATTAAGCCATGTCACAAAAAATACGTAGCTTTCTTCAAATTTTATACAGCAGTTTTTAAAGAAGGGAAGTGCATGCCAAGGCCTAGAAAGATAATACCATTTTCAAGATGATTTATTGTTTTGAACAGGATTACATATAAAGTAAAAACTATTCCCGACAGCCCCATTTCCTCTGGGTAGAAATATTACCTTTGCTGTTGCTCTCTGGATAGGCAATTACCGGCTTGGCAGGGGATCGACATAGGTCAGCATTAATGAATGGTTTGTGCCTGGGGTACTCAGAGAAGGAAGCTGCTGAAAGCCCATCAGTGAATGATGTAGATCTGTGACTTGCATGGAGAATACCCTGAAAGCAAGTAAAAACGGTTAATTTAGCTCCTTGAAAGATACAGAGATGTTATCCCACACTCATCCATAACAGGAAAGAGAACAAGTTGAACCTTTAGAAGGGTGTAATGGTTTGATTAAAGAAACCACTGTGGAGTTGATAAGTATTATCAATCCCAAAAACAGTTATTATCCACTCTAGCAGACGAAGGACAGGGTCTATAACTTTTTCAGTGCTAGGCTCAAGGGCCTCTTCACACGAAAAACGCCTGAAATCTCCAAGATTTCTGTGAACTATCCCAGAGAGCTAATCAAGAATGATAAAATCTCATAAACTCTAAAGAGCATTTGTGCAAGATCTGGCAACATCAACCTTTTTTTTTTTTTTTTTTTAACTTTTGGGAGGATATCAGCACCCTTTCCTCAGACAAGGGGGATCTTACGGCTGACCCTAGACTAGGGATAGGCCTGAATTTCTACTAGCAGATATTCATGCTAACCTGCAGTTAAAACAACAATATGAACTTGATACCATCATGAAACATCCAATCAGCTTCTAATATCTAAATAATACATATCTGTTCCACTAGCCGCTTGTGGCATCCAGTAATCAGTGGGAAGTCAGAATGCAGATTTAATAGAGCTAAAGAAACTTATCAGTAGAGAGGATGCCTGCCCTTCTGAAAATGCAGCCCCTCATCGCTGGCAGATCAACCGCTCACAAAGAATGCTGTTCCAAGCAGGCAAGAAGATCACTCACAAAGAGCAAACCGAACTGTAGTCCAGAAATTAAATCCTTGCTGAGCATGAGGCTTACTAGGCGGCCTTGGGCCTGCTACTATCCCTTAGCAGTTCAATTTACTCTCGAGTGTTTTTTGAAGAGGAAGGAAGGAAGGAGCAATATATGATGTCTTGGGCTTCTTGAAAGGAGAACATGGGATAAAAGAGTCATAAATTAAAACCATATTATCCACCTGCCTGCTTGGAAATATCCCAACAACTTTAGTTTACTTCCACAAAAAGAGGCTATAAGCTTCCAAGAGAACATGACCAGGATGGATACCGATTCAGCCAAGGCAGGTTCTCATGATGCAGCTTTCATTATCATTTTTTTTTTCTTCTCTCTCCTGCCTCCCACGCATTCTTGCCAAATGGTTTAGGCCACGTGACATGGAGTGGGACATAAATCTTTTGTGGCTTATTGCACACACACGCACACACACAAAACAACTTGGGTCTAATTTAAGTGATAAATGTTTAATTGAAATACCTTGCTCAGCTGGTTTCTATGCAACATTATGATTAAGTTACTCTTCTGGAGCACCCAGAGCTGCTCTAAGCTGGAAACGGATAAGATAGGGAGTAAACTGGAGATACTCCTAAAAATTATTTATTCAACAAAAGCACTCAAACGAGCTCTGTGAAGTTTAGAGGCAAAGCAAAGACAACAGTGCGACACGGGGACCCAAACAATTGTCAGTTCAATGCTGCAAGTTCACAAATTTCAAGATAAGTCAGTAAGAACTTAATTTGGAATAAATATTTATGTATTTATTTGATGACCCACCCAATTGCTAAGTAACTCAACACAACTCTAAATGTATTTAAAACGTGCCCCTGAATATATAACTCATATATAGAATTATTTGAGAAACACCCTCTATGGAACACCCAAATAAGTTTATATATGATTACGGTACAATCTCAGTTTAAGCAGCAACTGCAAAATTATTCTGCCTCCCCAAACCAACAGTATGCCCTGTACTTAAAGCTCTCAAAAGTTGCTTGTTTAAAACACTATAAAAATGCTGCAACTCCTAAATTTCCATTGTTTTACATGTTTTAAATTGCATGCCCTAATCCTTCAAATAAGCTCCTGCAGAAATACTGTACCAACTAAGAATATACAGAGGCATAATGCTACAAAGTAGATATCTCTACAGTGCAGACCTAGACATATTTATTCAGAAAGAGTCACCGAGTTCAACAAATCTTATTCTTACATATGTGCAGACAGAATTGCAGCCTCACAGTGCAGAGAAACTTAAATGTCTCTCTGGAATTAAGCCCCACAGACTCCAGTGGATTTAACATCCAAGAAAGAGCTCACAGTGTTATAGATCTAGAAGCTTTCAGAGAATGAACATTCTGGTAAAAAAATCTGAGATCAAGCAATGTAAGCACCTTATTTTAAAAAACTGTTATTTCATACGGTAGGTAATCCAAGCTTTTTAAATTTTATGAAGCAGAAACACAAATGACTACACTTCTCCAAACTTCTCATTTCAGCCACGTACGCATGATACTTGGGGGGAAAAAACAGCAGAGATTAACAGAAAGAAATGCATAAATGCATTTATTTTGCTGCAGATATATCCTCTGGAAACCAATATTTCCTTCTTAGAGATTCAAAACTCTCAAAACAGAGTATCAGGTAAATATCCTGCCAAACTCTGAAACTAATTGGAAGGTATGTGGTTATGCTATATTTACATATATCATAGTACTGTACTCTAATCCATAATACTGTTTGTTTGGCTTTACATGTTGTGATAAACCAGCCACTGCATTTTATAAATCATTACAATCATTCACATTTCTAAACTGTCCAATAGCTGTTCTTCTCCAGATAGATTACAAATGTTGTGAAAACATTAAAAATTTCTAAAGCATTTAAAAAAAAGACGAAAAGCAAAACAATGCAATTAATATATGAGAGAAAACTAAGGCGATCGTATGTGGGCTGCAAAAACCTGGATAACTAGACGTCAGAAAAGAGATACCAAAAACTTTGTTATGCTCCAGTCATATGAATTTTTGCACTCTGGATATTGCGGTTCTATGGGAATGATACAATCCACCATTCCACTATGTAGAACGGTTACTTTAAATTAAACAGAAGATAAAATGGTAAAAATGCCTGGAACAAAATAAATCTCGCTGCCTGATAACCAAAAAGACCTCATGCGGTTCTGTCTTTTGGGGCAGGATAGACACCAAAAGGCTTGAGCAGGTACATAACGGAAGCGGCGTTCCCTGAGAAATATCGGCCCCAATAAATGCACAAAACCAGCCTAAGTCACTGTTATAGGAGAGTTAAAAGAATAAAAAAGGCACCTGCCAAAATTTCTTGAATTAAAGATACACATTAAGCGAGCTTGTGATTCTTGGTTTTTAAAAAGGATTTTGTCCCTTTAATGGACCTTTTTAGGCAAATAGAGATAAATGCACCTTAATTACATCCCAGCCTTGCCTGCTGCTGAGGAGGCCCTAAATGAAATTCTCTTCTTTCCCCGTCTACCTTCCCTGCAGCCAAAGGAGATGTCTGGGAAACAGCACGTGGCCCAAAGAGCAAAGCAGGGTCCACACTGCAGAGCCCTTGAAAAGGAGACCACCAGGAAGTCCCAAGGCTGTAGGCTAGAACAAACAAAAACCCCAGAAAAGCCAACTGCTGTCCGGCGAGTCCCCAGGAATTGATCTCAAGTTTATTTGAATGGCTTATACTCATAATGTACATTGAGGCCACTAATAACTCCCCCCCGCAAAGGCTTTACGTAAAACAAGAGCGATAACTCAAGAAAAGTGCTGAAGTTAACGTTCATTTTGACTACACCTCCCCCCCCCCCCCGGCATGCTAGGTGAGCAGGATGAGAATGCAGGGGATACTCCCGCAGCCGACAGTGATAAGAAATATAGACAGCCAGCCTAACGGAAAGTGCGTCTCTGGGCATGTGAAGAGCGCCGTTCTCCCCCTCCCGAGGTGGTGCAGCCAGGCCTCCACCGACGGCGTGCCTCCTCACACACTGGAGGTGAAGCCCCCAACCGGACCGCCGCGTCCTCCCCTCCCTCCGGCTCACCGTGTGCTCGGGGTCCTCGGCCACCGCCATGTCGTGAAAAGGCGGCCGCGCCGGGTGCATGTCCCTTTAAGGCCAGCAGCGGCTGCTACTGCCTCGCCCCCGCCTCCGCCGCCCCGTCTTCCAGCTGTCAACAAGGTAGCTCTATTGAGTGACATAGCAGCCGGCCAACCACGACGCGACTTCCTCTCCCGCGACTCGTCCGGCTCGTTACCTCTTACGGCGTGCTTGCGTCACAGAGTCGCGGCGGCAATTGACGCGACGATCGGCCAATAGGAATAGGCGATGGGAGTTAGGCGGTGGTTCTTAAGCCCAACGTGAACTTTCGACGTTGAATTTCCTCGGGACGTATCAGTAGCGAAGTGAATCCTACAGCCAGCTCGGCATGGGTTATGAGTCGGTTTTTCGAGCTGTTGCAAGGGAAGCGAGAGGAGGAAAGGGGAGGGAGGGTCTCCGCTCTCTTCTGCGCAAGCGCAATCGTGAGATGGGCGGAAGGAGAAATCCCTCAAAACTTCAGAAGGGTTCCTCGGAGGACCAATGGGAGAGGGCGCGCTCTGGGGCCGTTCGGTTTCCTGGTTGGTCGGATTGAACGTGACGTAACGCGGCGAGGTGGACGGGCGGGGACTCGCGTCCTTCCTCCGCACCCTGCCATTGGGCGGCGAGGTTTGAAGGAAGTCTTGCCGCGCGGCCCGGATTGGCCGAGGAGGCGGGCCGGCTCGCGAGGCGTTCATTCGCTCCCTCGCTCGCGCTCTCCCTCTGTTTGTGTGAGGAGAAGGAGGGGAAAAACGGGCTTGGGCCCCGCCGCTGACACAAGGAGGAGGCGCGGCCTACCGACGCCGGGAAGCGGCCTCGGCGGCGAGGATCGGGCCGCGATCCGTCTGGCTTGGATTTCCTCTCAGGCGGGCGGGCTGGCGGCCGGCCGGCCGGGGCTCTCTCTAGGCCGAGAGGAAGGCGGATGGCGGCAACATCCGGGGCCTCTGGGACGGCGATCGCGGCGTCGGCGGTGGTCGTGGGCGCGGGATCCGGCGCGGCCCCGGCTCTCTACGCCTGCACCAAGTGCAACCAGCGCTACCCTTTCGAGGAGCTCTCCCAGGGACAGCAGCTCTGCAAGGTGCCGCTTCCCCGGGGCCGAGGGCGGAGGCGGCGGGCGGAAGGGAGGGAGGAAGGGAGGGACGGTTGCGTGGGTGGCTGCGGCCGGCCAGGCGGCTCTTGATTGGAGACTGGGAAGAAAGGCTTTCGCCCGGCCGGGGACCGGGAGGAGGCGGCCCGGCCCGGCCCTGCGGGGAGGCCACGGGGGTCTTTGAAGTGGGACTCAGCGAGTCGTGAGCGATGGATCCAGCCGGAGAAAAGGCATGGGTTTTGTTGTGGTCATTTTCTAGAGCTTTTGCAGGACATACATACATACATACATACAAACACACACACACACACACCCCAAAGCAGTGAAAACAACCCCCCAAGTTCCCCCCCCATAAATTATTCAGAGACAGAGCCAAGATGGTTACTTAAAGTATGCTGTGACACCACTAAGTATTTAAAAAAAAATCGGCAAGAGGGAAATACTTCTATTTGGACAGAGCACATCAAAGTGCTGTAGAAGAATGGGCCCTTTTCTACATTCCTTAGAGAAAAACCGGTGCTGTACTACGTTGCCTGCTGAATTGCATCTTCTCTTCTGATAAAAGTAGGGTAGGATTTTCCACGTCAGAAAAATCTAGCAGGAAAATTAGAAATGGAAAATGACAACTGTACAGCATGTAGTGCTGCTCAGAGTGGCAATCTTGTTTCAGTTTTGCCACTACTACTGTTGGGGTTCTTGATCCCAAGTATTTTGACTTCAAGCAAATATTTTCCTTGAACTCATTTCATGTGGAATGAGATATAACAGAAAATTTCCAGGGACGGGAAAATGCACAATATATTGATATTGCCTATTTCCAGATTTTTTGGGCGGCAAGAGATACTGATACCCCTTTGTGTAATTTGTGCTTTCATCTTGAGATTTAAAGCATAAATTCACTACTAACATATTTGAACTTCAAAGAATCAGTTGTACAGTATACATAGAAAACACCAAACATCTTTGTTCATCCATTTTTAGCAATGAGGAGACATCTGTTTTCTTTTAAAAAGAAAAGCTGTGGTCTCTTATGATTTAAATTTTCCTAGACAGTTACAAAATCACAGAACGTTACATGGATCCGGTAGCAGATGCATTCCAAGACAATTAGTTTCATGAGTTATAATATCAAAACAAAGCAAAAAACAAAATGGAAAAGTTTAAAAATGCCAAAAATTGTTGTGGGTTTGTGCGTGTGTCTGTGTGTGTATTGTCTGTGCTTTCTTATGTAATAGCTTGTATATCTGTAGACAGTACTCATTGAATTAACATGGAGTTTGAGACAGTCTGTGGGTTAAGTGTTACAGAAGTGGAATTGCTTAGCAAATCTTGGCTTCAGCAGCATGAGTGTTTTTAAATGATAATAGCTGTTTAGAGTCATACGATTAAAGTGGCATAGAGGCACTTGCAATAAAATAAATAATTGTTTCCACTACAAGGCAAACCACATTTAAATTGTTGTGTGTGACATACTGATTTTGTGAATGATTGTTGTGTGTGATATGTGTTTTAAATCTCCAAAAGTTGTTGAAACATATGGCATACAACTTTATTTGAAATAATTAACTTGCACTAAGTTTTTCAGTAGTCTGTCAAAGTTACTGTTCTGTTGATAAATTATATTGTTGGTCCACTCTTCAAGAATAGCTGCCTAATTCATTACCTCAGCTGAACAATGTTTAGAAGAAGTGGTTAAGACTTCACTGTGTCTCCCCCAGACCACTGGTTGATTTTGGAAAGGAACTTGGCACGTGAGTTTTTCTCTCATGTGCTTGGGAACACGAACATCGTTAAATGTATATCACAGCACAGTATTCACTATTACTGTCTTATTATGTGACCTGGCCCATAATTATATATTAGATTAAAATATGCATACAAATACTTAACTCTCTAATTTTAATGGTTTGGGATGCTTATTCAAGATTGGAAATATTCTTGCATTGTACATTAAAAAAATAAACTAATATAATTAAATAAATTAATTCTAATTATAGGTAGAAAGCCAAAGTGATTTGTAAAAACTGAAAGTTAGATTGAAAGTACCACAAGGTGTTCATAAAGAAGATTTGGAAACTATATAATAATTTGGCTGTGTGTGTTTGTGTTTGAGATACGGATGTAAGTTTCCTTTTTGATATACTAAATTTGGTGATCTGCCGCTCTAATTGGTAAAACTATTTTATGTTGGCAGCAATTCTGTTTTGTAAGGTAAAATCAGATACACCTAATGTCACTTATTGCACTTCAATAAACTATTGTTATTTTATCTCTCTCTAGGAATGTCGTATTGCGCATCCCATTGTAAAATGTACTTACTGCCGATCAGAATTTCAGCAAGAGAGGTAAGTTAAATAAATACATTAATGAACAAAGAACTGTTGAAGAAAAATAACTGTTGGAAGCTCTGAAATGGCATGTGTATAGCCTAAGTTCATATCTAGTTCTGCTGGCTGAGAATTCTTGGAGTTGTAGCCTCTACACCTCAGGAAAATGCCAGGTTAGAAAATGCTGCTCTACTCCATTTCTTCCTAACATACATAAATGAGTTTCCTTAGGGTTGCTTTGTGTTTTGTTTTGCATCTCCCCATTTGGTGCATGCGTGATAGTTTTTTTAAATGGTAGCCTCAAACTGGCAATCTTCATCCATTAGATGGTCAGTATGCTAGCGTCTTTCCATACCATTACACTTTCAGATCTTACCAGGGATAACAGAATGTAGCTTTGGTTCCAAATATACATTTTTAAACTCTTTACTAGTGCAGCAGTATCTTTAATCTCAGTTAAGAGATTATGCAGCCTGCTTTCAATCATACATTCATTTAAGGCTAAGAAGGATCCCTCAGTAATCAGAATTTGAAAATTAAGATTTAAAATGAAGTATTGAGTGGAAACTTTACTGGTTAATGGTGTCTGAGATTAAAATTTACTTCAGGTTATAGTAAATAGTACATTTGTTCATTTTGATATAAGAATTCCTATAGAACTAATAAAGCTAGACTAATTCCATTGTTTCTGAATTGGAAATGTGTTCTCTTCTTATTTTATGTGGCAGTAACCCACTGTTTGAGAACCTTAGGAACAACATTTTAATTCACAACTTGCCTCTTTTTCAACAATAATTATAGGTAGATGGTTGATAACAATGTAGCTAAAAGTTGGATTTTTGCTTTTCTTTTAGCAAAACTAATACAATATGCAAGAAGTGTGCCCAAAATGTGAAACAGTTTGGAACGGTGAGTTAACTTCTATAGCTGTATTTGTGATCAGGCTGCTAAACTGATAGATAATTATATATAGTAGATGCTACACAAATTGTAGGCATTTTACCATTGTTCATATGAAATAATAAAGCAATTTTCTGATACAGCGGTTATAGTTTTCCTTGGTTATGTGAAGTAAAGGGAGAAATGGTATCAAGCATACTGAAAACTTACTAATAAATAAACACTAAGGGTGTTGTTTTTTGGGGGGGGTTGGTAGCTGCTAAGGAATTTATGCCTGATGTAGACATTCAGATTAATGCAATTCTAATTTTATGAAACAGGGAAGATAGTTCCAGCCACTGATTGGAATCCCATGAGATAGAACCATTTAAACTCTGAATATGTTTTCATTGGAATTATGATCCTTTATCTCTTGTTCCAGTTACAAAACATAATGCTATTCTAGCATATAAGTACTATATCTGAGGACAATCTGTCTTCAACCCCCTGTATAATGATTTGATTCCCCCTCCCCGCACTGATTCTCAGTTCTCATCAATTTAAATGGGTAGAATTTAATTTTTTTAAGGGTTTCTAACCGTTTTTTTCCAGCCAAAACCTTGTCAGTACTGCAACATCATTGCTGCTTTTATTGGCACAAAATGTCAGCGCTGTACAAACTCTGAAAAAAAATATGGACCACCTCAGACATGTGAACAGTGTAAGCAGCAGTGTGCTTTTGACCGCAAAGAAGAAGGAAGAAGAAAGGTATGCTTTTGTGATTTTTAAATAAAAGTTTGTGTGTAGGATTGACAGTGCAACTGATCTCAAATCAACTATTAGCAAAATCCAATTTACATTCCACTATCCCAAGCCAGACTGAATGTTTTATCATGTTACTTAGTATTACATTGACGAATGACCATGGCAATGATCAAATCTTGATTTGTATATACAGAAGAATTGAGTGATGAACCCTCTCCCTTATGTCTTAAGTAACTAGATTAGCTGCATTGTTGATCTGATGTTTTCTAGAAGAAAACTGCCTTTTATTCTACGTTAAAATAACTACTAAGTGTTTATAGAAAAATAAGTTGCATATAATAAATCTCTTTTCATATGTCTCTATGTTTATATATCACCTGATAGTTTGTCAGGTAAATTAATTTGACTTCACAAAACAGTGAACAACAAAAATAATTGCATGAAATTTTTAATAATATGTTCAGAGGTTCAAATAATGTCAATGTCAAAGTTTGGCCTGTAGTTTGCCCAGTTACCTTTTATGGAGTATAAGCAATAATCGTGTATATCCATTTGTTATTCATAGAAGTCAAGGTAATATATCTAGGAATTAATCATACATTAATTTGTGTAACTCAGCATTATTGTTGAATATATATTATGTACCTTCAGGCTATATCCTTTTAATATAACATTATTGAAACACAAGAACCTGGCCAGCCCAGTGTCCTCTAGAATATATTATTTCATTATATTAACAAATATAGCAGTACTGGAAGCTGGAGAAGACAGCTTGTTAGTACCAGCTGGGAAAAATTGTGCACTGTATCTTGTGAAGTATAATAAGTTATGTCCTAAATATCTCTTTGCCTAAACCAGTGGCATTTCTTGGAAATCAGGTGAAAGATAAACAGATTGGAGTCAAACTAGATTTTTTTTCACAGAATGTTCTGCAATGTCTAGCATATTTTATTTAATATGCTGGTAATGTCTTATATATATACACACATTCATATTCTTGTTTATATTAAGATCTGTGTGCAAGAATAACAGCAGTAGTATTTGATAATTTTATTTTGGCTGTTGTGTGTCTTTTTAGCACTCAGTACGTGTAACATAACTTGCTGCGAATGATTTCCCAAAAGGTTGATGGGAAGCTGTTGTGTTGGCTTTGCACTCTGTCCTACAAGAGAGTACTGCAGAAGACCAAGGAACAGAGGAAGAGCTTAGGGTCTTCACATTCTAATTCTTCTACTACACCTATTACTGAAAAAGACCATCATTTGAAACACCACCATCACCACCACCGTCACCACCACCATCACCACCATCATCACAGCAGTGGCCATCACAAGTAAGTGCTATGAGAAACCTTGAACTTGAGCAGTCCTAGGAGGCACATTCCTGTCAAGCAGTAGATTTAAAAATACGTGTGGGTATCTTCATAAAAAGAAGCTTCTTGTGAACACAACAAATTACTTTTATAAAACAGAGTTTTTAGAAATCAGATTATGATGTGGCAAAGATGCACACTGTTCAGAAAACGTTGCAACTCTTACTGGAGACCTTGGATCCTATAAGATCTTGGTATGACTGTTAGAGACTCTATATTGGTCAGGGACATGTTTGTGTGGAACACACACATCTCAGGGGTTCACAACTGAGAAGTGTTGACTTTCTGGCTTCTCCTTAGTCCTACTGTTAGTACATAGAATTAACTGGAATTTAGGCATGGCCCTGTTCTGTATTAAGAAGACTTGGGCAAACTCCAAATAAGATTCATTGTAACATTACATACTCACTTGTTCTGATGCTCATTATCTTCTGTCAGAGATTAAAAGTGTGGAGTAGAACAGTACCTCCTGGGTTAGAAATTGGCAGTAAGGTACTTGTGAATGCCAAGATCTTGAAGGTCTCATGCAGAATGTCATATGCTTTTGAGGTGTATGACTGTGTGTATGTATTTTAAAAAAGCCATCATGTGGTAGTCCTTGTTTACTGATGGCAATTAGTTCCAGCAATGCAGTAGTTAAGCAAAGCGGTCACTAAGTGAAAGTCATGCAACTATGACTATGCTTATGGTTTTACTTCAACTTTCCTTTGCTTTACAGCATCATAAGATATGACCCCAGACAGCAGGGAAACATGATTTATGAGGAAGCCGGGTAAAAGGGCAAATCTTATAGCCCTTTTTCCCCACTTCCCTGCCCTTGGGAACGCTCACCCCAGTGCTGGGATAATTAGCAGGAAGAGAATTAAAGTTTAGGAGGCAAACAAAAGCCTTTAGTATGACACTGATTGGGGTTTTGTCAGCGTCAGGCAGCAGGGAGGGTTCTAATCAACTACCTAAGGTCACAGAGCTCAGTTTCTTATCCTGGGGTTAGCATTTAGTAGGGAGCACTGCATTGGGGAGTAAAGCAGACCAGGAAGAGGTAGCTTGTTTAGGCAATCTCTCTGCTTTTTGGGGGGTGAAGAAAAAAATGGGTCAGGCACAGGACAACACATACTAACTGATTGTAATGGTGAACACATGACTGAGATGCTGCAAATGTAACTGCAGGCGTTGGTCCCAAAGTTACTTTTTCGTCACCGTTGTAACTGCAAACAGTCACTATCTGCAGCAGTTGCTAAACAAAGACTACCTGTAACGGCATGCAGGGCCAGAAAAGTTGTCCAATCCCTTATTAGACAAAAAAGCCTATTTGCTTTATTCTGTCTCCATCTTTTCAAACCACAATGTTTCTGAAGTTGTTGACTGAAACCACTGATAAGCTGGTTCAACATTCTATATTTCAGAATCAGCAGTCTGAGCCCAGAAGATGATCAGGGATTGTGGAAGCAGAGGTAAATAGTATTGAAAAGACAACTCTTCCTTTGTATCAGGATTGGAAACTGTTTGTTGTTTATTTCCCTTTATGAAGTGCTGGATGCCAGCAAATGGAAAATTTGGTACCAGAACCAGTTAGGACAGAATTGCCTCTTTATCACCTTTAAGATTAATTAGTATGGGCTATAGATTTGAGGGTGTAGCACACAGGGAAGGGAAAGTTAAACTTTGCACGCGTGTTAACTTAAAAACATTTCCCAGGCACCAGTGGAGGCTTTTTGAAAACCCTAACTGCTGTGTAAAAAAGGCTGGGGATTTTTTTAGGAAGGGCACAAATAACATTGCATCAGCAGTACAATATGCTCCAAATGTCCCTTGAATGCCAGTTAAGCATTAAAAGAATTAGGAATGATGGAAGTTTATTTTTAAAAATTGATTGCTGCGGGAGAAAGTGAGAGGATAGATTTGGCCTGATGCAGGGGAATCCTTGCCCCAACTTTAAATTTAAGCAATACTATATAATATCTATGTGCTTGCTATTTTGAGTAAATATGGCTATATGACCATACATAAAACGATATTCTTAATGTTTCTTTGCAGCCATAAATCCTCTTCAGCTATTCAGAATGAAACTCCAAAGAAAAAGCCCAAAATGGAATCCAAGCCATCTAATGGAGATAGGTAAAAATACAGTTCTGAATATTTTTCTGTTCTGTTAAATAGAACAATGTTTGGACAGGTAGAATTCATACTTTTTCCCATTATTTTATTAATTTCAACATGACTGTTACTCAAATTCTTGACCTTTTGGGATTTCAGCCAAACTGGCCTAAATCTTTGTTGAAAGTTCTGCTACCAGCAGTTCTTGGGATAATGAACTAAAATTAAAACAAATCAGAAATCAGTCTAATGCAGCAATGGCATATTTGACCCTTTGAATCAATTTTATTCTAAATATTTCTTAAATGAAAAATGAATCTCTTAGTTAAACTGCTTCATTAAGCAAGTTTCAGACCCTTTGAAAGTTAATGCTTAAATATATTTTGACAGGTGGTCTTTTTAATACATGCCAGTTGCCTGACACAAAGGGATGGATAAAATCTGCTTACTAATGGCAGAGATTACATCCAATGGCAGATATATTATTAAGCACATAAAATACAGGCATACACATGTATTTAAATATGCTTGCGATGCAGTTTGTTTCTGCCTTTAGTTACATTTGATGCTATTTATTTTTACAGTAGCTCTATAAATCAGTCAGCAGACAGTGGAGGTACTGACAACTTCGTTCTAATAAGTCAGTTGAAAGAAGAAGTGATGTCACTGAAACGTCTCTTGCAACAAAGAGATCAAACTATACTGGAGAAAGATAAAAAGGTGAAAGTTTCAATAATCTCATTAGCTACTTTAGAAGTGTTCCATTTGCATCTAAAATGTATAAGTTTGTCAAACATTTATTGGATTAGAAATGTAATAAAACCTCTGGATCCTCCCTCAGTAGACTTCTGAAACAACAGATAATAGTTGCATGTGGACATGACCTCAGAAAACAGAGAAAGTCCATTGGTTCCCAAGTAGGTCAGACAATTTATGTGAATTAATGTCATTTGAGTCAATTTATATAATTAACAAATGATGTAAATTGACTCAAATGATGTAAATTCGTAGCACAACTCCTGTCCTCCAAATTATCCATGAAATTGAGATTTTACTGAAGTAATTTTTTTTTAAATGCAGAGGAAGAATGTGCTAGAAATGAATGTTGTTCAAATGATATTCACAGGTATCAGATTTAGAAGCTTGTATGTATTGCAAATGGGACGTTTATGTCTCTTCTTTTCCCTCAGTCAGCAAATTAGAACAGGAAGTCTCTCAGTAGAGTGAGAATGGTGAAACTACTGTACAGAGGTTGGGCAAAACTTCATGTTCTTGATAGTTTAGACTTCTGGTGGGGCTAAGCACCTTGCACCCCTAAATCACTGCTATATGAATTTTAAAAATGAATCTTCATCCTACGCTGGTCAAATCAGGGACAGGATGAGCAATGTATATGTCAGTAAGCCTTAAAGCAGCCTCTGCAGTTAAGATTCAGACATGGTAAAACATAATATAAGGCAGCTGAATAGGGCTCGCACACTGCTATTCAAACAGTAACACTACCATTTTTTGCCCCCAAATTGCTTGATAGGAGAAACAAAGCTAAACTGTCACCCTTTTATGAACCAGACAGAATGTTTTTCTGAATTTATCCAGTACATTTGTCATTTACCTGGTTGATTACTAATTTAGGACATCCTCCCTCTGAATCCTTTTTCTTTTCCGAAAAGAAGATCCTTGGTTCCCAAGTACGGAAAGGTGGTGGAAGACAGGAAATTACCCACCACTTCTTGATAGAACACTTTTGTTGAAAGTGTTTGGTGAACCCTGTTCTCCTTGGCATTTGAAGTATGCCATGCGATATATTGTACATTTGCTTTAGATATTATTGCTGATCGCAGCAGTGATTTTTGTTCCTGAAATGTCTTGTGCCCCAAACATATATTTGATTTATGCAGCAACTATAACTCAAAACTGGTTTTAATACATTGTTGAGGAAGTAGAAACTTGTTGAGGAAATGGAGTAATTAACCCTTTATCATTCTAACTGTTAAGAAACTAGAAGTGTTACGCAGTACTTATTGTGGACTTGGTATAGAGCTAGGCACTTCAGATGACTATGCATGCATTAACAATCAAGCTGATTGTATAACAAACTTAAAAGTGGTAATGGAATAAAGTTCTCTTCAGAGATGAAGAACTGTATATTAAAGTAATTTTGTGGACAACTTTCAAAACCATCCCCATGTTATAATACGCAGCCTTATTTGTAGATATTCTTGGAGGCACTAAAAAGCCTGAAATAAAGTGTTTAGAAAGGAAGGCCTCATTAGAAAGCTTAAGCAGTTAGAATAATCCTGGTACTGTAATTTTACAGTATTCCTGATATGGTCAATTTTGCTGCTGCAGGGTTTAAAGATATACCTACCAGTTTATGACAGCTCAGTCTTTTATGTTGAAGTTTAATTTTCAGGTAAATTAGAAAAGGACCTGCATTTTAAAAACAGTTTTTGCTTCTAATATATTTTAAAGGACAGTTTATTTTGGCTATAAATAAGGGAAAAAATGACAAAATTCTAAATCACTGTATTCTGTTTTACAGATAAACTCAGCATCCTTTGCATATGCAGATAAATTATTTAGTCCTACATGATATTTTCTTTTCTAGCCTTTAAAGCAACTGAAGAAAATTGGGTTCTTTATCTTTACCTCTTAGGCTCAAGAAATGCATCTTGTTGATATTTGAGAGTGAGAGAATTGAAGTAACAGTAGACAGTATCTTTAAAGAGATAATTCAATTCTTTTTCTCAGTTGACTGAGCTGAAAGCGGACTTTCAATACCAAGAGTCAAATTTAAGAACCAAGATGAACAGTATGGAAAGAGCTCACAAGGAAACTGTAGAACAATTACAGGTAAACGGTATTACTTCACAGACAATCAGTAATAGCTGAGAATGTCAATGTATGAGAGCCAAGTGGTCTAAATCTTGAACCCAGTACTGCTCACTTGCACTGTGTTACTCAAGAATCAGGAGGAGTCATGTAGCGCCCTTCCTGACTTCACAACTTTTATTTTAAAAAAAACATAACCATTGGCGTGATAAAGTGAGCTATAGCTCACAAAAGCTTGTGCATTTTAATGAAATGATTTTATAATAATAATTTAATGATAATTAATATTTATTAATAGTAATGAATAAATAATGAAGTGTGTTAATCTGAAAAGGTGCTACCAGACCCCTCCCTGATTTTGGGCTACCCTAGACAAACTCGGCTCTCCTCCTGTGTTGTATTCCCTAGTGAGTCCCTAAGGCTAAACTTTGGTTGGATTCTGACATTTCACAAAGAGGTAGAACCCATATGTTAAACAGGTAGTAGGCTTTGCAGGCACAAGCTGGATCATTTCTCAGTGATTTCTCTTGAGTTTTGTTAGGTGGTTTATGAACCTCATCCCAGACCATTGGATGTCTTCTTCTAGCACCTTCGTGTAGATGTTAAAGTGCAGGAGTAGGGAGAGAAAGAGGGGAACCACTGGTTTAAACTCTTCTCCCCTATCCATCCCCCCCACACTTATGTTTGTGTCAAGTGTTCATTTTGTCCTTTAAAGGGGTAGCATTTGCTTCACCTGCACTTTGTCCTTCCCTGCACGTGGAGGGAAGTGGGCTGAATCACCCCCCTAACCTGAGGGCATTGTGCAGGAGTGCCAGAAAGTAGACTCCTTCTGCCTTGTTCCTCATTGTCTTTTTCCCTCAAAGGTGAGGGTGGGGGGAGGCAAAATTCAAGCTGAGTAGAAATTGTTCTGGTGTCACTCTTGTAGAACTACCAACAGGATTGGCAGAACAACTAGAAGTAGGATTTGAGAGGTGGAAGGGTCTCCCTTGGGGTCCCACAGGCTGGATGACCCAGCCTGTTGTGTCGGGTTCGCCATCTTTGGGGGTTTTTTTCCTGCAATTAAGGTTCATATAAATGAAGTATTAGCTACACTAGTATCTTTGCAGCCTTTGTGATAATGATGTTAGATTGGAACCAAAGCCATGTTTTAAATTTTCATATAGCAATGCAGAATGATATGCATTTTACAAAATAACCAGGAGCACCGGGTGTTTGGGGTTTTTGTAGGCAAAGAACAGAGAGCTGCTCAAACAGGTTGCAGCATTGTCAAAGGGCAAGAAGTTTGACAAGAGCGGGAATATGCTGACATCACCATAAGAAGATGGCTGTTTGCATAACTATTAATTTTGGAAAGGTAATTGACTCTGGGGAAACTCCGTAGAAACAAACCTTTTGGCGTGCAGAGTTGATGGCATAGGTCCTATACCTTTTCGTAACAGATAATGCCATGAAGGTTTTTTTGCAAATTAAAATCATTTGGATTATTAAAGTACTTCAACAGGTTTGAAGAAGGCACACATACATATATACATGCAGCCATACAGAAGGAGGCAGCTGGCTAGTCCCTGGTGATCACATCATGCAATAACAAATATATGAATGGCAGCCACTTGAGAGGGCAGTCCCCCAAGTGCTCCTGTTGTGCAGACTGATTGCTTTCAGTTGGACTTCAGCAGGTTGCCTGGGCAAGAGCAGAACTTGTCTGGGAGCTGGGCAAACGCGTCTCAAGGACAAACTTTCAATCTTACCTACATTCCAACAGCAGCTAATTTGAAAATGAGCAAGAGCACTGGATACCTGGCAACTGTTCTTTGTCTTTCAGTCAGAATAAGAGTGCATCAAGGATTAAAATCATGGTGCTTTTATTACAAGAAGCTTAACCCTATAAATATATGTAAAAGATTTTAACAGTTTTATTCTTAGTGATAACTGGTGTTTTGCATTCCCTGTTATAGAAATTGAAAGAGATTCTCTATTGTAAGTACCAGAACAAAATGTGTTTTTCTGAAAATACGCTGTAGACTTCTTCCTGCAAGTGCCTTTTCTCCCAACAGTTTATTTATAGGAATGTTGGTATTTGTATATACTTTTCTTTTTCTTTAATCATGTTTAAATGTTTCCCTGTATGTATATATTTATAAATGTATGTACAGAAGAATCAAATGCTAAGATCAAATTGTTAGAATGATAGGGAAGGTGCTAAGTACTGGCAGGCAATGAATTTTGGCTGTAGATACTGTAACAGATGTGTCTGTGTAGAGAGTATTTGTCTTAACTCTTGCTGTGCCTAACTTAATGGAGGGGGCGGGCTTTTAAACTGTAGGGCTTCTAAAAATAGATGATTTATTTTATCTCAGTGCTGATTTGCATTGTATTCTCAGTGATGTGTTCTCGATTGAATGATGAGGGAACAGTATTTGAGCTAATGTAACTCCAGATATTTCTTTTAATAACATTGCATTGAAATTTAATGCCATTTTAAATAGTTCTGTAAACATGCCTTTTTATTTCTATACAGTGAGAAAATAACAATCCTACACTGAAAGCTTTATGTTGTTAAGGGCGTTGTCACTCAGTAGTTCTGTGGCCAATAAATTGGGAGCCAAAAGAAATGTCCCTAGAGAAACCTGAATGCCTAACACTGAGAATTAAGAAAACGAAAAATAGCCGTGTAGTCATAGAACCATCGCTGGCCCCATAACCTTGGCTCAGTCTTCGCAGTCACGTGACAGTACTGTAGGCTGAAGCACCATTTGCACTAGAGGGATAAAGTGTGATTGAACAGCACATTCTCATTTCCAAGTAAGAATTTAAACAGACATGCCATAAATTAGTGGCTCTCAAACTGTATTTTGGGGAAGCATGGGATTCCATAGAAGTAGATCAGTAACAATAGAGACCATCACTACCAATCTTCAGTTGTATATGTACCTGTAGGAGTTTGCTGAGTGTGTTCTACAGGCACTCTCAATTTCTTCAGGGCGTAGACCTCTCAGCATTGCACGAACTAGTGCACCCGGGAATGTGTCTCCAAACCTTGTGTAATGCACAGAGGTCTCTAGTATAGTGTTTTTCAAACTTGGCAACTTTAAGATTTGTAGATTGGTTGGGGAATTTAAGATGTGTAGAAGCTAGCTGGGGAATTCCTGGGAGTTGAAGACCATACATCTTAAAGTTGCCAAGTTTGAAAAACACTGCTCCAGCAGGTAAGCAAGAAGTAACTCTGAAATACATAATTTGGAAATCATGCCTTGGATGTGTAAAGCTAAAAAACACCAATAATCCTTTGATATTTTTATGGTTCTTTATAGGAGAATGATGTAAGTTATTAGAAAAGTTAATGACCATTCCAGAAAATACAGTTTCATCAACCTAAAATTAAAAGACACTTTTTTTCTATTAAATGGAAAATCCTATTGATAAAAGGGTGCTCAAGTTATTATCACAGGAATTGCACTTCAGCTAGCCTTCGTGTTTTGGGGCCTCCAGCTACCGGTTTTGGGAGGGTTTGTTCCCAAGAGACTACTGAATAATTGTAATTTGAACAAAAAAAAGCTGCTTTCTACAATATTGAGAATTTTTTATTTTTTGTATACTAAAGATGAACTTTGTAAATTTATAAATACGATTTGCTGATCTTACATGATTATATAGATAGGGTAGAATATTCTTTTGCTATCCTGTTGAATTGCTTAATCATTCAGACTTTTTTTTAATTGCTGACTTCCATTTCAGAGTATTTTGATACTTTTTCTGATTGAATGACTACCTGTCACTGGTGGACTTGTTTAAAAAGAAACCGGTCAAAACTTTTCACAAGAAACGTAATGACTTTCTGATCAAGGCATTGTCACTGAAACCTGTTTATGCTGCAATGGGAATATTATAGAGGAAGAAAACCAACATTCTGGTTTTTAAATACCAGAGCTGTAGAAAATCCCATTTCAAAACATTTACAAGACTTTACCATGTCTAAAGAGAAACTATTTTTTATTTTTAATTGTGGCATTTCAAAGACTGGAAACTAGCAAATGAAATGTAGGATATTTGGGTGGTTTTCACAATGAGCTTGGTTTTATGTAGACTCCCAAGATGATACACTATGATGTGCATTTAAATCAGTTTTTCAGTAATTGGCATCAAACAAAAAAATCCCTTGGGCTTGAATTATTTATGTACTTTTAGCCTGTGAATATTGCATTTTTTTTTAGTTAGAATGTCTATCTCCATTTTGAGGTGAAGCTGTTCATCTTACTTACATGTGTATATTGTGTTGAAATTCTGTACTGGCACACATTTGACATTTTTGTACTTTTTCTAAATCCAATATTTCACAATAAAAGCTTGTTAAAACAGCAGTGTGCCTCTCAATCAGTAATTGCCCATTGGGTTCCAGGCCTGGGCAAAGGGATAATTTTAATCTGGGGTTTTGACAAGCCTTTTCCAATCTGATGCCTATAAGCCCTATCCACCCTAGCCAACATCTTGTCTGTTCTATAATTTGTATGTGTGTTTCACAGACTGCCTGTAATGAATAAACTTTTAAAATCAAATGAAATTTGAAGTCATGATTCCAAGCTGTCCCTAGTATTCTGTTTAGTTCAGTGTTTTTCAACCTTGGAAACTTTAAGATGTGTGGACTTCAACTCCCAGAATTCCCCAGCCAGCATGCTGGCTAGAGAACTCTGAGAGTTGAAGTCCACACATCTTAAAAGTTCCCAAGGTTGAAAAACATTGGTTTATTTTATCACATTCTGGTGGTTAACTGCAAAAAACATTTAATGCTTTTCATACATGAACTGATTTCACATAGATGGAAGGTACCATTTAGCCCATGAACCCCAGTCCTATGTGCAGGAATTTAATTTAAAACCATTTACGACAGATAGCTATATAGTTCCCAAATGAGCATATCCAAAGAAGGGGAACACCCCACTCCTTGGGATAATAGGTTCCACCACTAATTCCTCTTGCTGCTAGGAAGTTTTTTTTTTTAAATAACATTCAATTAGAATCTCTCTTCCTGTAATTTAAAATCCATTGTTCAATGTCCAGTCCTCTGGAGCAATGGCATTCCTCCTCATGGCATCCTTTCAGGTATTTAGAGGGTGCTGTTGTATCATCCTTAGACCTCTTAACCATTTTTTTCAGTCTTTTTTCTAGGACTTAGTATTTAGTTCTATGATTATCCTTTTTCCCCTTCTGTGAATCTGTTTTGGGTTCTCTGATCCTCCCTCCTCCCTTTAATTTGTTGGAATAGATATTTAAAAGTGCAACAAAGAAAAAAAAATCTAAAAAAAAAAGATTTACAAAACTATAAAGTTGTATAAGAACGTTCAAAACAACATTAGATTGAGTACTGCATATGAAAATGATCTTACAGGTAGTCCTCAGCTTATGACCACAACTGGGACCAGAACTTCCATCACTAAGTAATGTGGTTGTTAAGTGAGTCATGCCCGATTTTACAACCTTTTTGCCATGGTTGTTAAACAAATCAGGTGGTAGTTAAGTAAATCCAGTTTCCCCCACTGACTTTGCTTGTTAGAAGCCCTCTGGGAAGGTTGCCGATGATGATCACATGACCCCAGGACACCGCAACCATTGTAAATACATGCCCAGTTGCCAAGCGCCTGAATTCTGGTCAGTGACCATGGGGACACTGCAACAGTTGTAAGTGCAGGGACCAGTCATAAATCACTTTTTCCACCACCATCATAACTTCAAACAGTCATTATACAGATAGTTGTAAGTCGAGGATTACCTGTACATCAATGTACTACTTTAAAACTGATATTAAAATCAAATCAATATTCGGTGATTAGCAAAAGCAGCCAATAATATAAGAATCATCAGAACACACAATTAATAGGACTATCTATTCTGAGAAAATCTATCCATACCACAAATCAGGGAAGGTCTAATATTTTAAACCCTTACATTAAGAGAAACCCAAACTTTGGATGTGGTACAAGTCCATGTGCAGACTTACAGTCTGTAAATGGTTTCCAAGTTAAATTCAGTATAGGAGTTGGTTTTTATTCTTGACATAGATGCATAATTTGTCATTCTTCTAAAGAAGAAATATGTGTAGTTTCTGGTAAAAAGCATTAAGTATCATAGCAGCTGTTGTCATATACAGAGGCAACTTTGTTCTTTGTAGAAATAAAAGATTTAGTTACGCTCAACAGAAAAACAAAAAAGTGTTTAAAATTTGTTTCATTCTAGGATGGATCATCTTACAGAGTTGTTGAGCTTTATGACATTGACACCAAGTATGAAAAAACATGCATTTCTACCCATTTTTAAAATATGAATTACCTATTTTGGCAATAAAGGCTAGTGTAATATAACAGCAAAAAATAAACACTTGTACCAATTTTCTCAGCGTAATATCTGCAATAAGTTTAATATTTATCTTCCCTTATTCCCACTGTTGCCTATTAATTGTCCTGTTTAAGTTCTGCATCCATTTAATTGTACATTCTTTGACTTCTTTCTGAATAATTTTGGTAACAATTTGTAAATAAACGGCTATAAGTATTCTTAATTTCGTGTTACAAGCTCTCCAAATTCAGCCAGGTCTCTGGATGTTCTTTCCCCCAGTGATGTTTTGTTTTTGTATTTCTGCAATTCCTTTTGAAGGATACTACTTATCTGAAGATACTGGGCCAATGTGGTGCTTCTCTGATCCTTAAAGTTCAGTGCCCTGAGCTGGACTTGGTGTTCAAGATGGAACTGGACCAAACATGGAACGAAATAGAATTGATTGCTTCCCATGAACTGAGAACTATATTAACACTATGTAAAATTGCATTCACCTTTTTAATAGCCTGGCACTTGTTCGTTCTTAATCTGTAAACAATTACCATTCCAATACCTTCTTTACAAGTACAATGAGCAAATCAGGCAGTGCCCCTCCCATACCTGGCTATTTGATGGTTGTTTCCAAGGCCTTTGCCTCTATTAAATATTCTCTTCCTTTCGACCAATTTCTAGGACCTGTAAATCTCTACATAACAATACACACACACCTAGCCCAGATGTCACAACCACCTTAGAGGGGAAATACAGTTTTTTAAAACCTGATCAGACTTGTGTAGACAAAGTGGGAGTGCCATCAAACCAGCTCTGAGCATTGCTTCCTACTTCACTTGCTCAAGCTGTAAGCTTGTCCAGGCAAAGCAAAACCTAGCGTTGACAATGCTCAATATTTTTCACCCATCCTTAACCATTAGTTTTTATTCATGGGGGCGGAAGGGGAGATGCACAAATTATTTTATGCCACCACAAATTATGAAAATCCCTGTCCTAGGGTACTGCCCAGTTTTGCTATCCTACCTAATATTGTGTCCATCTGCAAATACCAGAAGGATTCCCTCCCCAGTCTTCTCCAAATCACTAATATGGAATCCAGGACTGAACCCAACAGCACCCACTTGACACCTATCTTCACTTCGACAAGGAACTGTTCAGAACACTCCAAATACAATGTTAAGCCCACTTTCCCTTTAATCATAAGGCCATCTGCCCCAGATTTAACCAGCTTGCTAATTAGAATGTCATGGAATACTTCTGTCAAAAGCTTTGCTGAGATGAAGATACATCTACAGAATTGTCCCCATTTACTAAGAAAATTATCCAGCATTAAATGAAGTATGGATAATCTTACGCTCCATGGGCTGCCTCGGGGATGTCCAAAGTCAAGATGGTGGCCACAACGGTGGGGTTTTTATGTGCCTCAGACGTAAAAAACAAGCAGAGCTTTGCTCTCACTGTTGCAGCTGCCATCTTGACTTTTTTACCTGTCCTGCAAGCACCTCTGATCTGTCTTGATCTTTTGGTGTTCCTCTGCCTTGCCCTGTGGCACATGCTTCTTCATCTGCTCTAGTTGTGCTTGATTTCCACATATGTCTGTATATATTTAGTAATAAAATTTTGTTTTTGTTTTTTTTTACATACACGTTGAAATATATGTGTCATATATTCCCACCTTAAAAAGAGAATTCAGAAAGTGTGGGCAGGAAAAATGAGAGATTCATTCTTTTATTAATTCCTTGCATCCTTTATAAAGTTATATGGTAGTTAATAAACTCCCTTGTATCATTCAGAGGCAGTCTGTTGACCTAGGAAAAGTCAATAGAAATATTTAAAATAATCCTATCCTGCCATAAATTTAATGAAAGACAATGCCAAATATTGTGACTAATGGGGCATGATCTACATACCAGGGACAGTTTTGAATTATCTTGCCCGCCCCACCCATCCAAACACTTACTGGTGAATTATTTTGTGATTCTAGTTTGAAATCTATTCTAGATAAATGCATTACGAGCAGGAAAAAAGTTAACTTCCTATCATTTTGACCATTACAATCAGACTGAATTTCGCTGCATAAAACTGAGGCCTTAACAGTCTTCAAATATTCAATGTCAGTTTGGGACTTTGCAGGTCTGTGTTCTGATTCTTATCTGACTAGAATAATGCTAGTTAGTCATTCAACAGTAGGATCTTACAATGAAGAGGGTTTTTTAAAGCCATAATGCTCTATTTACAGTCCATCCTCCAGCCACTAGTTGGTGCTACCAGATTTGATTTCTACTTTTTATCTACAACATATCTAAATGTTTCCAGCTGTGCTAATATAAACATTGAATAGCTACTCTCTGCTTCAATTCTTGACCTACAAAAGACCTGTGTTTTGCCTTTTACACTATATTGTTGAAAATGCATTTTCTACCTGGTGCCTTTTCCATCCACCTTATCAGGAACAACAAGGAGGATGTAACCTGAAGCCATCACATCAGATAAAGCGTTTCACATCCAACCCCCTTTCCGGCCACTTCCCCAGAAATCTTGACCTCTGCATGGAAGGTGATCTGCTGCAGCTTCTCCATCCTATGTCTTAGTCTTACTTCTGTGTAGATTTCATGACTTGGCTTTGAAGGGTCAAATTTCCCCCTTTCCTCTTCTGCAACCCGTTTATTATAGCACCTTGCCTGATAAGCTTGTGCATATCTGGTGCACCAGAGTTGGCCTAATATCCATCTAGCGATAGATAGATAGATAGATAGATAGATAGATAGATAGATAGATAGATAGATAGATAGATAGATAGAATCTACCATATCTATCTCTGTCTCTGTCTCTCATCTATCATATACCTACCTACCTAACCTCAATGTTCTCTACATTTAGATGCCCCAAAACACAGTTCTGCTTAATGATGGTTTGACATTCATGAGAGATCCCCCCCCCCCGCCGCTTCCCCAATGTAGATTATGAATTTTGAATATATGTTTTTATAAAAGAAACCCTACTCCAATTCAATGTCTTGTGCAAAAAGCCAAAAGAAAACTTCTAATTTTTCAAGCAGACTGTAATATTAGTACTTGGTTTATATCGACACGGATCTTTCACGTTCTGTACCACTTTCTTGTAGAAAAAGCAGTGACTCCTTTGAGTCAATCTGAACATCTCCGTGAAGTTTTCTTGCCGGGAAACGGTGGCTTTCTGTTATCTTCCTCCAGAATTGTTTTTTTTCTTTTCCCCCTATTTTCCATACTAGCCTCTGGCCCTGGAATTTCCCTTCCAGGTCTTCTATCCAAGTATTAACCACTTTGCTGTGCTATTTTGCTTACCCACCTCCAAATATTCCTTTCTAAAGGAGTGCTTTAATACAAGTGGCCACCAGATGCTGCTTAAACCCTGTGGAAGGCATTACAGTCATTCCGTATGATAAATTCTAAGTGTGTGTCCAATATGCCTTTCAATCACTTTGGTTTTTAAGGACTACGACTGAGTCATAAACTGGAGGGATGGGAGATCACTTGGAGGGCAACCAGTAGTAGTTTAGAAGTACAGGATCTCCCTCAACCAGCATGGCACTTACCACCATCATCATGTACAACTAGTCATCATATTTTTTTATTCACTTATCAAATACATTATATGGCCACCCCTCTCATATGCATGACTCTGGGCAGCTAACAGTTAAAATAGGAGAAAAACAGAATAAAAAAGAAAAACAACCAAAATCAGAAACAACATAAATAACATAAAGGAGCCACTGAGACATTACACCTTCAGTGTAATTCACCTTCAGTCATTACACAGGACATTACACCTTCAGTGTAACCATGACTCACCCATACTATCAGGGCCCTAGGCTTGATGACAGAACCAGGTTTTTAATGCCTTATGAAAGGCTAGCAGGGTCTATTCCACATTTTTGCCATGACCTCAGACAAATTCACCTGGAGAGCTCCATTTTATCCCCACAATCCTACGTGGAACGGTGAGTGGGTGAGTGGGTTCGTTAGCTGGTTTGGAGAAAAAGTGGCTGACCCCAAATTATAGCGAAGGGTCAACCTGAACTTGAGTCTCTGCAATTGTAATCCAGCACCTAAACCACCATGCTACGCTGACTCCTTCGCCTGTAATTGAGGAGTTCCTACTTAAAGAAATTCACAAATGAATACAAGTGTAAATTGGGAATCCTGTATGAATGTTTAAATACACAGGTTTACTTGCAATACCCCCAACATCATTAAGATTTTTCTCTGAAATTTCTTTGTATGTTTGCTGCATGGAAACCATGTCATTTTATACACCAGTTTCATTTTACTATTTAAAAGTAAGTTCCCTGTTGATGCCGAGTTTGAAGAAACATACTCAGCTACACTCACAGTGATGGGACAGGCTTGGGTATGGGTTTGGGGGAATTTCTAATGGAACAATAGTTTAAGAAAGACAGAGAGACACTATCAAGGACAATTCTTAAGTAATTTCTATTCCAATTTATTTATTTATATTTCAAATTTGTCACCGCCTGTTTCACTGCAGAGTGACTCAATTTCCTATGAGCATAGCTAAGGGAAGGCTGGCAGTTCCGGGGAATGAAATACCAGTAGTCCTCAGGTTACAACAACTCATTCAGCAACTGTTCAAAGTTACAATGACGCTGAACGAGGGGGACTTAACGACCAGTCATCAACATTCCAGCCATCACAGCATCCCCACGGTCACATGATCATGGTCCAGGCGCTTGGTGTCTGGCTGATGATTATGACATTGCAGCGAACATATGATGGGATGTAAATCTAATAAATAAAAAAAAAATAGAAGGTAAAAGGAATATTCTGGAATAGCATTGGTATTTCATTTATTTATTATTTACCTATCTGTGTATTGTCGAAGGCTTTCACGGCCGGCATACGATGGCTGGTGTGGATCTTCCGGGCTGCGTGGCCGTGGTCTTGAAGTTTTGTTTCCTAACGTTTCGCCAGCACCTGTGACCGGCATCTTCAGAGTGCAGGAGCACAGACAGGAGCAGTTCTCTCTGTGCCCAGGGTGATGTGACCCTTCTGTGGGTATTTATAGAGATCTGAGGGGGGGGAAAGGGGCGATTGGGTTTGTGTGGGGGGGTGAGTTACTGAGTGGCTGCTTGTTTTGGTGTCAGCATCTGTGTGTATCTTCCTGGGGATTAGGCAGGGTTTTTTCTTCTATTGAATTGTTAACGAGGGGCTGCTGGGGGTGATTAGCAAGTTCATTGTGTGAACTGTTCACATGTCCTGGTGGTTGAGCTGAGTTCGTTGACCTTTTGCAGGCTGTATTTTTCAGGATTGGTAGCCAGGTTTTGTTGATTTTTAGACTCTCCTCTTTTTTGTGAATCTCAATGGCTTCCCGGTATAGCCTGGTATAGTGGCTGTTGGTGTTGTCCAATATCTCTGTGTTTTCAAATAGGATTTTGTGTCCAGTGTACTTGAGAGCATGTTCAGCTACTGCAGATTTTTCTGGTTGCTGTAGTCTGCAGTGCCTTTCGTGTTCTTTTATCCTGGTATGGATGCTGCGTTTTGTGGTCCCGATGTATACTTGCCCGCAATTGCATGGTATGCGGTATACTCCTGCAGCGGTGAGGGGATCCCTTTTGTCTTTTGCTGATTTTAGCACTTCTTGTACTTTTCTGATGGGTCTGAAGATTGTTTGGAAATTGTGTTTTTCCATCAGTTTTCCCATGCGGTCTGTGACCCCTTTGATATAGGGCAGAAATACTTTGTTGGTGGGTGGCTGTTTTTCTTCTTCAGTCGCATGTTGCTTTCTTGGTTTGATGGCTCTTTTTATTTCATTTTTGGAGTAGCCATTCGCTTGTAGGACCCAATTAAGGTGGTTTAGTTCAGAGTTTAGGAATTGGGTTTCGCAGATCCAATTGGCACGATCCATGAGGGTTTTGATAATGCCTCTTTTCTGACGTGGGTGGTGGTTGGAGTTTTTGTGTAGGTACCAGTCTGTGTGGGTGGGTTTTCTGTAGACTTTGTGTCCTAATTTGAGGTCTGGTTTGCGTATGACCAACGTGTCTAGAAATGGAAGTTGGCTATCCACTTCTTTTTCCATGGTGAATTGTATATTGGGGTGGACGCTGTTTAGGTGGTTCAGGAACTTCTCTAGGTCTTCTTCATCCTGACTCCAAATTGCAAAGGTGTCATCCACAAATTGGAACCAGACTGTTGGGGTAGCGGGTGCGGTTTCTAAAGCCCGTTTTTCAAAATGTTCCATGTAGAAATTTGCTACGACTGGGCTCAGGGGGCTTCCCATGGCGACACCGTCCATCTGTTCATAGTACTCATTGTCCCATAGGAAGTAACTGGTTGTTAGGCAGTGCTGAAATAAGGCTGTGATGTCTTCTGGAAAGATCTGTTTGATGAGTGCCAGGGTGTCCCTCACTGGTACCTTGGTGAACAGGGAGACCACGTCAAAGCTGACCAGTTTGTCCATGGGGTTGAGTTTCAGGGTGCTGATTTTGTCGATGAAATGTCCTGAGTCTCTGATGTGGGCTGGAGTCTGTCCAACGTGGGTCTGTAGAAGGGTGGCCAGATGTTTGGATAATTCATATGTCGGGGAGCCAATGGCGCTTACGATGGGTCTGAGTGGGATCGAGTCTTTGTGGATTTTGGGGAGTCCGTATAGTCTGGGTGTAAGGGCTTCTGTCTTGCATATGCGTTGAAGTACGTTGGGGTGAAGGGAGGAGCTCCTCGTCAGGGTGTTGGTTTGTTTCATGATTTTGCTGGTCGGATCCCGTTTTAGTTTTCTGTATGTGGTGGGGTCTAGTAGTTCTCTAACTTTGTCTTTGTATTCATCTGTTTTCATAATTACCGTGGCGTTGCCCTTGTCAGCCGGCAGGATGATGATGTCAGGGTCCGAATTGAGGGTTTCTAGGGCATTTCTCTCTTTCCTCATTATGTTGCTGGTGGGAGGCTTTGCTCTCCATAGGATCCTTGCTATCTCACCCCTTATTTCCTCTGCTTCCTCTTCAGGACGGTGGTGGATGGCTGATTCCACATTGGCGATGATATCTTCCACAGGAATTCTGGGGGGTGTGATTGCGAAGTTTCCTCCCTTGGCTAGGATGGCGGTTTCTTCTGGCGCGAGTTGGCGTTCCGTCAAATTGATGACAATGCGGGCGGGATCCAGCACCGGTTTTGGTTGACTGTTTTGGCATTTGTTAAACTTTTGCTTTTGCCTGGTTGTGTGGTCAATGATATCCTTTTCCATTTTCCTGTAGGTTAGGGTGTCAATCTTGTCCCAGTCCTGGCTTCTCATTTTCTGACTGATGCTGATGTGTGTGTCCAATAGTTCTTTGTCTGTGATGGCAAGTTTTCTGCGGGTTGTGTGTATTCTCTCACGTAGGAGGGCTTGTTCAAGTCGGTCGTAAATGCGGTTAGCTTGTGGAGATTTGAGAGTCCTTTTCGTTCTGAGAAAAGCTGGGATGGTCCCAGTGTCTCTGCATCGTAGCAGGAAGGTTAAGGAGCATAGTAGGTGTGCTTTTTTGTTCTGGAGTGTTCCTAGTCTCTGTGTCTGTCGGAACATTTCCTCCCCATAGAGGCGTTCAATGTATCGTCGAAGGCTTTGTTTCCTAACGTTTCGCCAGCACCTGTGACCGGCATCTTCAGAGTGCAGGAGCACAGACAGGAGCAGTTCTCTCTGTGCCCAGGGTGATGTGACCCTTTTGTGGGTATTTATAGAGATCTGGGGGGGGGGGAATCTCTATAAATAGATATGAGATACCTTTGGCGTGATGGCTGTCTAGGCTGTGGCTCTTCCACCTGTCTTCCAAGGTCATTCTCACAGCCCATTACATCCTGCTATTGTTGAGGGATGTGGAGGAGGGGGGACCCAGGGCCAAGGAACCTCTCTCCTAACCTCTCCTAATTGGCCACTTGGGCTCCCAGAGATGGGCTCCCTTCTGGATGATCCCAAATGGCAGCAAAGAGATCCAGAAGCCTCAAACTCATCTCAAAGTTTTACCCAATTTCCCAATTGGTAACACTTGTAAACCAAAAAAATGCCTCCATGTGTCTGTGGGGGGTCTATTGGTGTGGGGAGAGGGGGAAAAGTTGTGTATGGATGAGGGTGGAGAAAAATAAAAAGAAAGTTGTGTGTCAGAGGAAAGAGTGCTTCCCTAGCTCTCAAAAGCTCATGGTTTTTAATAAGAATTGTTGATTCGCAAAGATGCTACTGGACTCCTGATTTTTCAATTCAATGTCCAGGGAGAGGTGCATTACAGCCTTTTATCCAGACAACCAAAGGCACTTTTTATTAGAAACGGCCCTGGAGAGTGGGAATGTGGACATAGTACCACTTTGCTGTAATGAATTTTAAATTGTTATAGAAAAGGGCAGCATTTGGGTTCCCATGCACAAAGTCCACAGGACTTCTAGAGCTGAGACCCAAAGCCGACACGCTGTCATGTACTGTCACCGCACCTGATGAAGAACAATTCAGCTCCGATTTCAGTGTGGCATTTGGCGATGCCGAATCCTTGTGGATGATAATTTCTGTCCTGGGAAAAGCCTCATCTGCTGTTTCACCAGCAACATATTCTCAGCCATCTGCACTGCCTCCTACATACAGCCTTAATCAGCACACACGTATGTGTACCTTCTGCTGAACTTAGAATCAGATTCTTTTATGAAGCTCATTAGCTCCTCAACAACAAAGAGTTCTTCAAGGCTCTGCTGGCAACAACAAAGGACCAGCTAATCTGGATTTATCGCCAACAGGAGTCTGGAGGAGACAGCTAGAATGGCAAGGCTGAATTATTTATTTGCTCGTGGGATTTGCTAGCATTTGGGGTAGGGCTTGCAAGAAGCATCTCCTGCTTGGCAGAATAGCTGTTATGTAATGACAGATCTCCCATTATAATTCCAAAATGCAGACCTGAACTTAAATCCATTCAGGCTTTTCAATTTCTTCACCTCAAATTCGATCACCTTTCAACATAAATACTTGCGTAATTCCGCTGAACGGTGAATGAATGTTGTTATGTTGACCCTAGGTCCTTCAGAAATGGTGTTTTGACTCAAGTAAATCAGATGGGATTCAACGGGACCTACTCCCAGACTGTGTGAGTGTAGGATTGACACCGTAGGAAATTTAAGAGATCATAAGAGACGTGCTTGGATCAGCGACAATGGGAGCAATTTTAAATGTTCCATCCATATCAATGACTACACTGTGCTGTGAATGCTGGTCGCAAACCATATCCTGTTAGCATTTTGTGTGGATCAAAAATCTAAAAGAAAAAGTCTGCAAAACAAAGTAGGCCTCTGAAACTTGTATCTAAGCAAGACACCCCCAAAAAGACTTCATAATTGGTGCAATTTGTGTTAAAACCTTCATCAGAAAAAATCATGTGTCAAAGAACAAATACTGGGTGATTTGCATTGTTAAAAAAAATTGTGCTACGTGTATGCTAACACATAACTTAATAGAAGATATATAGCTTCTATACCGACATAGACCTTCTGTATATTGCAAACATAAGCAATTAATTTTATTTACAGATTTTTTTTTATGCCACAGAAAAATCCACCGGACCAGAATATTGCCCTTCTAATGTGGACAGCAAAGCAAACAGGATTTTCAGTTACTGGTGCCTGGTATTAACCACCCCTCTGAGCAAACTGACTTGCAGAGGATTTTTATGTAGCCAATATGGTATCACCCAAGTTCTAGAGAGAAATATCAGCAAGTTTGGAAGGCGAGGGTGGGTGACCAAATAATGAACAGGAGCTTTCTCTAATGCAGCATTAACATCCAGTTACAACTTTATGACACCAGATTTGCCTAAAATACTAAAGCACAGCACATCCGCTCCTTTATTAATCTTTGCTATGAGCAATGAGCAGGCTAGGATCAAATCTATATTAAAACAACAACATATAATTACCCCCATTATATGAGGTACTCTATTGTGCAATAAAAAGCAATAATACAGAGGACTGTTTGGCAAACAGCTAATCCAGTGTTGTCCAAACTTGGCCACTTTAAGCTGAGTGGACTTCAACTCCCAGAATTCCCCAGCCAGCATGGCTGGCTGGGGAATTCTGGGAGTTGACGTTCACTCATCTTAAAGTGGCCAAGTTTGGACAACACTGAGCTAATCTGTAGGATATCTCTCTGCATATCCACCCCCCAATCGTCCAAGAACACAGAAGACAATTCTGGGAGTTGAAGTCCACTCATCTTAAAGTGGCCAAGTGGACAACACTGAGCTAATCTGTAGGATATCTCACTGCATATCCACCCCCCAATCGTCCAAGAACACAGAAGACAATTGGACATTTCCGGCCTGCAAAATCCTCCCACATATCCCACTTGGAGAATGAATAGAGTAAGTGCAGTCTAGCCACAAAAGTTTATGCAATAGTAAATCTTTAAGGTATTACAAGGATCCTTCTTAAGAAAACCAGGCTGTCCCTCGCACTCCTTTTTGATAGCTGCTCTTTCAGTAATTGGAGGTCCATCATTTAAACTATGGCAGGTTCTTTTCTCTGGCTGTTGATCTATCAATATATTCATCCAAGGAAAAAGGGAAAGTGGAATTCAGGATATTAAATAACTAATGCATGCAAGTCTGAAAAAATTAAAATAACTTGATAATGGATATAAAGGATACTTTGCATGGCATGGAGAAGGAAGTCAGGAATAAGTTTTTCTTCCTCTCTTAACACATTAGGGATACAGATCATCCAATAAAGCTGGCCAGAAGGAGATTTAGACAAGAAAATTCTTCTTCACACAGTGCATAAATAACCTGTGGATGCCATTACCTGTCAGGCCCAGCCCAAGAACAACAGGGAAACAGTTCTGCCAAATTTAGTTCTTTTATTGCATACACCATATAGAAAGAATCTTGCCAGACTAAATCTGTAGTACTGGAACTAGTGGATATACCCTGGGAAATTCTAGGGAGTGGCTATCCCGAACCTCTTACACCTCCCACGCTCCTGCTCCGGTCTTTTGTCTCTTTGCCCTTCCTGGAATGCACCACCTCCTTCCTTGCTCTCTACTGCAATCCACCCCATCACTACACCATAGGGTGATATGAAGGTTTGCAGAGGGAAATCATAGAGTTGGAAAGACCTAATAGGTTATTAAGTCCAACCCCCTGCACACTGCAGGATTCACTAACCAGTCTTTTTCAACTTGGCAACTTTAAGATGTGTGGACTTCAATTCCCAGAATGCTGGCTGGGGAATATTGGGAGTTGAAGTCCACATATCTTAAAGCTGCCAAGTTTGAAAAACATTGCACTATGCCAACCATGCACAGGGCAGAGGGAATGCCTCGAAGGACAGGAGGAAGAGCCACTATCAAGGCAATGGTCAGATAAGGAGTGTCTGAGTCCTGGGCAAGAAAGTAACTTGAGAAAACATCTTAGACAAGCCCCTGTCTAGTTCATACACAGATAAAGGGAGGGAGAGGGAAGGGCATTTAGACTAACAAGATTCTGTTACTATAGCTGTTCCAGTAAAAGTAGTCCTGACCTATATGGTTTCTTAGTCTGGTCTACCTTATAGGGCCCCTTCATGGATCACTGCCTTGTCGTGGCGAAGGGGCTTGCGTAACTCAGTGAAGCCATGAGCTATACCGTGCAGGGCCACCCAAGACGGACAGGTCATGACAGAGAGTTCTGACAAAATGTGGTCCACTGGAGAAGGAAATGGCAACCCACTCCAGTATCCTTGCCAAGAAAACCCCATGGACAATGTTAAAAGGCTAAAAGATATGACGCCGGAAGATGAGCCCCTCAGGTCGGAAGGTGTTCAATATGCTACTGGGGAAGAGCGGAGGGCATTTCCAAGTAGCTCCAGAAAGAGTGAAGCGGCTGGGCCAAAGCCGAAAGGACGTTCAGCTGTGGATGTATCTGGAAGCGAAAAGAAGGTCCGATGCTGTAAAGAACAATATTGTATAGGTACCTGGAATGTAAGATCTATGAACCAAGGCAAGCTGGATGTGGTCAAACATGAGATGACAAGATTGAACGTCGACATCTTGGGAATCAGCGAACTGAAATGGACGGGAATGGGTGAATTTAATTCGGGTGACCATTATATCTACTACTGTGGGCAAGAAACCCTTAGAAGAAATGGAGTTGCACTCATAGTGAATAAGAGAGTGGGAAAGGCAGTAATGGGGTACAACCTCAAAAACGACAGAATGATCTCAGTGCGTATCCAAGGCAAACCATTCAATATCACAGTCATCCAAGTCTATGCCCCAACCACTGATGCTGAAGAAGCTGAAGTTGACCGCTTCTATGAAGACCTACAACACCTTCTAGAACTAGCACCAAAAGATGTCCTTTTCATCATAGGGGATTGGAATGCTAAAGTAGGAAGTCAAGGAGTAATCGGAATAACAGGCAAGTTTGGCCTTGGAGTACAAAATGAAGCAGGGCAAAGGCTAATAGAGTTCTGTCAAGAGAACAAGCTAGTCATAGCAAACACTCTTTTCCAACAACACAAGAGACGACTCTACACATGGACATCACCAGATGGTCAATACCGAAACCAGATTGATTATATACTTTGCAGCCAAAGATGGAGAAGCTCTATACAGACAGCAAAAACAAGACCAGGAGCTGACTGTGGCTCAGATCATGAGCTTCTTACTGCAAAATTTAGGCTTAAATTGAAGAATGTAGGGAAAACCACTAGACCACTCAGGTATGACTTAGATCATATTCCTTGTGAGTACACAGTGAAGGTGATGAATAGATTTAGAGGATTAGATTTGGTAGACAGAGTGCCTGAAGAACTATGGACGGAGGTCCGTAACATTGTACAGGAGGCAGCAACTAAAACCATCCCAAAGAAAAAGAAATGCAAGAAAGCAAAATGGCTGTCTGATGAGGCTTTACAAATAGCTGTGGAAAGAAGGAATGTAAAAAGCAAGGGTGAAAGGGAAAGATATAAGCAACTGAATGCAGATTTCCAGAGAATAGCCAGGAGAGATAAGAAGGCCTTCTTAAATGAACAATGCAAAGAAATTGAGGAAAACAATAGAATGGGGAAGACTAGAGATCTCTACAAGAAAATTGGAGATATGAAAGGAACGTTTAGTGCAAAGATGGGCATGATAAAGGACAAAAAAGGCAGGGACCTAACAGAAGCAGAAGAGATTAAGAAGTGGTGGCAAGAATACACAGAAGAACTATACAAGAAAGATCTTAATGTCCCTGATGTCCACGCTGGTGTGATCACTGACCTTGAGCCAGACATCCTAGAGAGTGAAGTCAAGTGGGCCTTAGATAGCATTGCTAACAACAAAGCTAGTGGAGATGACAGGATTCCAGCTGAGTTATTTAAAATACTAAAAGATGATGCTGTTAAAGTGCTGCACTCAATATGCCAGCAAGTTTGGAAAACGCAACAGTGGCCACGGGATTGGAAAAGGTCAGTTTATGTTCCAATTCCAAAGAAGGGCAACGCCAAAGAATGCTCAAACTATCGCACAATTGCACTCATTTCACATGCTAGCAAGGTTATGCTCAAAATCCTACAAGCTAGGCTTCAGCAATACATGAACCAAGAACTACCGGATGTACAAGCTGGGTTTCGAAGAGGCAGAAGAACTAGAGATCAAATCGCCAACATTCGCTGGATCATGGAGAAAGCACGAGAGTTCCAGAAAAATATCTACTTCTGCTTCATTGACTATGCAAAAGCCTTTGATTGTGTGGATCACAACAAACTGTGGCAAATTCTTAAAGAGATGGGAGTACCAGACCACCTTACCTGTCTCCTGAGAAATCTGTATGCGGGCCAAGAAGCAACAGTTAGAACTGGTCATGGAACAACCGATTGGTTCAAAATAGGGAAAGGTGTACGACAAGGCTGTATACTGTCACCCTGCTTATTTAACCTATATGCAGAGTACATCATGAGAAATGCCAGGCTGGAAGAATCACAAGCCGGAATTAAGATTGCAGGGAGAATCATCAACAACCTCAGATATGCGGACGATACCACCCTAATGGCAGAAAGTGAAGAAGAACTAAAGAGCCTCTTGATGAGGGTGAAAGAGGAGAGTGCAAAAGCTGGCTTGAAACTCAACATTAAAAAAACTAAGATCATGGCATCTGGACCCATCAATTCCTGGCAAATAGAAGGGGTAGAAATGGAAGCAGTAACAGACTTCATTTATTTGGGCTCCAAGATCACCGCAGACGGAGACTGCAGCCATGAAATTAAAAGACGCTTGCTCCTTGGGAGGAAAGCTATGGCAAGCCTAGATAGCATATTAAAAAGCAGAGACATCACCTTGCCGACAAAGATCCGCATAGTCAAAGCTATGGTTTTTCCAGTAGTAATGTATGGCTGTGAGAGCTGGACCATAAAAAAGGCCGAGCGCCGAAGAATTGATGCCTTTGAACTGTGGTGCTGGAGAAGACTCTTGAGAGTCCCCTGGACTGCTAGGAGGTCAAACCAGTCAATCTTAAAGGAAATCAACCCTGATTGCTCATTGGAAGGATCGATAATGAAGCTCAAGCTCAGATATTTTGGTCACCTAATGCAAAGAGAGATCTCTTTGGAGAAGACCCTGATGCTGGGAAAGATTGAAGGCAAAAGGAGAAGAGGACGGCAGAGGATGAGATGGTTAGATAGCATCACTGAAGCAATGAGCATGAAACTGAGCAAACTCAGGGAGGCAGTGAAGGACAGGAAGGCCTGGCGCAATATGGTTCATGGGGTCACGAAGAGTCGGACACGACTTAACGACTAAACAACAACAAAACCTTATAAGGCTGACAATCCCCAATAGATGACCATTCCCAAAAGTATGAAAACCTTCAGTGAAGGAAAGAACCCATTCCACACAGTAATCTTTTCCACCAATCGACAGCTTGTACTATCAAGACATTCTTTCTGATGTCTAATCTGTATCTGAGAGCCAGTTTGGTGTAGTGGTTAAAGCACCAGCCTAGAAAGCAGGAGACTGTGAGTGTGGCACAAAGCCAGCTAGTTGGCCTTGAGCCATTCATTCTCTCTCAGCCTTAGGAAGGAGGCAACGGCAAACCACTTCTGAAAAACTTTGCCAATAAAACTGGAGGGAGTTGTCCAGACAGTCACCAGGAGTCAACACTGACTCGAAGGCACAAAAAAATAAAATAATAAAATATAATATAATTTTAAAATTCTGTATCTACATCCTTGAAGTTTCATCCCATTCATTCTAGTCTTACCCTTTGGAGCAAGTGAGAATAAGTCCAAACCCTTCATGATGTGACAGCCCTTCAGATATTTGAAGACAACTATCATGTCCCCTTTCAACCTCCCCTTCTGCAAGCTAAACATATATAAGTCTTTTAATTGTTCCTTGCAGGACTTGGTTTCTAATCTTTTCACCATGCTGGTGGCCCTTCTCTGGCCTTGCTCTAGTTTATCAATGTGTTTTTGAAACTGAAGTATGCAGAACTGAACAAAATGCTCCAAGTGAGGTCTGACCAAGGCAGAGTAAAGCAAGATCATCACCTTCTGCAATCTGGACTCTGTGCTCTTCTTGATGCTCTTCAAGATGTCATTGACTTTCTTTGAAGCTGTATTTCACTGTTTGGTCATGCTGAGCTTGTGATCCACTACTACATCCATGTCCTTCTCACATATGCTACTCGAGCCATATTTCTCCCATCCTGTACATGCTACCTTTTAAGTTGGGAGCAGCACACAAGGAAAAAAAAGAGCAGGAGATGACAATGTTTCCATCTCCTGCTTGAAAACACCCTAGAGGCATCTGGTTGGCCACTATAAGAAACAAAATACTGATCTGATCCAACAGGACACAGGCATCCACAGGGGGTGGCAAGTGAAGAAACATCTATTGTGATCCAAACTCCACCCCTTAGTGCAACATCACAACACAAGAATGAAAGGGCAGAGCTTGCATTGTGATGTAATGAGAGATGTTTTGTTACTTTGGCATCACTGCAGCTAGCTACATATGAGATCCAGGGCTATTCTGTGCCTTGACTTCCATGGAAGAGGCATCTTTTGCTTGTCGGTCTCAAGGAGCAAAACCAATAACTGGTTTAGCCAGCCCTGGATGCTTTCCTTCACCAGTCTGGTGCCTCCCAGGTGTGCTGGGACTCCAGAATCTCCATCATCACCAATGTGCTCCTCAGATGGGTAGGAAATCTGGGAGTTGTCACCCCAACATATCTGGAGGATGCTGGGGTCATTGGCTGTACTATCAGCCTCCAAAATGTCTGGAAGCTTTGTGTGAGAAGGCAGCTTGATTGTCACCCCCACACCATTTCTCCCATAATGTAGTCACATGCAAAGGAAAGATGTCCAAGCAAAATAATTTCAAAGGAGACCTTTTCCAGAAGCTGGTTATGACATGGATAACTAAAGGAAATAAGAATTTATATTCTTTTCTGTTCAAATGAGTTCAGTGTTTATTTTTGAAAAAGATAAGCGGGGCTTTGTGTAAACACTTACTCCAGAAATATGTATCTGCTGTTTGATAAGGAAAGTAAATGAAAAAAAAAAATCCATCTTTAAAAAAAAAAGAGGGAAGCATGTTTTATTTTTATGCATTTTTATCTCGCCAACATGGCTCCAAGAAAACTCCTGAGCAACTGTTACAGTAAGTGTTTTTAAATGATCTCACTAAATTTGTGATGTTGTTTTTAAACTTCGCTTGAATGCTTTTATAAACCACTAGACTTACTTCACAGGGACATAGCATATCATTTGTATAAATAAAAAGATGGGAGCAGGCAAAAAGTTTCATTGGTTTTCATCTTTTCAAACTTTGTGATCTGAAGGCCATATAATTGTCATTACAAATTCAGTGCTAGGACCTGCTGGGGTTATTATAGAAAATCTTACAGGGGCTTCCACAGAGGACAACCTTTCTAATTCCCCAAAGTGCCCCAGAGTCCCCAAACTCTTCAGTTCATTGACCTCTTCATGAAGTTTCAGATTGTTCATCGACCCCCAAACATTTATTATATGAAAATAATTTAATAAATATTACTTAAACTAATAATACTATGAATAATAACAACAACAGTAATAATAACAACTCAAGGCTGCTCTCATTAGTGGCTGATCATCCAACCCTGGGTTACACTGTCTCATTGTTAGCCACATTTACTACAGGAAAAGTTACGGAGATCACAGGGCCGATATCACCCATCGGCGGGCCGGCTCCCCACAGCAGTGGGTGTGTTCAGCTTGCTCAGTAGTGTGTGATGAGTGATCTATGTTCAACCTCTTCTTTAGATGGAATCCAACTTCATGGTCCACTAGAGTGATGCCTACAGCTGAATCATCTACTTGGGATAGAGTTAAGCCATGTGACCTCAGTTATGTGTATTTTCAATGCATGGAAGTCATCCGGCACTCTTGTGCATGTAGAGCCAATCTTTGGGCCTTTATCCACTGCCACATTAAAGTGCGATCCCACCACCACTGAGTCAATTAAAAAGCTACATTAGAATCAAAATTGCTGTCCCCACTGCTAATCCCTGTTCTCCCTGCTCTGGGTTGTCACTGAATGGTGGTGTTCTGATTTTGCACATGTAGGGCATGTGACACTTCTGAGTATCACAAACCAGCAGAAAATAACCACCAGCCCCAACAATGATGCAGGAGCAGGGTGGTGATGGGGCTTAGGGCCCTCCATGAGGATTTAAATGATCTCAGGTGCACTGTTTGTGGCCACCTTTTGGATCCTGTTCAATAATTGCCTAGAAAAGGTAGCGTCCTAACTTGTTAAAGCATCTTCTGCTACGTTCCCAAAGGCTTTTTGAGGGAAAAGCAACAACAAACACCCACATCCTGTAAATGCTACAGTTAAATGGACATCTCCCTCCCGCAAAGGCAGCTGCTCTTCAATTATAAGATGACACACCTTTTCCAGAAATGAGTTCATTGCTGTTGTAGCTTGTGTTAGAAATGCAGGCCCAAACCCATCTTTTGTAAACATCTGCATGACCCTCATGATTCATTGAGACATAAGGTCTATCCAAAAATGGCCACTCTTAAACTTAGCTGCTTTCAGGCAGCTCAGCATTGGCTAATGGATGGCCCTTTAGTTTGTTTTCGAATTCAAATTCCCACCAGTCTTAGTAAGCATAGCCAGTGGTGAGGGATGTTGGGAGTTGCAGTGCAACAGCTTCTAGAGGGCCACATACCATCCATTCCTGCAGTGAACCACATTTAGCCCAATGTGGACCAGTCTACCTTTCTTCCAAGCTTCTTCTTCACCTCTCCTCTCCCTGGCAGCCAAGGGGTTCTGCTTCCACTCTTGATTAGTTTCAACTTGCTTCAAAAATGTTGCACTGAAATTGCATTGAAAACTGAGAGCAGTCCACTTTAAAATTAGCCAGAGCTTGTTGCCTAGACAACATAACAAACCATAGCTAGCTGAAATCAAAAGTTTCCAAATTCCTCCTCCAAGTGACACTGGTAGAAGAGAGCATCAATCCAAAAGCATGAATCTCAAAGAGCTACAGTTTCATTCATGTCATGTTAAAGCTTCAGCCTGAACAAGGTGAACTACTTGTCCTCTATAAAAAGGCTGGAATCCACCGGTGTCTTGTAGACTCCTTGGTGGATAGAGCTGAAGGAAAGAGTGGTAAGGTCCCCCTCCATCTCTTTCTCCAAGACACTGTGCTTTTTTTGTGACACGCTCTCCCCTCCAAAGTGTCAGATTGCCAGGAAATGGATAAATTACTTTTACCAACAGCCATCTAATTCCTTGCATAGCAGAATTGAAATATGGCCTAAAATTATAGGTTGGAGATAGCCCTAGGTTTGAAGGTTACCAACACCATGCCAAACCATTGTTTAGCATGATATTTGGTTATGGTTACTTTCTCATTGCAAGTTTCCTTACTTTGGAGATAGTAGATTAGCCCCTTCTTTCATCCACCCTACATTTCTATCACAACTAAGTAACTTCAAACTTTCTGCAGACTTCTGGACAAAAGGGAGTATGGGCCATATATGCTAGCTTGAGCCTTCGATTGCAAGTCCCAATTTTCAGAGAAATACAGACCCAGGTGAAAGCATCTTCATTTTCACTTATTGTCAATAAAATCACCTTGAGGATCTCAGCTTTCATTTCAGGAAAGCAAGTTTCTAGTACCTAAGCCTTAGAAAAGTATACAGGGCAGGGACGATACCCAGTGAATTGCCAGAGTGAGTAAATAGTGCTTCTCGGTCCTGAATTCTTTTTTGCTGCACCAGAAGGACATAAATATGCGTTTAGCTTATATTATTTATCCAGATTGCCAAACAAAGAAGGAAATCAACCTGGTGGCTCTTTCTTTTTAATGAAGCCACCAAGTTCCCATAATGCTCTGCAGACTATTGATGTTATTTTATTAAGAGCAGAATATGCCGAGTCCTGGCGACTGGAAGGAAATATTTTGTGGTTACCTCTGTGCAACATCTCAGGCACGGGGCCAGAGCAATTCTGGCATCCATTGCAACATGTACAGACCAACCCACACAGAGATACGCGATCCTCTTAGAATAAACAACTGCCTGAGAACCAGTCCTTTTCATGGCAAATTCTCAAGCAATTTTCTACTTGGAGGCATGTGGGGGGATGAGGGGCAGGGAGCAGGAGAATTACTCAAGTAATGCAAAGAAAATAATGAAAATACAGGAAACAACCATTTATGGACTGTCTTCATGGTTTGGGATATTTTCCACATGAATGCTTGCTTGGGTTGACCCATGGCAATAAACAACAATTTCCTATGCTGGAAGGAAAACTGACACCTGGTTGTTTTTAAAAGAGCAAGTAGTAAAATGTTAAGATTTGTTGTCATTCATATATATCTATATATGAGCACCAGTATGGCATAATGGTTACAGTGTTGGACTTGGGACAGGGTTGCCCAAGTTCTGTTCCTTCCTTAGATATGGAAACCAGTTAGGTGACTTTGGCCCAGTCACTCCTCAGTTCCAAAACAGCATTAGGCTCTGCAACAAGCCAGATGAAAAACAAACTCTTCAACACATCAAGCATTGATGGCTTTGCTGGGTGAACTAGACAAACGCCAGGTGAACTAGACAAATGCAGTGAAACAAGCAGATCCAGCAACAAGTGCTGAGTTGAAAAGCCATCAGAAATGAGCCAAGCATCAGAGAGAGCTGATAAAGTCACACAGAACAATTGGCTGCAAGCTAGAATGAACAGGCATGACTCTCAAGATGGACAATCAAAGAAGCACCTGGGAGACTAGCTGGCCACTGTGAGAACAGACGGCGGGATTGGGATGGGCCAGGGGTCTGATCCAGCACGGCACTGCTTATATTCTTAAATTAAAATAAGAATCATAATCTGTGTCCAATGAAAGGAGTCCCCTTAAATGGGTCTTCTCTAACTTGGTGCTCTCCATGTGTTCTAGGCCTGAAACAGGCAGGATTCCCTGCTAACATCTGAAAGGTGCTAGTGCAGTGAAGGGTGATTTACAAGCTTCTTTTACAAATGTGACATGATGTATTTCCATGGCATAGCATGGGAACGTGAACCAGATCAATGCCCAGAGCAAGAGGCAGAGGCTTTAACTTCTGTCTCTCCCAGTTCTAAGCTGAAATGTTCTTCCTATGGCATATTCAAAAGAGGGAACCAGATCAGAAGAGGCAAAGGCTTTGTCTCTTGGCCCTTCACAGCAACATCCCCCTCCCAAACTACTGCTGTTTATAATAGGAGAAAAGCTTCCACCGGCAACAAAAGGTGAGGGAGGACAGATGGTTCTGCTGTGCCCCCAGTGGGGGTAAAGGGCTAGAGTCTCCCCATCCCATATACGTCCCCTGGCTAGTGGAAGCTCCCACCTCTGCAGGAGGAGATGACACTCATCTGCAGCATATTTTCCCCAGTGCAGATGAAGAAAAAGGCAGATGGAACTGGAGACTTGGTGACTTGGGCAAGAGTTTATAATACAAACAGTGTTGAATTTTGCTTTGCTTCTGGCTCAGCCAGTGTGTTGCTAAAGTAATTATGACATTACTTCATCCTTGGCTTTGCGCCCTGTTTTATCATGCTGAGCAAGTCGTTTTGGGAACATCTTGAGTGGGCTAAATGTTTACAGCTCAACAATGATTAGTCACTGAAACAGCCTCTTATTTAAAACTATCTTATATGATGTAGCCTTTCTTTTTCTTTCTTTCTTTCTTTCTTTCTTTCTTTCTTTCTTTCTTTCTTTCTTTCTTTCTTTCTTTCTTTCTTTCTCTCTCTCTCTCTCTCTCTCTCGCTCTCTCTCTCTCTTTGTTTCCTTCCTTCTTTCCTTCTTTCCTCCCTCCCTCCCTGCCTGCCTGCCTGCCTGCCTGCCTCCAAGGCCCAAAACTCACCAAGATGAACAAATATTAGAGTTGCTAATTGAGAAGATGGTAATGTTAGGACAATGACTTGCATTTCTGACCCAGTTCTTCAGTTCAGATGATGAAAGAAAGACAATAGCTTACAATACACTACCCATTTACTAGGCAAACCCTCCATTAAGTACAATGGGTTAACTTCTGAGTAGACACAGATTGCTTTATGCTGTGAAAATGCAACCCTATGGAAAGGCGTCAGGGTCACCATCATTACTTTGGACCTCCTTTTCTGCAGAGAGACAGATCAGCAAATGAAACAGCCTGGCAACTTCTAAATTAGCTGTTGGCCCATAGGAACATACTGTAACATTACCTTTCTCTTCCTTTGCATTATTTTTGAATAAAATTGGAATTCGTCACTTTCGCCGTGTTTCCCAGCCTGGTGCCCTCCATATCTATGTTAGCAATATTAGTTAGCAATTCTTGGAATTGCAGCTGCAATGTATCCAGGCTGGGTCAAATTGAGGAAAGTCTTATCTTCAGTAGCGAACATGAGTTCGTAGATCTCCACTATATTGGAGATATGCACAGCTCCAATATTCAATTTAGGATGTCAGAAATGTTCATTCTTCTTGCACAAATTCACCCAATCCTCCAAAGGTAAGTTCTTAACAGTACCAACGGAAAGACATCATACAACTAGTGGTCACTGTAGCGAGTGTCAATCAGTTTCCAGGTGCAATTCAAACTACTGGTTTTAACTATTAAAGTCCCATATATCTTGGTGCCTCGGGACCTGTAGGATCTCAGAATTGAGCCATCTGAATCATCTGATGCCTATGTCAGCCATATAAGGTAGACCAGACTGAGAAACAAACACCATGTAGACCTAAAGCCCCTTTTATTAGAACAGCTACAGTAACAAAATCTTGCAAGTCCAAATGTCTTTCCCTTCATCCCTCTTTTACCTTCATGTGAAGTTGTGGGTGGGGGCTGTCTGAGGCATTTTCATAAACTACTTCCTTGGCCTGGGCTCAAGACTCATTTATCAGGTCTTATAAACCCTAATAAATTTTATTATAGAAGTCAAGGTGGCACACATCCTCTGGCCTTTTGGAAACTAATAAACTCTGAATTGTTCTGGAGGGCAATTATGTTGGATATTTATGGATATTATGTTGACATATTTTTCTGCAGAGTCAAGGACAGGAGGAATGTGCATTAACACAGCCATGACAAGGTGCTCATATGTGTTTCTGCCCACCGGTGCTAAAAATCAGCCACAGAGCTTTCTGCATTCTCAAAGTAGGAGATACATGTAGACAGTTGTGAAAGCCCTAAATTATGATGATGATGATGATGATGATGGATGCCCCGCCAACTCCCCACTCCAAACATAGGAAGAACAGTGCCACCCACTTAGCACCATTGCTGTGTAAACTGCAGTTCCCAGAATTATCAACCAAGGAGATCCTTTGGCAAAAACTGCCTAATGAGCTACGCAAACTCATTAGCTGTGTGAGTCTGTGTAACTCACTGTGTAGCTGTGTAGTTTGGGAGGGATGAAGATTTAAAGCTTTTGTGGTGACCAGTTACAATTAGGGAGCACAGCATGGAACTACAGTGAATTGGAGAGAGAGAAAATTATTATCAACCCAAACCAATCTACTGCAGGATGAAGGCCTCTTATGGAAGGTTATGGACAGTCATCTACCATACTAGTTCAGTGCAAGTTGATAGACATTTTTGAACTTCCAGATCTACAGCTGAAAGAGAACGACTGGCCCAAAATCACCCAGCTGGTTTCTGTGCCTGAGAGAGGACTAAAAGCTGGGTTTTCTTCTAATCCAACACTTTAACCACTACACCACTCTGGCTCGTGTGTGTGTGTGTGTGTGTGTGTGTGTGTTTCCTAAGCATGTTCTTCCACTCTCTCTGAAGGAATTTCAGGCCTAGGACCCAAGTAAAACACCAAAGAACAAAAGGGCTAAACCTGATCTTTCCCGAAGTTTATTCAGGAATAGATCCCACTGTTTTAAAGGGGACTTAGTTCCAAGTAAATATATGCTTAGGATTGCATCCAATTGGATGCTTTGCATGTCTTTCTCTTTCTCTTTTTCTTTCTCTCTTTCCCTTCCTCTCTCCCTCGAGATATCTCATATGATCTTCCAGTTGTGTCACTGCCCCTCTGTGCATAATATGTTGGTGGTGAGAAGTAGGGGTGACAAATACATCCCTGCTTCTATTTTCCCTTTTAATGTTTAAACCATTTTTATCTGGTGCATACTCCAGAACACCCCCCCCCCAAAAAAGCTGGTGAGGGCATAATCCCCAAAGTTGCTGGGTGGTGGTAAATCTGGAAGACACAAGGAGAGCCAAGGTTCATCAATACAGTAAGAGGATTCTCTAGTTCTGTTAATTCAAACAAAGGCTGCACTAATTCACTTTCTCAAAAAGTATCCTTGCCGGGAAGCTGGTGAAGTGTACTGCAGCTGAAATGGGTTATTGTTACACCTCTTTCCATTACTCTGAAACCTTCTGATTGCTAACATTTCTGAGTCTGAAAGAGGCTAATGGGAAGAGTTCCTCTGGGATTTAACAGAAGCATAGGACATCAGAGAGGCAGCTAGAAGAGAATTGCACAATGCAAGACAGAACTTCCACCTACACACCTTGGCCATTCTATGTTTGAATAAGTGCAAGGACCCCGCTCATCAGAATTTCATGGAAATTTGATTCTTCTTTAAAGAAACTTCAGAACCAAATTCTCTTCCATCAAACTGAATCAGAACTGGTATGAAAAAGATGCAAGAGAACATTTTTTGTGCATGGCAGTAACCTAGATCACTGAGGTCATGTCCAATGATGCCACAGAAGAAATAAATATGATCCAGCTGAAAGTTCTGTGCAGTTTGGACCTTCTTCCCAGCTATTCCAAGTACTTTCTAGACCTAACCAACACACCTTGATTTAAACTGAGAATCCAAATTTCTGGGCAGAAGAACATGTATCATGACTGATTTTCACTTTAGTTTCATGCTGCCCTGGCTTCAGAGCTCCATTTCATCTTCACAGCAATCCTATGAGGTGGGTTAAAGTATGAAGAACCACCAGCCCAGTATCACACACAGTTTAATGACTGAGCATGGATTTGAATCCATAACATCTTACCCACTTGTATTCATAATAGTTAAAAAAGAATAACTGTATAAGAAGTCGGAAGTCATTCTTTTTGTATTTCTGTTTTTCTTCTTCTCCTTTTCTATTTTCCAGCACTTTTGCTTTCTTTATCTCTAGCTTTCTTTCTTTATATATTTTTTCTTATTAGTTTGTGCAAGTTTTTATCTTTCTGCTTTTTACAATTTAATAAAGCTTTTATTAAAAAAAAAAGAATATATTACCCCCCAAAAAAGGATGAAAAATGACAAGTTAGCATAATATTTTAATATGTTGATGAATACATGTTGATGCAAATATGTAAATCATTACTATATTATTTTTAAATTAGATTTGGACTAGACAGGACTTCCAGGGAAGAAATAGCAAACTGAAGATGGAGCCAACTGTAGCAGAATGAAGAGCCGGAGAGTAGATCAGCTCTTCAAAATTCCTCTCTGGACAAGGAGAGGACTTGAGATCACCCACAAGTGCTTCAGACAGTTGCTCCTCCTGAGAAGACTGCAAGACAGTGGTCTCCAGTGGATTTAGAGCTCAGGGAGATGAAGGAGTAGCCATCTTGTTCAAACCATAGCCAACACCTTCAGAACGACGCTGGGTTCACATACTTCTTTTTCTAACCACTTTTGGAAATTGCTCATTAACTGCTTTTCAACTATTAGGAACCTTTGGATTGACAAGTCTGAAAACACCAGGTGAGTTTCCTTCAATCCTTAGTGAAAGAAGTTTTAAATATAAGTTTAAGGACTATACATTAATTAATTAATTTGGAAAAAGCAACAAAAGAGTGATTAGAACTTTGATTTTGGAAAATGGACTAAGAGTCCAGATAAATTTGAAATAAAATTTTGGAATTAATTATAAGAATCCTTCCTGTGCAAAAATGCTTTTGTTCTGAATTCTCTTTAAAAAAAATAATAGGATGAGACTTTGAAGGTTGGATATTAGAGGGAACAAGAAGGCATTAAAGATTACAATTAAAGGAGAAGAACACTTAAATTTGACTTACTAAAACAGAATGAAGCAAAGTATTTTAACATTGGACATATTGAAGGATATTTTCATAACAATGTATCCAGAAGTTAATTTTAAGAATGTCTGCCTCTATAGATAGACTGTGTTTAAAAGAAGTTATGGAAGAGGTACAAGTTTTACCTGACAAGATTGAGACTGATCTGAAAGTGGATGTAAAAATGACAGGCTATAAGAATGATATGGAAAAAGATGCTACACTGGATATACAAAAGAAACTGGCTGATGTATTAATAATTAAAAGGGATATACAAATAACAAACAAAAAGAATGACCTGGATAATTTTCCTATATTGGATCTACAGAAAAGTCTTGTTAAAGTTTTGAAGAATTTTGTGAGAAGGGACAAAGAAAAAATGAAAAGAAATCAAGTTCTAGGACATTATTTGAAGGGACTAAAGCTCAAGATTGTTAAAAGGAATATAAAGTTGGCTTATTTGATCAAGGATAAAATAGATATGTTGTTGTCTCTGGTAACCCTTAATGGGTTTTGCTGATCAGGACTGAAATGACAAGGTTTTAAGGATTTGTTTATAGATAAGAGATGGGATATGGGAAGAAGAGATCATTTGTTGTATTGTAAGAAAAGGTGATAAGTTACTAAAATTGTTTACACTTGTTGTAATGAAGGGGGAAGTCATTTCTTTATATATTTCTTTTCTTTTTCTTTACTATATTCTTATTTTTTTCTTTATTTTCTATTTTTCTCATTTCTACATTTCTACATTTTCCATTTTTTCTTTTTATTCCTTTATTTTGTTTATTTTGTATTAGTTTTTATCTTTGTAATTGTAGTGTTTAATAAAATTACTATTAAAAAAAATATCTGGACCAGGCAGTCCTAGAAATAAAGGATGCTCTCCAGTAAAGTATTGTTTATAGAATGTAATATTCTCCCTGCCACCCATTATATATTTAAGCAACAGATATAATACAAAGGTCTGGAAGAGGTGAATCTTTTGACATGGCAGGAATCTACACTTACCTGCATTCTCACATCCCATTTTTTTTCCCAAGTAAGAAACCCCAAGGCTTAGGAGGTTGACAAAAATATAAACAGAAAACTTGCCCAATAAAAATACCTTTAAATAAAAATAAAAAATGTCTCTATTGATGAAGGAGCAAGATGTCTTCCTGCCCTCCAGTGCTAAATCAGACCTTGACCATAAAGCAGGCTGGGTTTTCAGGAGAGCTTCTGGACTGTGTTTGATTTGAGCCACACATTTTTTTTTTAATAGCAAGACCAAACGACTTAATACACACAGTTGCATGTTACAACTTTTAGGGACGCAGTAGCTGTGAAAGGTAACAGAGAAGATCATGCCATTTCAGGAGGTTTTCTATCAAGCATACCTTTTCTACACTTATTGCAGAGACTGTTAGAGGTTTAGAAGGGTGTACGTGTACATTTCCAAGCCCTACCTGAGGATCAGACCTGGAACCACCTGCAGGTAAAACAGGTACTCTATCCATTTATATAAGTAAAACTTCTGACAGAGTCCTATGTGAGCCATCAAACCTTGGGTACAGTGCCATGGCATTTCAAAGGAAGGTAAATATTTGGTTAGTTATATATAAAAAAAAAATCTGAGAAATCTTTGTGAGAGAAAACTCATGAAGAGATCAAGCCACCTTTCTCCTTTGAAGACCTATAAACTGAATGCTAGGTCAGCTGAAGCCAGGAATCAGGCATTGGCATGAGTCAGAAGTTCCCATCAATGCAAAATCAGGCTGAACACAAACTCTGCGGTGGCTCATCATTGCAAATGGAAAGTTTGATTTTTTTTTAAAGTCGAGGTTACACTCTAGCTGAGCCAGAAATAAATCAGCCTAATTGTCAGACACAAAGAACATAGTGAGAACAGAGGGGTGGAACTGATTTTGGAGTAGTGCAAAAAGACTGTGTGGAAGCATCCATTGATGGACCCCCTCTTGATTTTGCAACAAAAGTAGAGAGACGAATGAAATGGGAAAAAGCCTTAAGTGCAAGCGCTGTTACGAACCACCGGCCTTACAAATAGTGAGGTTGGCTTTGACTACAAGGACCTTGAGTAAATTTATTTATTCGTCATATTTATATGGCCGCCATCTCACAAACAAGTGACTCTGGGTGGCGTACAACAAAGCTAAAAACTATCAATATATACAAAACAATATTATTATTATTATTATTATTATTATTATTATTATTATTATTATTATTTTAAAAACTTTAAAATTATAAAAGGCACAGAGCAAAAATAAAAAAAATAAAAAATATTGGGTAAAGAACACAACTAGATCTTCTGGAACACTCTTCCACTCAAATTGACTTCTGGAACACTCTTCAGGATTATCTGGCCATAGCAGCTGTACTCCAAAGTAGCCAGCAACTGCCATGTTAATTTTCCTTAAATTAACAAATTAAAAATCCTGGGCAGATGTCAGTGAAGGGCATTATTTTGATACACAATTTTATATTCTATATATACACAATTTTATATTTTATATATATATATATGCTTCACATAATGTATAACCATACCTGTAACAGTGCACTCTATTTTATTTCTAAAGGGTTAACTTGCTTTTGTTTTGTAAAGAGCACTGGTTTCTTCCCCCCCCCCTTATCTCTTTGCTGAATGCCCGATTGTCTTCGAATAAGCAATTAGCCGAGTACAAGCTCAATGTTGTACCAAGCTTTTTGCCATACATCAGTATAGGTGTCAGTTGTTGCTGGGATCCCGAGGAGCCACTATCTTGCTTACTCTGAAGTACAGTAAGGCAACTCCCTCATTGGGAGAACTTGGCGTGTCCTACAGGGTAACAGGTAACATTTAGAAGTCCATACTTTATTTTTTCTCACTGTTCTAATACATCAGAATGTAATCAAATCTGATTATTCGAATGTCAATCAACCAGAGTGATCTTGTAGTTGGTGTTTCTCTTCTTCCCAAGTGCTGCTGTGGATCAGAGTTTAGAAATATCGGCTCCCATTTTAATTAACAGCAAACAATTGTAGGTTTGAAATACAAGCACTCCAGTCATAGTTCAGATTAACCATTCTGTATTGTTTGGATGGCATGTTAAACTGAGTGGTCCTGATTTACAAAGGGCAACACTGTAATTGAGGGCATTTGGCATTTGATGGGCTTTCTGGCCATGTTCAGTTTAAAGATGAAGAGCTATAATGTGGAAGAACAGATTTCTCCCCATTTATGTGTGGAATCAGTCTGGACGTAAATTCATTGTGTCCCCTGTGTCTCCCTGAAACAGATCACCCAATGATACTTTGCACCCACTTTGTGTACATGGTGGATGAGACAGGAAATCCCACAAGGACCTTTTCCCACGCAACGCCAACATAGTAAATAACCAACAATTGACTGCCCTTGAAGCAGCCATTCCACCCTGTCAAATAATAGGGCCGGCCCTTGATAGATCATCTGGCCAGTCATCGTTTGGTGACTTAGCTTGTATCTTTGTTGAAAAGATAGTTATTATTTATGAGTCTCATGTAAATATTTGCCCTCACACATGCACGTTTGAGGCAAATGTATGTCTTCTTTTTTGTCCCCACTTTAGATGGTGCATTTTGAGTTTTATCTAATTAATGGAACCACCCTAACTGCAACTAATCTACAGTGGAAATGGATATTGGGTTTGGGGTGTTCTCTGAGCTTGGTTGTTCTCCTGCAGATGTGTCATTATGTAGCGCCGTCAGTGCATCCGTCACGGCTTGCTGCAGGGCTGGCATGGGGTGGTTCCATGGACAGGAGCAAAGTGGGATCCAGAAATGGGCTATGGGCAAGTGCTCAGTGCATAGTGACTAGGCAACCACAGATGGCAGCAGAAAGATACAGAAAACTTTCTGCTCCAAATCTTGATCGTCAGAAGTCCTGCAACCCAGCTCCAGTAGCCAAAATCTTGATGCCCCTTGCAAGCCCCATTCTGCCCCCAGTGCTGTAACTTCACCCTGACAGCAGCTTGTGTATGTGAGCCCAGAACTCCAGAACAAGCCTGCCCCCTCAAATGGAGCTACTAGCTCTTTAAATTATGGCTAAGGTTGGGGTGGACAGTTGCATGAGCGGTCTGCCTGGGGGCCTAGAGAGTTCTACTTACGCCCCTGTTCCCAATCTCAAAATTGTACGCCAAAAGAGAAGGGAGGAGGCGCTGCAAGCCTAGAGGAGTGGCAAAGAAGGAAGGCTGGCTCTCTGCTCTCAATGATAAATGATGGCTTGTCGTGACCGACTGATAACCAAAACTGTTTTTAACAAAGCCATGTCTTGCTTAGCTTTGTTATGGCTTCCATCTTCTAGATCCCCAAGAATCTTATAGTGAGCAGAACAGAAAAGAGACAAATCTGATCCAGGGAACATGATCCATCAGTTTTCCTCAACTATCAGAAACTTCTTTTGCAAATGCCCTGACCTTTCCTTTTGTTGAAAAATGAGAGTTTTGGATATATACAAACTGATCTCCCCTTGCAAGACAGTATGGTTCTCATCAGACAAGCATAAATGGAACATGCAAACAGCTCTTGGCAAGAGGCCCAGGTTTGTTTTTCTCCTGCCCCAACTGCATTTTTTCACTGTCGTTTTGAATATGACCTCCAGGAGCCCCATGGCTTTGACTATATAAGGAAAAAGCCTGCCCTCCATGAAGGATCAGCCAAGGCTTCAGGTTTCAAAGACAGTGAAAAAAGTTGGCTCTGGACATGGGCTGTAATGGAGAAGATTAGCCATGCCAGTCACAGTCTAGATTTTCCCTGAAACCGAGGACCCAAAATAGATTGGGATGAGGGTGGGTGGGGGAAAGCAGGGAATTCTGAGTATAAAACCATTTGGAGATCTCAAGAGTGCATTTGGAAAGAGGTTAGACGCAGCCATTGATTGATTGATTGATTGATTGATTGATTGATTGATTGATTGATGCAAACCTATTTGAGAAGCAAATGTAGGTTGGAATAAAACTTTGTTGTACAAAACCCACTGACATCTCTGAGGCCAGGTTTAGTCAGGGTTAGCCTCCCGCTGATTTTAAGGAGCATCTTCTGTGCTGGACTAAATCTGGATCCGTCCCTATAACTTGAATCATGAAACCCCACACTGGCAGATAGATTGGGTATCTCCAAGGTGGTACCCTTGTGTTTTGGATTACTTGCTCTCCATGGGAATTGGCCACACGAATCAGAGCAGCTGTAATCTAGTGTATGGAGAGTAATGGGCTGAAGAAGATTGTTCAACTGTTTCTGACAAATAGGATTTGGGGAGGCCATCTTCACAATATGCACAAGGCAAAGAATACACTGTTTTATTTTCAGTGGGTTTTTTTTTTTTTTTGACTCCTATGTATAAATTTCCCCTAATCTGCTAGCTAGAGAATTTGGAAAATGGAGTCTGTAGGAGTCAGGCTGTGAAAGGCTTTTGTATACTAATAAATAAACTCATTCTCTGCCTATGGATTCGTCTGTAGCCAAAATAGCATCAGGCAGAAAAAGAACCGTTGAGCATAGTTCAATATGAGCACAGGCAACTTAACTTTTGCTGAAGGAAAAAGGAAAAAGAAAATGGGGGGGGGGGACTCTAGGATCTGGATCTCCACCATGGTACTCACTGGCATCACAGCGCCAGGTGACCCTTCTTTAGTGCCTACTAAATTTCTTGCTTTCACCCCACCCCCTACCCCACCCTTTTTTTAAAATCTTATTTAGCTTCTCTGACAAAACACCAAGATAATCTCTTTCTGGCAATCCTTCTGGGCTTCTTGTAGATCCAGAGGCATTCTTGGAAAATAAAATAGTAAGCACTGCAGCCCAGGATTTTATTTTGAAGTCTTCCCACCACCAAAATACAAGGGTAAGCTGAGTTCATAGGGAGGCAAAAGGGGTGAAGGGAAGCAAATTAAAGTCTGACATCAAGGAAATGGGTGTTTTGAGACTCGCTGTGCCCAGCATGGCATGTGTTGTGTGAAGGTGGCCATAGCACATTCAAAACTGCAGATGGGCTTATTTTTCCAAAAGGTTTGGGGAATCCCTACCCCAGGAGGGAGAAGGAAGGGAGGGATGGGATTGAGGTATTCAATGCTCTTGAAAGGCATCTCAGTTTTGGAGAGAGGAAAACGAAAAAGTAGAAAAGCCCCACTTGTATGCATTCCTCTCCCCATACATTCTACATCCATATAGTGGATGATTTCTAAAAATATCTTGTTACAGAGGATAAATTAGAGCCAGTTAAACATCACCAATATGAAATCTTGTCAAATTAACGTGTGACTGTGCATATCTGCACATGTTTGTGCATGAACCAAGTTAACATCATTTCAGTTACCAACTCTGTTGAGCTTTCCCAGAGTGATTATTTTGCATTCAAAGGTCATACCTTTTAGCAAAAGTAGCAAAATGTTCATAGAAGAATATTTGAGGTCAGCTGTTCTTCTGTTCTTAAATAGCGCAAAGAACAAAGAAATTGTTGTTAGCTAGGCAGTCTTGGTAAATCAATTCTCAGCCTTTTAGGCTTAATTACGCTCAGGGTATTTAAGCAGATATGCATATTAGTGTTTGAAAAACAGGATTTGATCCTCAGACACTAAGTGCTGAAAAGCACTATTATTGCTAAATGAAGAGGGGGGGAAAACCTTTCTGATTAAGGCTTCCTTGTTTTTAAAAGCTTTCTTACTTGAAATAGATTACAGTTCCAACAATTTTGCTTATTGTATTCCCTCCCCCTTTGTCCTGCTAAGGCAGTGTTTCTCAACCTTGGCAACTTTAAGGTGTTGCTTATTCCCCATTGCTGGCTGGGGAATTCTGGGAGTTGAAGTCCACACAGCTTAAAGTTGCCAAGGTTGAGAAACACTGTGCTAAGGTATCTGATTAAGATACTTTGCTCTTTGACAATGTTTATCCAGACAGGAAATCTTTTTGTCTCCTGCTGAATGAGGGCCTAGGGCAGGGGTAAAGGGGAGCACTTAGCATTTGGGAGGATTTCTCAGGACCCACAGTGCCAACATGGTATAGTGGTTAGGTGCTGGATTAGGAGTGGGAAGACTCAGGGTCTAGTCCTTCCTTAAGCATGGACAAGTCCACCAATAAACCTTGCATCCTGCCTTGTCAGCCCTTCGAGGTAGTCCGGATAAAAAACTAATACCATGAGTACTAACCCTACCTTTATTGTAAGGTTACTGTAACAGAATCTTGCAAGTCTGAAAGCAAATCTCTCCCCTCTTGCTTTTACTCTCCAGGGAACTAGGGAGGGTCCCTTCTGAGATGCTTTCTCCACTCCCATTCTTGCTGTGGGCTGAGATGTCTCTTATCTAACAGTTGCCCTGGCTGTGAGTCTTCCTCCTCCTGTATCTCAAGGATATTCCCACAGACCATTACATGCCTAGATAGCTTTGCTGTGCTCGCCTGTAGGAACTAGGCGAGTGCAGTGCAAAACAAGTGGTCTCTGCAAATGTCTGGGACAAATCCTAAGAAGATCATCTCAGGGCTGCAGTGGAGAGGATGCATCGATTGGCCATCATCTTTAAACCTTTCATTTCTCTTTAGTGGTGGGTAGGAGTTTGGGGTTTGTTTGTTTATTCCATACCAATCATGTTGAGCCTATTTTAGGGGTCATAGTCCCCTAAACATGTGTGTGTTTCCCAATTCAGAAAGGGGTCCTCAAAGGTCCTCTGGGCTTTAGCTGTCCACCCCTGTTATATGGCCATTTCTGGATGGGGATTTGGATCCCATGGGAAGGACAGTGAGCTGTCCAGTGATCACTTCAGTGGGTTTCTTGAGTGCATTTCATTGGACTGGGTTCCAGTTCTCCACTACTGTAAAGGCATGGTTTGCTTGCTTTGTTATCATAGCATGAAGAAGGCAGGACGTGGAAAGATGGTAACTCCCAGGTGATGCCATGGACTGACCAGCAGGCATGCTCAATTCATCTCTCACATGGCTCTGAGCCACCATCTGCTAATGCCCCCAAGTCCCGCCTTGATAGTAGCAAAGTTCAAAAGTTTATAGGCATGCATTACACTAAGGCACGAATGAATGAATGAAAAATGAATGAATAAATAAATAAATAAATAAATAATAAATAATATCATTATTGTAACCAACAAGAAACCATATAGCAATCAAGTCTCTTCTACTCCACAAGTTGGATTTCTCCCTATGTCCTAAGCACACTTCTCATATTCTACTGTCATTTTTGCCTTCACAGGTGAGCTGGATTACTTTTTTAAAAAATATTTTCATTATGGCAGTGGCAATTCCTGAAGTTGGTTAAAACTCCCATTCCCACTGCAGTGGAGACTCAGGAATTCTTGGGAGTATGCTGATGCTTGACCTCATCACATTCATAAGCCAGAGCAAGTTCAGAGATGGGCAGTAAGGCTGATCAGGAATGGAAACTCCGTTGAATGAGGAAAGATTGAAGGAATCTGAGGATCACTGCACTCCTATCATTCTTTATCAAGGAATTCATGGTGCCAATCTATTCTGCATTGGTCAGATTTCACCTTGAATTCCATATCCATTTTGGAGTCCTCATAAAAAGGGCACAGACAAACTAGAATGGGTGCAAAGAAGGGCAGCAAAGATGATCTGGAACTGTAAATTAAGGCTTGTCCACAAGGTTTTGTTTCCTTTCAGTTCCTCCACAGTATTTTCAAGCCAACCTGGCTTTTTCTTCGCTCCTGCCAAACTTGGAATGCTGAAATCAAGCAGGGAACACCATGAGCCAATCATGAACTTCTTCTGGTTAAATAGCCAATAGGGAAATGAAAACGCTATCATGGCCCATCCCTTGAACCAAAGCAGCTACTGGGGCAGCATAGGTCCCCCATCTCTGCTTTACATGGAAAGGGGGAATGACAATCCCCCCTTCCCCCCTCTTTTTAGTACATGCCATTTTATCAAAAAGCTTGATATGAGGGGAAAGCTGCCTGGTCATCACTGTTGTTCTTCCTGTACTGAAATTCACCCTGAAAGGTGTGCTGATGGCATTGCAATACAGTTTTAACCACCAGCTGTTTTCCTCAGTTGCAGCTGTAGATTGCAATGTTGTGCCTCTGTGTGTGTATGGGGAGAGGAAAGAAAGAATGAAAGCTTACTTGAGTCCAGAGGATGGGAGGTGGGGTGAGGTTAAAATGCAGTGCCCATTGCTCCTGTAAGCAGGGAAAATCAGGCTGGCAATTAATTACTGGGGTGTGAAATTGACTAGAAACTGACCAGAAGGATTCAGAGTAAGTGTTGCCTGTAAAATCCAAGTTCCAAGTTCAGGCAGCTGGAGGCAAGGTGGGGCAAGAGTTCTTCCAAATGGGAAAAAGAGGCAGTGACATCAAACCAGAAATAAACCAGCAGTTATCCATGGGAAACCAGAACAGCTGGAGCAGCTGTCAAAATGGTCCATCAAGCTGGTCCTTAGTTTCCAGTCCACTCCAAATTCTTCTTGTCCTTCTATGGAAGGAAAGACTCAAGGTTGCTGACCTGGGTTTTCCTTCCTTATGGGTTGTGCCCCTGGGACTTTAAGAGAACAAAGAGCCAAACCTGTACTGCAGGGAGATAAATGAGGAACCCTGAAGGCACGGGGGTCAGTGTCCGAGAAGGAGAATTACACCTGCCAGTCCAGTCGTGTGTGGAGGAGATGAGGATTAACAGGTGGTGGAGTGAGCAACAAGCCTTGGAAGTTGCCAAGGTTGAGAAACACTGCTGTAAAGGATGAGGAGTTAAAGAAACACAGAGGAAAAAGGAAACTGATTACTGTTAAATATGGTCACTTTTCCCTTATCACTATACCATTATCACTTATAAATATAATTAGGCACAGATAAGTAGATTATGTACTAGGGTTGACACAGTAGAAGTGTGTATTTTGTATAAGAAACCAACATTGTGTAAATATCAAAGTAAAACATTCAGCGTCTTGGTCTGTGGTTTGGGTTTGTACCATAACTTAACTCAGTGTTGTCCAAACTTGGCTGGGGAATTCTGGGAGTTGAAGTCCACTCATCTTAAAGTGGCCAGGTTTGGACAACACTGACTTAACTGGAACCCTCTCACACCTCTTTGCACACTTTTTAAAATGGGGTACCCAGAGTTGGATATAGTATTTCAGATGAATCTAACCAGTGCAGAAGGTAGTGGAATGATTACTTCCTGTGATAGAAACAGTGCTTCTATTGATGCAGCCTTAAGCTGAATTCTGCCTTTTAACAGCCATGTCACTCTGCTGACTCATATGCAGCCCGTGATCAGCTATAATTTTCTTTTCACAGATACTATTACCAAATCAGATAACCCACATCCTATAACTGTACTTTTGATTTCTTTGTCCTAAAGAAAGAGCTTGGCAGTGAAACGAAATGTCTTTGTTATTTTCAGACTATTTCTCTAACCCAACAATATAATTTTATTTCTACTAGAGTCTTAGCTATGCCACACAGTTTTGTATCATCTGCAGATTTGATAACAATTCTCTCCACTTATTTAAATTGTTCGTAAAACATACAGGGGCCAAGACCAAATTATGTAGCACCCTACTTGATACTCTAGCCTGCTAATGAACTATAGATGAGCGCCTATAAATATAATGTTCATTTTTCAAGCCAACTGTGTACAGCTTTAAAGACATGCCACCCAACCCATACCTAACTAGCTTGCTAATCAGGTCGTGGGGTGTACTGTCAGATGCTTCACTGATGTCAAGATATATTATGTCTACATTACTCCCACAATCTACTAAGGACATTAAAAATCAGGTAATATTAGCCTGGCAAGGTTTGCTCCCGAAAAATTCATGCTGATTTCTAGTAATTACCGCGTAATTTTTAAAGTGCTTATCGTTTTACAAATTGCTGTAGAATCTTCCAAAGTACTGATATCAGACTGACTGGTCTTTTGTCCTCCTTTCTCTTTTTCTATGGTAGAGTAAAATTTGCTCTTTTCGAAGCATTTAATAAAGACCCTTCTCCAGAATTTCTCAGAGATAATGGATAGAGCTTTGGCCAGACAACCAATTTGTCCTTTCGGTACTTTGAGATGTAGTACATCTGGTCTTGGAGAATTCACAAGTTTTCTCTCAAATTCGAGGTGGAATTTTGTTCCTTCAGCCAGCTCTTCACCATTGTCCAGTCAGTAGAACTTATATGAACATCTGAAGAAGACCAAAGAGGTCCATTATCTGTTGCACTTTTGTCATCTTCTCTGAGTAGCTGGCATACTATTGCTTTTGCTACCATTTAATTTGAACACATCTGAAGAAGCCTTTTTTGTCTGAAGCATCTGTCACTAACCTCAGCTAATTCTAAGCTTTAGCTTTTTTGATACCATCTCTACAAATCTGGATTACCGTATATACAGGTATGAAATACAGGTATATGTATTCTAATTCGGTGACCTGTTTCTCTTTCTACCTCCTATGAGTCCTTTAAGCATTTTGTGCAGCCACAATGTTTTTCTACTGTCCTCCATTCTTGTTTCTTGCAAATATTGTTTGTAGCTGATTTTAGTATCTTTTTATGACCCCCAGTAGCTTCTTTTGCTATTGAATTCTACTTATCATTGCTCTGAATTTATTCTAATTTGAAGCCCAAGATAAGTGTTTGATTCCCCACTGCCTGAGTTTTCCTTAATATCTAGAATCCTAGCATTAGATGGATATTTTTCTCTCCAAGCTTTCTCATTTTTCCACATTGTCTTCTAAGCCATCCCCATTGGTTAGGAACAAGTCAAGGATAGCTGATTCCTTTGTTACTTTTTTGACTTTTTGAAAGTTACCAGCAAGATAGGTCAGGGATTTCCTGAACGTGCTTGGCAAAGTTGGTCTCCCAACCAGTGCTGGGTAATCAAAGTCCATTTTCAGTGCTACTTCATGCCTTTTTTGAAAGACCTGCAAATTGCTTCTGGAACATCATCCACATGTTCTCCTTGCTTCAGTGGTTGGTGGGGCAAATTGTAACAGATGCACCTTATTGACATATTTATCTGCAAAGATGAATTATCACCCTTTGTTAACAGCACTAACCCATCATCTACTCTGTTCAAACCTGAAATGTGCAATAGCTTTCTTTTAGCATACCAAAAGGAGAAACTCAGGAGTTCTCCTATGTCAGATTGCACATGCCTGGTTGCTCTTACAACAAAGAACATCTTGGAGCATGTCATGGAGTTTGGATTGTGGTTATTTTGGCCTTGCTGAGAGAGAAAGATTAAGGTTCAAGTTTCATGTTCCAAGGAAAAATGTGGTAAAGAAAATATAATTACTTCTGAAGCAAGCAGCTCCCTCAGACCAGTTCCATCAGGCTTAACAATGTGTGTCTGATTTATTTTATTATTTATTGGAATTCTTAATGAGACCCATCCTGAGGGCATGGGCTTACTATCCTGAAACCAACATTCCAATAAAAACCAAGAAAATAAATAAGATACCCAATTCAAACATAAAATACTAAAATAACACGTATTGGATTGAAATCCAAGTATCATGTACTGGCAGGTTCATCCCACTTGAAAGTCCCAGAAATGAACTTATTTTTGAGCATATGGAACTCAGCTGAGTATAGGCTGCCCGATTCATTTTAAAGGGAGGAAATCTTTATGAGCCTGCAAAGAAATATATGTATCACATGGCTCCTTCCATTCAAATATTTAAGGAAGCCAAAGCTTGCCCAAGATATTTCATTACATAAGAAGGGCAACCCTAGTTATATGGTAAAAATCAAAATACCGTATTTTTCCGTCAATAAGACGCCCCCATGTACAAGACGCCCCCCACTTTTCCAACCCAAAATTAAGAAATCAGTATTTTAAAGATAGTGCAGAACACATTTTTATTTAGTAATTAGTTAACATTTACCTGATACACCCGGCGGGAGGAGGTCCAAACCATCTCTCTGCAGCTCTATTTCCATGCTCTTTTGCATAACTGATTACATTCAAGCACGAGTGAAACTGCCGATAGCTGGTCTCTGCAAACAGCCTTCCTCTAATTGGTTTGTTCAGCATCAGCTGACGTCAGTTACATCAGGCTCGTGATTGGAGGAAGTCCGTTTGGGAGACAAGCTATTTCACTCATGATTGGAGGCTAGCAATAGGAGGAAGCCTCTTTGCAGACACAAAGTATGGGCAGTTTTGCAACCGCGCGGTTCTCTCCTCAGCTGACTTCCTTGAATAAGACGTCCTTCAATTTTTAGCATAAGGATTTTAGAAAAAAGTATCGTCTTATAGTCGGAAAAATATGGTAGTTGGACTGGAATTCGAGGTTTACTACAACAGTGGCAATAATGTCCTTCACCATCCCTGAAAGCAATAGGCTGCTTTGGTTGGCCAAGACAGATGGCATGAAATATATTGCTTTGGTTTCCAGCAGAAAGGAATGACCTAGAAGCTTGGGAGGAACGGCTAGAGGAGCGCCTTCACTGCTCTGCTGCATCTGCTACCTAGGCAAGCATTCCACTTTGCTTGATGGTAGAACTGTCCCTGAAGTTAGGGAAGGGATGTGTTCATGGACTAAGCTTCATTTTCACAACCTGCTCTAATAGCTGGTGCATTTTGGTCATGTCTCATCTGAATTACTGCAATATGTTCTAAATGGGGTTGCTCTTGAAAACCACTCAGAACCTATAGCTGGTCCAGAATGCAGCAGCATGAGTAGTTATGGGCACACCTCATTTTGCCCATGTGATATCTCTGCTTCACAAGCTGACCTGGTTACCAGTAGGAGTTCAAGATGCTGATTGTCACTTTCAGGATCACCTTTCTCCAATCGTCTCTGCTCATCCTATAAGGTTTGAATAGGTCAGCAGGTTCCAAGTCGCATCATTAAAACAATGCCATCTTATGGGACCTCAAAGATGGGCTTTCTCTGAGACGGCCTCTGCCCTCTGGAACAGCATTTGCCATGAAGTCTTCATGGTCCCAATTCTGCTGGCCTTTAGGAAGATTTTGAAGACTTTGCTCTTTCAGCAGGCATATGGAACTGGAATTAGGTTGATTTATGACTTCATTTTTTTAGTATTATAGATGTTATTTGTGGTTATAGTTCCCCAGCCCAGGCTGTTAAAGTTGCTACTGTTACTATTGGCTGTTCTTCTTTTGCTTTTAAAATGTATTTATCATATGGTTGAATGCTGCTGAGAGAAAGCAGTCTGATGTAGCGGTTAAAGGCTAGAAATCAGGACACTGTGAGTTGTTGTCCTGCCTTAGGCACAAAGCCAGCTAGATGACCTTGGGCCAGTCACTCTCTCTCAGCCCCAAGAATCAACAAACTATTTCCAAAAAAATATTGCCAAGAAAACTGCATAGACTTGTCCATGTAGTCACCAGGAGTCAACTGAAGGCAATATATATTTCTGAAGCTTGTTTAGAGTCCCTATGGAGATGGAGATGGCTTATTAATTTCAATACACTTTAAAGCTGTTTCTCCAGTACTATCAGCTATTGGAACCTGGCTTGAGAAGCCAATGTGAAAAAGTGATTTCAAGTAGCTAGGTCTAGCAGATAACTCACTTTCCTTCCTAAGCTTCTCCAGCTGTGTATTATTTTGCGATGGAAAAACAGGGTTGATCTGAGACATTTTGTTGTCTGAGGTTAAGAACAAGATGGCGCTTCTTCCTTTTCAGATGTCAGCTGGACTAATAGCTTAGTCTTTCTTCAGCACTGGCTACAAATCAGGGATTTTCACTGCACCAGAAGGAAGAAGGGTAGATTATAGTAGCACTGGGGAATTCTGGGAGTTGAAGTCCACACATCTTAAAGTTGCTGAGGTTGAGAAACACTGGATTATAGGATGCAGGACAAACCAAACAACTTCTCCTCTCTTCTCCAATGACTTGCTGCCCCTGTCAAACATGTGCCACCTGAGGCAGCTGCCATATCCTACTTGTAGTAGAGCTAACTCTAGCAAATGAGGGGGGAGGAGATACAGTTAAGTGAAACTGATGTGGTTCCCACCCCCCAATTTATCAAGTTCACTAGGAAGAAGGAAAGACTTTTCCAATCCACCATGAAAGCAAAGGAGAAAGTCAGTGCCTATAAATCCTTAATTTTTTTCTCGCAGTATAGCAGGTAACTGAATATTTAAGAGCTGAACCCTTGAAAGTGCCAGAGGTGATACAGAATCATACTCCATTGCTCTTGACTTGGCATCCCAATCTGGAGTTTTGACTGCTCAACCCATGAAAGTGTCATTCCTGTTGTGTCAATAGCCAAACATCAGAAGGGCCAAGAAGCACCAAGTTACACAGATTGAAGCCTTGGGAGGAAAGATTTCTCAGGAGAAGGCTAATATTCCAGAAGAGCCTATCTTTTGGAATCAGAGCTAAATAGCACTGAGGATACTTTAGTGAAGCTGGGAACTTCCAGCCTAAAAAACCTCTGAGGCAGTCAAGTGCTGCAATAACTCTTGAGGGTCTTTATGGCAAAGTTAAACCTCCATTCCTGGAAACTCCAGCTTTGTGTTGGGTTCTTACAACTTTCTACTATTAAATCTTGACTGCCAATGAGGGATGCAGTGCATCTTAAGTGCTGGATTCAACTGAGGTGAAGATCTCACCTATGAATGCCACTTGTGAATGCTTCTGCTAGTTTTGGCTCCAGAGGATTAATGACTTTGCTAAAATCTTCAGGCCAGGATAGGTCAAGGGAGGCCAAAAGATAATTTCTGTCTGAAATGTATGGTGATTATTTGTGATCTTTCTTTCTTTCTTTCTTTCTTTCTTTCTTTCTTTCTTTCTTTCTTTCTTTCTTCCTTCCTTCCTTCCTTCCTTCCTTCCTTCCTTCCTTCCTTCCTTCCTTCCTTCCTTCCTTCCTTCCTTCCTTCCTTCCTTCCTTCCTTCCTGAATTTCAAATAAACATAATGATGTTACTTGGATTTCTTCAAACAATATGGTCTCTTGTTATGAAGCTGTTTTGAACTCTGTATGTCTGTAAATAATCATTTTAAAATTAGGCTAATGCATAAATAATAAAACAAACAAATCTTTTCCATGGTGCTCATCTTCTTCCATGGATCACCATTTTATATATCGGATGTCTGAAAGAAGAAAAAAGAATTCCATGTGGTGGTGGGGGGGGGGGGAATAGGCTACGTCTAACAAAGCTTGCTGTTACATTCATGTCAGGCTGAAATCAAAAACACATGGCGACTATGGATGGGGAGAATGATGGAGGGAGAGAAAAAGATGAGAGATTTCTTTTTTTAGGTCTTTTGTGTCTTTCTGAAAATGTCAAGACACAGCAAGGAAAATGTCAAGGAACAGCAATATGCTTATAATCCTAGATGCTTGTTTGTGACATGTTTACAAAGTCTTAGGAACAAGAAATAGACTCCTTGTATTCACAAACTGGTGAGCTAGAGATTGCTTTTCCTTCCCAGTTAAAAATAATCTTAGCTGGCAAGGCTAAACCAACTCATGCTGTGTATGACTTTAACATATCCAAGACGTCTCTTTCTTTCCCCTTTCCTCTCCCCCCTCCCTTCTTCCAATGTCAAAATCTAGCATCAACTTTTCCATTCAAATTGGCCCTTTCGGACCCAAATTGACCTGGTTCAGAAAAGTTTGATGAAGAACCAGAACCCAAAGAAGCACCTGAGTAGGCTTTCTGGGAAGTTGACTAGATTCTGAAAGAAAGTCATGGCCATCTCCTTCTCTAGTGCTATCAAGTCCATGAAGTCATCAGGCTTGGCTTGAAGGAAGAATTCTCCCAACAGAATGTTGGGAAAAAAGCAATATTAAGGGACTCAAGACACTGCTAGTCCTTTTCTATCTCCCCATTTGCAGAATAACCTTTTAAAAACTGAACAGAACAGGACTAAATTTGGGGTGTGGGAAGAAGCTAGGAAAAGAGAAACTGAGTCTGAAAATTGGCTGGATCTGGCTGGGGACTGTAGAGAAAGTGATTCCAGAAGGAAAATACCCCAGTGCATCCTTATGGGAGAGGCAGGTTGGCAGTTGCCAGCTATTATTTCTCTACCAATCAATCATCTATCTATCTATCAAACCTGTATGGCTGCCCATCTCACCCAAAGTAACTCTGGGCGGCCTACAACAATGTTAGCAACTGCTCCCTTCTAAGTTCTCCTTCCATTCTCCCTCCCTCTGGGTTATGTGGCCCAGAACAAAGCACATGTAGCCCACTCAACAGCTCCCAGTACACAGACACAACACACACAGGAACAACAGATGGGAAGAGCAGAAACACACACACACACCACAAACACATTACATACATCCCTGTTGACCAAAGGTTGCACACAGACCTTTACTGATTTTTAAAAACTTTTTAAAAATTATGTAACATTAGCAGCTACATAAACAATAGCGTTTCACAAATGTAATCAATACATTTTTACCGTTTTATAAAGCAGGGGCCATATTAATATTCTCTCTCTCTCTCCCATATACAGTCGTCCACAGTTTCTCAATGTGATGTAGGAGATTGATGACTGTTTTTGTTATTATAGCACTGTAGACGAGTATGGAGGCAATTTTGAAGAAGAAATGCAAGGCTAGTTATGTGAACATCCAAAGAGCCTCCAAAGCTAAGTTAAGCCTCCAAAGAGAGGAGAGGATCAGAAGGAAACTCAAGACTGCCCTGCCTTGATTCTCTTTGGCATAACAGGGAGAGAGAGAGAGAGAAGCCTTGCAAGTTCCTGCTATTTTACCCTATAGCAATAAAATAGAGTTCTTGTGGAATCTGCCGCCTGACCCAGCCTTCCCTGAAGGCTGACAAATATTTAATAAACTCATAACCGTACAGAAAATGTATAGTTTTCTCTTTATTTTTTCCAACTCATTTCAATGTACATGCTAATTTGAATGATGCAATAGACTCTACTTAATCATGCTGATTTTTCTTAGATACACCTTCTAGACCAGGGTTCCTCAACCTCTTAAGGTAAGGTAAGGTAAGACCTTAAAGTTGCTGAGGTTGAGGAACCCTGTTCTAGATGCTTCCAATATTTTGCTATTAGTAATCTAGGAGCGACTAATAAAAATGTTAATAGTGCCTTATTTTTCAAATGTGTATTCTTACCAGAAAATAATGAGAAAAGGCCTAAATAGGAAGTTTTCTCTATTCTTTGATTAGTAACTAATGCAGGAATTAATGCACTTATTCCATATACCTAAACTGACTAAACTTTAGGCATGACCACCATATATGTAAAAAAGAACCTTTGGACCTCGTTACTTGTTACATTAACCCCTGGGGTGGGAGGAGGGATTCACATAATACATTAAAACATAAACCAAATAGGCTGGGCTTGCACAACAGACTACCCACAAAAGCTTAACCATGATTAAAACTAACCACGCTCCACCACATTATGTATACGTTTCTGCTGGATTTTTGAATGAACTGATTGAGCCTAGAATACAACCATACATTAGGCCAAACTTGTTAGATAGAAATATTTTGGCCACCAGAAGCTCTACCACCAAACATTTCTTTGGTGTGCTTCCCTTGGACGTTGTGATATTTAAGTGGGCCTCCAAATAAATGTGTTTAAAACTGAGAGGCCAGTACAGTATTGGAAATAAGGGGATCACTTCTCCCTTAACTACCTTTGGAGTCATAAAAAGTCATTTTGGAAGCCAAAACAGTAGGTTGTAGCCACAGTTTAGATTGCTCAGTTAAGATGTTGATTGTTGTATGTTGCTGTCAGAATGTTGCGCATTGCAAGGTGGGTGGTAAATCTGCATATACAACACATGCCTACAGAGGTAATATGCTAATACTACATTTGTAATACAGGCATAATAAGTACTAAAAGGAAGAGATGTGTAGCTTGCTTATTTCAACAGAAGTGAGAAAGTATCCAGAGTTAGAATTTCTCATAAAAGTAGTTATCATTATCCAGGATGTTAATAAAGCATGCCTGATTGCTAACTGAGAATGAAACACTTCAGTGAATAACTTTCACCACACCCTAACCAACTTTAGTTTGAAAAACAACAACTACTGGGAGCATGATCAAGATTAGATTTTACAAAGGAAAATCTCAGAATTCTGGTTGCCGTACTTGTGGGGACATGCTAGAATTAATAAGAAAAGCAAAGTTAGAACACGAGAAAAAGAAATAACGTGATGTACACTGTCCTCTGAAATTCCTTCACATATCATAAGATAAACAGCAGTCATAGTACTGAATTACATTTACCACCACACGTAGCACTCATTCAAGGCATAAGAACACCCACCCGGCCAAATCTTCTTGAGCGAAATTGCCTTCTCCATCTGTGGACAGTTCAGAACAAAAAGAACAGTGCAATAAATGGGTATTCCTTTTTTGGTCAATTACAAAAATCATTCTAGGAATGTTTTTTTGTTAGGGCAATTTCTTTTAGAAACCCTTTTTTATGGAACAGGTGTAGAAATTCATAATTTGAGGGACTTCTAGTTCATAGGAGAATGGAAATATATTTTGAAGCCAATATTCTTTATTACCAACCCTGAAATTAGACTCCATAGAACTGGATGATGTATTTCAGTGTTTTTCAAACTTGGCAACTTTAAGATGTGTAAACTTAACTCCCCAAATTCCCCAGCCAATATTCAGGGAGTTGATGTCCGCACATCTTAAAATGGATGTGCATTATAATGCATTTCTATCAGCCCTTCTTCTGAGAAACTCAAGGTGGTCCCCTCCCCTTCGCACAGCACCATTAAATCCAGAATTGCCTTAGGTAATTTCCATACTAGTGATTTATAGGGTCTTCATTACATCACCCAACCATCGCTGAAATGACATAAAGCCTGCCCACATTAATGTTAATCTGGCATAATAATGATCGGATGACTCAGTCTAGAAGATACTACAAACTGCTAGTGTGGAGATGACTGTAGTTTGATATGCTATCTAGTGCATTATGCTGGTTTTGTGAACAACAGAGAACTTTTTAAAAAAAATGTTGTTAAACTGGCTACAGACTTTTCTTTCTGACTGAATATTTAGCTCCTTTTTGTAGGACACAGTCTTCAATCTTGGCTTCTTTCTGTTATATAAACTTTAGTTCCCAGAATTCTCAGTAATAGTCATGCCGACTGAGGCATTCTGGAATTTGCTGTCCATGTCTGAAGGATATCCATGTTGGGGAAGGGTGAACAATTCAAAAGCCTCTTCTGCAAAACTTCTAAAAGAACATGGTGTCCAACTTAGTTTTATTAAATGTAGGAAAGGAAATATTCATAATTTCCAGTAAATCAGGGGACATACTTTTTCTGTTGTATTTACCTACAGACTGTCTTTTTCAAAAACTGTGAAATGAGGCCCATTACACTGCATAACTGTTTATGCACAAAAGCTTCAAATTCAGTTAGATATCATTGGCTTCCCCTGAAAACAGCAAATATCAAGGTGTTGTAACTCTCCTTGTGGAAAGACAGCCTATGAGAACCCAGTCCCAGTTCCTAACAGTGGTTCTTCTGACCTGGATTAGGTGAAGAGGTTTTGCTCTGGAGGCAAGACAAGAGAGGACCTCTCCCTATTCCATAGGAGAACCTGACTGATTCACAATTCAAATTTTATTATTTTTATTAAGTGTATATCCTGCCTTTTCTCTGGAGTTCAAAGGGAATTACTTCTCAGTTTGTCTTCCTATAATAATCCCATGAAGGAGGACGGCATAGTAGAAAAGATAACCTTAAAGACTTCCAGGAATTACGTACAAGTTCTAGTGACCTCATAAGCACACCTGCAGCTTCTTTACAAAAGAACAGTTTCCTGTTCCCTCCTTCTGAATATTGGTTTGGTTTGGTTTGGTTTTTGACTTCGCAACCCTGGAATTTCCAGGTTGTCTCCCAGCTAAATGCTACCAGGCCCAAACCCACTTCCAAGCCCAGACAAGCTTAGCCATAGATTCCTGGGAAAAAAGGGCACTTCAACTCAATCCAATCCAACACCTGAATTATAAATCACACTTCAGTCCTGCTATTTGCACCTCCCAAACCCAATAGCAGGGAACAACTGGGGAGTTCAGAAAAGAAAGCCTTGTGCCTCCAGCCGCCATTTCCCATCATGTGCTAGATGTTGCTTCACTGTGCTTAATGGTGGGGCCAGTTCCATAACTATCTTCTTTCCACCTGGAGAAGACCCTTCTATCAATCAGAAGGTCTCAAAGCACTCCAAACAGGGGTTTGTATGGGAACAGTCAATTCCAAACTGTGCTATAATATTCCACTTCCTTTGCAAGCCAGAATTATTCTGTTCAATGGAAATTTTATCTGACCTGTTCAACTGCAAAAATAACCTGGCCTTTATTTAGGATAGCAAAATAACTGTTTCAAGCCAAAATGCTTAACAACAACAGCGATAAAAGCTCCACTTAAGTTTCAAACTGACCGAGACATCCGTTTGGCCTTGATGTTACCTTGTCTTGAATTAAAAACAGCCCATTCAAACTTACAAGGGCCAGACAGTTCACAGAAATAGAGTGGCAGCTGGGGAACGGAAAAGGTGATGCATTAAAGGAAATGCATCATCAACAAAGAGGTCAACAGAGGACATTGAACTGCAGATACTGATCAATGTAGAACACCCCACTGTAGTGGGAAAGGCTGGAATAAGGAGATCTGTAGTATTGAGACTCAAATTAGATGCCCAGTTAAGACTCCTCTGGAAGCATCAAGAATAGACATTGTGTAGTAGATTATCTCTCCAATGCCAGTCTCTTCTGATCAGACCAGCAAGATACATAAATTTCATCACAGTTTCCAAATTGAGACAAGTCTTTACACTGGTTCAGTTTAACTTTAACCTCAGCTGTTCTGGAAGGAAAACACAAGAAAGTACCATACATCCTTCAGTTGGTAAAATATCCAAACCATATTACTTTATGTTACAGACAGCTCCTCTTATCTGATCAGGCAGTCTTATCTTTCTGGACACTGCAAAATCTCCATATGCCACTAGTAAAATCAGATGAGAGGTGATTGCTCCTCCAGTTTCATAAATATGGAAATTTTAGATGTAAGTCTTTCTTCTCACTTATGTATCTTAGGCTAACCACCAATTTATAGGCAGAAATATAGCTTTAATAGGAATTGCAGAGTTAGTGTATTAGTACTAACAAAAACCGTCATTTTAGTCTTAAGAGTTATAATATCAACAGAAATAAACATTTTGTCTTATTCTGCTTTCTTACCGAACTTATATAGCGAAGCTGGTATTTCTGGTTTTGACTACTTTGTTCTAATCAAATTGTTGAGTTGATTATGATGGTCAATGACTAAAATAAAGATTTGATTTGATATCTTTCCAACCTCATAGTCCCTAAGTAAAGGAAGCCCCTTTGAATATTCTTCTGTTACCCTTGCTTGAAGCCAATTCCATCAAACTCAGAGCAATTGGGCCCATCTGGTGCAGGGATGCTGAGCTTGGTGGCCAATATATCCTTATGATGCTTTTATTATTTATTTATTTATTTATAAATCAAATTTATGCGCCACCCATCTCACTATCAGTGACTCTAGGTGGTTTACAAGTCAAAAACATTAAAACATTTAAAAACTACAAAACGCATTAAAAGACTACAAGGTTAAAAGACAGAGAGAGCATCCACAAGGCGCCAGCCATCCCCAATGTTGGAAGCCCCCAAGCTAGTTGGCAGAGCCAGGTCTTAAGGCTCCTCTGGAAGGCCAGAAGAATGGGGGGCAACCTCATCTTATAGGACATTACTTAACCTACATTAACCTCATATTATAGGACTCCAGTCAAGAACTGTTTCCTCTTCTTCTAGATAATATTCCTGAAAGGACCAAAGAATTGTACTTGCAATATCATTCTACCAGATTGCTACAAAAACAGGACAGTGGTTACAGTCAAGTGTCCTGCTATAGTCTTCCATACATGTGAAATGATACAGTATATATTCACATCTGTGTTAGTCTGTTTCCCTTGGAGGTTGAATCAAAATGAATGTATTTTGTTTTCCTAATCAATTATAAATGATTGCAAGCAGGGCTACTCTAAATTGATGCAAATACTTGTTCAAGCTCCCAATAGTAATTGCATTTAACACAGGAAGAATAATGGCCTACTTTTTCCTCATTCCACTGAAGACTTCTGCCACTGAGAAGAGGAAGGAAGCTCAACTCCCAAAATTGGCACAGACATAACTGGGGTATTGTAAGTAAATAAACAAGCATCACTGCTATTAATAAGAATAAATATCTTCACATGTTTGTTCTAGCAGGAGCCCAATTTCAGGAACGGCCAGGTCTTACTGGAATATGTGTGAATGCACCTCTTTGTAAGCAGCACAGCACTTTTACATGGGATCATCTGTTTAGACCACATATATATGGTCTAAACCATATATTTTGATCTTACAAAGTAGATCAAAAACACTCTGAGTCAGATCAAGGATGCAACTGTAGAGGCCAAAGGAGTATATGTTGTATATTGTAGGTGTGTGTCTCTTCATACTCATCTTTTGGTTTCATCGGGCTGTGATTATTCCTCAAATGTTCCTTTATTTCTGGAGTCACCAATCCATTCTCAAAATGGAATGAAACGTAGCTCTGTATCCACTGGGTCTCCATGGCAAGAACGCAAATATTTTTACTAATTCATTTTTTGTGGGTAATTTTGCTGGCAATTATCCGGAAGTCTCAAACAAAGCTCTAAATATTCTCTTACCATGTTAGAATATTGTCACATTTCAGATATTTTCAAATTAGCCAGCCAGTGTATGTATGCATGCTTGTGTGTGTATCTATACAGTATGGGGGGGGGGTGAATAAAATCTTGCATAGTAAAACATTAGAAATCTGATGAAAAAAAAACATGTTAAGTAAAAGAGACAACTTTGATGAGACTTGTCAGAATGTGAGAACTGACATTATATTCAAATTAAAATAAGAATGAGATGAGGCTCCCTAGAATTTTTTAGTTCAATTTCAACCCCCAGAGTTGGGTGGGCAAATTTTGAAGGGTTGAAAGTTACAGCTGACCCTTTTCTTCTTCAGTGTTGCCATAGGAAGCCACCCTGTAGGGTGAATGTTTTTTATCTGTTTTTCAAGGTTTGGGGGTATGAGGTTCATGGTGAAATGGGAACTGGAGGCAATCCCAACCTGTAAAACTCTCCCCAAGATCAAGCAGAAAACAACACCCTAATCAAGGAACTACCAAGGAGAAAACCACACCCCCACCAACATTGGCAGGGCAAGCTACTGAATATAAACAGGGAGCAACCCCCCCTCCCCCATTCACACTGACGATGTTACCTAGTTGGGTAATAAAACGTCTCCAAGCAAACCACCAAGCTCAGAGGGCACCAAGGACTCCACAGTTCAAACCTGAGCTACAGATATTCTCTTCTACTGGAATCAGAGATAGCCCATCAGCCATGCATTGCCAGCTCCTGTTATAGAGGAAATGTTTTCATTTGTTTGTTTTATTTGGAAAGCTGCCTATATATCCCATTTTCCAGGGCAGGGTCCTTTATTACAACTATCCAGTGCTTTAGAAAGGAGGACAACGGCCTTGAACATCTACCCAGTCAGCATCACAATCCTGAGCATGCACAGAATTCCCTTGATAGTGCCTTCTTTCCTTTCCCCCCCCCCCCATCTCTGCACTATCGCCATACTTCTTCACATCTGGGGACAGGGCTGTCTCAGTAAGTATTCTTAATCTTTTAATGCTAGATGTAATCTAATACCTTGCAACATCTTCTACTGATTAATGTTTCCATCTCAAATTTCCTTCTTGAGACTGACTTTATATTAGAAACTCTGTTTCCCAACCAGGTTCTTTTTATACAGCCTCATCTATAGGGATTAGCGGGTCACGTTAGGTTACTTCTGTGAAACTGCCCCTTCTGGGAACAGATTTCTGATCAGACAAATGTTCGTATTCATTTTTAATTTTAAAAGGTCCATTGGAAAATTGCTGACTGATGTCTGGGGCAGGCAGAGCTGAACTTAACATTATACATTTTATAAAGTCGCCAAGAGGAGACTACTATCATTTTTAATGTGTTACTGTAAAAACCCCATTTTCTGTTCAGGAGCTCTATTCCCTTTGAAAAGGAGAAACCTTCCTGTGCTTCTTGGAACAGCCATGCACGGTGACACCGGCAGCCGCAGAAGTGCTCGGAAGGAAGTTTCTCCTCTTCAAAGAAACCAGCGTTAAGCTAAGCCTGTGAGGCTTTTTAACAAAGTTTGAAAAATCTGAAGAGATCTCTCAGCCACCAGTTTAGAATTCAACCCCCATGTGTCTAGTCGTGTTTTCTGTGGGGGTGGAAGAGATAACCACTAGCCAGGTTTTGTTCCAGCTCACACTAGCTTTGCCATGGATCTGCTGAAACAAGAGGTCCAAACTGAGTCTCGGCGATGCCTTTGGGATCCTTTTCCTTCATACTTTCATTGCAGAATGGATGGAGAGGCTCATGAAAAGAGAAATGCTGAGCACAGTGCTAGGAAATGTAGCAGTGTCAAAAAACAAGCCAAGTTAATACACTCTTCACTTCAAGGGATGGCATGAATAATACCTTCCACTGACAATGCCAAGTTTTTTCAACGAATGCACCAGAAAATATTCCAATAAAAAAAAGTGGGTGGGAGAGATGGATGATAAGTCATTTAATTATAATCGTAGCAGCCATTGTTCTCTTTTTCTTTTTCTCAGAGGCTATCCCATCTGGAAATTTTTTTCTTTCTTAGCTGTTTACTGGCATCGTTAAGACAGTTTCTTCTCTTTTTGCTTTCCACCTACATCAGCATGTTGTTAAACTGCATCATTGTTGCACTCAGCAAACATCTCAAGCAATACCTTATTGGCAACATTTTTCTTCAACAACAGCTTCGTTCTGAACCTGCCAGCAAGTGATGATCAAATGCCTGGCCATAAAGAATGGATTAATTTTATAACAACAACAACTAGCACACACTCACAGATGGCCATTGCTGAATCTGCATATCTTGTGACAGAAGTTGTTAAGGGCTTTCTGCTGTTCTTAAATGATCATCAGATCCAGTGTTTCCTAGACCTGTCCCAAAGCACTTCAGCCATTGCAGAAGGAGGAAATAATTTAAAATAAAAGGAGGAGAAATTTGGCCAGCAGTGCAAATAAGGGTCACAGGTGTGCTGAAATGCAAATCCACCAGAAGCGAGCAGTAGATGGCACAATCCCAGGATTACATTATGGCTGGCAGCCCCAGGTTCAATTGGCTGCAGTGCCTGGCACATGTGGAAGAACAAGCTGTTTAGCAGATTGCAAACATCTGTGTTCCTTCCCTTCCCTCCCCAGGATTAGGACAGGACAGCTGCCCGTAAAACAGCAGTTCCCTCCCTTCCAGTGGCTGTTCACTGCCCTGTGGAGCCATTTCTTCCTGGGCTGTTGGACTGCTATGTTCTCCATTGTTGCAGTTGATCCATCAATGACCTGTTAAATCAGCTGACTATCTTTGCCCATGGAAGCTCATGTTGCATTTAACCCTTACACCTCCCAGTGGGGACCTTTTCTGTTTCTGCTCAGGCTGGGTGAAGCATACTCCCCTTGCTTTTCTACTACCTGCCCACAATACCTCAAAGCTTCTCTTCCAATTCCTCTTTTGTTTTGCCTTTTTTTTAAAAAAAAATTAAATTGCAACACAGGGTCTTTGCTATGAACCTGTGAACCTGAACTATCAATTCTTCCTTGGTATAAATGTTCCTTAGTCCTACAGAGGAACAAAAGAACAACCTGTTCCCTGTTGCTTTGATTATTGTAGCATCAGAGCAACGATGGTACCATAACGGTGGGAGGGGAGAGAAAGTGTGCAAACATCTGGGTAAGCAAAGGAAAGGCATGGGGACTACTGAGGAGGGTAGACTGGTCCACATGGGAGTCAGCCAGCAAGGCCTGCATCCATGATGGGAAGGGCAAGAAGCAGGAGAAGGACCAACCAGGTCCTGCAGTGGCTATTATCCAGACTAAGTACCAGCTGGGCCTCATTGACAACCCACTGCAATCCAGATTGGAATTAAGGAAGTATCAAGAGCAACATGGGGGACAAAGCTGCTTAGGCTGGAACTCAGAATTGTCCTTGCTAAGAAAGAATACACAGGAAACTAGACCTCTTGTGTTTATTCTAGACTCAGCTAACTCAAAGTCTTCATGGTAGCTGCTAACATGCTGGACATGCATACTGCTTCTTCCCCTCTCAACACCTGACACTTATATACAAGTCTTAGTTGAATCTTAGTTTCTGCAAGATTCCATTTTGAAGAACCTGAATTTCCTGAAAGTTCCTTTCATCCAATTTCATAAAGAAGGCTGTGTAGGATGGCCCTGGGTCCTTCCGCTCAGGACAATCTTCTATTGCAGTGGTTCTCAACCATTTTGGTCTCAGGACCCCTTTACATTCTTTAAAATGATTGAGGACCCCAAAGAGCTTTGGTTTATGTGGGTTGTATCTATTGATATTTATGGTATTAGAAATTCAAACTGAGACATTTAAAAATATTTATTTGACCTTGCAGACCACCTGAGAGGGTCTCAGGGAGTCCCCAGGGTCCCCAGACCGCACTTGAAGAACCTCTGCTTTCTTGTAAGGGCTGTCAGAAGACAATCCTCTGTTTGAAGGCACCCTCTATATGAAATTCTGCCCACTTTATTAAAAGAGGAAAAGGATAGAGGGCAAATGCTCTGTCAAAGGGGGGTTAAGGAAATGCACAGCACAGGTCCCCCCCATCCAGCATGGGAATGGCTAGCCCCATAGAGACCTTTTGCCTTTAGCCTCAGATTTTTCATCCTCTTAGACTCTCCTTCTCCTTTTTAGTAATGTTTTTAATTAAGGTTTTATGTATTTATATATTTTATGTTTTAACGTTTGTTGTGAATCGCCCAGAGTTCCCCCATTGGGGGGAGATGGGCAGTTGAAAAATTTAATAAATAAATAAAATAAAATAAATGTTGCACTTCTGTTTAAATGTTAGTAATGATCTCTTAATGTTATTCCCATTTCTGTCCTCTCTAAGGGAGGCATTTCCTCTGAATTACTGAAGCATGAGTGTTCATCCTGATTGATTTGCACTGGAGAGCAGTATGGATCATAATAATATTTTACAATGAAGCCAAATCCCTGCTGAGATTTTTTTTCAAAAATGGTTGCACAGAGACAAATGAGGCTGCCATTTCAAGGAGCCCATTTTACACATTTGCAATTTATTAGATTTGGCTAATGCACATTATATATATAATGTATACGTATAACTTATGTTATACATTATATATTATTACAGATTTTATATATATAATCTATTTTAATGTGTGTGTGTGTATAATCGATATTATAATCTATAATCATTTTTTCCCTGACAGAAATGAAACACCTAAACCTGCCATAGTGGGCAGCCCATAAACCAAGTAAAACTATTCAAAATATCCTCAAAAAACTCAACAGGCAAAGGAGACAAACCTACAACATTGTAAAAACCACTCTGGGGGGGAAACAGGCATGAAATTGAGAGAATGTGTCCATGAACATCAACTGGCAGTCAGAAAATATGATGAGACCTCCTTAATTTCACAACACTCTGATGAGTTCAACCACAATTTCAGCTGGGGAACTGTAGATCTCTTAGACCAAGCCAGATCCTATCTACCATGGATGCTGAACTAGGGGCAGGAAGAACAGGGTGCATCTGAAATGCAAAGCATATGAGTTTCAAAGTATATTCTCGGGCAGTGAATCTACGGTCTTCAACCTACTTTCAAAACCTACATGCAAGCAATCAGACAGACCACTGCTACAGGTGTCTCTTCTCTGAAGCCTTCTTCTTAAAAAAAAAAAATGAGGTTGCAAGGAATAAAATAAAAAAGAAGGGGGGAGGTATTTGAAAGAGAATAGGAGTCCATCTCCAGCTGGGAATTCTCGGAGTCACAGTTCCTGCATATCTGTGTCAGGTTGGGGATACAGTTGTGGAATGATGTTGCCAATCATTCACATTTTGCCAAATCTGCATCAGTATTAAAGACAACACTGATTTCCCAACTGACCGAAGTGTTCCCCTTGGAAGTAGTGTTAGCAAAGCACTTTCAAAGACAAAAGAAAGACAGAGTGTGTGTAACCAGTATTTAGGTGATGGGAATAGCATGAAGGACATTGTCTCACACTAATAAATGAGGCCATAAAGCTGAGTTACGGCTCAGACTAGTAAATTAGTTATACAAAGAGACATGTCATTTGTAAAGCTTTACATTCTCATTGCACAAAATAAGAAGAGGACAATGGATTCCCATTTCAAAAATTGTTTTTTAAGGGGCTTGTCAACCCTAGAAATCAGTGTAAATCTAGCTCATGTATTGCTTGATTTTTTAATTGCAAATTTTCACTCTTCCCAGGGTTTTAATGATAAGAAAAATCCAAAGGAAAAAATTGGGGTATCTTTTAAGGCAGAAAGATTTGTATTTTTAAAATGGTACAAGGTAATTATGGTTCTTGGAAGTTTCTTTTCTTTTTTTTAACAGAAACTGTGCCTCATGCACTAACAGCCATCTAGATCTTTCTTCCTTCACTGCACTTCTTGAGCTGACTATGTGACCAGGGTTCCATGGGCCATCCAGGAAGTGCTGCAAAGGTGAAGCAGACTCTTAGAGACGCTCACATGGCTATGAATTTGTTGTTGAAAGAAAGCAAATGTCAACAGCCACAGCCATCAGTACTTTTTAAAAAGTAAGCAGGATGTTTTATTTTTGAAGGGAAGAATAATTTTGTTGTTTTCAGTATTTATCTCACCATACTTCTGTAGGACCAAAAATGCAAACAAAGAAACAAAAGCCCACACCCCAGTCAACTCATAGCAGGATCTAACTTATAATATAGCATAACAAAATTGCCAAATGTTGTAAAGTGAGAATGATACAATATGGAGTGTATTCCAACCTGTTCCATGATCATCCTGGTTTCTTTTATTTTCTTTTTTCATTTTTTTCTCTTAACAATCAAACAGCATTCTATGAGCACTGAACATGCTCAAGCCTCATTGGGCAGTTTGGGGATATTTTCCCCTTTGGATTCTTTCCTTTTCTTTCTTTCTTTCCCTCTCCCTTTTACTTTTATATATCTTGGAATTCATAGAATCATAGAATTGTGGAGTTGGAAAGGACCACAAGAGTCGTCTGGTCCAACCTTCTGCAATGTGTAGGAAAACCACCAGAGTTCACCTGACCTATGGACATCTCTGTCCAGGTCACCCCTTCAAAGTAGGCTAGGTCAGGAAATAGATACCATAAGAAATACTAAAAGTCTACTTTACTGATATCTGCTATTACAACAGAATCTTGAAATACTGACAGTGTTTCCCCTTCCTTCCCTCTTATACCAAAGAGAGTCAAGGTGGGACAACCTTAAGTTTCTTTCTCACACTGTCCTGTTTTCCTGGACTGAATTCATGTTTTGTTAATGGTCTCTGCATGCCTTCTCCAAGGTCATCTCTGTATTCCTCTACACTCTTGTACATGTATAATGCCACCTTGGATACACCCTGGGTGCATCCCCAGGACCTCCCCTCCAATTACAGTTACCAAAAACTAGAAGCATAGTTTATGTAATGTAACTCTTAAAATTGAGTTAACCTGGCTAAAAATAAGACAGAAAAACTCCCAATTCAAGAAAAAAGGGAAGAAACTTACCCATTTTCCATCATCACAGCAGCCCTCCACCTCCCCCAAAATGTTTCTAACCCTGGCCACCCACAGTATCTCTATAAACTATAGGAACCATAGTAACCCTGTAAATAGTCATCTTCATGATATAGAACAGGCAACCCTGTAGTTTTCTCCCAAATGGCTATCCCTTTCAGTAGGTAGATGAAAGTAGCTATTTTGGATGTCCTTTAAAGGTAACAAACTACCCACAACTTACAACTTTTGTTATTGGGATTTTATTTTCAGGAAAGAAAAGACAGTCTTGTGGAATTTTATATCTCACATGCGAAAGTAACCTCACAGTGAGGGATAACATCATTTCTTGCTCTGTCTTAGAGCAATGCCACCCTGCAGGCTAAGTTGTACTGCTTCCAGCTGTTCCTTAAGCCAACTTCAGAAATGCCAGTCTGGAATGCAGTGGAATGGCAAAAGAGCTGGACTGGTGCTCAGACCGGACTAAGACCTGCAAACCTGATTGGTCCTTCTCCTGCTTCTTGCCTTTCCCATCAGGGATGCAGGGGTAGCAAGTTTTGCTGGTTGGCACTTGTGTGGACCAGTCTACCAGATGATAGAAGGATTGTTCCCTCTTCACTAGTCCTGTGCCTTTCCTGTTCTTTCCCAGATGTTTGCACTTATGAATGCCTTTATACCACCTTCTCACATATCTCCTTTAACACTAACACAGACTCCTTTTTTTTACCCTTATGGTACCATCATAGCTCTGATGCTACAATAATCCAAGCAACAAGAAACTGGTTGTTCTTTCATTCCTAGGTTCTTCTGTGGGTCCATGGAAAACTTATAGCAAGGCACAACTGATATTTCAGCTTCATAGAAACAAACTAGGAAGATTCCTCTTTTGAAACTTGAAGATGTTCTTTAAAAATGGGAGGGAAGGGAAGCTTTGCATTACTGTGGGTGGGGGTGGAAAAGCAAGGGAAGCATGCTTCACTCCACCTGAGCAGAAATAGAAAGGGTGCCTACTAGGAGAGGTAAGGTTGAATGGAGCATGAATCACCCGTTGGAGGAGATGGGTGGCATACAAATTTAATAATAAATAAAAATAAAATAAAAACTTCCAGGGGTGAGGATAGTTCATTGACCTAATGGGCCATCATTGGATCAATTGGAGAAGTATGATTATTAAAAAGAACAGCAGTTGCTGATCAATAGAGAACATATCACCCTGGCCTCCAAAAATGAGCCAGTGGGGGAAGTTCATGTCAGGTAGTGGCAGCCAATCTGAGCAGCAAGTAAAACGTAGCTAACTGCTGGATTCATCTGCTCCTGAAGAGCTGAGATGGTCAGATCAGAAAGAAGCACTTTTGAATCAAAGCTGGAACACACATGTGCAGGCTGGGAGTGGGAGGAAGACAACTTCATCTGTTTCTACACTCAGGAAGCCATGAATGGCTTGGTGATAGGGCAATCAGGAAATGCAGATCTGCCCTTCCTGAAAGTCTTTGGTCTTCCTTTGAAAATTCCTCTGATGTTTCTTCTGGAAAAGAAGGAATCTCCACTTACACTGATAAGACCTACTAAAAGATCACGTTTCATTAGACCTCCTTTGTATGCAGGGCTGGCCCAAATAATTTACTGACTAAGGGCATTTCCCCAACAGCTGAATTAAAGTGCTCTCTACCCATCCTTGAGACGGCAGAAAATGATTCCAGTGTGACATTTGCTAGTGCCACTGCTGATCCCTATCCATGAAGAAGACAAAAGGATGAAATGTGCACCATGACCCTGCAATGCAAGCTCTGCCCCTTAGGCACTTAAGCATGTATGAAAGTACAGGCACGTGTGTTGTGATATCACAATAAATGTTTCATCACTTGCCCCCCTTTGCCTCCTCTGCAGATGTCTCAACTGTCTCTTCTCAGTCACTCTTAATCCTTTGATTGCCCCCCAAGGTGATGGGTGACAAGGCCCAACAGATTTTACATACTTCGAAGCTGCCCCTGGATAGTGTCAAAATAAGGGAGGAAATACTATTTAACACTGCAACAGCTAAGGATGACTTAAGGATGTCTTCCTCCTGGGCTGGGGATGAGATAAACGCAATTTCAAGAGGGCACGGCTGAAAAAAGAGGTTGTTTAGAGTAGGGTTAGGTACAAGTGAGAAAAGGACCTAAGGCAATGGACAAGTTATTACATCAAATTTCAATGGTGCTGTTCTCCACATTGATAGTCTCCTTTGGGGGTGCTTCTCTGTCACAGCACCTGCCCTATGGAGATCCCCCATGGAGATCCAGATCCTGTTGCCTTTCACAAGGCATTAAAGATCTGGCTGTTCCCCCAAGTTTTTGGCCAGGTAGTTAAGTAAGCCCTGTTGGCTAATTTGTTTAATTCCGGTCTTTGGAATGGAAGTGGAGTTATTTCTAGACCTTCTGCATATATTATATCACCCCTCTGTTCACTGCCTAGAGTCACTGCTGTGAACTGAGAGGTTACATGCATTGCTGAAATCAAATCAGATCAGTTGCATCATAAGTTTAGGCACCCCCAGTAAAATTGTATATTTCAATCAATTCTCAAGCAGATAGCAGCTGGTATACCCTCTACCTGGTACAAAATTAAACATGGCATCTTTCTGCAAGTTTGAATGTGTGCTTACTACTTAGGTGAAGTTACATATGGATTAAAAATAAGAAAACAGTGAATGTGGCAGGTGCAAACTTTAGGACCCCCTTTCACTCAGTCTTTTTTTACCACTTCCTTTGGAACAAATAACAGCTTTCAAATACTTCCTTTGTCAGATACAGATCTTATTATTCTTGCTTTCGGGTTTTTCCCCCACTCTCCCTTGCAGAATTCTTCTAACTCAGAAACCTAGAAACCTTCTTATCCTTTTCCAATGGCATTTCAGCATCTGTTAACCCCCTTATGGGTTCTGCCATGCTTTCAGTTCAGTCTAGGTTCTACACTCATAGGATCTGGATCACATCTCACATGATGACATATTTCTTTTTAGCGTTGCTTGTTGACTAGGCTGGGTTCATATTAGGAATGGGCAGGGCTTTAGATCTGATTGCAAAAAGGTGCTTTGGGACGTTACTTGTGGCTGCCCACTCTAGGTGTCACATGTTCCTGGGAAAGGATAAGACTTCTTTAAAAAGTTGGAGACAGATACTACGTTCATACTCCTGCATACCCCAAAACATCTGTTTGAAACTACTTCCAAAATGCTGAAGGACTCTAATTTTTTTGTTTTTTATATCTACTTTCTGGTGATTCATTTGACTGTTTGCTGAGTTTTCTTACAAGAAGTACTGATGTGTGTTAGCTGGCTTAGAAGCTAAACAGATGGGGAAAAATATGTTCATTAAAAACAAAGAACACTTGTGTGGTTATTATGAGGTTCTGTTCCAGGTAGCACAAGCATTTGTGTGTGTGCGTGTGCGTGCACGTCTATGTCAATGTGTCTATGACTATGATTCTATCATCTATCTATCTATCTATCTATCTATCTAATCAGATCACTGAATTTCACTTGGAATCTTTACTAAAAACTCAGTCTCTGCACACTTAGCTGAAATCTGAAATTGTTTTCTTAATAGAGGTCAACTGGCTGGCTCCAGAAAATTTGCTAGCAAGGCATGATGTTAAAAGATTAATAGCAGTATAAAAGATGGACTTCACCTGCATTAAATTTCCTATCCATGCACCACCATCTAATGGTCATGCGATAAAACAATTACCCATCCCTGAGAACCCAACTGGAAAATAAAACTGGAGGCACATTTTCAATGGAGAATTCAAATTCTCTTCCATACTCTCTTCTGCTCTATTAGGCCCATGTGTATATCTTGAATCAGGATTAAGGCTGATGGGAAAGGATAAATCCTTCAGGCATAAATCTTCAACGTAGCCTGAGTTGGTTGAGAAAATCATGGGTGATTTATTGGGGATTAGCAGATCAGAGTTGAGGAATGTAAAGAGCTTTATACCCGTATTCCTCCCAGTAAATTTGGTTCAAACTTATGACTGTTCAATTATAGGCATACAAGAAAAGAAATGGAAAATGAGAAGCTTGCAATGCTTTTCTTTTTTACAGGGATGAAAACAAATATAAGGAATGAGACATGTAAAGCATCTCCTTTTCACCTGTTAGTTTAGAAGTTTGATATCAGTTTAAAAGGAGTGGGCAGCAAATGCTCAAAAATACATCTAGGTGATAGCCTAGAGAGGCATTACTGTAGCTAAGTATTCCTTGCGGACATCCTGCTCAAAACACAGCTCTTTCGTTCTTCCATGACCTCAGATGAAGTCCTGTGGACAGGATGGCTTGGCTTGGCTTGGCTTGGCTTGGCTTGGCTTGGCTTGGCTTGGCTTGGCTTGGCTTGGCTTGGCTTGGCTTGGCTTGGCTTGGCTTGGCTTGGCTTGGCTTGGCTTGGCTTGGCTTGGCTTGGCAATCAGAGTAACACCATGGGCTGGAGGTTTTCCCATTCCTGGAGCAGATGACATTGGATGAGATCTAGGATTATAAACAGTATGGCCCTCTAGTCAGACCTGATTTGGGTTACAATTATAAGAAAGGTGGTGCAGAAGAGACATTAAGAGGAATTTCCTGACAATAAGAGCTGCTGGCCTGTGGAACCAGCTGCCATATTAAGTGGAGAGTTCTCCTTCACTAGTGGTCTTCAAACAGAGGCATGATGGCCATCTATCAAAAATGCTGTTCTGAATCCTGCATTGAGTAGGGTATTGGACTAGATTATCTCTATGGTCTGTTCCAATGCTATGATTTTAAAACAGGCTACACCTCAGTCCCCAAGACTAGTTTCCTATTTGCCAATAGATTTTCTGCCTTGCCTGATTTAATTTCATTTGTTCTCCCCCATCCAGCCCAATACTGAACTTGGGCAACATTCAAGGTTACTGTTTGCTTTCTTGGAGTTAGATGGTAAGGACAAATTGAGATGGATGTCTTCAGTTTAATCTCCCACATCTCTCTAGCAAGGACCAGAGCTACTACAAATCACTGTCCCAAGGCCCTTCCAGATCATCCAGAAGGATCCCATGATAGATGGTATTAAAAGCCACCAAGATGCCCAGGAAAAGTAGTAATGCACATTCCTCCTGCCCAGTTTCCAGCAAAGGTCATCCAGATTCACAGTCCGTATGTAAAAATAAGCACAGGTAAATCTTTGTCATATTTTTTACACATAACTTCCTTTTGGGCATATTCTATTAAGAGGCTATTCCAGTCCTAACTAATAATCAACCACCTCCCTTTTTTTCCTATCTCAAATTAAAGAGGAGACCACTTTGGAGTGTCTGGAAGGCAAAAGCAATCATATTAATCACAATCACTTTTAAAATGTCACTCCTCTTGTCATTATCCATGGTGATAGCCAAGATCTAGATCAGTGTTTCTCAACTTTGGCAACTTTAAGATATATAGACTCAACTCTCAGAATTCCCCAGCCAGCATGCTGGCTGGGGAATTCTGGGAGTTGAAGCCCACATATCTTTAAGTTGCCAAGGTTGAGAAACACTGATCTAGAGGAAAGCCTATGTGTAATCATATTATCACCTAAAAGGACTAGGGATACATGGGTGTGTTGAGAAGAAGGTAAGGGAAATTTAACAGCCCCAAAGTGAGTGCTCTTGCCTTCTATGGCCAGCTTGGCTGGTTTATTCCTTCTCGTGCACTTTCTAATTAAAACCAATTGCTGAGCATTCATAAAACACACAATCAGTATTCTGATGACTGCAGGCAGATACATAACCCTGTTTTTTTCTGTCCGATGAAAGAAGCTTCAGCAAATACGGCCACGTCTGGTCTCGTTTCGTTCTTCACATTTCACTACAGGCCTTTGTCAGGTCAATGACTCTTTTAAAAATAAGGAAAACATGGATCTGTGCCCAGCTTAGCTCTTGCTGACGATGCAGTTCCTTTAAGTAGGTATGTAGCGCGGCTACAACCCAGCGGAAGAGAGAAAGAGAATAAGTTCTGCAATCCATTATTTTGCATTTAATGGTACATTTAAACCTATAACCTTATCCAGACATTTGTAAATGATAAAAACATGTGGGACAGTGCCGTATAAGAAACAAGCTTTTTTAACTGCATCAATGTGGATTTGTTTTTGCCTGCTAATTAAAAAAAAAAAAAATTTTCACAATCTGGCTGCTGTCTTTATTTCTTCATCTGCCTCTCCATTCCTTGTCATTTCAATAATTCTGAATCTAGTCATTTAGAAAGAAATAGGGTGGTATATTATACAATTTTGAATTCTTTGTTTCTTCCCCCCTTCCCACTCTCCATGGAGTATGTTTCGGTACCTGATGATTATTAATGCTTCTGTTTATCTCTATGCAAAATACATAGTTTGTTTTAAAATACAGGATGGAAGTTTTCAGTCCTTAGTGATGAATGATACATCACTGATTTATCAATTTATACGAAGCCCCTTGGAGATTGTGCTAGAGGTTAGTCACTGTCATTCTAATTTGTTTTAGAGATCAGGACAGCAAGGACAATTCGAGGCCCAGAGGATGGTCAATATAATATATTTGAGGTGTAAAAGAGATTGAAAGCACAGAAATAAATAAAATTAATGGATGCACTTGGACTGAAATGCAATAGGGGATAGAGAAATAGGTGATAGGAAACTGGACTCTAGAAACCAGTATAATAAGCAAGGAATGTGAACTGTGTATCTGTCTTAACTCCTGGTAACTGTCTGGACTACTCCTTGCAGTTTTTTGGCAAGGTTTTTGGAGCTGGCTTGCCCTTGCCTTCTTCTTCCTAGGGCTGAAGAGAGGGACTGGCCCAAAGTCACCCAGCTGGCTTTGTGCCCAAGGCAGGACTAGAACTCACAGTGTCCCAGTTTCTAGCCTGGTGGTTTAACCACTACACCAAACTGGCTCCGTGTGAACATATATACACTACATCATATCCTTGCATTAGGGTTAATATAAAACAGTCACTCTAGTTTTGTTCCACATGATATGGTTTTATGTATAAAAGTATATTGCAAAGGGTAAAGATAGGAGAGGGTACCTTTTGGTGGCCAGGGAATACAATTAAAATGTGTGTGAAGGTCAAGGGGCATAAGGTCATATTTTTCTTTTCCCTGCCACTAGTATTAAAATCTCATGTCCAAAAAGTTTTTGCCCACCACCAACATAGCTGATTGGTGCAATATCCTTGTTGTGATTATGGCGTGGGTACATGCATTAACAGAGGTAACTGTCAACCATTTATCGATCATCCTAACCCATCTGGTGGGGGGGAAAGTAAGAATGAGAACCAAGCCATACGTGGGTGAGGCTAAGACTGGAACTGATGCGTTTGGTGGCCTTTGTTTCAGAAAAGTATGCTTATTTTAATTTGGGTGCATCCAAATAGCAGGACTTTGTAGTGCTAATTTTCAGCAACGGCTGTCAAAAAACGGTTCTTGAACTGCTAAAAAGGGAATATTGGGAGGGAGGGCACATGATCTTTGGCCCATCATTGATTGATTGATTATGGGCCATCAAGTTGTTGTTGACTCTTAGTGACCACAAAGATTTTCTCTATGATTACCTGGTCTAACCTGGTCTTTCAGGTCTTCCAATGGTGCATTCATTGCCACTATAACTGAATCCATCCACCTTACCGACATCTCAATTTTCTACCTACCTTTCAACCAGAAGATGCAACACAAAGTTAACTACATCGATTTAAAGTCATCTAGAATCTTAAAAGGGAATGGACTGAGAAATATTGTAGCAGCAATTTATCTTGGCAGCTCTTGTGAATTTCACCATTATGTACTTTCAGTTCCAATTAGGAGAAATACCAAATTGTTCACCAAAAGGAGGAAAAAGTAAGTATGCCCTTACTCTGATTTCCCCCACCAAAAAGAAGCAAAGAAGGACATTTCATTTCATTTCAAAAACTCTATTTCAGTGGTTCACTGTTTGACCCAATTGACCCTTCTCCTGGTTGTGAATAATGTCATTACCCCACAAAAAAAAACCAGACTTGTTTTATACAAGTGTCTCAGGAGCAGCAGTCCCAAACTGGATCCTTGACTCACAAATAAGCAATTACAAATTGCTCCATTACTCCCAGGATATGTCCAAATTACCCCCTTGAGGATAATTGCCCCCAGTTTAAGAACCACTGCTTTATTTTGTATATTTTGCATATTGACAAAGATCAGGAAATCTTTGAAAACAAAAAAAGCTGAGTGGTGAAATTTTGCATATCATCCAAACTATTGGATGGCTGTGACTATGAAATGAAAGCTAGATCTGAGAAAGAAGAAAAGTGAAGATCTTTCACAGGCCTGTTCACTATGATCACTGATGACAAATAGATATAAACAATTAAAAATCTCTAGCAGTGGAGCTCATACATAAGAATCTGTACCCAGCAAGTCATAGATTCTTATAAATAAAATAGTATCTACTTTTGCTCTCTGGGCTATATCACTTTAAACCAGTTTTCTCCAAGCTGGTGTTCTCTAAAGACGAATGTTGATGCCACAGTTCGCAAAATGCCTTGTCACCATGGTGAAATTCTAACTGGGAATTCTGAGAATTCCTATCTCAACACATCTAGGCAGCTTCAAAGGGCTCTGGATGAAGTGGATTATCTGGACCCCTTTAAGTCAGGATTCAGGCCGGGATATGGGACTGAGACGGCATTGATCGCACTCTTGGATGACCTCTGGTGGGAGCAGGATGGGGGCAGCGCTTCCATCCTTGCTGTTCTTGACCTCTCAGCGGCCTTCGATACCATTGATCATGGTATCCTTCTGGACCAGCTTCGGGAGTGAGCGGCACTGTGTTGTGCTGGTTCTCCTCCTTCCTCCGGGGTCAGTTCTAGTCAGTGTGGATAGGAGGGGAGAGGTCCAGTCCACGGCCCCTACTGTGTGAGGTGCCACAGGGCTCGGTTCTCTCGCCCCTCTTATTTAACATCTACATGAAGCCACTGGGTGAGGTGATCTGGCAGTTCGGGATTTATATCTCTTCCTGGGGCTGTCTGAGTGATGCCGTGGATGTCCTATCTCAGTGCCTGGAGGCTGTAGGGGGCTGGATGGGGTGCAATGGGCTTTGGCTCAAGCCAAGCAAGACTGAGTGGCTTTGGGTGTTTGGGCCTCCCAGTACCAAGGTTCTTCCATCTTTGGTTCTGGATGGGGTGGTTCTGCCCCAGACAGACCCAGCACGCAATCCAGGTGTCCTCTTGGACTCACGGCTCCTGCTGGAAGAGCAGGTGGCAGCCGTGGCTAGGAGGGCCTTTGCACACTTCGGGTTGTGCATCAGTTGCACCCGTTCCTGGACCGGGAGGCTCTACTCACTGTCACTCATGCCCTCGTGACCTCCCGTTTGGACTATTGCAACACACTCTACATGGGGCTGCCCATGAAGAGCATTTGGAAGCTTCAGCTGGTACAGAATGTAGCTGTCTGGGTTGTAAATAATGTTGGCTACTCAGCACATGTAACATCACTGCTTTGGGAGCTGCACTGGTTGCCGGTGTGTTTCCGGGTGCAATTCAAAGTGCTGGTCGTCACCTATAAAGCCCTTCATGGCTTGGGACCAGGTTACCTTAGGGACCGTCTTTTCCCAGTTGTTTCTACCTGTCCAATCCAGTCCGGCAGGTTGGGCATGCTCTGGGTCCCGTCAGCCAGGGAACATCAGCTGGCAGGGACCAGGAGATGTGCCTTTTCCGCTGTGGCACTGCCCTCTGGAACATCCTCCCTCCTGAGATTAGGATGCCCCCGACCCTTTTGGCTTTTTGGAAGGCCTTGAAGACCTGGCTTTATGCCCAGGCCTGGGGCCCCGAGTGTGAAGGCCCCCATTTCATAGTTGTGTTGATACAGACGGTTTTTAAGATCTCTTGGCTTCATTTATATTATATTTAATTTTTGTACTGTTTTAATGTTGTTTTTATTGTTGTTAGCCGCCCAGAGTCACTGGTCTGAGATGGGCGGCTATATAAAATGAATGAATGAATGAATGAATGAATGAATGAATGAATGAATGAATGAATGAATGAATGAATGAATGTAAATACCATTGTATTATGTGGTTGATGGTACCTAAGAGATGTTCATATCTATTGCATGCTAGTGGGAAGATCCCAGCATAGAAAATCGACACCTCACACAAGGTAGAATTTAGGAGCTCATGGCCCCTGAGATGTTGCTACAATTCCCAGCATCCATCAACATTGGCTGTGCTAGCTAGGGCATTTGGAAGTTATAGTTCACTAGCATTGATAAGCTACATCTTCCCTATCCTTGACAAAAAAATGAAGATCCCCACATGCAAAAAAGTAAGATTGATATTCCCCACCCCATCCCTAATGTCTGAACTGTGATTCTCTGCTTAATTCCTTGGAAATACATTTTTATGAAGCAAATTTATTAAGCAACAGTTCACACCTATGGGTTACAATATATAGTCTGCAATATATTGATGCAACACAAAAGTCCATGGCGATGGCAGGGGTGGGGGGACAATAATAGTAATGGTAATAGTAATAATCCTATGTACTCTTACATCTTATGTCATTTTTATTTGAATAACTTCCTTGGGAGGTTGCGGTAATTCTGAAGACACACTATAGCTTAGTTTCTGAAAAGCATTTGACACAGTATTCCATAACTTTCTCTGATCACCCAGGCTGTGTGGGATGGATGGTATGAACATAAAATGAATACATGGTTGGCTTTAAAGTTATACTTCAAGAGCCCTTATCATTTTAGACGAACAGGACTGCTTATCAAAACTGCAGATGACCCCAAAGGATAGCTAATTTCTTAGAAATTGAATTCAAATCATCTTGATAAGTTAGTGAAATGGGATGAAAACAGAATAAAATTTAACAGAGAGCAAAGTTTGTCATTTAGGAAATCAAATGCACAGGAAGAGAATAGGGGATTCTTGGCTTGGTAAAAGTCCTTGTGAAATAGTAGTTTGTCAACTGAATGCAAGTCAGCAGAATAATGAGGTTGCAAAAAAGAAAAAAAATGCAATTTTAGACTGCATGCATCAACTTGCTTCCAAATCACAAGAATTAATAGAGCCACTTTATTCCGCAGTAGTCAGACCCCACCTTGAGTATTACATCCAGTTCTCAGCACTACATTTTAAGAAGGTTTCAGACAATGTAAAACAAACTCAGAAACAGCAACAACAGTGATTGGGGGATTGGAAACAAATTCCTATGAAGACAAATGGAAGGAAAAGGGATGTTTAGAAACAATTCAGGGAGGGAAATAATAACATCCTTCTAATATCAAAAAAGAAGTTCAACATTTGTTCTCTTTACTTCCATTGAACAGGACACAAAATAATGAATTTTAAGTTTCAGGAAGGCAAATCCTGACTGAATGTTAGAAAAACACTTCTGAAGTGTTCATGCAGTCTCACAAAGGAATCGGAAAAGTGAACAAGTTCAAGCTGAGGCTAGAAATCTATCTGCCTGGAGATGTGCTTTGATTTGAATTCCTGCCCTGAGCATGGCCTTGTCCAATTCTGGAATTCTATTTGCAATGGAAGTTGCTTTACAAACATCCTTATGTAATAGCAGGGTGAGCCAATGCTCATACTCTGCATGTTGAAGAGAGGGCCCTTATGGTGTTTCCTTTGGGTATTGGAAAGCAACAGCCTTCGGTGATAACATGTGGTTTTCCCCTAAGGAAAACACAAGTAAACAGCTGCTGTAAAAGAAGATGAGACAAGATTTATACAACTTCATTTCTCATAACAAAGAGAGAGATTCTTCTTTCTTCATGCCCTCTCCACAGAGAGAGACTAAGCACCACTACTCAGTCCTAATTTTCTTTTTTTCATTTTGGCTGAATAGGTTGTACGAAACCAATGGTGATTCATTCAATAAAATATGATGTAACAAACCAGAGTTTAGTGTGATATGTCACTGAGTTCATATGTTGCATTAAACAATGGTTTGGTTAACCAGAAGTGGCTATATTCATGCAACACCCATGGTTTACAAACTAAACTAGCCAGGTGTACACAACCCCTAAGCCATACCATACTTAAGGCAACCTGTAGCTCTCCAGATATTGCAGAATTTCAACTCCCAGCATTCTTAGGAAGCACAGCCAATGGTAGGGCTGGGAATTGTAGTTCAGCAATGTCAGGTTCGGTCAGCACGAGGTTTCAGGGAAGCACGGGGCTGCAGGGAAGCTCGCAACCAGACCACGCGGAATCCACCGGCGGTAGCTAGCGGGGAAAAGAGGAACCGAAAGCGCCGCTAATTAACGAGCCACCTGCGGCCAGCTAAACAGGAAAACCGCAGCGGAAGCTTTTAATTACGAACTGATAACGGCGCGAGCAAGCAAGGAACGGGGCCGCAGGGCAGCGAAACAAGATCGTAACGCAGCACAGAACCCGCGGGTCTGCACGTAGCAGGGAGGGGCCAACCCAGCTGGAGGGGGACTGGCAATCAAGGACAATGGACTCTGACCGACCCTGCCATCATGAACGATCAGGGGGGACATTGGGGGGCCTAATAGCCCACAGCCGCAACGCGATCACGAGGCGGGAAAAAGCGCGGGAAGGGGGGAATATAACAAGTGATGCAATTGTACCAAGCCAGTCCTGGCTTTGCTTGTGACTACTACGTTACGCATGAGTAAACCTTCTTTGTGAACCACACGTGTCACGAGAGTTTCTCTGTCGAACGGGGCAAATCTCACATAAAGCCAGGACTCACCGTCAGCGCTACCCGGTACCACCAAGGAGCGTTTTCTTTCTCAATACAGGCATGACCAGCGACGAGGAATCCATGGGTCAGCTGGAGCGCGAGGGATCCAGGCTCGCGGAAGGGCGGTCGGAGCCGCCCGGGAGCGACGGGGCAGCGGCCAGGGCCGGGCGCACTCCATCCGAGCGGTGGTCGATGGGCGTGAATCAAGGACCAGACGATTCGGGCGTTACGATGACCCAGGGTTCGGGGTTCCGGAACCGTGAGTGGAGCGAGAAATTCGCCCGACTAGAGGAGAGAGTCGAGCGACGCCTAGACGCCGTGGAGGCGATGCTCCAGACCCTACTACAGAGAGTGGGGCCACCGGCGGTGAACGAGGAGGCGAGCGACAGGGGGGGCGGTCCGACACCCCCGCCGGCACCACCCACGGCGCCCCGGTCGGAGGACCAACGGGCGGCAGACGCCCTGAGACTTCGAGGTATCACTGGGAAGTTCTCAGGGGACCCCGAACAGCTGCCGCACTTTCTGACGCACGTCAGGGGGTTCATGCAGAGGGGTGGTCACCTATTCGCTAGAGACGAGGACAGGGTATCCTACGTGGCCGAGCTGCTAGATGGCCAAGCCGCCAGCTGGGTGATCGGGCTGTACGATGCCAACGCGGCGGAACTACGGAGTTTCCCGGACTTCATGCAGGCGCTCCGGGACAGATTCGAGGACACATTGAGCGCCAAGCGGGCGGAGGACGACATCCTACAATTCAGGCAGCGGGGCAAATCGGTATCGGAATATGCCCTGGAGTTCCGGAGGTTGGCCGAGAAGCTCGCGGACTGGCCGGAGTCCCTGAAGGTGAAGTATTTTAAGAGGGGACTCAACCCAGAGATCCTGGAACGGGCACTGGGGCGGGACGACCCGGCCACAGTGAAGGATTGGATCTGGCTGGCCGGAACGGCGGAATCGGCGTGGCGGCAGATCCAACAGAGCACAAGACGACGGGACCAGACGAGGGACCGGCCGAGGGAGAGGACCCCCGAGGAGAGACGGAGCGGTCGACGGCAGTCCACCGGGAGGCGAGAGGCGACCAGAGCCCCGAATCTGTGCTTCCGATGCGGAGGCAGAGGCCACCGAGCGGCGCAGTGCCCGACGGAGCGGGAAGGCGCCCCACCACGGCCCGAGGTCAAAACCCCGCGTGCGAACGGGAAAAGGACCGGTGACCGACCGCGGAAGGGGGCAGTGGCGGCGGTGACCGAGAAAGGACGCGGGGGGTGGTTGACCCCGGAGACAGCATCCTCCGGAGAGGACTCGGAGCCGGCGGGAAACGAGGCGCGCTCGCACTGAACGGCGTCCCAGTGCGAGCAGGGGAGTCGAGGCGCGCGGACCCAATAGGAGACGAGGACTGCCCACCGTTCCGGGTGAGGATACACATCCGGGGGGTGAGATCCGGAGGGGAGGCGCAGCTACGGGCGCTACTGGACTCGGGCTGCACCCACTGCTTGATGCACCCAGCGGTGGTCTCGGGGCTCGGGCTACAGCTGAGGCGCCTCCGGGGGCCCATTTCATTCAGCCAGTTAGATGGCACGCTGGCAGGGGGGGGGCCAGCTCAGTATTACACCGAGCCGGTCCAGATGACGATCGGGAGTCACCGGGAAGAACTGAGGTTCGTGGTGGTCCCGGTGGCCGACTACGCGGTGGTACTCGGCTTGGCGTGGCTGCGGCGGCGGAACCCACGAGTCGACTGGATGGCGGAGGCAGTGCGGTTCGGGGTCGACAGACCGGCGAGGGGCGAGAGCAGAGGGGACCGAGCCGTGGAGACGGAGGCAGCCGCAACCACCGGCGGACAAGCGGCGGGTCCGGGACACCGGGAGACGGGGCGAGAGCAGATGGGGCCCGAGACCCGGGCGGCAACAGCAACAGCAGCAGCAGCAGCGCCGGGACCCCGGAGACCCGCCACGATCCCGAGGCGAGGGCACGCAGCGGCGACTGGCGAGGCAACCGCAAAGCCAGGCGCCGGACCCGGGGAACCCCCGACGGGCGGCGGAATCCCGAGGCAGTATCGAGACCTGGCGGCAGCGTTCGGGGAGAAGGAGTCTGACCAGCTCCCACCACACCGGCCCAGTGATTGCGCCATCGAGCTAGAGCCAGGAGCGACCCTGCCTAAGCCAAAAATGTACTCCCTGTCGAGGAGGGAGATGGGAGCCCTGCGCGAGTTCATAGACAAGAACCTAGCACGGGGATTCATCCAACCCGCGAAGTCACCATTAGCGGCCCCGGTGTTATTCCGGGAGAAGAAGGACGGCTCGCTCCGTATGTGCGTAGACTACCGGGGGCTGAACGCAATCAGCACGGAGTACAAATACCCCCTCCCCCTGATGAAGGACTTGATGTCGCATCTGTCGAAGGGGAGGGTGTTCACAAAACTGGACTTGCGCGAAGCCTACTTCAGAGTTAGGATCCGCGCAAAAGATGAGTGGAAGACGGCGTTCAACACCCCGCTCGGAAGCTACCAGTTTTCCGTGATGCCGTTCGGATTAAAAGGGGCCCCGGGGGTATTTATGCAGCTAATTAATGAGGTGCTGCACGACCTACTCTACCGGGGCGTCCTGGTCTACCTGGACGACATCCTCATCTACACCGAGACCCTGGCGGAGCACGTGAGCCTGGTGCGCACGGTGCTCCAGAGACTGCTGAAGGCACAGCTGTACGCAAAGCTCTCGAAATGCGAGTTCCATCGAGAGCAACTAGACTACCTCGGCTACCGAATATCCAGCCGGGGAATTGAGATGGACCCGGCGAAAGTAAGGGATGTCCTGGGCTGGGAAGCGCCGTGAACCCGGAGGCAACTCCAAAGCTTCCTAGGGTTTGCGAACTTCTATCGTCAGTTCATCCCGAACTTCGCCCAAATCGCCCTTCCCCTAACCGACCTGCTAAAAACCAAGGGCACTGGGAAACCCCCCAAGCCCAGCATGGCACTCGCGTGGACTGCAGAATGCCAGGGGGCGTTTGAGGAACTAAAACAGCGGTTCACCGCGGAGCCGATCCTGCGCCATCCCAACCCAGACCGTCGGTTTATAATCCAAGTGGATGCATCAGACGTGGCAACGGGAGCAGTCCTGCTCCAACCCAGCCCGGAGGGGGCCATCCACCCGTGCGCCTACGCCTCCCGCAAATTCACCGAGACGGAGAGGAGGTGGATGGTGTGGGAGAAAGAGGCGTACGCGGTCAAGTGGGCGCTGGCCACGTGGAGGCATCTACTGGAAGGGGCAACTGAACCGTTCGAGGTGTGGACGGACCATAAGAACCTCGAGGCCCTGAAGACCCCGCGTAAGCTATCCCCCAAACAGGCACGGTGGTCCCAATACTTCGGGAGGTTCAGGTTCACACTGAAACACATCCCCGGGAAGCGCAACTTCTTAGCGGATGGACTGTCTCGCATGCCCCAGCACGCCAGCCTACGGGAGGAGATCGTGGACTCCGTCATCCCCGCCAGCAGGCTGGCTGCAAAGGCGGTGACCCGAAGCCAGACCAAGGGGGAGCGACGGGACGCGGCGTCTGAAGTAAGGCAAGGGTTCGCGGAGGCAGCGGAGCGGGACGGTTGGCTCAAGCAGAACCGAGAGGCGCTAACCGGCCAAGAGGGGTTGTGGTGGCACGAAGGAAAGCTGTACGTGCCCGAGGGTTGCCGACGGGAGGTCATGGAGAGAGCCCACGACAGCCGGAGCGCGGGGCATTACGGCTTCGTAAAGACACTCCACTTAATCCGGCGGCAGTTTTGGTGGCCCACGCTCCGGAAGGACGTGGAGGCGTACTCGGGGAGTTGCCCGGTGTGCGCAACAGCGAAAGGAGCCAAAGGCAAACCTAGAGGCCTACTCTAGCCGGTAGCGGAACCCGACGGCCCTTGGCAAGAGGTCGCCATGGACTTCATAGTGGAGCTCCCGGAGAGTAAGGGGAAGACCGCCATTTGGGTGGTCACGGACTTATTCTCCAAACAAGCGCACTTTGTAGCGTGCCGGCGAGTCCCCACGGCCGAGGGGCTGGCGAAACTGTTCGTGCAACATGTCTACCGACTCCACGGTGCACCTCGACGTATCGTCAGCGATCGGGGCGGCAACTTCATCGCGCGGTTCTGGCGGGAGTTCCTGAAGCGGGTGGGGACGAAACAAGCCCTATCCTCCGCGGCGCACCCGCAGACGGACGGAGCCACGGAACGCCTGAACGGGGGCCCCGAACAGTACCTGCGCTGCTACGTGGGGCACCAACAGGATGATTGGGCGGAGCTACTACCATTCGCGGAGGTGGCATACAACAACGCCGTCCACAAGAGCACCGGGTTCTCTCCGTTCAAAGTAGCCACCGGGAGAGAATTCGTCCCCATGCCGGAGCTGCCTCAGCCGGAATCCCAGATCAACTCCCTGGACGCCTGGTTCGCCCAAATCGACGAGACCCGGCGAGCGGCGCACGCGGCATTGCAAAGAGCCAAAGCCGACTACAAGAAGCACGCGGACCGCAAGAGGCTCCCCGAGGAAAAGTGGAAAGTGGGGGACCAGGTGTATCTGTCAACCAAAAACCTAAAGACGCACCAGGCATCGAAAAACTCAGCCCGAGGTTTGTGGGGCCGTTCCCCATTTCGGAGATCATCAATCCGGTGACCGTCAGGCTGACGCTCCCGAAAAGCCTCGGGAAGATCCACCCGGTGTTCCATTGCAGCCTGCTAAAGTTGCACCAGCCGGGGAACGCCTGGCACAAGGCGGAGGGAGTACCACCACCCATCATGGTCGGGGGAGCAGCATTTCGAAATCAACCGGATACTGGACGCCCGGAGGCACAAGGGGCAGACCCAGCTCCTAGTGCAATGGAAACATTTCCCCAAGTCCCACAGCGAATGGGTGAGTAAAACCCACATAAGGGCGCCGGACCTAGTGCGGGACTTTTACAGTAAATACCCCGGGAAGCCGAAATAGGACCGAGGGGGGGAGTTGTCGTCAGGGGGGCGGCATGTCAGGTTCGGTCAGCACGAGGTTTCAGGGAAGCACGGGGCTGCAGGGAAGCTCGCAACCAGACCACGCGGAATCCACCGGCGGTAGCTAGCGGGGAAAAGAGGAACCGAAAGCGCCGCTAATTAACGAGCCACCTGCGGCCAGCTAAACAGGAAAACCGCAGCGGAAGCTTTTAATTACGAACTGATAACGGCGCGAGCAAGCAAGGAACGGGGCCGCAGGGCAGCGAAACAAGATCGCAACGCAGCACAGAACCTGCGGTCTGCACGTAGCAGGGAGGGGCCAACCCAGCCGGAGGGGGACTGGCAATCAAGGACAATGGACTCTGACCGACCCTGCCATCATGAACGATCAGGGGGGACATTGGGGGGCCTAATAGCCCACAGCCGCAACGCGATCACGAGGCGGGAAAAAGCGCGGGAAGGGGGGAATATAACAAGTGATGCAATTGTACCAAGCCAGTCCTGGCTTTGCTTGTGACTACTACGTTACGCATGAGTAAACCTTCTTTGTGAACCACACGTGTCACGAGAGTTTCTCTGTCGAACGGGGCAAATCTCACAAGCAATACATGGGGTGTCATGGAATCTTAAACTAAGCCAAAACCAAACAAAATATGAAATATATAAGGGGCATCTCTTGAGGACTTCCACAGCAAGTGAAAATGTGCATATGGGTTCCATTCAGAACTTTAGAGACATAACTTTCATAGCACCCCCAGTTCAATGAACCAGAATGAAGCCATTTCATAATCTAGTGGCCAGAGACCAAGCATCGCTCACTGGCATTTGGTATGCCAGCAGCAAGCTCTTTTTTAATGTATTTTGGATTTTAATCTCCCTATCATTTGGCTGAACTTATATTAGGCTGCAATGCTGCACTTCCATTGTTGCTGCAATTCATCATTTTAATTACATAAAGAGAAGATAATATTTTTACCAATAAAGCCACTGATACATAACTCAGGATTCTCAGCTGAAGCTGCTTAAAGACTTTAGAGACAGCCCTGCCCAGAAGGCTTTGTTATAAGCTTTTTTTCTTCTTTTTGCAGCTCTTGGAGCCCACCAAGATTAAATTATGGTAATGGAGCCCTTCCCCTCAGATGAATTTTGGTAGTCCAATTTTCTGTGTTACTGTATAAAAATAAGCAATAAAATTGATACCCTAAACTACTAATGCATGTAATAAAATCAGACCTCTGGGGGAAAAAATTGGAAAAAAGAGTCACAGGAATTCTTCTCCTATTCCATGGTGAACTTCTGAGGTTCAAATATATATATATGTGTGTGTGTGTGTGTGTGTGTGTGTGTATGTGTATGTGTATGTGTATGTGTATGTGTACATGTATATGTATATATATATCTTTACTTACTTACTTACCCCCTTGGATGCTGAACCCATTTTTCTCCAAACTGGATGATACCAAAATATCTACAATTGTGTCCTATTCTTGGCTTAATCAAGTCTGTCTGCTCTTGGTCTCTCTGTCTCTTTTGCAGTCTTGTCCCTCTACTTGGGAATAGTTACAGCACATGGTTAAAAGATAGATATAGATATTTATTATTTTATTTATTTATTTATTTAAAAGCTAAGCAGGGTCAGGTCTAGTTAATATTTGGATGGGAGATGACCAGGAAATCCCAAGATAGACCAGGCCAGGAAACTGAACAGAATGTCCCAGAAGAAAGCTGTGGCAAACCACTTCTACATTGCTTCCAAGAAAACATGAATGTATTGATGTAACCACTACAAGTTGATCTCAGCTCGGAGTCTTTACCTTTTATCTGAAGTGTATTTGCCTTGACCCAGTGGGGTTAATTCATGGTAAAACCAGATATTAGTGTTTTTATCTCCAGTCCGTGAGCTGCTGGAAACTTGTGCTGTCCTCACTGGTGATCTCTATTCTGCCTCAATAACCAGCGTGGTGAATAGTTCTATTCATATAGTTTCAATATGGGACAACTTAAAGGAAGTAATTGATGAGTTCCCTGGTTTTGTTTTCCCTTCCATTGAACTGCCAGTGGTAAAAACAAGTACATATCCCTCTCCTTAATGGGGGCTGAGGCATGGCTGGGTAAATGTAGGTGGGTTCTTGGAACAGCTGGTTTAGCTACCTGGCAAGCTGTGCAGTGAATAGGTTGCAGGCCCAGAGGTGCTATGAAACTGCATTTAAAACCCGGGTCTAGCACTCTTTCAAAAGAATGTCAAACCTGCATAAGACCTGACCAGCCAATCAGAAGGGTCTGGGGAAGCCAGGTGTTTGGTCTCTCTTGCAGCCCAAGTCAAAACACATGGTGGACAGGTGCCCAGAAGGGACAGGGTGTGTCTGCAGCAGCCTAAAGTAACTCATAAAGTGACCCTAAACTGACTCCTGCCTGCTTTAAAGCTGGAACAGCCAAAGAATAATTGACATTGTTACAGGTGTTGGTCTGGGTTGAGTCAAAAGTAACATCAAGAATTTATGTCATAGGGAAAGTAGTTGCTGGAACATATTTGCTGTGTACCTAGAAGGACATGAGGAGGAGCTCTCAGTTAAACTGACAGGACTCTTCCTGCAGAACATAAAGACATTAAACAGCGCAGACAGGGCAAAGTTCTCTCCAACATTTTCTCTTCCCTCTCCATCTCTCCTTTTATCTTCCCTGCCTTCTAGTCTGATAAAAAGTTTGGACCACTTGAAAGTTTGCCTTTCTTATAGTTTTCATAAGGCATTGCTGTACTGTGGCTTTCAGAGGCTTTTCCTATATTACCTTTTTGTATCAGCTCCATGGTCAAATGTCCTACCTGGAGAGTCCTACCCTTGTTTACCTTCTGAAGCTGTATCATCTTAAAGTCCCACAGATGCACTGGTTGATCCATATTCCCAAACTTAAAGTGTTTCTCAAAAATGCCTTGAAACTCAGTTCCCTTACTTCAGAACATAGCAGATAGCATCTAACAGTCATTGGCTGCTGATCTCAGAACACCTACCAGGTGTCTGTTCCTAACCACAATGATGCCAAAATGATAAAACATTTATGGGAGCATCACAGTGTAAAGGTCTACCCTTTGGCATTTGAGTCATGACGTTCCATGAAAGTACGTAAAAGGCAGAGTTCGCACTACAAAGTTGCAAATCACTTTCTTCACTGCCCCCCTTCCTCCCTAGTGTTGCCTATGGGGTCTTGCTTGATCAATATTTGGATGGATGACTACTGGGAAATCCAAGGGCTGTAGACTGGACTGGGATTGAAGAATGACGAAAAAGAGGACCTATGCCAGTGTCTCTCAAACTTGGCAATTTTAAGACATGTAGACTTCAACTCCCAGAATTCTAGGCAGCATTAAGCATTAAGTCCACATGTTTTAAAGTTGCCAAGTTTGAGAAACACTGAGCTATGCTGCAAGCCTTATTGATCAGCTGACCTTCAGAATAGGTAATTTGGAGCTAGTAAAATACAAAGGCTGTCTTGCCACTGACATGCATTTGCCAGAATTTAAGGAGGATTGCTCCAGCCAATAAAAGACTGCTTTATATATTCCCTGTTTCATTGGCTGCTCTGTTGCTGAGCTCTCTCCTCCTCCTCCTCTTTCATCCATTTATATTTTTAGCTCCCTGTGCTGCTACTCACTAAAGCCTATATATCAAATGGCTGATCTGTATAACAAGTCTTTCTTTTGCTAACCATGAAAAGCAAATCTCCTGTAACTACTCAAGAGGTGCATTGAAATTCCAGATGTGTGCCACAAATTTACAACTGGAAACTCAAGCAATGTTTTTAGAAAGAGAATAGTGACTACCTGCATTTGTAACCCAAATCTGGCAGCTCTTGTTAAGATATTTGAGTCTAGGATCTAAAATAACTTCACAGCAGCCCTACATGTTTGCGAGCTTGGCATAGTTTTGATGGATACAAGAACAATGATGTAAGGAGGATTCCTTGCAATTGCGGATCCTGTCCTTTTAATCTTGAATTCCCACATGATTTTGTAGGATTACTGCCTGCCAAAGTGACAATATTCTTGGCTATCTCCTGAGTTCATGGAATCTATCAACATATCCAGAGTTGAATATACTTTCAGCATGTCATATAACCAAGAGAATTTTTATATGACATCAGAAGGAAAAATGTATACCTGACTTGTAGCCATAGTTTTTTATAGGTGTCCTTTGTATTTGAACTGGTCCTTTTTTGACAGAGGGGCTAATGAAGAGCAACTTTGTTTATAATGATATATGAATTCCTTTTTCTTTTTGTATTAGACATTGTGGCAGTAGTGATGTTGAGGAGGATGAACATCATCTTGAAAATTTAGTTTTTGTGGTCTAGTAACATTTAAATATCTTGAAGCTGGTGTTTCTATTTTGTTTTGGAGGATTGTCTTCCCACTAATGTCCAAATCCCACCTAACATCAGCAGAAAAGGTAGATTTCATTTGCCTTTGCCTAGTGGAGATCCTAAGACTATCTGAGTATCTTTCTACCCAGACCGGACAACAAATGTAGGTGCTAAAGTTATATTGCTGCAATCTATTCCATGCCTGTAATTAGGGAGATCTGATATATTTTGAGGAATGGATTTTTGCCAACCCAATTCACAGTGGGATAAAAACTAGTCAAAACAAAATTCAGCTAGTATTCATCCTTCTCGGTGGCGGGGCAGGGGGATCTGGCTCAGATTTGGAAAGTGGCTAGACTTTGTCTAGACTTTGTCTAGACTTTGTCTTTGTAGAAGAAAAATGTCCTACATTCTCACTCCAGTTTTGGGCTCTGTCATGGCTGCTGATTCTTTGTAATTTCTTGGAATGTTTATGTGCCCATGGTCAAAATCCCAGTTCAGGACATGCTATGAAGGAGAAGTGGCCACGGTAGAGAGTTCAGTTTTGCTTAGCAGTGTATGGCACTTTTTCTCTCTCAAAAAAATGGAAAAAGCTGAAAGCCTTAACCACCTTGCACATTTAGACAATAAGTCAGCCTTCCCCTTCCTCCTAAATAGACAAGGCAATCTTGGTCTGAACATTTTAAGATATGCTCCCTAGAGAAGTCTCTAATGCTGGGAAAGGTGGAAGGAAAGAGAAGAGGATGACCAGCAGCAAGATGAATGGACTCAGTTACAGTGGTGATGGGGGCACTGTTGGAAGAGCTGAAGGAGCAGGTTAGGGATAGACTGTTATGAGGAAAATCTATCTATGTGGCCACTAGACATCGAAAATTGCTTGATGGCATGCAATCAATCAATGGACCCAGAGGAATTTGGGGGATTCATGAGGAATTTAGTCCTAATGAGGAGGTTTAGTCAAACCAACGTCATTATTAGGATACAAATTTAGCTGGAACAGCACAGAATAGATAAGCAAACAGTCACTATGCTTATATGGGTGCAAGGGCGCAATTTAGGTATGGTGGAACTGCACATCACATCACAAAACATCTCTTATAGATAAATAGGACACATCCTATATTAGGTTGCTATAGAAATGCTACTCTTACAATATTACCTGTGCAAAGATAAACTTTTGGAGGATTTTCCACTTGCTTAGAAATGTGCAAGTGACCAAATGGGGATTAGCCAATGCGATTGCATCATTTGAAATGCCTTGTGTGACACTGACTATATAAACTTTTGTCAATTCAGGGTCTTTAAACTGAGAACCTTACTTAATGTGTCCTTGCATGTCTGACCAAGACACTGCAGAATCTTAATAAAGTTTTGGAGACTTTTAATCCGTGTCCTGAATAAGTAGAGGAACGGACCCACATCTCACCATCCAGCTGGCAGAGAAGGGAGAAGGACACAGGGAGTTTCTCAGGGTATTTCTCCAAAAATATTTTATTTACATGCAGATATAAACCATCCAGAACAAATTTATTCCTTAGGTACAATTGGACTAAACAGTGCTTCATTCGCCTGTAGGAACCATGGTTCTTTCTCAAGTACTAGGTCTGCGTTACGCATGTGTACAAAGCAGAGTGGGTCTGGAGCACCAGCTACAAATAGAGCACCACTCTTCCTAAGGAATTAGGAATTAATGTTTGACCTGAGCTCTTCCTAAGGAATTAGGAATTAATGTTTGACCTGAGCTTCAAAAGAAGCGGAACATTAGTTCCTAGTGTTTTTGATAATCTGTTGAGATTGCTGAATACTGTTATTAAGCTCCTGCTAAACCAGTATATATAATTCATTGAGATACAGGGTGGACTCCACTTGGGGTTTCAAGTTTCTAACACAGATACCCACACAAGTTTTACCTTTAGCGTTGCCTTTTTCTGTGTTTAAACCTGAGACGCCCAGGAGTCTTCTAAAGGGAGGCACGTATACGTTGCTAAAGAGAAAGAGGAGAAAAATTTGCATAAAGTATGCACATAATAATTTATAGGTATAAAGAAAAATTTCATGCTGTGCCAAAACTCTTTTTTCTATTTTATATACCATTTTCATTCTACTTGATAAGAAATAAAATTATTTGTTTTTTCACTCCCCAAAGAAAAATACATTTTGGTGAAATTGTCATAGGTGGGGTGGAGGATTTTTGGTTGAAAGGAGGTGAGAATGTCATGTCTTTCATTGTTCAATCATCTTCTCAGCAATCTATTGTTTCATGGAGAAGCCCAGCAACAGAGAAAAGTGTGTGATGCCCCACCTTCAAAGCTGAAGCTGATTCTGGATGGGAGAAAGACTCACCATTCTTAGGTAACTCTGCCATTCAAATATGTTTTCAGATCACATTCCACTCAACAGAAAGACCAGGAAGGCCTCAAACACAGGACGGTGGGCTCATAGCATGTCGAACACAATGTACTAATTATTACAGGAATATAGACATGCCTAGAACATTTTTTAAAAGTGAGTTGCTGCACCCCAGTGCGTTCTGATAAAAGGGCCCATATAAAACCCAGAGTTAATCTGAGTAGGTCAGGAACATTTTAAGGTATAGAAATATTTGACTTTGTGAGGATATAGATCTAAAATCTAGAATCTCTCTGCCCAGATAGCACTAACTCAGATCATCCCAGTGTTTTCTTACAATCCAAAATAAGTTTGTTTTCTATAACAAGTTCACAAAGAGTGGAGATGTGGATGAAGATGAGGATGAGGATGAGGATGAAAAGCCCATCAATATGTAGCAGAGATAAGATGAGCTGATGAAAAGACATGTAAATTGCAAGAAACTTACAGAATGATGAAGTAAATTATGAGATAAAAAGAGTTTTGTGCTTAAGCAGACAGCTGTTGATTCTGTGGTCACATCTCAATAATAGAGGATCCCAGGAAGTCTACTACATGAAGCGCTCCAGGATTTCTTTGGATCAGGTTGCTAAAGGCTTGGATAGTTACCAGATGATTTAGGGTTTAAGTGACTGTGAAATGAGTAGTCATGAAGCAATCTATGCTCTGTAGATCAGATTATTGAGTCTGAGTGATGTGCTGGCAAAGAGGAGATAAGGGCAGAATAAGATAATATGGTGGTAAGCAACCTGACTAGCTTCCTTTCTGAAAAAATGGAAGAGTTATGACTGGCCCTCTACATCATGTGAAAGAATGTATAGACCTGACCTTGGGAAGGGAATGAACATTAAGGAAGAAGTGTCAGGGGGAAAAAAATGACACAGTCCTGAGAAAAAGGAAAGCAAGAAGCTCAGTATAACCCTGCCTTGATTTTGTTTGGTATAAGATGAAGTACAGAGAAAGTCTGACAGGCTTTTGAGATGCCATTATTCTGCCCTAACAAGAAAGAACATTCCTAAAACCCTTGCAGCATCTATTTCTTGACCTGGTTTACCTCAAAGGACTGACATAATAATCTTTTTGAGGCCAGGCAAAATCATCCCCCTTTCCCCCCAGTGGTATGAGTTCAACTACCACTTTCCTCCACATGTGCTCACTGGCCTATAAAAAATGTCTGTCCATAGCAGACATGTAAACATGGTAACAGTGACTACAGTATAATTCACAGATCCCCCCCCCTTTTTTTTAACTAGTGGACAGATCTGGAATTACAACTTGTTATGGGCATGTTCATAAAATAGCTGTCAGTGTGATCATCTCTAGTGTTAAAGACCCATTTAACAGAGAACATCTATTTGCTTGTTTTCAAGTGTATTATACTTTTTTTTAAAAAGATGGATCGTTCCAAAGTTGTTCAGCAGTTTACATTAAATTAAATTCTGCACTGCCTTCTTATTACCTCCCTATCGCTTGCCTTCAAGATTGCTGTTTCTTCCCTATCATTTTTATTTTTTAAGAAAAAGAATGCAGTCTCCAGAAGCCTTTGGGAAAAGACAGAAGATGGTGGAAGATGGTGTTTGGCTTTGTAGCATGCTATAACTTTTTGTTCAATCTGTACAGCATTAAAAGAATGGGAAAATAGAAAACCAAATCAGGCAGATAGGGAACTGCCTTGCGCCATAAGAAGTGTCTGTGGCACACTGGCATCCCGCTGGGGATCCATTCATTACTATCTAAATGGAAGGCCCTGTGACCAGACCATATGACCAGGCAGACTTTTATTGCTACCCACCCTTCCTCTTGCTCAAATTAGCCTCTTTATAGCTACAGTCTTTGAATCTAGATGAGTCTCTTCAGGTCATCTAGAGTTCAATCAATACCAATTGGAAAGCAGATGTAGATGTCTGTGCACTCAGGACAAGGAGAAAAGCACACCAGCAAGTGAGTAATAGTTGGAGGGACCAACTATTCTTGTACACCAAGGGAGTTTTCAATTATCTGTATTATAACAGGAGAAAAATAGGTGACCACTGTATGGAACTGCAATGACAAAGTGCTCCAGGAAGCTAACTCCAGGCAGCTGGGCAGCCCAGGAAGAGAGCATTTATGAAAAATGACAGCGATGGTGTGGTAGACTTTAATTACCACTATTTTCATTTGAAATCTGACTTCACATAGCACCTCATCTGTAGTCTCCAGCACCTCAAAACTGTGCTGCAAGAATTTCAACAGCAAAATGGCCAAATGTGAGGACCATAATCCTTTCATTTTTTCTTAAGAAATAAGGTTGGGTATCAAAGCAAGAGAATCCTACCCTTAATTCCTTTCTCAAAATGTCCAACTAGCCTGATTTTGGAGGGACAGTTTTGGCAGATTCGGGGGGGAGAGGTTAAAGGGGGGGAGAGGCAATTTACCCCATAGAGAATCTTATTCCTGGACAGAAGTTGACTGGTTCAGATCATCTTAGTAAGAATCAGGTACCCTGGGGAAAATGCCTTACTGCAGTAGTTCGCGCCATAGAAGCAGCACAAGTCAATAATGATAAAACTTGGTTTACGGGACCCACCAAGCTGCGATGGGTTTTTTTGTTTTTTTTTTAATGAGACCTGCAGCCCATTTCAGTATTGAATTGATCGTGAAAGCCATCCACCTACCCTATTTTATCTCTCTGTGTTGCTGTGACTCAGCTTTCCTTTCTTTTATGGGTGTCAAAAAGACCAAATCCACATTATGTGAAGAAAAGTATCTGGATTTTAGATGCAAAGGCTCTACTTCAATTACTGTGTGTTTCACTCTGTGTCTATTTGATATATGTGTGTGTATATAGCACATACACACTGTAATGCAAGGAACAGATGGCAGCAGCTTGTTAAGACAAAACTTGGAAAAATTCTTTTTTAATTAAGGGTAACATGAATCCAAGATAGATGGAGGCAATTTTGAAATTGTTTTCCTTTCTTTACCTTTATTCAAGTAAAACAGAACAGATGCTCTGGGTCTGAAAGGTTTAATAGCCTCTTTATTAGTCACTGGATGTTACGTATTCATATTTTGTATCTGTTCATTATGTAAGATGCATGTTATCTGGCTTATAAAAGTTATTCTTTCCAAACTGGACTTCTGATTAGACAATTTGTTTCTTCTTTTGTGCATGTTCAATAAATTATTTGCGAACTTTTCTCCACTTCCAAAGTTGTGTAAAAGAAAAAGGAAAAAAAGATATATTTTTTTTTAGAAGAAAGTCGACTAAAAGATGACTACTTTTGAAATCTGACTTGACTTGGACTCCTAAAAAAGAATTAGAACTTTGGTTTTCTGGATATTTCCAACCCAATGATAGCCCTATCCTGTATTGCAATTCCTGGAAGTGTCCACAGTGGAGGACAGTCTGGTGAATTTAATGCTAAGGGGCCAAACTGGTCAAACATCCACAGTTCTGCACTAAGCAGGTAATTGTTCAAGAAGGAAGGCACTACCTTCTCTTTTCCTGAATAACAACTTCTCAGCATGAGGCTGAAGGAATAAGATCTGATCTTGCTTCTTGGAAAGGAGCCACCTTCTACATCTTACATATTCAGGAGCAATTAAGAAGAACCTCGTCCACTGTTAGTCTAGCCTTTAAGAAAACAGCATTTATTATATTGTCTTAAAAACTCATAGGATCTTATATCAGGATACTGAACAGGAATCAGGAAAAAAACAAAGATTTTTTAAAAAGACTGGAAGCCTTCTATGGACTTTTTGTTGAAAGAAGAAAAGATTGAACTGATGATTTATGGATTTGGGGATTAAAAAGGGTCAAAGAGGAAGGGGAAAAATGAAGATGCAATTACTCGATGGAAAGAATGATGGAAGTCATAATTCTATGTTTTCTTACTTTTTTTTACTTTTCTCACTTGGATCTTTTTTCTTATTTTCTATCTTTTTTCCTTTCATATTTTCTCTTTAATTTTCTATACTTTTATTTTATTACAAACATTATGTGCACACACACATGCACTGAACAGAGAGGGCTTAATTCTTCTACCCTTTTCTTGAACAATGGGATGTATCTGCAGAATTTGCAGGCATTTCTCTTGTAATTCCTCCTCCTTTCTCTTGATCAAGAAGGACTCGGGTAAAATTTCCAAGTTAAATTTTCTTCCAGCTCTTCTTCCCTTCTCTTGATCAATGCGGAATAGGCTAGAGTTTCCAGGTATTCTGAACACCCACCACTGTCTCCTGGTGGCAGAGCAACCTCACAGCCCATTAAAAAGAGATTAGGAGCCAGAAGCTAGGGTCTGCAACAGGGAGAAAGAGCAACAAGTTTAACTGTGTGGGTGAAGAAAGTAAAGGTGTATATGGACAAGCATCACCTCAGGCAGCTGCATATTTTGTCTGGAAAAAATATATATAAGTCCGGCTTTTCAACTGAGAATCCAGTCTGACATGCACAACAACCATGATTGTAACAACAGCTTTAATTTGATTAATCTCCTGATTAAACCCTCTAAACACAAACTGCATCTATGTACTGATTACATCTGCAACCCTAGCAAATTAATTCAAAGGAACTGATCCTCTGTATGCATCTTTCTGACAGGATGGCAGAAAATGCCAAAGAAGTATTTTTTGGTTCATATCATTACTCTTTGTTTCTTCCTCCTAAATATTAAAGTATTAGGACCACTATGCCTTGGCTGCAGAAAACTGGGTGACCTCTATATGGTACCAAAGAGATTCAGAAAACAATTCGTTCAGATTTATGCAGCCTAAGAGCCTCCTTTCAGATGGTTCCTGTATTCCTTCAATTACGTTGCCCATAATTGTTAGTTCTTTTCTCCACTATCAACACTATTCCATGCTTCATGTTCCTGATTTTAGAACAAAACAGAAAACAAACAACTGTAGCTTCCTTAGACCTTCTTCTCCATAGAAGGGACTCAGTCAATTATATCATCAAAGAAGGAGTGGGGTGGCCGAGATAGATCTGTGCTTGCAAGTGTTTAAGTGTCGGGCATGCAAATACTGTATGGCTCTTGGCAGTTTAGTTTCTCTGCATCTACTCTTTTTGGGAAAGACATAAAAAAGAGGAGAGAGAGCAGGACTTCTAGAGATGAAGCTCTCAGTGCATGTGACAAAGTAGAGGGGAATAGCAAAATGGAAAGGGAGGGGGCTTAGCAGAAAGGATGGGTGGAAGATTAGTCTGGATCAGTGTTTCTCAACCTCAGCAACTTTAAGATATGTGGGCTTCAACTCCCAGAATTCCTGGCTGGGGAATTCTGAGAGTTGAAGCCCACATATCTTAAAGTTGCTGAGGTTGAGAAACACTGGTCTGGACCAAGGCAGTGGGTCAAAGGTTCCCTTTCACTGTAATAAAGGATGCCACTTCCTCGTGAGATGGGCAGTGTCTAAATTCGAAATATAAATAAAATAAACAAATGTCCTGGACTTGCAGCAAGAAGATGAGAGAAAGCAAACATTAAACATGGCAAAAGGCATCACCGGGTTGGAACTATCTTCGCAGGGCTGAAATATGTCTCATTAATCACCTAATAGAAGAAAAATCAGCTCTTCATATTCTAAATACATTGCTGGAGTTTCCAGCTGTAAACACAAATGTTGGAATTGCAGTGTACCTCTTGAGTAATTACTGTAACTTGCTTTTCATGATTGGCAAAAGAGATACTTGTTATATAGATCAGGGAAGCTTCAGTGGGTACTACAAGGGTCTAAAAATATAACGGATAAAAGAGGAGAAGGAAAAGGAGGAGGGAGGAAGATCTCAGCAACTGAACAGCCAATGAAACAAGGAATATATAAAGCAGTCTTTGATTGGCTGGAGCAATCCTCCTTAAATTTTGGGAAATGGATGTCAGGGCAAGACTGCCTTTATTTTTTACTAAATTCCAGATTACGTGCTGAACATATTCTGAAGGTCAGCTGACCAATAAAGCTTGCAAAATAGGTCCCTTTCTTGCCTTTCTTTCACTGTGACATCCTGCTTCAGGGGCTTGCACTTCTGATGGATCAATGTGGTTGATTAACTATCTGTCCTTTCATCAATTAATGCAAAGCAGCACAATATGTCATGCCTGGGTCTGAGTCTCCCCCCCGCCCCAATCTCAAGTGTACCTGAGAGCACCTCCAAATATTGCCCCCAAGTTGCAATTTTTCATGTCACAGATACTGGAAATCCTGAATTACATGGAGATTCATAAGTTAAAATTAATACAAATTTAGGTTTTGTCCTGTCCCTCTCATTTTTTTGGACTATAGTTCTGGGACACCCCACACTGGCAAAATAGTTGTACCCTCCTTGAATAAATGGATTCATTCAGTAAATTCAGATATATTTTCATTCTAGGATTTTGCATATTGATATTTTGGAATTCTTTAGCATAATGGAGAAAGATGGAGCTGAAATAATTTAATACCCAGATATATTTGGTCCTCTACATTTTTTTTTTCAGGTGTTTTGGCCATGGCCAGGCAGAAGACACTCACTGATTAAGTGGGCAACCTTCTGCCAGCTGTAACTTTCTAAGATTATTTTTGTGGTATATGTGGGGCTCAAAAGCATTCTTCTAAATAACAATTATACTATACCTGAAACCGGTCCTTGGCAACCTGCTAATTTCTGATTTGTTGATTGAACTGGACCAGATTAAAACAAATAATAAAGGAGAAAATGGAGCCTGGAAGTTGCCAAGGGAAGTGTTCAGGGATGCCATATTGGGTATGTCAACAACAACAGTGGCAATAAGTTCAGGTTAGAACTGCCTTCCTCACCTGGGACCCTCTACATGAGATTGACTTCAACTCCCAAAACTTCAACTCCCAGAATAGATGTATCACCACAGGTTCCTGGGAGCTGAAGTCCAGTGCATCAGGAAGCATCCTGGTTGGAGAAGACTAGCCTAAAACACCAAAATGGCCAGTAAGCCACTGTAGAGATACAGGATGTACAGCAGTATAGAGCCTCCCCTCCTCCCACAACTGTATCTGCTCCCAAATAAACTCTTGTGCTTGAACAACAGGTACCAGAAAGACTTCTCAAGGCCTTACAATATATGCTGGCGGATGTGCAGGACCTTTTGTATGGATGGTGGCAACCAGGGAAAGCCCCATGTTCTCCTGAACACTTCACAGGTGTTTTTTTTTTAGCACCAACAAGGAATGACCACAAAATGTGTGAATGTGTGGTTTTAATGGTGAATTTCGGCTTAAGAATTGCTTAAGAAACTACTTACGAGATACAGGTTTTAACTTTGGTGGGCACTGCTTAGAGAATGGAGTTTGTAAAACAGCTGAGAAATATCACCAACAAATATGATCACAGCTCGAACAGTAGAGACAGAATTTTCCTATTATTTGACATTGCAGCATGCACAAAACTTTTCAAAAGAGTAATCAGTTCAGAAAAGTCTCCTAGATGATGATGATGACGATAAATGACATCATCATGCCAATTACTCAAATTATCTGAAAGGATTACAAGGTTATTAAAGCATTTAAAAGGTAAAGCAATAACAACCATTACATAGTATAATACATTAATAACACAGAAGAAAATATGATAATGAAAGTATCTAAAAGCCAATATCCCAATTTATGTAGGCATTTAAAATAAAAACTAAAATCCACTTCTGGAGAATTGTGATATGCATGTGTGAATAAGAATCCAGGTTCAAATCAAAGTTTCAGTGCCACTGATAGGGCTGGGTGACAAGATGCATTTCTGAGCTCCTACGGCTTGAAGAACCTTTTTGTGTCAGAAAAGACATTTCCACATCAACGTTTTGCAATACGTGGGGATCAGCTCTGGACCCAATTTATCTCACATTATCGCCTGTTTTGGGGAGCCACAACTTATTTTTGTTTTGGCTCCAGTTTACTGAACACGGCAGCAAAACTGGCATTTTCTTTTGAACCTCAGATTTGGTGAACTGTCCATTTTCCTACTGCAACCAGATAGTCTCTCTGTACAGACTCTGCATTTCAAGGTCAGCAGAAGTCAAGGTAATAAGGAGTTAGTTTCAAACAGCTTTGAAGAAAGTCAGGTGGTATGGAAGTGCCCCCTGGAGGTTTTTTGGAAGTCTATACTTTCCCAATCCGATAAACAGTAAAACCTCATTCTTCCCGTTCCCTTTCCAGCAGAAAAATCCTGGAAACGTTTGTAGCACCTTCCATGCCCATCTCATGGTAGGCCTTTATGTCTTGATTTACCATTTTATTTATATGACTACGCAAAAGGATCAGGGCAATTGCTTGCAGTGATAATAAATACTCCGCAGGATTGCCACCTGGCTGGTTTTAACCTTGTGTGTGTCCTATCTATTTCTGAACCCTCCAGGATGATATTATTTTTAGTTCAGGTTCACAGCAAGTCAATGAGGAAGTTAAATTTACTGTCTGTGTGTGCAGGCATGCATGTGCCCACACACTCTATAATGTTCACTTGATTACTCAGCTTGCCTGCAAATGGAGCTCTCCAGAAGTAGGGGTGGTAATGGAGGAGTGGATCAATGATAAGGAAATCTCAAATATGGAGCAATAGACATAAGATGCTGAGGCAGCCTTGCTCAGCCTGGGTGCCCTCTAGAAGTCTGGACTAATTCTCAGAATTTCTAGCCATCGTGGGCATTGGTGATAATGCTGGGAGTTGGTTTTTATATCTGAAGGACGTCCAGGTTGGATATGATAAGGCTATACACTATTTTAGAAGATACTGTTTACTATTTCGTGGACACAAGTAAATAATGCCTCTACAATATGGTAGCTGCAATAGTAAATCTGGGTTGTTTTCAGAGGAGGAGCTGAAGGCCTGCATTACAGCAACTTTGCTGAAACTCAGCAGAACTGGATATTCAGTGCCTCATTGGGGAGCATACCTAGAACCCTATGTTCCAGGCTCCTTCCAGAGACAAGGATTATTCTGCTAAATATTTTATTATTGTTCAGGCAGTTCCTGGGTCATGCAACCCATGATTTGCAAACACCCAACTTTAAGCAAGGAATGCAGTTGCCATTCTGAGACATTTTTGGCATGCATACAAGCATGTGATCCAGCATGCATTAAAATCAGTTTTGGCAAGTGTTCCTCAAACTGCCTGTAAATAGAATACAGCACCTTTGCCAGAAAGTTGACAGTCTCTGAATGGGTAGAAGATATGTTACAGAATTTATGCCAGTCATAGTTCAAATTCCTTGGACCCTTTTATACTGCTGCCTCCAAGAAGATAAGCCTTGACTTTCCTTTTCCCACTCCTCATCCTCTCCCCTGGAGACAGTTGCATTGTTTACATTCTCTGTCTTCAGTCTTGATAACCACCATAATTTAGGCTGTGATTTCCCTACCACTAGCAGAACTCTGGCATTATGTCTGTCATATTGATGAAGAAAAGGCAGGATATTATGGTAAAATATAAGGGTAGGATCTGCCAACAAAATTCAACAAAGAAAAATCCAGTCTTTAAAAGGTATGCTCCTCTTTCAGAGATCCAGGTCCAAGTCATGATGTCCTCAGAGATGCTATAGAATTTTTTCCCAACCAGCTGTGTTGGACATTCAGTTGGCTTTGACCCTGAGAGCTTCTACAACGGCTGCAGAGACCTGGCTGTTTCCCTGGGCTTTCGGGCCGTGATATGTCAGAGCCCTGACTGGATGGTGTTGCTATTGCTGTTTGGATCACCATTTTATTATTTTGTTGTTTATTATTGTTTGTATTGTGGGGAGGTTTCGTTGTTTTTGTAAGCCGCCCAGAGTCACCTTGAATAAACGTCTAATGATACCTAGCCAAGATGGCTTTTCGCCATGTTCTGGGAATTGTAGCCCCAACACACGTGGTAGGCACCAAAAGACACCACTTAAAACAAAAACAAAAAAACTAGACAGAAATACGACTTGTCTAGCACTGAAAAAATGGACCTGGTGTGTGTGTACACACACACACACTCACTCAGAGATACACACACATACTATACTGATATGCACAACCCTAAAATTTGTGGTAGCAAATTCTGTACTTTAACAGTGTAATATCTTGAGATACAAGATACACAGGGAAAACAAGAAACACAAGAAAACAAGGGAACACAATGCAACAATTTTATCCCACATTCACCAAAGAATAGATGGCAACTTCTTCTAGCAAATGAGTGAAGCCGCTGATCCTTCTAAAAGGGGCCACAGGTGGCAGACCCCATGGGGAGCAGGAAGGCTCCTCACCAACACGTGAATACACAGACACACAGACATATAAATGTGATTCTTAAAGAAGAACGCAGACTCCTTCAAAAACCTTGTTCCATTTTCTGGGTCCATTAAAACCTTCTGTTCTTCTTCATCTTCATCATCCTCCATCACATACCTGTATTGTGGGCCTTTAATAAATCTTTCCCCGGGCAAAATGATTTCCCTAGACTGCTACGGTTACTGCAGTTCTTAACCTAGTTTTGAAATCAGGTTATGTTGCCAATTATAATAAAGGGAAAAAGAGATGTTTTCTTCATAGGTGTTAGCCATGTGGTGGTAATAAAAAACTGTTTTTTTCTACACATGCATACAGAGAGAGAGAGGGAGGGGGGAATGTGTGAGGGAGAGGAAAAAGAGAGCGAAAGAAACCAGATGTTTGCTTTAGTGCTTAAGGAGAATGTGCCTCATCCGTAGAAAAAGATATTTCAATCCAGAGACTGTGCTGTTGGGAGGGTGAGGGGCTGCGATGGTTTGTTGTTGAATAAACAGCACATCTGCATCTATGCATACATATTACCAAAGCCAGACCAAGACATTTTACTTCCTAAGACAAACAAGGAGGTGACCATCCCCCATTTAAAAACCAATTGTATTGACATTTGAACAATTACACACAGCTACCAGCCCCTCTTTCTCTGTGCAGCTTGTACTGCTGTGTGAACTTCCTCCTTTATTGTTCTGTGGGGCCTGGGTGGATGAAGAAGGGGGAAGGAGGAAAGACCATTCAGACGGCCAACTGGGAAGTGTGAAAATCAACACTGCATTGAATACTCTGTCTCTGTAATGGGCTGTGAGAATAACCTTGGGAGACAGGAGGAAGAGCCACACCCTAGACAATGGTCTGACAAAAGGAATCTCAGCCCACTGAAGGAATGGGGGTGGAGAAAGTATTTCAGAAGGAACCCTCCCTTGTTGTCTGGAAAGGAAAAGCAAGGGAGGGGAGAAGTGCTTTCAGACTTTCAAGATTCTGTTACTGTTACCTTGCAATAAAGGTAGTGTTACTACTCATGGTTTTGGTTTCCTGTCTGGACTACCATGAAGGGTTGACTGTCCCCTCTTTTCCATGTGTGAGCATCTCTATCTTCTCTCTCTCTCCCCTCCCCCCCCCCATCTGTCTTTCCACCTGATTGGAGGGAAAATCTAGGAGATCAAGTGACAGGAGGTGGTAAGATTTTCTATCTCTGGGAAACCTCCCTCCCTGTCAGCTCTAGAAGAAGTGCTGCAAAAATGTCTTTGCAACATTTTGTCTGGAGCAGCTTGGCTTTCCAACCCCTATGCAAGCCTGACATCATAAGGAGACTGGAGTTAATATGGTACTATTCTCACATATGGAAGAGGCCCTATTTTGACACTGGTATGGAGTTAGTTATTCTAGGCCCTGCACATGAAAGATACCTGTCACACTCTTAGCAGCCACTTATAACTAAAAAGCAAGATTCTCCAAGTCTTCTTTAACCAGATTTATTGAAAGATATAAAGGAATTAGGTTACAGAAATTTTGGCAACTGGATATGCTTACCTGAGCACCCAGTTTTAACTTTAAATTGATTAGGACAGAGCTTCCTTTATCTTCTTGCTAACTGCTTGACTGATATAAGGGGGAGGTGGATACCCATTTTCTTGATGAGAATACAGTATGAAGATCGTCTGTGCTTATAATATTTTGCAAACTATCAGCCCTTTCCCAGGCTCTAAACAGCCTCCTGAAGTACCAAGTCTAAATTTTGGTTCATTACTGGAAACTCGTGGGCCAAATGGATCTATATTTTTCATTCGAGACATCTTATAAAATGAAGATACAATCTGAAAAAGAGGGAGGGAATCACATTCAGTCAGAAGAAAGAGTAGAGGGAAGTCTGAAATGAATGTACCTTCTGTAGGACTTTTGGACCCTTAAGAATTTAAACACACTATATTTGAAGTCTTCAGGCTGGAAAGGAAATGGTGGGCAGCTGTATCTCCATGCATTTTCTGCCACCCCCAAACATCAGTGATCTAAGGCAACCATTTCATCCTACCTAGTAGCACAAGTGGGTCTTTCTGCAACTTTTCTTTACTCCCGACACCATGAAACAAAAATACTTTTATCTTGCTATTTGGTAGCAATTTTCCATTATTTGGGGGACTGTATAGCTCAATTGATGACATTCTTGACCAACTCATAATGGAATGTTCAAAATGAGTTCTGCCAGACGTGGTGCCAGTTCAAAGAGCTTGCTATATTTGCGTGATGAATTTTCAATGGTGCGTCTATCACTTCTTCATTTTTTAAAATGCCTATGAGAATGCACATGAATGTGCTGTTTTGCTATTTGCCATTTAGCATGCATTTATTCAGCATTATGTAACTTGTTTTTGTATCCTGTGGCTATATTGTCACATGGGCCTCAGTGGTGGAACCAAATAAGATTAGAAAACTGTGATACTGCAGTTCTATGTCTGTTCAGAACAAAGAAAAGAATCCCTTGTTGCAGGCACACAACATACAAAATTTAGCTTTGGGTCTTGTTTCTCCCATTACTTTTTAAAGGGGGCCCTTTGGTATACTTAGCAGCAGCCACAAGGGCTCAAAAAACTCAAGATGGCATCTATGATCAAAGTCTTTCTCGTCTTTTCCATAGTTGCACCTGTGACACGTGTAAAAAGGTATGAGGCTTCAGTCATGTGGTCACAAACATCATTTTGACTTTGTTGATCCCCCTGGACATACCATCAACACTCATGTAGAAATCTGGGCCAGAAACATTGTGCCTCCTGCTGTGAGGGAAAGCCCTCCTTAAAGTTTGAAATCATAACAAAATAGACTAAATCATAACAAAATAGACATGCCTCATTTTGAAAGATTTTTAAAATAACTAAAGAAACAACAGAGCTATTTTCCCCATGTTATGGTCCACAATTGATGAATAATTTGGGGACAGTCAGATGATACATGAACCCAGACAAGGAGGAAAGCACATTTCCCCCGTTCTCCCATTCTTCCAATCTGGCAATTCCACACATCCTTTAACCTAGTAGCAGCTTGGCAGGTTGAAGGAAATGTGGGATCCCACAACAAATTGGCCTTTTGTCTTGGCTGACTCAGTGCTGAAGCAGTATTTACTCCTTCCTCTAGAGTAGGGGAAGAAGTAGTAGTGGAGTAGTGGGGAAACTGGATTTCATTGTTTCCTTAACCTAAAAAGCACAATCAATGCTGCATTTGCTTGATGGTACATCTCTTAAGGCCTGAGCATGTGGGAGATGTGATGAGTGCCCCAGATGGCACAATGGTGATTCAGCCACCAGATGGCTACACCTTATGGATGGTTTGTTTTTCAGCATAACATGAGGCAGGATTAAATAAAAAACATCAATGTTCAGGCCAACCTCAAGTATTAAAAAGCACTCTAGGTACTGGGGCTGGAATAATACTTCATCAGATTTCTAGGTCCTCAATAAAATGGTGTCTGAGATTTTTTTTTCCAGATGGAACAGTGAGCGGCCAACTTGATAGCTGATGCATGATTTGAACTAAATTTGAGTAGCATGACTCACCCTTCATATGAAGGGAAGTCTCTTTTTTAAAAAAAGTGAAACAGAATCTAATGAACAACATTCATCTAGAAAACCCAAGTTCCAGAACAGCTCTGAAAGTATAGGTCACTGATTTATAGCCTCACAGTTTTTAACCAGCAATGTTAGCTTTCACTTGATGGAGGCATTCCTCTTTAGTTTTAATACATCTTTAAAAAAAAATGTTTGTTTTAATTGTCTCCAGAAATGACTTTGTAGGCTTTTTAAAAAAAATAAAAATTGAACCGTTGAGATTAATGTGTGTATGCTCCCATGTGCATCTGATTAACTGAGCCCTCTTGAGATCTTTATTCTGAAGGGGGCAGACAGTATAGAACTCTTGAAACAAATAAAATTTGGGGGAAATATATCATACCCTGTAGTTAAAAACTGTAACATACTTTTCTTTTCAGAATAGTGGGAATATAGTGGGGAAAAAAAGACAACTCCTAACCTTTTATCCTCACTCCCAATATTCTGTCACTCTATGGGAGCATTTTTCAAACTGTTACAGTTGTGGACCTCTAAATAAACAATTGAAAAATGTGTGACTGGCCAATTAAACAAACATCCCCTCTCCTACATTTTTAGTTTTGAAGGCCATGGAAGCTCACATTTTTGGTGAGTAAGATAATGATTGTGATTGCATTTATGTACTATCTTCTCACCCCCTCCATTTTAAAAGGCCTTTTAAAATTAAATTTCACCCCAAACCACTTAATCCAGAATTATTTCTTTATCACTTGAATAATTTCATGTTACCCAAAGCCACAATAACAATCCTATTAGCACAAATTTGCTAGTCAGGAATACCCTTCAGTAGAAACTTCTGAAAATAAGCAGCCGGAGAAGAGCAGATTCCCACCCAATTAAATCCCATTTTTACATGTTCATCACCATCTTTCTATTTGCACTTTTCTTTGGGGATTGCTTGTGCAGATCACCATTCCACTTAGCACAGCACCTGGGGATTCACACTGGGTAACTTACACTTGAGAACTGTTCACTGTTGTCAATTTTCTGAATGTTAAGACTCATGTTATTGCTTGTCTTCTTATTTCTATGCTTCAGTGAACCAGTTTCTCAGCCACTGATCCATTGTTGCAAGACAGGGACTGAGGCAGAAACTGGGGCAACAAGCAGGATCTTGTGTAAAGCCCTTCACAACAAGTCACAAACAAGGGAGAAGAATTCCCAACTTCCCTAAGTTGTTTTTAATGAAAGAATTGGGGGAAGGTACAAAATCTTGGAAAGCGTAAAGAAATTTCCAGCCTTCATTTCTCAGTGAGTTTGCTACGGCAGAGTCTCTGAACAATTTGAATCTCTTCTTCCTGTCCCACCCACCCCCAACCTGGATTGAACTATCATTTAGCAGGTAAACTACTAACAATCTCTTATCTTTTGGCTGTTTAACATTCCTCCTGTCACTTTTCCAGCCTCCCACCAATCTTTCACATCAGATTAGCTGTTGGTACGGGAAGTTAAGGCTGAAACTGGCCTGTGAAAATGGAGAAATTGTAGTGGACCACTTGCTGAACTTCTGTAGATTACCAGCAATCTGCAAACCACACTTTGAGAATCATTCCATCAGAATGAGACTAAGAAGCAGAATCCAGAAAGGGGGTTATGCAGATTTGATTTACAGTAGTTGGGATCAACAATAGAGGACAAGGGAAAGTTTTCCCTAAAGATTTTTGCAAGTGAGAGTTTGAAAAAACAATCTATATTTGCAAATGAATTTTTTTAAGTCACCCTAGCAGCTATAAATTAAAGATTTATATTCATGCCAATGCCAATATAAGCCATCTCCGCATTTCTACTTAACCAGAGAACAATATTTTCTTTTTTTTTTAAATTAAGCATTTTTAAGAAAAGAGGGGAAAAAAAAGATTAAAAAGGGGGAGAAAATAGGCCCAAAAGGAAAAGAAAGCACAAAAGTGGATAAACAAGAAATTTGCAAGCATCACAGGTTAAAATTTTCAATATTTCATTTATCAGTTTTAAATAAACTTTAAAAATTACAAATCATTGCTAAAATCCAATTAATATGCAAATAGCAGCAGCAATAATCAGTGCAGTCTAAATCATAAAATGAGATTAAGAATTACAGAAATTTCAATCTGAGCAATTGACGACTTTATGTTAAGAGAAACCCAAATTCAGAGAACAAGACTTTCTTGGCACCAGCAACTTTCCTCCTTATCCGTACAATTCTATGCTACATAAGTGAAAACAGTCATGATCAACTGTTCCAATATTAAAACAGTACATTCTCCCTTATTCCAGCACCATCCAACAATGAGGTCTTTTGTAGGCCATCTAGTCCAATAATTCCTGAAATTCTAGGAACTGTAGTCCCAACAAATCTGGAGGGCTTCAGGTTGTGGAATGTTATTCTATAGCTTGGATTTAATGGGTTTCCAGTGATGGTCTTACATGGTAATGAAGTTCATTTCACTTCCTTCCTATTGAGTAAGGCCCTGGACATCTATTTGCCTTAACATCAATTTAACTATCCACCAAAGCTTACAAACATAGGCACCTCACAAGAATTGGCTTTGCAAATAAGATCATCCCTCTTTGCAATTTACAAAGCTGTTGCTGAGTTTGCTAGGAAACAGCTTAAGTAAAATCTCAACAATATCTGATGTACTCTTTCTTCTGATTGGTTACTTTCCTGTACAACTGACATCATCTTGTTACTAGGCAAAAAACATCTGAAGCTCTGGCTTTGATGATGTTGCACAATGAGTTGGTTGGGGAAAGGCAATGCTTTTGCACTCGAGAAAGGAAAAAAAGAAACAAGTTGTCATGTGGGAGATAGGTTAGAAGTTTGTCAATAAAAAGCCCTTTTTAAAATGGTGGTTTAATATTAGCAGATCATTAGTACATGATAGGGAATTGGGGCATAATTTCATGTCATGTGGCAGATAGGTTAGAAGTTAGTCAATAAAAAGCACTTTTTAAATGTGTGATTTAATATTAGCAGATCGTTAGTACATGATCAGGAATTAGGGTATAATTTTTCAATTTTTTTGTCATCAGGAAGGTAGATATTCATGCTTCAGATGTGTTGGACTATAAATTCTATAATCCCTACAAGGTGGCCAAGAGGTTTGGGATTATGAAAACTGTAGTTTACACTCCTCTTTGGAGATCAGTGTGTTGCCAAAGAGATAAACTATAGTGAATTAAAATATACTATCAGTGTGATAATTGCTAAATGAACTTTGGGAGATACTTCACATACTTCAAAATTAACCCCTGCATATGCAGAAAGGCTCAAATTATTTACTTTATTCATATACCACCATCACCAAGTTGTATATGGATTCATAATAAGATATACTAAAAACCAAAATAATTTTTGAAAAACCTTTCATAAAATAATAATAATAATGAATAACAATAATATGCACTGATTACAGATCTCCTTTAAATGCCCTTCTGAACAGCTCAGTTTTAAAAAATTTTTAAAGGTCAGGAGGGATGGAGCTATCTGGATTTCTGGTGAAAGGCTATTCTCTAGCCCCGAGGAACCAAATGATCTTGCTTCCCCCGCCTTCCGCCATCTTTACATGGAGAACCCGCAGAATCTCAATCTGAGATGAGTGCGCTAGATTGGTAGGTCTGAACTAGACCAGTGTTTTTCAAACTTGGCAACTTCAAGATGTGTGGACTTCAACCCTCAGAATACCCCAGCCAGCACGATGCAAGCCACTAATGCTCAGAATTTAATAATAAATAAATTAAATAAAATCACTCTTTCTAGAGATACCACTGAAGCAGAGGGGAAAAAAAGACATTTCTGGACAAAGAGTAATTCATTTATGCTGGGAGTTAATTTCACTCTTTTCTTTTTCCATTCAAATCCCTACAATCTCCCAATGCCAGGTTGCAGGACTTCTATTGTACCACTGGCTAGGCCCATGAAATATATCTGGGTATCTTCAGCATATTGAAGATCTCTCTCTCTGCCACTCCGCCCAAACCAATTGATTATTTCTCACACTGGCTTCATATAAATGTTAAGAAACCACCTTGTGGCACCCACACTGGAATGGCTGATTGTGGCTGACTCTCTTATCCCACTGCCACCAATTGGAACCATTAACTCTGGAAAGAGTGCAATCTCTGAAAAATGGTGTCTCCATCTCCCAGCTCATGCAGGCACCTCAGAAGGATACCATGGTCACTGGTACTGAATGCCAAGATCTAAGGGAACCAGAAGGGATGCACTTTCCTCAACCAGGTCCTATCAGGACATCAACTAGCACAACCAATGCAGTTTCTGTCCCATATCCATCTCTGAAGTCTAGCTGAAAAGCATCCAAAGAGGATTTGAATTGGCAACTAACCTCAGACAAATTAGAGAATTATCTGACCATAGCCAAAGACTACCAATCATGTTCTTTATTTTCAGAACATCATGCAACTGTTCTGAGGTGAAGATTAGATTTCACATATTGACATGCATCAAGCTACAGATTACCTGGGACAAACCCATGATTGCCGCCTGATTGCCATGAAACTTCCTTAGATGATTATCACTACTCTCCCTGCCTTGCAAAACCCAGGAGAGCAGATCTCCTAAACAGTGACACTGTCACCCTTGCTGAACCAGGTTTTGCTAATAGAGGCTCACCCATGACATTCTGGATTAACATGGTCTTATTACATACCAATCTGGCATTTACCAGCAGCACCCTGAGGTCAAGACCTTCTGTAATTTCATAACCCAGCCCCATAATGAGATTACAGGCCAGAAATAGAGATTGGCACCAAATTGCAGATATCCTTTCCTCTGGAACTGCCTGCTCACAGCCTCATATTTTTCCCTATCCATCATGAAAGATCCATTAGCCATCAGTCTGTAATCTCTTATGACTCCACCAGATCTTCTGAATTTGCCTGTCTTAATTTGCACCTAACAAAGCTGTTTCTATACAAATCTAAATTTGTATGGAGATGTGATGGAATGGAATTATGAAGGCCTCTTGATGTCAGGCCTAGCCCAAGGAACTCCAAGAGACAATGCCAATTCAGTCCAGCTATGTTTATTAGCTACAACCTCTAGCAAGAATCTTCCCAGACTAAAACCCCAATTTCCAAAGTCCTCCAGCCACAACAGTGTGAATTCCTCAGGGAGGTGCCAGTCTCATCCTCTTGTTCCTCTCACGCGGTTCTGGTGAGCTAAGAAAATGTTTATCTCCCTGAGCTTGGCCTTCATAATTTCATTCCATCACAGGCAAGGTAAAAAGCCAAGAATAAAATATAAACTTTTACAGGATGCCAAAGAAAGAGGTGGGTTAGGTCTTCCAGATTTAAAGTTATATTTTGATGCTTGCTGTCTGGTATGGATGAAAGAATGGGTGACTTTACAAAACAAGAGGTAATTGGAATTAGAAGGACATGAGTTAAGATTCGGATGACATCGATATTTATGGTATGACAAAGTGAAAGTTAATATTGATTTTAAGAATCACTTTATCAGACATATTATACTGAGAATCTGGAACAGATACAAGATAAGACTGTCTCCAAAAATTCCTCTGTGGTTGTCACTCCAGGAAGCTTTTCATAGAAGAGAAATGGCACTCAAGCAACCATGGTTGACATGTGCAATTCTCTTATCATTTTCTGAAGGAGAACCTAATCTGAAAAAGAGAGAAGAATTAGAATTGGAAGGCTATGCTTGCCAATGGTTCACATATGCACAGTTGTTGGAAAGATTTAAATTAGATAAAAGAAGTTATGAATTTACCACTGAGAAAACGGAGTTTGAAAATGCTTTGTGTACTAATGATGAACATCTTATTGCTAAAATGTATAAACTTTTGTTAAAGATGAATCTGGAAGACGAGTATGTTAAAGACTGTATGCTTAAATGGGCAAAATATATATATATAACATAATGTTAGACCAGTGGGAAAATATGTGGAATAAAGGATTAAAGTTCACTCTTAATTATATGTTAAAAGAAAATTGATGTACCGTTGGTATTTGACACCAGTTAAATTATCAAAGATGTATAAAGGAATTTCAAATGTCTGTTGGAAATGTAATCAATGTCAAGGTATATTTTATCACTTAAGGTGGACTTGTGAAAAGGCTAAGAAATATTGGAATATGATATGTATTTTGATTCAAAAGATTTTGAAATTAGACCTGCAATTGAAACAAGAGACTTTTCTTTTAGGTATGTTGGATAAACAACATTTGTGACTCTTCTTCCCTTAGCTGCTTTTTCATCTAGCTCATGAGTCATGACTTTTATTAGTCTCCACTTAATACACTCCTTGCAACTTCAGATGGTAATAAATCCTATTACATATTTTTCCATTGTCTTCTCACATTCTCTTTCATTTTCTCCTTAATCCCATCAACTGTCACTCTCACCTTCTTGCTTCTTCTTCTGTACCCCTCCAATACTCTTTAATCTAGCTCCATTATCTCTTCATCTTCTGTAAAATCTTGCCACACCACCAACTCCACAGACTCTCCTCCAACAGTTCTGAAACTCAGTTCAAAAGCATCAATCATTTTCTTAACCACTTTCTCTTTCTTCCATCTGCCATTACAGGTCTGTATTACTCTTCAGTGGTTGGGCACCCCATGTCTCTGTTCTTTCAAAATTAACAGATTCACTGCATGGTTCAGCTAACATGGATGGTTGCCACTTATTTTGTGGGGGCCATGATGTCTAAAGTGCCATTTTTTCCTCAATCATTCTTCTTCAGTCCTGGAACATAGGATATTGTAAATCTCTCAGCCACCATTTTCCAATATTTACTAGGGCAACCATCTCCAACCTGGCTGGGAATTATAATTCAATCTCTGGAGGATACCAGTTGGGGAGATGGTTCTAGGATGAGCCAGCCCCATACAGTAGATTTCATAACACAGAGACATACCCAAAAAGGTTAGCATCAGGTCAAGGATAGCTGATCCTCTTTTGCCTTCCTCCAAAGAGAAAGTTGTCAGCAAGACAAGTCAGGAATTCCTGGAAGGACATGCTTGGCAGTTTCTCTCCCGATAGATTTGGGTGCAATTAAAATCTCTCATTGGTATTAGATTCTGGTTCTTTAAAGATCTGGATCTTACTTCTGGAAAATATCACTGCACCTTGGTGATACTTTGCCTGAAGAACAGCTTTGCTTTTAGTCACCCCTCCACTTATTTTAATCCAAATTCTCTCTACAACATTGCCAAGTTCCTTTACTTGGACTTCTGAGCAGCTTGGATACTTTTTAACATACACCACAACGTTTTCCTTTCTGTTTTTTTGGACACTCATCTGTCTAGGATGCTTTATTCTGAATTCCAGCACTGAGAAGGGGGTTGAATTCCAGAGCCTTCATGACTCCTTCCAACTCTAGATTTAGGAAACGTTCTTTTTGCCGTGATCATTGTTGTTTTGCTTATATTATTCAGTCTGTTTCCTTATAGCATTCATATGTTAGAACAGTTTGAAGCCATTTGCTCTGCTATCCCTTTCTACACTTCCCACCATCACCCAGATTTTTTTAATCCTTTTATTTTTATTTAAAACAAAGGTGTATTCTCAAAAAAGACATTGTCTATGAATGGACAGATAATTACTGAAGTTATACAATTAATACTCAGTATAACATTGGTAAAAGATACCAAACAGATACCTTGAGTTGTTTTCATGATATAAAAAGAAGTATACATTTTTGAGTATACATTAATGCCAAAATCTCCACTATATTATTATTTATAAATGTTAAAAGAAGAAAAAGAAAAAAAGAAAAAGAAAAAGAAAAAGACTCCTAAAAACAATATAGGCAAATATTTAATTTCTGACTTCCCCCTTTTTTGTAGTCCTACCGATTTGCTGTGTCTATTGGTATAAACTTTAGAAACCATATTCTAAGTGTTTATATTTACCCTGATGTGTAATACTGTATATACTTTGATTAGCAATACAAGTAGTTCTTGACTTAGAACCATGCGTTTAACAATCATTCTAAGTTACGATGGTGCTGAAAAAAGTGACTTACGACTGGTCCTTGCCCTTATGACCATCACAGCGTCCCTCTGATCACATGATCAAAATTTGGGCACTTGGCAACCAGCATGTATTTATGCTGGTTGCAGCGTCCCGAGGTCATGTGGTCGCCATTTGTGACCTTCCCAGGGGACTTCCAACAAGCAACGTCAACGGGGGAAGCCAGATTCACTTAACAATCACACAATTCACTTAACAACCACAGTGATTCGCTTAACGACTATTGCAAAAAAGGTCGTAAAATCGGGCATACTCATTTAACAAGCACGTCACTTAGCGATGGAAGTTCTGGTCCCAATTGTGGTCATAAGTCGAAGACTACCTTTATGGTTCTCTTCACCTTGACTTCCTATATATGTTCAGGCTGTCATTCGTAATCCATTTCCATTACATCCCCTAAGAGGCAGAATTTAGATCACATCCATCCTGGTCATTCATAGCATAATCCAGATCCACCTATTGCTGTCCTCACTACTGAAATATTGGCAGAGGGATGGCTGGATGACACTAGAAGATATTATACATCAGTGGTATGGAAAGGGCCCAGTCACCCTTCCAATGTCCTGCCTGCCTTCTCCTTCCTCCCTTGCCTCTAGTTTATTCAGGCACTTTCACTTCTTATGGTCTCCTGCTTCAGTTCAAGAGGTCCCAGCAACTTTCCTGCCTATCAACTCTCCCTAAGCCAGCACTTTTAGATGCATTGGACTCCAATTTCCAGTAAACAAATCAGCACACACATACGCACACAGCCCAGCCTCTGAGTTTGCAGTCATTGATATTGACAATTCATGAATTTTCTCTGACTCACTAATGTACAAAAATCCAAACAGATCAACGGCTCAAAACAGTGAATTAAGAATCACTACACATCTTTCCTGGAGTGTTGGGCTATACCTCCTTTCATCTCTAGTCTGCATGGCTAATGACTTGTTGAATTTGAATTATGGAAGTTGTAGTTCAAGACGCATGAGTGGGACAGCTGAACAGGTGGCCTCTGCATTAAAATATTTGTAGTCTCATCACCACCATCATCATCACCACCATCATTTTGTATCGGGAGGTACAAAAAAGTCAGCTAGCCAGTAAAATTAACCTTTTACATTAAAGAACAAAATGGTTTTATAAACTCATGAACTCATCCTGCATTTTCTCCTACAAGGTCTTAAAGACTTATATTTTGCTACTGAGGTTCTTGTATTTCAATTCCTGTTTTATTTCAACTCTCCCTTTCTCCTCTACCACTTCCTCATCTACTCTTTCTATGGTACCAGTCATTTTTAGAATGTGAGCCTAGAGGCAAAAAATTATCTTTATTTTTAATAGTGCATGCCTCTGGGGAATTAAAGGTGCTTTTGAAAAAGTTATTGCTGTAACTGTCATTGAAAGCTATTTCTGTGTTCAGTTTTCCATACCCCATAATGGGCATCAGTTAGCTGCACTCACTGAGTATCCAGTGCTTTGAAAAATAAATAAAAATAATAACTTGGGTACCTAGATTTAGAACATCATGTAATCATTAGGACTGACTTGAAGGACCATAACAACAACAACAAGACACAATACTGAATTTTTCATATAGATCTCAAAATTCAACCATGGAACAAAACAGTCTTTAACAATAGTTCTGTTTGCTCAAGTGGGGCCTAGAATGATGTATCCTATTAGACAACCACTTATGCCATTCCATTTTTGGAGCTCGGAGTGATTACAAAAGCAATTTGTGATATTTTCTTTATCTTTGCTAACTTTTAATCCCAGTCTTCCCTCAAGGCAGCTGGACAAATGCATAATTTTCTTTCACTCTCCTGCCCCTTGCAGTGTTTGCCTCATAAGAGTCCTGTGAGATAGATTCATCCGAGAAGCTGTCACTGTGTTCACACAACAGAGAGAATCAGAAACAAGTCAATGCAGATTTTAGTTTCTCATGTTCAGCTCTGATATCTTCAACATCTTGTATGAACTTAGAGAATCAGGATTCTTGACCAATCAGGATTGGTCAGGCATAGGCAAGTGATTTGTGTAAACATAGCTGGTTAGGTTTATAGTCTGCCTTTCTTCCAGGAGCATGAACTAGCTTACATTTAGATCTTTCATTTTATGTCCACAATATCTTTAACAATTAGAGAACCAGTGTGTAAATGAGGGAAGGGAAGGGAAGGGAAGGGAAGGGAAGGGAAGGGAAGGGAAGGGAAGGGAAGGGAAGGGAAGGGAAGGGAAGGGAAGGGAAGGGAAGGGAAGGGAAGGGAGGGAGATCCAATGGTACTGGACAATTTCCACTTGCTCAGTGGAAGGTAATCAGTTTACAGAACTTGATGGTATTGGAGGAAATAGATTATATGGACCCTTTGATTGCACTTGTCAATGACCTTTGGTGGGTCCAGAATGGGGGTGATGCATCCATCCTAGCCATCCTTGATCTCTCAATAGCTTTTGATATTATTGATCAAGGTATCAAGGTTCTGGCTTTGAGGGTTAGAAGTGGAAGACACAGTATTGCAGTGGTTCTCTTCCTTCCTTTGGGGCCATTTCCAGTCAGTGTTGGTGGGGAGAAGGGATCTAGGCCAAGCCAAAAAAGACAGACAGAAAGAAAACAAAGAATTTCAGAGAGCTGTTAGAAGAAACAAGAAGCAGTGTTACAAGATCTGAAAAGATGATGATGGAAACTGACAAGGAAAAATAAGAAAAGTCTTCCAAAAAATCTCTGAACTCAGAAGGAGGTTCCAGCCTGAAATTGGTGCACTAAAAACACCAATAATGATTCAAAGAAAATTAAACAAAGGTAGAAAAAGTGTACTGAAATTCCATACAGTAGAGATGTTAACATCCAAAATACCTTAGAAGATATTCCCTATTTACAAGAACTTCTAGCACTAGATAATGAAGTATGATCAGCCCTCAAGTCATTACCAGGTTGGAAGGCTACAGTACTTCATGGACTAGCTACAGAAATATGGCAAGCAACAGAAGAAGAATTTGTAGAAGTTCTAATCAAACTATGCCTGGAGAATGATACAGTGGCCAACACATTGGAAGAGATCAGTCTATTTACCAATACGAAAGAAAGGAAACTTAACAGAGTATGCAAACTATCACACAATAGTCTTAATTTCACATGCTAGCAAAATAATGCTTAGGATCATCCAAAGCAGATTAGAGAGAGATGCCAGATGTTCAAGCTTGTTTTTAAAAAGGCTGAAGAACAAGAGACAATAATGCTGATGCACACTGGATAATTGAGAAAGCCAAAGAATACCAAAAAGAAGTCAATATGTGTTTCATTGATTATAGAAAGGCCTTCAATTGTGTTAACCACATGAAGCTACAGGTAGTTTTCGCCTAACAGTCCTCATTGGGACTGGAATTTCCATTGCTAAGCGACGTGGTTGTTAGATGAAACATCACATAACCACACTGTTTAGCAATGGCAGTTTTGATAGTCCCAGTTGCTGTCGTTAGGCCAGGACTGTGCCATCATTAGGCAAGGACCTCACATTTCTCCTGTCCTGCCAGACTTGCTTCCACTTCAGTTCCCCCCACCCACCTATCTCCTCCCATCTCTGCCCTTTTGGCCAGGCCAGACATGCCTCATCAGCAATGGAAGAAGACAGCGAAGGTCAGCTGGGGGCAGCAGGGTGGCAGAGTGCAGGGCAGCGGGGTGCAGGATGGGGTGCAGGGCAGCGGGGGCAGTGGGGGGAGCAGAGTGCAGGGCGGCAGGGGCAGCAGAGTGCAAGGCGGCCAAAAGGGCAGAGATGGGGGGAGATAGGTGGGTGGGGGAGTTGAAGCACACCTTGCAGTTGTAAATGCCTGAATTTTGATCATGTGACCGCGCGGGTGCTGCAACGGCTGTAACTTCGAGGACCGGCCATAGGAACTGTGAGGAAAATCAGTTTTCAGATGAAAGCAAGCACATAAATCAAACTGAAACATGAGGAATTTGCAATAGACTTGGAGCTAACTTAATCCCCAGTTCACACCAACTTTTGTAACTTTTTATCAGAACATGTCCATGGCAATTCAGGAATCTATCCTGAAGGATGTCTTCTACCTGGCATTTGGCACCCAACATTGCCCTCCTCCCTTTGATCTGTTCCTTCTCGCTAAGACAATTGTTTTCTTTGTACTGTAAACAGTAGATAGCAGAAAGGCAGGAAGTAACCTGAGACCTATAACTTATGTATCATCATATGAACACGTATGTCTGCATCATCCTTCTCCTTTTCTGAAATGTGTAAGTATCAGTGCACCTCTTTCGTTTGCAGGGGTGTCTCTCACTATCCTTTTGGTATGTACCGTTCATAAAACACTGCAGTAAGGCTTGGTTATTTGTTTTGTCCTGCGTTTTGATTTCGCACTGCAATTTGTTCAGCACCATCATAACTTCGAACAGTCACTGAACGAATGGTCATTAAACGAGGGCTGCCTGTATAGAATGTCCTTAGGAAAACAGGAACCCCAGAACATCTGATTGTCGCCATGAGAAACCTATACATGGGACAAGAAGCCACAGTCCAGACAGAACATGGCAAAACAGGCTGGCTCCAAGTCAGCACGGGAGTAAGAGAAGGCAGTATACTTTTTCCTTATTTATTCAACCTATAAACTGGATATATACTGAGGAAGGTTGGATTGGAAGAAGATAGTGTGGTCT